>NC_056667.1:171166661-171798706 GCF_018350195.1 Panthera tigris
CTTTTTCCTCTCGTGTTTTGATGGTTTCTTGTCTCACATTCAGGTCCTTTATCCATTTTGAGTTTATTTTTGTGAATGGTGCAAGAAAGTGGTCTGGTTTCATTCTTCTGCATGTTGCTGTCCAGTTCTCCCAGCACCATTTGTTAAAGAGACTGTCTTTTTTCCATTGGATGTTCTTTCCTGCTTTGTCAGAGATTAGTTGGCCATACTTTTGTGGGTCCAATTCTGGAGTCTCTATTCTATTCCATTGGTCTATGTGTCTGTTTTTGTGCCAATACCATGCTGTCTTGATGATTACAACTTCGTAGTAGAAGTTAAAGTCTGGGAGTGTGATGCCTCGTGCTTTGGTCTTCTTCTTCAAAATTACTTTGGCTATTCAGGGCCTTTTGTGGTTCCACACAAATTTTAGGATTGCTTGTTCTAGCTTCGAGAAGTATGCTGGGCAATTTCAATTGGGATTGCATTGAATATGTAGATAGCTTTGGGTAGTATTGACATTTGAACAAAATTTATTCTTCCAATCCATGAGCACTGAATGTTTTTTCCATTTCTTTGTATCTTCTTCAATTTCCTGCATAAGTTTTCTATAGTTTTCAGCATGCAGATCTTTTACATCTTTACCTAGGTATTTTATGCTTCTTGGTGCAATTGTGAATGGGATCAGTTTCTTTATTTGTCTTTCTGTTGCTTCATTATTAGTATTTAAGAATGCAACCGATTTCTGTACAGTGATTTTATACCCTGCGACTTTGCTGAATTCATGTATCAGTTCTAGCAGACTTGTGGTGGAGTCTATCAGGTTTTCCATGTATAATATCATGTCTTCTGCAAAAAGTGAAAGCTTAACTTCATCTTTGCCAATATTGATGCCTTTGATTTTCTTTTGTTGTCTGATTGCTGATGCTAGAACTTCCAACACTATGTTAAACAACAGCAGTGAGAGTGGACCGCCCTGTCATGTTCCTGATCTCAGGGGGAAAGCTCTCAGTTTTTCCCCATTGAGGATGATATTAGGTGTGGGATTTTCATAAATGGCTTTTATGATGTTTAAGTATGTTCCTTCTGTCCCGAATTTCTCCAGAGTTTTTATTAAGAAAGGTTGCTGAATTTTGTCAAATGCGTTTTCTGCATCAATTGACAGGATCATATGGTGTTTTTATTTTCTTTTATTAATGTGATGTATCACGTTGATTGATTTGCGATATTGAACCAGACTTACAGGCCAGGAATGAATCTCACTTGATCATGGTGAATAATTCTCTTTATAAGCTGTTGAATTCGATTTGCTAGTATCTTATTGAGAATTTTTGCATCCATAGTCATCAGGGATATTGGCCTGTAGTTCTCTTTTTTTGCTTGGTCTCTGTCTGGTTCAGGAATCAAAGTAATGCTGGCATCATAGAATGAGTCTGGAAGTTTTCCTTCCCTTTCTATTTTTTGGAACAGCTTGAGAAGGATAGGTATTATCTCTGCTTTAAATGTCTGGTAGAACTCCCCAGGGAAGCTATCTGGTCCTGGACTCTTATTTGTTGGGAGATTTTTGATAACCGATTCAATTTCTTCGCTGGTTATGGGTCTGTTCAAGCTTTCTATTTCTTCCTGTTTGAGTTTGGAAGTGCATGGGTGTTTAGGAATTTATCCATTTCTTCCAGGTTGTCCAGTTTGTTGGCATATAATTTTTCATAGTATTCCCTGATAATTGCTTGTATTTCTGAGGGATTGGTTGTAATAATTCCATTTTCATTCATGATTTCATCTATTTGGGTCATCTTCCTTTTCTTTTTGAGAAGCCTGGCTAGAGATTTATCAATTTTGTTTATTTTTTTCAAAAAACCAATTCTTGGTTTCATTGATCTGCTCTACAGTTTTTTTAGATTCTATATTGTTTATTTCTGCTCTGATCTTTATTATTTCTCTTCTTCTGCTGGGGTTAGGCGGTCTTTTCTGTTCTGCTTCTATTTCCTTTAGGTGTGCTGTTAGATTTTGTATTTGGGATTTTTCTTGTTTCTTGAGATAGGCCTGGATTGCAATGTATTTTCCTCTCAGGACTGCCTTCGCTGCATCCCAAAGCATTGGGATTGTTGTATTTTCATTTTCATTTGTTTCCATATATTTTTAAATTTCTTCTCTAATTGCCTGGTTGACCCATTCATTCTTTAGTAGGGTGTTCTTTAACATCCATACTTTTGGAGGTTTTCCAGACTCTTTCCTGTGGTTGACTTCAAGTTTCATAGCAATGTGGTCTGAAAGTATGCATGGTATGATCTCAATTCTTGTATACTTATGAAGGGCTGTTTTGTGACCCAGTATATGATCTATCTTGGAGAATGTTCCATGTGCACTCGAGAAGAAAGTATATTCTGTTGCTTTGGGATGCAGAGTTCTAAATATATCTGTCAAGTCCATCTGATCCAATGTATCATTCAAGGCCCTTGTTTCTTTATTGATCTTGTGTCTAGATGATCTATCCATTGTTGTAAGTGGAGTATTAAAGTCCCCTGCAATTACCACATTCTTATCTATAAGGTTGCTTACGCTTGTGATTAATTGTTTTATATATTTGGGGGCTCCCGTATTTGGCAAATAGACATTTATAATCATTAGCTTTTCCTGATGGATAGTCCCTGTAATTATTATATAATGCCCTTCTTCATCTCTTGTTACAGCCTTTAGTTTAAAGTCCAGTTTGTGTGATATAAGTATGGCTACTCCAGCTTTCTTTTGACTTCCAGTGGCATGATAGATAGTTCCCCATCCCCTCACTTTCAATCTGAAGGTGTCTTCAGGTCTAAAATGAGTCTCTTGTAGACAGCAAATAGATGGGTCTTGTTTTTTTATCCATTCTGATACCCTATGTCTTTTGGTTGGAGCATTTAGTCCATTTACATTCAGTGTTATTATAGAAAGATATGGGTTTCGAGTCATTGCGATGTCTGTAGGTTTCACGCTTGTAGTGGTGTCTCTGGTACTTTGTGGTCCTTGCAACATTTCACTCACAGAATCCCCCTTAGGATCTCTTGTAACACTGGTTTAGTGGTGATGAATTCCTTCAGTTTTTGTTTGTTTGGGAAGACTTTTATCTTTCCTCCTGTTCTGAATGACAGACTTACTGGATAAAGGATTCTCGGCTGCATATTTTTTTCTGTTCATCACATTGAAGATTTCCTGCCATTCCTTTCTGGCCTACCAAGTTTCAGTAGATAGGTCTGCCCCTAGTCTTATGGGTCTCCCTTTGTAGGTTAGAACCTGTTTATCCCTAGCTGTTTTCAGAATTCTCTCTTTATCCTTGTATTTTGCCAGTTTCACTATGATATGTTGTGTAGAAGATCGTTTCAAGTTACATCTGAAGGGAGTTCTCTGTGCCTCTTGGATTTCAATGCCTTTTCCCTTCCCCAGATCAGGGAAATTCTCAGCTATGATTTGTTCAAGTACACCTTCAGCCCCTTTCTCTCTCTCTTCCTCTTCAGGAATTCCTATGATACAGATATTGTTCCATTTGATTGCATCACTTAGTTCTCTAATTCTCCCCTCATACTCCTGGATTTTTTTTTATCTTTTTCTCAGCTTCCTCTTTTTCCATAATTTTATCTTCTAATTCACCTATTCTCTCCTCTGCCTCTTCAATGCGAGCTGTGGTCGCCTCCATTTTATTCTGCACATCATTTATAGCATTTTTCAGCTCCTCATGACTATTTCTTCGTCTCTTGATCTCTGTAGCAATAGATTCTCTGCTGTCTTCTATACTTTTTTCAAGCCTAGCGATTAATTTTATGACTACTATTCTAAATGCTTGTTCCGTTGTATTACTTAAATCATTTTTGATAAATTCATTAGCTGTTGCTACTTCCTGGAGTTTCTTTTGAGGAGAATTCTTCCATTTTGTCATTTTGGGTATTCCCTGGGGGGCTCCAAATTGCAGGGCACTTCCCCTGTATTGTCCAGAGTAGCTTGTGTTGGTGCCTGGGGCCACAGTCAGACCTGATGTCTGTCCCCATACCACTGCTGGGGCTACAGTCAGACTGGGTGTACCTTATCTTCCCCTCTCCCAGGGTCAAGACTCACTGTGGAGTGGTGTGTCCCCTGTCTGGCCTACTTGCACACTGCCATGTTTGTGGTGCTGCTTTGATGGGAACTGGCATAATAGCTGGGGTGGATCAGCAAGGTGCACAGGGGTGGGAGGGGCAGGTTAGCTCCCTTTGCCATAGGTGATCCCCTGTGGGAGGAGCCCTGCAGCACCGGGAGGGAGGCAGACCGGTCTGAGGGATGGATCCACAGAAGCACAGAGTTGCGTGTTTGCGTGGTGCAAGCAAGTTCAGTGATGGGAACTGGTTCCCTTTGGGATTTCGGCTGGGGATGGGAGAAGGAGATGGCGCTGGCCAGCGCCTTTGTTCCCTGCTGAGCTGAGCTCTGTCTTCCAGGGCTCAACACCTCTCCCTCCCAGTGTTCTCTCGCCCTCCCCGCTCTCCCAGAGCAGAGCTGTTCACTTTTAACATTCTAGATGTTAAGTCCTGCTGGCTGTCAGACCTCACACAGTCCAGCGCCTCTGCTTTTGCAAGCCAGACTCGGGGCTCTGCCTTGCTGGGCAAGCTGGCTGCCCCTCCACCACCCTAGCTCCCTTCCGCAAGTCTGTGTAGCACGCACTGCCTCTCCGCCCTTCCTACCCCCTTCTGTGGGCCTCTTGTCTATGCTTGGCTCAGGAGAGTCTGTTCTGCTACTCTTCTGGCAGTTTTCTGGGTTATTTAGGCAGATATGGGTGGAATCTAAGTGATCAGCAGGACGGGGTGAGCCCAGTGTCCTCCTACGCCACCATCTTCATACAGCAAAAAATACTTAATTTTGAAGATAAATTGTTTGAAAGGTGAAAGAACAAACTCTACAGGTTTCAGAACTTGTGTATAGGGCTTTGTATAATCAATTTCTTCAGGGATTTATCTGTGTGACCAGCAGCTTCAGCTTGTTCTAACATGTCTTTTTAAATCATCATCATGAAATTTTGAAACTCAAAGATTGGCTTAGCTTCAATTAGGACACCCAATCGTTAATATTTTGAATCTCACAGCCTCAAAATTTACAGCAGCTCTAATATTATGAAAACAATAATCTCACTTTCATTTATTAATGGTACTTGTATTATCTTCTTATTTAGTGACAGAAGAAATAGATACAGAATCAGAAAACATTTGATCTTAACTGGACATATTGGTAAAAATGATTTAGTCAAATTAAAAAGTCATTGTTTCAAGAAATACCATTACTGTCTTTAGGGACCTCTGACTATGAACCCCAAACAGCTACTTAAAATGCCAATTTTTATACACTTCTTTCAGGTTCTCAAATAGTACTTTTTAAAAAACATCTCCATTAATTGTAATAAGCTCTCAAATTAAATTATAATTTTCCCCTTAAATATGTAAAAGCATTTTCAATGTTGTTATTTTCTTCTACTGTCTTCTCCTTTACATGAAAAATACAAAATTAATTCATTTTCCTAATTTTTGTCTTTTTTTTTTTTAGGATACGACTTATATCATTATATCCTTAAAAGCAAAACATTGCCTGAAATGTTTATTTGGCAACAGTAGGTACATTTCATTAGATGATATCCATGGACTTAAACTGCCAATCTGTGTAGAAAACTTGGTTCAAAGGGGACAGAGGGCATGTGAGCCAGAGGAAGCACTGTTGGCCTCAGGGGTACTTTCATCATGTAACTCCTCATAGACAGATACAAAACATGGCTTTGACTGTTTTCTTTTTGCACACATCTTGTAAATCGTGCAACCTTTGAAATAATATGTTAAATGATATGTCTGTTGAACATAACACTGAGTGACAGAATTCAGACCCAGAAGAGCTCATACCATGTGATTCCATTGATCTGTGGCTATAGAATAGAAAATAACTAAACATGAAAAATATTTTTTAAATAAATGATTGCCTCTTGAGTGAATTGATTAGGGAGCTTGAGGGACTTTCTGAGAATGTGAGTATATATATTAATGGGGGTGTGGTTAAGTCAATATCTGTATTTGTCAAAACACATCAAATTGTATTCTTAAGATCTGTATATTTCCCTATATGTAGATTTTACCTTAAAAAACCATACTGTAAATCTATATTGAATTCTAGCTAAAAGCTTTGATTTTCACAATGATATAGGGTAACAATTATTAAACTAATATCTGCAAATTCTAGATCTGAACAAATGAATAAGTGCATTGAGGATGATAAAAGTCCTATTTTGCACTGTTGTAGAAGGCAGTTAGAAATACAGAAAGCACAAAGTCTAGGCTGCAGCATATGATATTGGATCAAAATGGAGTAGAAGCAATGACAGACTATTGGCAGTGAGTTCATTGGAAGTATTATTCTCCATTAAATGAATCAGGGTGTTTTGGGGGAAAGACATTTCAGAGATGAGGAAGAGAGAAAAAATCTTAAATGGGGTATCAAAGTAGGCCTCAATTAAAGGCCAATTTTTAATCAGAAAGGTTAAAGAGGAAACTCCATGATCTAAGAATCTAATACAAATAACATTTGCCAAGGCCAAAGGCAATGGCATTCAGGCAACTCTGTTCCTGGGAACTTTCTCCATATAATATAAAGACCTCTATGGGATCCAGCTCTATTGAGCTAGGAGAGGAGTGTAGGAATTAATTCAGAATACAATTTGTATTTCAGTCAGAGCCCATTATGTTGTGAGTGGGATATTTTAGTATGTCTGTTCAAAGAAAAATGTTCTTTGTTTGGAGATGTATATTTTAATGGAATAAAAATAATACATCAAGGGGTACCTGAGTGGCTCAGTCAGTTAAGTGTCTGACTTCAGCTCAGGTCATGATTTCACAGTTTGTGGGTTCAATCCCTGTATTGGGCTCTGTGCTGACAGCTCAGAGCCTAGATGCCCTTTGGATGCTGTGCCTCCCTCACTTTCTGCCTCTCCCCTGCTCATGCTTGGTCTCTGTCTCACAAAGATAAATACACATTAATTTTTTTTAAATAACACATCGATATCTATGTAATACTTACAACATGCCAATCACTTCCTTAGTACATTTTATATTAACCAATATTTGGTTTTTTACCACAGCCCCATGAATCAGGCACGAGTATTATCCTCAATTTTTTTTATTAATCTCAATTTATAAAGGGGAATCTGAAGCACAGATAATTAGCTTGTTCATAGTCATTCAGTAAATGGTTGGTGTAGGATTACTCTAGTATAGAGTCTGTATTCCACACCAATTTACTCCACTGTTTCTCTGCCTTATGAATTTACTTCACAGTTATTTTTGTTGCTGTTGATGGGCAATTACAAAAAGAGGTTGCTAGACCATGGTCCTCATTTCTACAATTATCTGCTTTTTCTCCACAGATTGTGTACCTTCCCGTTAACTGGAACACCCAACCAGCACTGGCACCAACCAGCTCTGCTGAAATGATGCCTGCCATGAGGGAAAGTGTTGTAAAAGTGTGAGATTACATGGCACAGTTTCTTTGCCTGGCACAAAGCTCTGTGTCTGTACGACTATGAACATCTAACTATTTTTTTGAAAATCAATAAATAGGAAACTCCAAAATGTAAACATATATGAAATATTTTTCTTGTAAAAATGAAACCACTTTCTAAATCATCTTTCTTGCCATCAGTACCTATCACAATGATAAGTAAGATGTCATACATTTACTTAGTTTATCTTTCTAGTGTTGCTGTTAGAATTTGTTTTTTTAAATGTGATCTTAAAAAAAAGTGATCTTAAAAATGTATGCTTATTCTAAATATATTTTTTTTTATTTTTCCTTTAAAGTTTTAATATATTTTGAATACATATGGTTTATTTTGAGGAGAATGTTCTTTAGATCTTTCCATGAATATAATGTTGCAGCAACATGTCAATGTTAAGAAAGTAATTTTTCAGTCTATTTCCCATATGCAGTTTTTTGGGGTGGTTAACTGATCACTTCTCAGCTGTAATTTTGAGCTCCACTGAACTGTTATGGATGTTCCATTTTAAAACAGAACATATGTGAACAGAACTCTTCCTGTTATGCTTGACTGATGCTCCTGATTGTGTTCTAAATTCACAACTATGCCTCTAGTAATGAACTAATAACTTTGATTATTTAGGTAAAGTCAGATCTTCAAGTTCAATCCTGTCTGTTTAATTGAAAAGCAACTAAAAATGCATCTGCCACTAAGAAATGTAGAGTTTTTTTTTTCCTTTGATCTAGAGAGATCTCATAATTTAGGCCATATGAAATCATTGGCATTAACCTAAATTGTATTATACCCAGTCCGCATTGAAGTCAACAATTATTTACTGACACAAGAATGTTCTCATGACAGGTGATATAGTTTGAGTCAACTCGATGTTGTTTGGGAGTGGTTTTAGTGCAACTGGAGGATATCTTAAAGACAAAATCTTAAGTCAGAAAAATCAGCCATTCAGTTTCTATTGTGCTTCCAAAAAAGCAAAAACTTCATATGGAAAAAATCTCATTATGAAAAATTATATAAAAGAAACAATTCTGTTTTTAGCTCAATAACCTATTTTGCCAGATATATTTGGCAATTAATTTCACTTTTTTATCTGGTTCCCACATATATATATATATATTATGTGTATATATATATATATATACACACACACACATATATATGTATATATATAATATAAATATAATATATAATATATATGAAATGTATAATATATAATAAATATATAAATATTTATAATGGATAATATATATATATGGATAACTTAAACCTAATACTTACATCACAGATTGTGTAAAGTTTAAATAAAACAACATTGTGAAAAATATTCCACAATGTGATGATATATATAAATGTTACTTTTTCCTACTTAATTCTGATAGAAGAATCTTGCTAAGATACATTTAGGGTATTAGCAGATATCAACCCTTAACAGTTCCCTAAGAATGTCTGATCATGAACGATCCCCAAAGTACCTGCATTTTGTTCATGATCCTAATCTCATGATTTTAACTCCCTCACAAGCAGCTTCTGCTCTTTGTAGTCACATGAGAATTTGTATTCTTGTTTTTGTTAACTGTTCATTGACTGATACTCAAGAGAGTAAGCATTTGCCCGAAGTTATATTTGCATCAGTTTTGCTTAAATTTCATTATCAGTCTAATTATTTATATATTTCTACCCAGAAATGAGAATTTGAAATAGTGACTATGAGCTTTTTGAATCTGTTCCTAGCTTCTTTTATGGATATACATTGAAGCATGAATTTATTTAATTCTAACAATGCATGTGTAGCCTCCTCATTTGTTTTTAACAATACATAAGAAATCATTTTCACCTAAGAATATGCCTTGCAGGTGAATCAACAGCTTATATAACTCTTATTTTACATATGTGTAATTTATTCCTCCCTCTCATTATTATAATTTGCCATGAGTACTACATTCACCCTGTCTCTTCCATATGTAAGATATTCTCTTCATCAAAGTCCCTATGTAAATTCTCTGTCTCTATGTTTACTATAATTCTTCTTTTTCTTTCTTAGCAAATTTCCCTTGTTAGACTTTTCCCTGTTATTTCTACAGCATATCTCCAAAGTAATATTTTTGTTAGATATAATGGCCTTTAGGGATCCTTTTACAATAGTAGGTCTCTATAGCTTATTCAGATCATTGTCTCAGGGTGCCTGGGTGGCTCAGTTGGTTAAGCATCCAACTTCGGCTCAGGTCATGATCTCATGGTTCATGAGTTTGAGCCCCACGTCAGGCTCTGTGCTAATAGCTCAGAGCCTGGAGCCTGCTTTGAGTTCTGTGTCTCCCTCTCTCTCTATCCCTCCTCTGCTCATGCCTCTCTCTCTCTCTCTCTCTCTCTCTCTCTATATATATATATATATATGTCAAAAATGAATAAACATTAAACAAAAAATTTAAATCCTTGTCTCTAATTTCATAGATATAATTTTAAGACTAATTTATCAATGAAATAACTTAATACTGCATTTCAAAATAGGCCACCCTGTAAACCCCTAGTTCCCATCTAAAATGATATGGAACACTCAAATTAGAAACTGAGAGGAAGGTTTATTTACAAAGAGTCATTTGGAAAGATGTGAAGGGTAACCAGATGGTTTAATAGAGCAACCCATGGCAAAGAGAAGCAAAGCTCTTTTCATCCATGGCCTGAAGGTATAAGTGGAGAGAGTGATTATCAGAATAAGAGTGACTTTTATAGAATAAACCTCCTTGACAGAATCAGTGAACTTGTGTCAAAAAGCATGGTGAGTCCCTGCTGATCTCACAGGTAAAGAACCAGGGGAATAGATTCCTGATCTTATATTCCTCCCTTCCTTTTATTTCTTACCCTTATTTCCCAATGGCCCTACTTAACTGGAAACCGGAATACACAGGAGATATTTTTGTTACCTGTACAAGCCAGCCTCTTAAACTAGAAAGCAGGGGTAGGAAGGACAAATAAAAGATATCTGTCACAGTCCATTGGTATTCCCTTCACCCAGTTGTCCCAACACAATCACATTCCATCATCCATCATATAAATGGACATAGAAGGCATATGAGGACATACAAAGACAGTCACTTATATACCTACCTAAAATATTTGCCATCACTGATGTTCTTCATATAATTTATAGAGGGAAAGAAGAGGGAAAACCGATTTCAAAGAAAGTTAAAGCACTGGTCTTAAGGCTTCAGAGAATTATCATGGCCATCTTTTTATACTGCCCATTCATTGTTCTCTTCACCTCTGCCAGCGTCTCAGGTGCATGGGGCTTTTTGTCCAAGTCTTAAATACTTCAGAATCTGAGTCCTTCAACCAAGTCTGGCTATGACAATTTACTATCCACAAGTACATTTGAGAAAGATCTTAAAAATAAAAGTACTCCAATTAATCCTCTTAATTCTAAATAGAGTACATTTTATCATCATTGTAGGGCAGCAACCCAATTTATCACTTGTAATTGAGATTTATCTTTCAAAACAATTTGGTGACCACTTTCCTCTCAAGTCTATTGGTTCAATGCCCTGAGGGACACAAAATGGCCCAGTGATAGATTGTGTTGCCTAGTAGATTCAACTTTGTTTTCTGGACACAGACAATGTATGTACAGCACTACAGAGCTGAATGAGGCATTCTATAAATTTATTAATAATGAAGCTGGCAGAGTATTCTAGCCAGGGAATGCAAATCCATATCTGAAATATATGGCCAACTCTAAGAGGACAGAGGTTTGTACAGTTCATTATAGGAGAAGTATAATAAAATTTATCTGCTACCAGGTAGTTTTCTGACTGACAAGGAAATAGTACCATGTTAGTATTTATTGGAAAGAATGGCCAGATTAGCCTTGATCTGGGGAAAAACAGGTAGTTGAATCCATGCTACGCAACATCACTTTCACATGCCTACTTCATATACGTTTTCTGAATAAATACTGGGGTAGCTGCGAAAAGGACTAATCAGTATTTCTATCTAAATATTAAGAATGTTTTTCTTCATGGATGCTGTTAAGCGGACATTTAAGGAAGACATAAAAATCTTCATACTCTGCACATTGTGAAAGGCTCAGCCACATAATTTTGTCACCATTTACTTCCAATTTTGTTCTTCCTAAGCCCTGAGTAGCAAGCTAATCCTTTAGACACTACCCACAAGTCATTTTAGAACCATACCCCAGTCCCCATGAAGTAGACAAGGAGATGCATTGCCTCCAAACCACGCATAGAAAGTATTTCATTATATCAGTGTTTTGAAGGTCACTCTTAAGTGAGGTTATAGTATAAAAGCCATTCATGTTGACAGTCTGTGGCATATCCTACCAATGCAAACATGACTGAACCTTCACTTTTTCCTTTATTAAACAATCACAGCAATTTCACCAAACAGCATTTGTTAGGGATTAAGAGAGAAGCACTAAAAGTGTAAGATCACATTTTATAAAGATTTTGAGCAACTTGACCTAGTCTGGAATAAACGATTTCCCTTTTATGATGGAATGATTTTGTGAATGTCCAATATTATGTGTTAATGGTCACATGGTCAAGGTTTCAGTCTCTACCAGGGTCTAGCAGCAATCCCAGAACAACTTTTCAAAGATTTTTCATCAGATACTGGCAAAGATTTATCCAAAATCTTAGTAGTCTCAGTTGAGATTTCCCAGCTCATGGGGCTTCCTTGAGGATCCGTGCATCATCTCTGTCTGCAAGAGCCACTTCTGATTCCATCGGTCTACTGGGTCATAAAGTCAAAGTTATAGGGAGAACAGCAACAGAGCCAGTGATGCAAGGCCATCTTTTTGCTCTAGATACCACTTGAAACTGGCAGCTCCAGGAGTTACCAATAAAAAGGTTAAAGCATATATGATATATGTTACCTCTGAAATCCAAAGAGGCTGCAGTGTATTTTTTATTCTGCTTTCATGGTGAGTAGTGTAATGTGCAGTATTTTGTCTCTCATTACAAAGGGGATAACTCTGCATGCCCCAAACCAGGCCCTTCAATGTTCACAAGATTTATCTTGCATTCTCTGGCACATATATCTCGTATCAAGGAATATAGGGTGCTTCTACTCTCTGGTCAGTAGTAAGGTCAATAGTACAATAGATCAACATGATAGATCTGCACTATCTCAAGATGACAAATGTCTCTGGAGACAATATTAAGACAAAGTACAGAAGAGTTCACATAGCTCTGGACAAGAAAGTAAAAGTATCCTCTTCTTTTTGCCATATTAAAACAAACCGCTTCTGAATTTCCATACCAATTCCTAAGGACTCTTGGTCTCTCCAGGTAGAAAGTTTTCCTATGTTGAACTGAATTATTCTTGAAAACAATCTGAAGGAAACAGACTGACAACTGCTGCAGGATTGCAACAGTATCTGCTTTAATTACTGATGAGCTTGGTTCCAATGACAATGGTGTAATGATTTCAGTGGAAGTATTTTGTGGTCTCAGGATCTATTTGTTTTGTTTTGTTTTTTGTGTGTTTTTGTGTTTTTCTTCAAGTGAGTGCATTTCAAATACACAATTTTGGTTCTATCTAAAGTTCTCCAAAGTGACTGCAGCCATTTTAAATTGTCCTTGGCACAGTCATGCCCTTCAGAAAAATACATACAGGAAGGATAATACAGAAACAGGTGCCAAGAGGTAACAAATTTACCAGCAGACAACCCATTATAGGATGGCCGAGAGTCAAAAATAAAAGTATCTCTTGTGCATATCTTTGATCCTCAAACTTCAAGTCAAGCTGCTTCTGTCTGCTGACCTGAGAAATCCGCAGAATTCCCTGGCAGGTGGAATTTGTGGAGAGAAAATATCTTTAAAAGCCAGCTTTGCATACATAATAAACAAGACCCAGGAAAGTGTTGATATTGTGTTAATGACACAAGGCAAAGTTTGTCCTAAAGAGACAATGTCTAATGAGAGCTTTTACTCTTCAAATTCAGTTGGAAAGACATTTTTCATACCAATAGTGGTCTTGAACGTCCTTTAATAAATACTGCCGTACCAAAAACCAACCAACCAACCAACCAAACAAACAAACAAACAAACAGGATGGTTATTGGCTAATGATTTGTCAGTCTTTCATCAAGGAAAATGGGTATAAACAGATCAGATAAGCAAAAATTTCTGGGTCCTTCAATCTTGAGGAGGAAACAAAAAGAATCTTGAACAGGTCAGTGAAATACTTGGAGTACAGATTTCACATTAACTTTCCTTACTAGTATGGGCAAATTTGCCTCTAGTAGGTTTAGAGACAAGGCAAGTACACTACTTCCAAGTTGTAGGTATTAATCTGTGGCAAAAAGAGCCTTAACAAAATCTCAGTAGAAGCTCCAAGATTGTCAAAGCTCAACAACAAGGACCATCAAGAAGAAACTTTTACCGGGGTGCTTCAGTGGCTCAGTTTTCAGGTTAAGCATCTGACTTTGGCTTAGGTCATGACCTCGTGGTTTATGGGTTTGAGCCCCACATCTGGCTCTGGTGCCAACTGCTCAGAGCCTGGAGTCTGCTTCAGATTCTGGGATTCTGTGTCTCCCTCTCCTTCTGGTCCTCCTCCACTCGCTCTTTGTCTCTCTTGCTCTCTCAAAAATAAATAAACATTAAAAATTTTTTAAAAAGAATAAACTTTTACCTAGATGAAAGAAAAAGTTAGATTTATTTATCATACTGAAGTAAAGGAGAAGGAACCTGAAGAGGTCTTTAAGAGCAATGTACTTAGAGGAACAAAAGGGATATTCTTAATTTGCAAATGATATACCGGATAAAGGGTTAGTATCCAAAATATATAAAGAAGTTATCAAAGTCAACACCCAAAAAACAAATAATCCAATTAAAAATAGGCAGAAGACATAAACAGACATTTCTCCAAAGAAGACATCCAGATGGCTAACAGACACATGAAAAGATGCTCAACATCACTCACCATCAGGGAAATTCAAATAAAACAATGCAATATCACCCCATACCTGTCAGAATGGCTAAAATCAATAACACAAGTAATATATATACACATCTCTCTCTCTCTCTCTCTCTCTCTCTCTCTCTATATATATATATATATATATATATATATATCTTCTTTATCCATTCATCAATCAATTGACACTTGGGCTATTTCCATAATTTGGCTATTGTAAATAATGCTGCTATAAACATATATATATATATATATATATATATATATATATATATGAAGTGATATATATATATATCACTTTGTTATATATATAAAATGGATATTATTTAGTCATAAAAATAATGAAATCTTGCCATTTGCAAGGACACTGATGGAGCTAAAGAGTATTATGCTAAGTGAAATAAGTCAGAGAAAGACAAATATCATGATTTCACTCATATGTAGAATTTAGGAAACAAAACAGAGGAACATATGGAAAGGAAAAAAATAAAAGAGAGGGAAGCAAACCATAAGAGACTCTTAATGATAGAGAACAAAGTGAAAGTTGATGGAGGGAGATGGATGGGGGAATGGGCTAAATGGGTAATGGGTATTAAGGTGGACATTTGTTATGATGAGCATTAAGTGTTATATGTAAGTGATAAATCATTAGATTCTACTCCTGAAACTAATATTAGATGACATGTTAACTAGCTAGAATTTACATAAAATTTTGGGAAAAGAAAACAAATAAAGGGAAAAAAATGGAGAGAGATTAACCAAGTAACAGATTCTTGACTATAGAGAACAAAGTGATGGTTACCAGAGGGGAGCTGGGCAGGAGGATGGGTGAAATAGGTGATGGGGATTAAGGAGTGCAGTTGTTGTGATGACCACTGGGTGCTGCATGGAAGTGTTGAATTGTATACCCGAAACTAATGTAACAATCTGTTAACTACTGGAATTAAAATAAAAACTTTAAAATAAAAAAGAGGAATCTTCTTAAAAGATTTTGTTTCTACAGAAGGTTTTTGAAGGGAATAAAAAAATGGGAGTCAATTCTAGATTGGTTACTATCAGGAACTAGGGACAATTTGGCGATTGGCTCTCTCAGTAATATAATATGATTCCTTATGCCTAAGTTATATCCCCATGATTATCCCATTATGTCAGTGTATCCCCATGTTTGATTACAGCAAACTCCCATAAGGAAACATCATGTTATGTTTCTTTATTCACAAAGTAAATGAGGCTATCACTGAAATGAAATCAATATAATTTTCTATTAGATCTTAAAATACATGGCTTAAAATATAAATAAAAGTTCATATTATTGTCACTTTCTTTGCAAGCTATATTTATGCTGCATCGACATTGGGGCAAACCTTGAGGTAGCAAACCAGCAATAGCCAGCAACTTTTGACGTACCCCCAGCACCTGGGTTGGCTGATGGAGATTGCTGCACTCCATTTCCCCCCTGAAGCCAAAGACCCACCTGAAGGAGACATAGAGGCATGAAATAAGGCCAAGGATATGATACAGTGGGGAAAATATTTATGGGAGAGTCATTCCAAGTTATAAGGAAAGACAAGAAGTGTGGTTTTTTTCTGCCAATATAAATGTGGGCTGCTCAGAAAATATGGATATAGATAATCACATATAAATGGCTTCTGTAACACTGTGGAAGAAAGTACATCTACATATTAACATAATATATTCCACTTAAAAGTCATATTATATATGATATAGCAATGTGTTTTGTTTTTAACACATGGGATTTATGGTGTTAGACCGTTATGACTTTTTTTAAAAACTCACTTAATTTATCACTGTGTCCATATATTTAAATATTTTATTTGAAGTTATTTAGGAATAGTCAAAATGTAAAATTGAGAAAATAATCTGGTTAATTATGCCATTACAAGATTCTAATATGCTGCCAATGGTGGTTTGAGAGAACAAATAAAATTACCCACTGCATATGCTCAGCAATAAATTTTGATATTTAAAAGTACGAACAGATTTTAGAGGCACTTTTACTTCAATATACCAACATTAAAACCCAAACACTCACAAAATTGTGTTTTTATCCCCTAAACAGGTCCTATCTAGAGAATACTAAAAATCAACCAAATCATGAGGTTTCATTTTACTGATCTCTAAATCAAAGTCAGACATACAAATTTAAATAATTTGTAAATAAAATATGCATAAAAACTTAGAGTCATGAGCCAAGTTTTAATCTGAAGCAACCTGAAATAGGCAAGATTACATACTGAAAGTTTCCTGTAAATAAAATGTGGACAAATATATTACTCACAACCCAAGATAATATTTCACTGTAAGTTCTTAATAAGGATTTTCAAGTTATTGAGCATTAGAAGTTGAAGGAATACATGCACAATAAGAAATATTTACTAACAGAAATGTGATAGCATTGAAATGATTATTTTCCTTTTACTACCAAGGTCCAAACATTTTAAATAAATCTTATCTAGATCAAAATAGTTACTTTTTGGGCTGCCTGGGTGGCTGAGTCAGTTGAGCATCAGACTTTGGCTCAGGTCATGATCTTGCTGTGGTTCCGGCCCCACATCAGGCTCTGTGCTGACAGCTCAGAGCCTGGAACCTGCTTCAGATTCTGTGTCTCCCTCTCTCTCTGTCCCTCCCCTGCTTGTGCTCTCTCTCTCTCAAAAATAAATAAACATTAAAAACATTTTAATAAAATAAAATAAAACAATCACTTTTCATACCTTGTTATGTGATATTAAATATATTATGAAATATTAGATGCAGGTATATATAATGAACCATATGTAATCTCTCCTACATAGATCATGTCTGCTCCATGTTACTAGGGTGTTTATGGTCATCCAAAATATATAATGTGTCTGTTCTTAATGGAAAATAACACCTTTTATGATGTAACATGCGTCTAAATTACAGTATTTGTAGTTACTGGATATTAAAAATATGTAAATCTTTTTTTTATTATGGAACAATTTTGTCATGGAAAATATATAAGCACACATTTGTATAAAATATACATTTCCATACTTACTTGGAGACAAAAATATTTTCACATTCCAAAAATACATAGGAGAGTTTCCCAAATCACCTGTGATTAAGCAGAAACCACAGACAAGAAAGTGAGAAGTAGCAGTCATAAAATATTGAAAGGGCCCATATCTGGCAGATCTCAACAAAGGCAACAGGAACTCAAAAGCAATACATTTGCCTTTTATTTACAATAATGGGATTGGGAACTGAGTTTAGAAGGGCTGACAGCTATAGCTCCCCTGCATCTTGCCTGGTTCAAAGAAGGGGACCTACATTTGCATGAACAAGTAAATCTTTATGTCAGTAGAGAAAAAGAGAATCTTTGAGTTGCAAAAATTAGATGGTCTGGAAAACTAAGATGCTATTACCTTTACCAACTTGTATTGGAAATTTCCTGCAAATGCCATGCCCTGAAAACTCTAGCTTTCTAAAAAATAAATAAATAGAAAAAACTGCAATGTATTGGTATAGATTTTATAAATAAGTGAAGAAATAAACAGCAGCACCCCACTGATGAAGAAGAAAGTTTTACAAGAAAATTATTGCCACCAAATAGAAAGGAAAGTGTTTAAGCATTTTGTCAAGAATTAAACTATTTTTAAAAATGCCCATGTGTAGGAAAAAACACATGTATAAATCACGAGAATTCAGGAAAAATATGTGAAAACGAAATATGAGAAGCTATGACATAAACACAGGAATCAAGCAAAACACATAAAATTAAAAATAAAAATATGGGTTTCAATGGAGAACTGATTCTGTGGCAAACGTAGTGAGGACTATGGATGTACACAGCAATGAGAAAAGCTAAAACTAAAAATTAAACATAAATTAAAAATAGCCCCCCAAATTTTTTTCAGAAAGAGACTTGCAGATTTAGATTGGAGACTTAGAAAGTTGGAAAGAATGTTTGTACAATTAAATCAAGAAAAATCCTGAGCAAACTGTAAATTAATGATTGTCTTGACTCTGTTAGAGAGTAAGGTGTCAGGCCAAACAACTAACCTGAAATATGGAGAGGGAGGTGCTTAAAGGGAAAAATGTGGCGCAACATTTGATTAACATGGTGGGAGGTGGATGGGGAGATAGAAGGAGACAGAGGAGGCTGACTCATCCATAAAGCCAATAAGACCACTCACCAGCCAGTTTTAAGCAAGTCCTTCATCAGGACTGAGAATATCAAGCCACTAGACTGCAGACATAAAGGGATTCACAGCCTTATACAGGATTTTTCTCCAGGAACCTCACTGGACATCCAGAGAGAGAAAAATTACCCCCCTGGGGGTTGGTGGGGAAGAATGGCAGCCACTTGCCAATGCCATCAACTATTTCTCTCATTTCTTCTACTGAACAAAACTTTTGGTTTTGGGAAGTGGTAACAGTGAATAGAATGAACTGGTGGAAAATGATTGCAGCTGAGAGGAGGGAATAGCAGTCACTGTAGGAAACCTACTCAAACCTGTCTCCCTTCTCTTTCCCACAAAACAGCCATCTCGATCTGCAGGTGGCAGAGCAATAAAGGCTATATCCTAAGAGAATTAGGGGAAAGCCACAATTAGAGACTTATTTCTTTGAAGGAGGAAGAAAAGAAAAAAGAAAAGAAAAGAAAAGAAAAGAAAAGAAAAGAAAAGAAAAGAAAAAAGAAAAGAAAAGGCAAGGGGAGGGAAAGGGGAAGGGGAAGGGGAAGGGAAAGGAGAAGGGGAAGGGGAAGGGAAAGGGAAAGGGAAGAGAAGGGAAGGGAAGGGAAAGGAAAGAGAACTTCCTCATGGAGGAGGACCAGGAATACTGTTAGGCCCAGAGCTACATCTACAAGAGAGCAGAAGTACATGGGGAATCCAGACCCCAGGGATCCAGTCCTGGCCTAACACTGAGCCTTAATCAGGGTATCAGTGAATGCTGCTTTCCGCCACCCCACATCACAATGCTGACAAACATCAGGTAAAAATAAATGGGAAAGATGCACCAGAGAATGCTGTAAGGCATAGATTCCTTCTGGCAAACTGTGCAAAGAAAAGAGGCAAAGACAAGTGGGAAGACCTGAAGGCAAGTGGGGAGGAGACACTGAGAAACACTCTGGTTAACTAGCCCACACCATAAACACAAGCTGTCACTAGAGGAATTAGAAGCCTTGGTGTGAAGAAGGAAACCATAATAATAAGAAGCTTCAAACTTGGTCCAAACCTAACAAGATTAACATAAAACCCCGCACTAAAGGCCCAGGAGAAGGAAAAGTGTGTTGTCCCCAAACATAAAAGTTCTGAAATTAGTTTTTGCTGCACCAAACAATACATTTGGCTTTCAAATGCAACAACAAAAAATAAAGTATACAAAAAGGCAAGAGAAAACACACTTCAAACAAAATATATACCAGAATCAGACCTCCCCACCCCCATATATGAAAAAAGATGATGTAACTATCACACTTGGAATTTAAAATGACTCTAATTAATATGCTAAAGGCTCTCATAGTAAAGGTAAACAATATGAAGGATCACAAAAGTAATGCTGAGAGATGAAGATCGAAAGAACAAGCAAAATAAAAATTGTATAAATAAAAGATAAATATTATATGATTTCATTCATATGTGGAATTTAAGAAACAAAACAGATGAACATATGGGAAGGGAAGGAAAAATCAGATAAAAACAGAGAGGGAGGCAAACTATCAGAGACTGTTACATACAGGGAACAAACTGAGGGTTGCTGGAGGGGTGTTGGATGGGGAATGGATGAAATGGGTGATGGGCATCAAGGAGGGCACTTGTTGGGATGAGCACTGGGTGTTATGTGTAAGTGATGAATTATTAAATTCTACTCCTGAAACCATTATTACACTATATATTAACTAACTTGGATTTAAATGAAACTAAAAAAAAATTAAAAAGAAAAATATGGTAATGGAGATCCAAGAATGTCTTTGAAGGGCTCATTTGCAGAATCTCAGGGAAGAATCAGTGGATTTGAATATAAGTCAAAAGAAATTACCCAAACTGCATCCCGGAAAGAAAAATAATAAAGAAAACAGAACAGATCATACATGAGCTGAGGTACAACATCAATGGGCTCAATATAGACCGAGATGTAATTGGAATCTCAGAAGGAGAAGAAAGATAAAGTAGAACAGAAGAAATAATTTAAGAAATATTTGTTGAGAATTTCCAAAAATTAGTGGTAGGCACCAGATCTCAGATACACGTCAAGCAGGATAAACGCTTCCATTACTCACTTCCCCTTCCACAAAAATATCTGGGCATAAAAGATTCAAACTTCTGAAAACAAAGGGAAAGAAAATATCTTGAAGGCAACCAGAGAATAGGGTTCACTTACAGAGGAACAAAGATAATAATCATAACACATGTCTTATCCAAAAACACGCAGGCAAAAAAATCTCGAAACCGATGAAAGAAGGAACGACAACAACTAAAAACTTTGCCAGCAAGAATTCTATACCAACTAAAAGTGTTTTTAAATGAAAAAGAAGTTAAGAGTTTCTCAAACAGAAAGTGAGGAGATACAATTCTAGCAACGCCAGGCTATACGAAAATGTAAAGGATGTTCTGCAAGCGGAGGAATATGATCTAGTCATGACCTACACAAAAGAATAAAGGTGTTAAGATGAAATAAATAAGATGATGATTTTTCTTGTTTTAATTGGTCTAAAAGAGACCTGAGTGTTTAAAGCAAATTTATAATGTGTTCATAGCATTATTGAAAATGAAATGCATGGCTCAAGGAGTGAGGAATTGGTAATTTGCTGCTGTGCACTAAGATATTTAAAAACATATTTGTAATCACTAGAGCAACCACTGTTTTTCAATTTTAAGTCAGTACAGGAGATAAAATAGAATTATATAAATGTCCAGTTAAACCCAGAGAAAGCAAAGAAAATAAAAGAATAAAAGAAGAAGTAATCCATGGAAAATATAAAAAACAGCCAGCAAGGTGATAGATTTCAATCCAAATATATTAATAATCACCTTAAATATGAATGGTCTAAAAGTACAAGTTAAGAGAAAGAGTCAGATTCAATAAGAAAGCATAACCTCAAATTTTTCATCTACAAGAACCTATTCTAAACATAATGACATAGATCAGTTAAAAGTAAAAGGAGAGACAAAGGCATAGTTTGCAAACTCTAACCAAAAGAGAGCTGGAGAAGCTATAACTTCTGACAAGATAGGTTTCCGAACAAAAAATACTATCATGGATAAAGAGAGGCCTCGCGTAGTGACTAAACGGTCAATTTTCCAAGGAGACATAACCATAACAACGATAAATACTTATGTGCCTAAAAACAGAGCTGCAATATACTTGAGACAAAAACTGACAAAGCTAAAAGTAGAAATGGGAAAATTTACAATTTTACGTGGAAATGTAACATGCTTTCCTCAGTAACAGAATTAAAAAAAAAACAGAGAATCAGTAAGATATAAATAACATGATCTGCACTGTCAACCCGGTTGACCTAATTGATGTTAGAAAACAGTCCACTCAACATCAAAATACAGATTATTCTTATGTGTGTCTAGAACAACCACCAAGATGAGCATGTACTGGTCTATAAAACAAATATTAACACATTTACAATAATTTAAAATAAAACTATATAAAATAAATAAACTAGAAATCAATAATAGGAAGATAGATTGAAACCAATGCCTAATAATTAAGAAATTCAACAGCATATTAGTATGTAAACCATGAGTCACAGGAAGTTTTAAAGGAAATTATATCCTTTGAGCTAACTGAAATATACATGTGTGTTTATGTGTGTATATAATATATACATATATAGTGAAGTACAGCTAAAGCAATGCTCAGAGGAAAATTTATAGCAAGAAATGTTTATATAAGAAAACAAAAAATATTGACAATAAGTAACCTGTGCTTTCCCTTAAGAAACTAGAGATGGAAGAGCCAATTAAATCCAAAGTAGAAGGAAGAAAATAATAAAGATCAGAATAGAAATCAGTAATATTGAGAACATAAAAAAACAATTCAGAAAACCGAAAGTAGGTTTCAGAGCAAAGGGTATTACCAGTGATATAGAATGACATTTCGTAATAGCAAAGAAATAAATTCCTCAAGAGAATGCAATAATCCCAAATATGTTTCCATCTAATAACATAACTTCAAAATAAATGGAGCAAAAGCTGATCTAGGTCTAAACCAAACATGAAAGTAAACAAATCCACAATTACATTCAGAGAGTTTAAGGTGCCTCTCTCAATAATTGATAGGATAAGTAGAAAAAAATCAGTAATGGTATAGAATATCTGAAAGACACAACCAACTTGACCCAAGTGACATATTGGAAAAGGCAGCAAATAGTAGCGGAACACACACTCATTTCAAATGTACACAAAATATTTCCTAAAATAGACCATATTCTTGTTCATAAAAATAATCTCTACAAATTTGGTAGGAATCAAATCATACAAATTAATTTCTATTTCTTTAATACCCCTTCATGTGTTTATCATTTTCGTATCTTCTTTGGTAAAATATGTGTTCAAAACCTTTACTAGTTTAAAAAAATATTGGATTTGATTACTTTTTATATATTCTGGATAAAAGACCTTTCTCAGATATATACATTTCAAAAATATTCTCTTCTCTATGGGTTGTCTTCTACTCTATTCTAGGTTTTCCTTATTCTGTAACAGAACTAACCACAGTGAACATAATTAAAGGAATGTAGCTGCAAATAAGCTACCAATTTGCTTACATGCACGTATTCCCCAAGATCAAGGTATGTACTTTATTATTACTATTGTACAAAGGCAAGTAGTGTGCACAGGCAAGGTAACACAATATTACATAAAAATATCACAGTCCCTATCACCTTCAGAACATCAGTCCCATTGGTCTCATTGAAAATCAAACAGACAATTGAACACTTGCTATTTAAGTGGTGTAAAAGGCTTGACATGACTGCCTAAATTGACTAAATGAATGTTTTCACAAATGAGAGGCAGTATAGAAAGATTCCACTGGAAATGTTTTTAATATTTAGGAATGAGAGGGTAACAATGCTGCAGCCACACAACTTTATAACATTCCATCCTCAAATTTTTTTTTCATCTCACCTGTTTCATTACCGTTAGAGAAAGAGAGGTACCCATACTACTGAATTTGATTGTATTTATGTATTTCTAGTGGATTATCAGAATGCATTATAACTTCTCCATGTCATTAAATTTGAATATGGCCATTTTAAAGGTGCCTGGATGGCTCAGTTGGTTGAGGGTCCTACTTTGGCTCAGGTCATGATCTCGCAGTTTGTGAGTTTGAGCCCCTCGTAGGACTCTGTGCTGATGGCTCAGAGCCTGAGGCCTGCTTCACATTCTGTGTCTCCCTCTCTCTATGCTCCTCCCCTGCTCACACCCTCTCTCTCAAGAATAAATAAAGATTAAAAAAAATGAATATGGCCATGTTACTAAGTGGCAGGGTCAGATCTTTAATTATTTTCCTGTCACATCCCCCAGAATCTTCCTAAGATTAGGCTGAAGAGAAAGCCCTAATGAAATAGATGCACCTGTTTTGTAAACCAGCAAATGCTGCTGGGGGAGGAAGGGTGTGAGTTAAAACAGGGACAAGGGAAGAGATTACAGTGAGAGGAAAGAGGGCACAAAAAGTAGGTTATAACCAGCTGGGTAATGAAAGGAATTCAGTACCTTATTTCCAATGAGAGTGTCTCAGAGCAAGAAAATAATACTCTTAGCTATTTCTGTCAATCTCTTGCTGATAGACAGCTGGTGCTGATAGGAGGGAAAAAGGACTCCTGAAGATTTATGGACTGTCTAAAGACTGAATCTGGATAATTTGGAGAAAAGGTTTGACACAGAATCCCCTGATCATTCAACTGACAGGTACCAAGTTAGACCTACCATTTGGTTCAAAATTCTGGGCTATATTTACTAATTTATTTCTTTTTCTGATAACCTGAGAGATTACCTTTGATTGGCACAGGGTGGAAATTGCTGAACATTCAGTCACCTACAGCTTGGGTGACTATGAATCAAGATGACACATTGCTAAGACAGCTGTCTGTGAAGGGAGATGATTGGTACCACATACCTGAAATATCATTTGATTTGCTCTTTCATCTACACTGAGTATAAATTGGATGGAATACCTTTAAGGAAAGAGACAAGAGAACCTGGTTTGTTTGAGAGCCATGGACACAGGGATGATATGGTTGCCTCATCCCACCAATGCCTGTCCTTTAATACTTGTCAGAAGACTTATGGTACACCCGACTAAGGTCTTGTGTAGGATATCCCCAGTTAATGGTTTCAAGGAGCACACAATATTTTGGCTCCTATTGTATACCTAACTTGTACCTGTGCCGTGAATACCAAATGACATCAAAATATGAGGTAGTTTGAATAGCACTAGCTCTACCAGGCCAGATGTAACTTAGGAATTTTATGAATCAGTTTAAATTAGTTAAACAAATTATTATCAGTTTGAAAAATACTTGCTAACACTTACCGTGTTATTATCTTGGAGATAATACCCTGAAAACCTGTTGTGCTATTTTTACAAAATACACCCTAAGCTTTGAAACAGTGAGTACTATATATGAGCCTCATTTTCCTGTAGCCAGAATACATAGGTCTAGGAATCAAGGTGTGAGAGTGGTCCTTATCACAAATAGACCTAAAGTCCCACTAAAATATATTTTTACCCCTCTCTCTGAAACTTTAGTCTGGCTGAAAAGCATGTTTCCACTGAAAGATGTAATATTCACATTGAATTGAAGAGGGAAATTTACTACTTAGCTATTGGTGGCATCTCATGCCAAAAAAATAGAACAGAAAAAGAGGTTGGTGTAATGGCTATGGTGACTGATTCCTAGCACCAAGTGGGAAATTGGCTTTCAGCCTGCCACATAGTGAGGGCAGGAAGTATTAGTCTAGAATAAGAAAATTTCTGGGATCTCTTTAGATAGCTAGTCACCATTGTCCTCAGTTTTGTTAGAAACCAGGTAATTATAAAAACGAGGCTGGAAATCTTGCAAAACTGGATATAGAAAATGAAAAAGAAAGAAAGAAAGAAAGAAAGAAAGGGAGAAGGAATCAATTGGCTTGTATTTCCACCCCCAGGATAATGAAGGTTAAAGCAGAGGGGACAGATTGTCAATATTTAACTGTAAATTTTGAGGCACAATTTGTCCATAGAACAGGAGCAATAATTCCAGTATAGGATAGTGTTAAAGGGTTTGGTTTTGGCATTAAACACAGATCTCTCATATTTTCTACTATATATGATATTGGACCTGTTTCTTAGATTTTTTTCCATGAACTATCTAATCTGTTTCATAGCTTATACGGTTGTTGTCAAGATTAAATAGGATAATGCAAAGAGATTATCCCAGTATCCGACAGGTAAATATTTATAAAATAAAAGCTTTTATTCATATTACTACAACATATTATCAGATGAAAAATAATTTGGATATGGAATCTAGAATACTAGACATGGAAAGGGAATGTATAACAATTTTTTTAAAGCAAGGATCACAAATTTCAAAAATTTGATAAATTTATATTCTTTTCATCATAAACCAGTTTGGCATGCAAAAATTAAAAATGAAATTATCTCTTTAACTTGAATCCATGAATCTGGAAAATAGTAATTGACTTGCTAGTTGGCATTATTACTTCAAATTAGGGGGATTCTAGGGGCCCTGGGTGGCTTAGTCAGTCAAACGTTTGACTTTGGAGGAGGTCATGATCTCCTGGTTGATGGGTTTGAGCCCTGCATTGGTCTCTGTGCTGTCAGTGCAGAGCCTAGAGCCTGCTTTGGATTTTCTGTTTCTGTCTCTCTCTTCCTCTCCCCTGCTCACACTCTGTCTCTGTCTCTCTTTCTCTCTCAAGAATAGATAAACATTAAAAATTTGTTTAATTCAAATTAAAGGAATTCTTAGGCAAATTTTATACATGCAGTAATCATAGATATAGTATCTATCAATGATTACTTTTAAATTATCTTTTTGTGGGGCGCCTGGGTGGCTCAGTTGGTTAAGCGCCCGACTTTGTCTCAGGTCGTGACGAATCTCACGGTTTGTGGGTTCGAGCCCAGTCAGGCTCTGTGCTGACAGCTCGGAGTCTGAAGCCTGCTTCAGATCCTGTGTCTCCCTCTCTCTCCCTGTCCCCCCCCCCCCCCCCGGTTCACGCTGTCTGTCTCTGTCTCTCAAAAATAAATAAATGTAAAAAAATACATTACCTTTTTGTAAACTTAAAAAATATTATAACTGTGTATGTTTGTGTGTGTGTGTGTTTGGATTCTTTATGAAAATGGGATGGAAAACTGCTTTAAAAAAGTATTTTTAAAGAACATAATCATATAATCCCAAAATGTAAATTAAAAAAGGGGATCCTGTTTTCTTTCTTGAGACAGCTTGTGTCACTGACATTTATATTGAACCCCTATGTCCTTCCTCCGTAATCCTATGATTAATCCCTAGCTGACTGGAATGATTTATCATATTTAGAAATTAATGGAAGAATTTAGGGGAGAAATGTAATTGGAACTGAACAAGGGAAACAGTCCATGATTTAAAAAGGAATTCCAGACTCAGAAAAGTGACAAAACCTAATCTCCTACTAGATTAACATTAAAATTAAACAATTAAAATTAATATAAATACAAGGTGGCCATTACAGGCACATGATACATTGCTTTTAGATAAAATAACCCTAAATATGGCACATACTTCACAAAACCTTGCTCAAGCTTAAAACATAAAACTTTAAAAGATCAAGACTCGTCAAAGCTCAAGACAGATTTTTGTTTGATTTTTCTTGCCTTGAGGACTGTTTTATCCAGGAAGATATTCAAGCTTTTTGGCATATGAGTATTTGCTAGTATAATTCCTTTAAAAGGAAAATTGACTGCCTCAGCCTCTTCCCCTGGACACACCTTCAAAATAAGCTGTGAGACCTAGATCTTAATTTAGTCTTTGTAACAGGAACTTTATTGGTGGTGGAGAAAGTCACAGGGTGATTTATTAAAGACCATTGAGTCTCTCTTGTTCTCTTATGAATTCTTTAGCCTTTCTGTTTGGGTTTGAAAGTTTAAGTATAATAGAACTCCTAATCCATGATTTTTGGTATTGGACTTCCTGAAATACACCTCTACTTCTCATTACCAGTTGGGGTATTGATCCTTTGAAGGGCATGTCTACATGCCCTCTCCACTTGATTTCAAAAGCCCAGAGCTGTTGCTCCTCTCTTGAAGTCAGACGAATCTTTGTCTAGGGAGGAATCAACAAGAAACCGTTACTTGCTATGTCTTGAATAAGATTTATCCTGCATTTTTGCTGACACTTCATTGCAGAACAATAGTATACAACGTGTGCTTTTGAAAAGTCCTTTTCTCTAGTTTCCAAATGTAGATTTGTGTTGCCCCTACTACACATTGATAAAGTCCAACCTCAGCTCTAAGTAGAAGCAATTTTCTGTGATAAAATAAGCAATATATTCCTGTGAAGGTTAATTTTTAAAATATTAATCTCAATATGAATTTTTCTATTGGCTTTTATTAAGAGGAGACCCTCTCACACCCAGCATTTCTTGAAAAAGGAGGCAGAAAGCAAACAGTTCTCAGTACTAAAGTCAGTCAAATCAAAGAATTCAAACAGTT
The DNA here is from genome assembly GCF_018350195.1 of Panthera tigris. Classification (NCBI taxonomy): domain Eukaryota; kingdom Metazoa; phylum Chordata; class Mammalia; order Carnivora; family Felidae; genus Panthera; species Panthera tigris. The sequence goes on from NC_056667.1 coordinate 171,194,785, forward strand.
AAATGTTTAGGATTTTTATTTTAAAGATTCCAAATTAGATTATATATTTCTGCAGTCTCCTACAATAAGGCAAGAAATAAATAAATCTTAATCAAACATCGGAGTGATGGGAAAGAAGATAGAGTTGAGCAATATTTAACAGACAGCCAAAACAGAAGGACTTGCTAAGTTTGGATGAATAATATTATGTATAAAAAAGGGAACGAATAAATGACGATGGTGAGGTTTCTAAGTCCTAACCATTAAAGTGATACCATGCATAGAGATCTCCATCATAGCACCAAGAAATGCAGGTTTAAAATAGAAACTATTGAGGAAAATTTACAACCAGGTAATAGTAGAGTACATGCAACCCTGCAAATATTCATTATTCTCCAGCTAAAGAAGGCACGCACCATGACATAAATTTTGTCTTTATTTCTGGAATTTCAAATACTTGGTTTTGGACACCTGAAGTGTTTCTCAAATTTCATTATCCTATCTCCATTACTTCTCACATAGTTTTCTCCTTTTTAATGGAATGTTTTCAATTTTATCTTCCAAAAATTTTATTACTTTAAAGCATTTTTCTGTTGTATATATTTGATTCAAACAACTTCTGTTTTATTCTCTGAGTACTTTTATTCACAGAATATATCCTTTTCATCTTTCTGAGGAAATTGTCTTTGGTCATCCAAGCTTATTTTTCCTGAAGATTTGTCTCAGAATCTGATTTTTATGAATTTTCCTCAAATATTTGGGGAGTCGTGGCTATACATTCATGTTTAAGAGGGAGGCACTAAATTGAGCAGAAGCTTGGTGTATTTAGGCAAGGCTTATCAAGTAAATCCTTCAAATCAATAATCTAAAAGCATCTTCAGAGATATAATTCAGGCTGGTTATAATACTCAGATAAAAATCTTCCCACTCCCTGTGAAAAGGATACAAGCCTGGCTGCCAATAAAGGAGGTCCAAAGATGATTCACCGGGGTGCTATCCATGTGCCATAGTGCCGACTGTCCCTCTACTGTAACATAGAGTTTCCATTATCATTCCACCAAGCTCCACTGTGAGGGTGAAATGGATTTCTTCCTTCTAAAAGCCAAGTTCCCTCCCCAAATAATAAATCTCTGTTTCTTTCAGTGGTGATGAATCCAACTCTCTTTTTTCCTTTAGAAATGAATCCTGTCTCATAGTATATGATTGTTCTATATCTGTTATTACTAAATCAGAATGTGCAGCCTCTAAAAAACCTAAATATTGGGTTTTCAACATATCTTATTGTTTTCACTACTGCATTCCTGAAGTTGGATGTTCCTGGAGTGTTCCATACAGATACTCTGGATCACCCTCTTCAAAGACCAAATTTTCAGCTTTCTGCTATTGTAAAGGAAGACTCTGAAGATCTATTCATTTTTTGAGAAAAAACCAACAAGTCAACAAATCCTTTTGGAAGACAAGCTAACTCTGTCCCCATGTTTAGAGTTACCCATTTCTGAGGATTTTATGGCTTTCACAGTGAAAATAAGTTACTTTTGGGTTTCTTCTGCTATGACTCAAGTACTCTTTCTCAAATTTGCTAAATCAGTTTTCACTAATCCATGCATTTCTCAACATCCAAAATTGTGTTCCTAAAGATCCCTCTTTTATTACTTTTTCCTGAAGCATGTATTATTTATTTAGGTGAACATTTACTGTCAATTTAGTAAATTTTTAGGAGGAAACATGGGCGAATACATATATTTAATTTGACATATTTAATAGGAAGTCAATCTAATTGTTTATTGGATTTTAAACCTCAACTTTTAAAGTTATATATATATATATATGTATATATATATATACATATATATATATATAGGTCAGCACTATGACAGTGTGACTTGTGCCTATTTTTTCTCCCCTTTGATTTATAATTAATCAGGCATCCATAGATAAAAGAAACAAAAGTGTTTCTGTACAGCATACCGAGACACCTGACAGATCTATCCATCCGTGTACCTCCTGCTAATGGAGGAGACAGAGTGAGGGAGGTGGCAGTAGAGGTTCAGTGCAGAGGTGGTGAGAGCAGAGAAGGCAGTGGCCAGCCAGGCAGTGAGTCAGAATGACTTTTCTGGTAAAGAAGGTGGAGGGTAAAAGCAATGAGGGTCTGCCAAGTCACATGTGCCGCAGGTGGAGGGACCAGTTGCTTTCTCTGAAAATAGGCTGCAGAGACTAGAGGGAGGGAAAGGAAAGGGAAGTAGGCAGACAAAGAGAACTGAAGGATGGCATCTCCTGCTGTCTACCTCAGGAGATGAGAGGACTGCCTAAAGACCTCTGGGATCGTCCCACCTGAGGACCCCCCTACCTGGATGTGGACACACTCAAATCTCCAAGTGCTATGTGTACACCTTCTCCTACTCAGCTGCCAATCTTTCCTTTTTATTTATTTTTTTAGTGCCAACCTTAGTGAGTCTGCTATGTTGAGAGAAACCAAAACTTGTATTATAACACCACATTCTGGACATGTCCACCTCCGGACTTCACGCTATATTATAAAGCCATGGTAATAAAAATAGTATGGTCCCAACACAAAAAAATAGACACATTGGTCAGTGGAACAGAATAGAGAGTCTAGAATTAAATCCAAGCATACATGGTCAAATAATATTTGGCAAGGGAGCCAAGAACACTCAGTTGGGAAATGTTAGTTTCTTCAATGAGTGGTACTGAGAAAACTGAAGAAACATGCAGAAGAAATGAAATTGGAACACCTAGGTGGCTCAGTTGGCTTAGCCTCTGATTCTCGATTTTGTCTTAGTTCATGATCTCATGGGTTGTCAGATTGAGCCCTACTTCAGGCTCCACGCTAACAGCACAGAGACTGCTTGAGCTTCTCTATCTCACCCTCTCTCTCTGCCCCTCCCCCACTCACACTTGTTCTCTCTCTCAAAATAAATAAACTTAACAAAAAACCAACAATGAAACTGGACTCCTATTTCATGCCATTCATAAAAATCAACTCAAAATGAATTAAAGACTTAAAAATAAGACCTGACCCCATAAAATTCCTAGAAGAAAATACATGGAAGATGTTCCTTGGTATTGGTCTTGATAATACTTTTGGGGGCATGTTTCCAAAAGTACAAACATCAAAAACAAACAAACAAACAAAATAAACAAATGGGACTACATCAAACTCAAAAGTTTCTGCACAGTAAAAGAAACAATTAACAAAATGAAAAAACAACCTACGGAAAAAATTACAAACCACATATCAAATAAGGAGTTAATATTTAAAATACATAAAGAACTCAGTCAACTCAGTAATAAAAAAAACAGTTTGATTTAAAAAATAGAAAAACTGAATGAAAATATGCTCAACATCACTAATGATCAGGTAAATGAAAATCAAAACCACAATGAGATATCACCTCATACCTGTTAGAATGGCTATTATCAAGAAGACAAGGGACAAGAGTTGCTAGCAAGAACATGGTAAAAGGGAAACCTTATACACTATTAGTGTGAATGTAAATCGGCCCAACTACCCTGAAAATTCAAAATAGATCTACCATACAATCTAACAACATCACTTCTGATTATATAATCAAAGGAAATGAAAACAAGCTTTGGATGAAATATATGTACTCCCATGTTTATTGCAGCATTATTCACAGTAGCCAAGATTGGAAACAACCCAAATGCCGGTCAAGAGAGAAGTAAATAAAACAGAAGTATACATATACACAATGGAATATTATTCAGCCATGAGAAAGATATTCTTTCATTTGCAACAACATGGATAAACCTTGAGTATGTTGTGCTAAATGGGATAAGTCAGACAGAGAAAGATAAGTACTATATGACATCACTTAAATGTGAAGTCTAAAAAAGTTAAACCTTTTTAAAGGAAAGAGTAAAATGGTGGTAACCAGGTGATAACGTGAAGGGGATAAGAGAGATGGTGTTTAAGGGTAGAAACTTGTACCAAGTAGTAAATAAGCCATAGAGATCTAATGCACATTATAATGAATATAGACAATAATATTATAGCATAATTATGTAATGTGATAAACACCAGGACTCATATTACAACATAGAAATATACCAAGGTAATACACACCTTAAATTTGTATATCACATGTCAGAATTTTTATTTAATAAAAAACATATAATGCTAAAAAATGTTTAGATGGCTATCTGTTCTTTACCTGGTGAAGCCAATAGATCATCTCCCTGGAGACATGATAAATTTCAAAAATTGCAAGTGTGCAGTTAAAAAATCATTAATAGTACATGATACTTGTATGGCATTAGAAGGATTGGTTTCATATTCGATAGCATTGTTTTCCATATCAGTAAAGTGGGTTTATTCCTAACAAACTTAAATATGTTGTTTTCCATATCAGTAAATTGGGTTTATTTCTAACAAACTTAAATATGTTTAGTGACTTTAAATAAGCTACATTTGAACCATCAAAACAATTTCTTGGCATGGGATCAGAAAAAACACAATTCATTTATGTAAATCAAATAGTTAAAGCCATCAGTCAATAATAGCATGATGTAATCATACATCTCACAATATTCTCTTGAATCAATCAATACCTTAAAGTATATTGAAAGCAATTCCCTGAATATATTTCTACAATTAAAGATATCTTCATCAGAGGGGTTAGAAATAATCGAAACACTTTAAGATTTTCCTTCTCCTTAAGATAATTTAAAGAAAATGATCAAAGTTAATTTTTAAATACATATCCATGACAGATTGAAAGTTGCACTAATATTTGATATAAGATTTAAAAACCAAAATTTATAAACCTATAACTGATATTTTTACCAAGATGGAATATTTTCTCTTTTTTTATGACCTTATTTTTTAAAATGTAGAATCACCCTTTTCTTTTTCTTATGCAAACAATCCATGAATATCATGTTGCCATGTAGTTTTGTTCTATGTAATTGAGATTAGATTTAAGTTATATATTCAGATAAACTCCATACACACTGCCGTCCTATCAAATAATTGTTGACCAAAGGCATACTAACTGGAATACATTTAGGTAATGTTTAGAAAAGATAGCATTTCTCATATCTATCAATATACAGTTAAGTCGTTCACTTAGGGTGATCTTCAAATACCTAGTATATAAAAATGGGCTAAAAATAAATCATTACACTTAGGTAATTAATATTTATTTGCAAAGATCTTTTCACAAAGTTTTTATAATAGCAATCTAGTTTTATTATTTATTTATTTATTTATTTATTTATTTATTTATTTTCTTAACATTTTTATTTATTTTTGAGAGCTAGAGAGAGACAGAGCATGAGTGGGGGACAGGCAGAGACTGAGAGAGGCACAGAATCCGAAGCAGGTGCCAGGCTCAGAGCTGTCAGCTCAGAGCCCAATGCTGGGGTCAAACTCACAAACCATGAGATCATGCCCACGCTGAAGTCGGACGCTTAACCCACTGGCCACCCAGGCATCCCTAGCAATCTAATTTTAAATGTATTCAGTGTAGATTTCAGAGTGCTTACTAGAAAATGCAGGTACAGGAGAAAAATAAAACTAAAAAAGTTATACACAAAAATTTAAGAGCGGTTATTTGTATTATTATTGAAACCCCCTGCTTAAATGGCTGCTATGTAACTAAACTCTCTTAATTCTTACCATATTACCCTTAAGTGTTTTGTCTTTTTTTCCTGATATCTTTTTATTCCATTTCTTAAATGTGGATAATTGGTCAAAGACAATTAAAAAAATATATTCATTAGGGACTCCTGGGTGGCTCAGTTGGTTAAGCATCCCACTTTGTCTCAAGTCATGATCTTGTGGTTTGTGAGTTCAAGCCTCACAGCATTGGGTTCTGTGCTAACAGCTTGGAGGCTGGAGCCTGCTTTGTATTCTATGTCTCCCTCTCTCTCTGTCCCTCCCCTGCTCATGCTCTGTCTCTCTCTCAAAAATAAATAAACATTTTTTAAAAATTTAAAAAAATATTCATTATTTCCCAAATTCCACAGGATAAATATTTTTTTCCATTTAACAGAACATAAAATGCTCCTTGTGATCTTTAATTTTTTTAACGTTTATTCATTTTTTTTAAGAACGAGAAACAAAGCGAGAGCAGGGGAGAAGCAGAGAGAGAGGGAGACACAGAATCTGAAGCAGGCTCCAGGCTCGGAGCTGTCAGCACAGAGCCTGACGCGGGGTGGGGGCTGGAACTCACAAACCTCAAGATCATGACCTGAACCAAAGTCCAAGGTCAGATGCTTAACCAACTGAGCCACCCAGGTGCTCCTGCCTCCTGTGATTTTACCTTTGCTTAGCATTCTAGGCTTATTTCTTTATTAACATTCATCTCCAGCAATTACAACGTTTATTGGGTTCCCTACCCAATTGTTGGGTTTATCAGAGTTGGGTTTTTCACCTTTCTGGCATTGCTCAAATGGTTTCCTTTCCCCAAAATTTTGTTTTCTAGTTTATCCAACTAACTGTACTATGAGGTAACTTTAACACAAAATTTTCTTCTTCTCAAAACCAAGCTTTAGTACCACCATCAGCAAATCCATATTACCATACCTTTACATGTTAAATCATTGCAAGTGTTTTATCTTCATCTGCTTTTATGTACTTTTGTCCTGTTAGACCAAGCTTGTTGCATACATTAGCTTTGTCATTAACTGAAAACAACAGAATCCAACTAAACTTCCTGAATGAAGGAAGAGATTTAATTGTTTCTTGTGATATTTCAGGAAGTTGGACATTCAAAGTTGGTTTCAGGGAATTATTCAAATCACCACCACTGATATCATCCCAATCTACTGTTCTTGGCAGTTTGGTATTAAATGTGTTGCCCCATGTTTCAGGTATTTACTGCATAAATGTAGAACATACTAAATGAACAACAATTTAGTTTAGCTTTGTAGACGAGCTTCATTGGACCACAAAATTATAGTGCATTTAATTGGCCATAATTTATAGTTAAATTAGTATATTGAAATATTGAATTTAATGTTTGAATTTAGGATAGTAAAGTCTGAAAATGAGAAAAAAAATCTTTTTTTTTTTATCACATTGTCTATGATGGACTAGTCACATCTAATTTAGGTCACTTTTGTCAATATTTCCTGCTCTATATATTAACTCTTGAAGCTAGAAAAGCTTTCACCAAACTGCACAGTTATATTATGAGTGAACTAAAAAAACAAAATGAAACAAAACAAACACACTGTTTATTTGATAGCTTATCAAAAATAAGAATTTATAATTTGATTTCTAGGGCTTAAATATCCTAAATACCCAACTTATTAATGGCTTATCATAAAAATGTATGCACAAACAGGTGTTGATAAACAGAAGTTGTTATCCACTAGAAACATTTTTTTCATGTTTACTAAGTTTTATGGTAAACAATGCAATATATAATAGTGCTTAATTTGTGTGTTGCTAACAATGCTTTGGAACATGACTAACATATTCAATAGTGAGATGGCCCTGGACTTACTTATTTACACTTGTAATTTACCCATACCACGATGACTAACTCTCTCAATAACTCCAGCCTTGTGAGACCCTACTCTTCCATTCTCCATATATCTGGATTGCCTTGTGCTCTGGCATTTCAGGCTCTCTTAAAGCTCCATATTGAGGCTGGCTACTATGTGGGACTCTCAGGAGATTAGGGAAAAAAAGAGAGAGAGAAAGGCCAGAATATTTATTCCCATGGTTTCTTTCTCTCTAAACCCTAGTTTTGCAATGGTGCTTTCTTAGTTTAACACTGTGGTTTCTGTGGGTAAACCATATTCCCATGGGTACAGCGTCCAACACATACTGCTTTATGGCTGTCTTCCCTGGCTACTTTAGTCCTGGATGTGGAAAAGCCTTTCTAGTATTGCTAGTCCCTAACATGATTCCATAACCATGTCCACTCTTTTGTAATAGCCCATTTATCAATTTCTCTTTAATCACATTTCTGAATGCATCATTTCTTTTTCCTGTGGGCATCCTGAGTAATATGTTCTGCTCTACTTTTTAACTTTTCTTGCATGTGTTACCTCCTTAAGTACTACACAGTTTACACATTTAACATGTATAGTATTTATTGCCTGTTTCTCCCTACCAACGTAAGTGGTACCTGAGCAGGGGAGTATGCCGTGTCCTAGAATAGATCTAGTATATCAATAGATATTTCAAAATATTTGCTGAATAAATCATTTGAAAATTGCATTCAGAATTCCAATCTGATATACTAAGAACGCATCTTCTTTTATTGCTAACTTGATTGAGAAACCCTGTTAGTGTCAAACTGTTGGAGCAGATTTTTTCTTATACCTGAAGCAACATTATCCATTATTCAGCCTATAGAAGCAGCTCCAGCAGACAAGGGTGAGTTCACTAAGATTACGAAAGAATCTATTAAAGTTGTATTGAAAGGGACAGCAGAGCTTTGGGGCTTCCGGCTGGGGTACTTTCTCACATTGGTCTCGGTGATACTTTGAAAAGGAAAAGGATTTCCTTCCCTTTTAACTACAACACCCTAGGTCCTTCATGTTTCACATTACAAATACACCTCTAATTTCTATCTCCACTACCAGGTACCCCAGTCACTTTAATAGAAGAACACTGAATTAAAGTACCAATTGAATCAGAATTTCACATGGAAAAACAAAGTCAATACTTGGCGAAAATACTTTGATTAATTGCTTGACTTAGTAATAGTGCCACTACATAATGTATTGAAGGTGAAAGAGGGCACAATTGTAAACAGAACTCCACTCAGCAAAGTGAGACATATGATGGAGGTAGTTTGAAGAAACCAAGTTACCAAATGTTAATTGTGTCAAGAGTTCAAAAGAGTAGAGTAGCAGTTATGTAGAATTCAATATTTATGGTCATAATATGGCCAGAGAAGAAACACACATTTGAAAGGAAAGAGAGAGGGAAAGAAAAAAGGTGGCCTAATAATGTGGATTTTTGTTTATAATCTTGATCTGGAATATTTTTTTTATAAGTTGATTGCCAAAATCCATTAATAATGAAACTTTATCTTAGCTGACACAATGTTATTTATTTTTCTGACTTAGTTTGAATATTTATGAGTTTCCATGCCTGGACTCTGATTGCAATGTAATAAATAAAATATGTAGTATATGCAACTTATTATCTCTCTAAATCACGACCCCCCTCAGTGTGAATTCCTAAACACATATGACCCCAGGACTCAGATTTGAGATTGTAGACCTATATTATTACATTATAGCTCCTTCTCTCCATTACTGGTTGTGAGGGTAATTAAAAAAAACTTTTTTACATTTATTTATTTTTGATAGAGACAGAGCACAAGTGGGGGAGGGGCAGAGAGAGAAGACACAGAATCTGAAGCAGGCTCCAGGCTCCGAGCTGTCAGCACAGAGCCCAAAGTGGGGCTCGAACTCACAAACCTTACAAGATCATGACCTGAGCCAAAGTCGATGCTTAACCGACTGAGCCACCCAGGCGCCCCTGTGTGGAGGTGTTTTTTAGAAGTGATTAATATTTAAATCAATAATCGACTGAGTAAAGAGATTACCTTACATGAAGCACCTGGCTGACTCTGCTGTTGGAGCATGTGACTGTTGATCTCAGGGTCCTGAGTTCAAGCCCTACATTGGGCATGCAGCTTACTGAAAAAAAAAAAAAAAAAAAAAAAAAAAAAAAAAAAAAAAAGACATTACCCTCCATATGCGGGTGAGCTTTATCCAATTGGTTGAAGGCCTTAGAAAAAAAAAGAATGAGATCCTCTAGAGATTCTGCCTCTAGATTGCTTTAGACTCAAGGCTGAAACATGAATTCTTTTCTGGATCCATGCTCCCAGCTTGACCTGCAGAATTCAAACTTGCCAGCCCCCACAATTGTGTTGAACCAATTCCTTAAAATCTTTATTTATATGTTTATCTATCAATACAGCTATATAATTGATTCTGTTTTCTCTACACTAGCTAATACACTAACTAAAAATGTCACTTACAAGTACACTTCAAACCTGGTTTCTTTGTACTTCTCTGTATTGTGCTTCTTGTGTTACATGCTGTGGCCAGGTTGTTGTTTCCTTTCCATCTGCTAAATGTACTGTGCTCAGTCCTACCAACAGGTTTTCCCACAAGCTCCTATCTCTCTGAAGATCATGCTGCATCTTCCTGAATGGTGTTCCTGCTTTATTCAGCATACATATTTTAGCCTAATGAAAACGTTCTCAGTGAGGTGTCCCAATCGTCTATGATTAAGAATGGTTACTCCGTAGGAGGCTTCCATGGATTTTCTTTTTAATAGAATTTATTTATTAGAGCTGTTTTACGTTCACAGTAAAATTGAGCAGAAGGTGCCCAGGTTTCCCATATACCTTCTGGCCCCACACATGGATAGTTTGCCCTATTATTGACATCTCCTACCAGAGTGGTACAATTGTCACAATTGATGAAATTCCATTGACATCATTATCACCCAAGGTTCAGAGTTTACAAGAAGGTTCACTCTCGGCGTTATACATTCTGTGGGTTTGGACAAATTTATGACATATACCCACCATTATAGTGGTGCCCTAAAATAGTTTCACTGCCCTAAAAATCTTCTCCATTAATTCTTAATATTTCCCTTATCTTTATTTACCACAGTTTGTCATTTGAAGAGGTTCTTACCAATCATGGGAAATTATTACTTGAGTAAGGCTACTTAAAGTAAATTCTTTGGCATAGGTCAAAATTATATTGTAAATATAAAGCAAACAAACAATTAAATGAGATTAAAAACATTTCTGTAAATGTATATAAATAATACAATATTTCTTCAAATTGAGATTATGTACTGAGTAAATGAACAAATAAATGAGTGAGTAAAAATGAGTTAAGTTGATTTTGTAGATAATTTTTCAGAAGAAATTATATAATTACAAAATAAATCATCTTTACAGGAGGCTCTCAAAACATGATCATAAAAGGGTCATTTACTTCAAACTATCTGAAGCTTTATCACTTTTTCCAAAGATCACTCTTAACCTTTTCATAAGATAATGATTTTCTTTAGAAGCATATCTACTATCAACATCTTTGTCCATTTTCTCGTTTTCAGTTGATCACTAGTCTATCTCTGCCAGGGTTCTTTTAAATAGTTTTATGCAAAATATTTATAGCTGGAATGACATGGAGCTGTAGCATCTGAGCAGATACTGAACCAGTTCATTTCAGCTGATTTTCAGCCTTGGATTTGCTATGAGAATATTTTCAAAACCACTGTAGTTAACTTTATGAAATGTTTCTTCTGCTGAAAAATAAACTATATCAGTTTGTAATTGATTTGCATTTTTGTTAGTTAACAGGATACTGGTTTTTGAAACTTTCCCTAGAGAGACCAAAAAAGGGTACTGATATTAAAGAAGACCTGTGTTTGAATAGAAACTAGCTTATATTGTGGTCAGTTTATCAGTTAATACTTTTGTGTCATGGTGATTTTTGCTTCCCCCACTTGAACTTATTGGAAATAAATCTTAATAATGAAAATGGGGTTATGGTTGACTACCACTTAACATCCTCTTTGTCACATTAAAAAGTACTTCCACCCAAAATTAAGAAAGACAGAGAAGGCATATGAGCCATCCAGAATAAACATCAGGGATATGAATTTATAAAAACTGGAATAAAATAATTGGCAAACAATGAATAGCATGTTAGAAGACTAGTAACTTGGAAAAAATATATGAAAGTGTTCTGATTTTCAACATATGTATTTGGAAGCTAATTTTATACTCTGAATACTGGGAGGGCTTTTAATTCCGTTAATTTGATTGTGAACATGATTATGCCCAATAAAATATTTATTAACATTTAGATGGTATGTTTCAATTGCTGAATATGGTAATGTTTGAAGAATAAAATGGTTTAAATAGAAGAACTAAAGGGAAGACATAAATTATGTTATTCTAAAGCTAGATGTGATTAGTAATTATAGTTTTATAAATGTGAAAATACATGAATTAGAAGCTAACACCATTCACCTGTTGATTTTTGCATGTAGCCCTCATTATACTTCTTCAAGTGAGAACACTTGTGAGTGCATTGTTCTTCATCATTCAAAGATCAGTAAGAAGAAACAATAGTATTAAAAGAAGAGAGTGTGAAAAATACAACCTCGAATATCAAATTTAAGTAATATGTGTACACGTATGTTGAAAATTATTCTCAGAAAAATGTAAGTGTACTTTTTAACAAAATTTCATACATAATATATTTTTAATATTAATTACCAATTATGTCTTTTCAGCCTATGTCCTTTCTTACATTCAAACATTTTGACATTCTCAAATTATTCCTTAGGAGGAGGTTGTGACACTCGAAAAAGAAAAATAGGAGCTACTTTCAACTTTTGAGTGTTAAATGGTTACTGTTGAAATCATGATTGGAGTTCATTCTGAGCATGAGCAGTAGATATAAGCAAACACCTGATGAGTAAAAACAATGCTTCCTTTGCCATCTATCCTAACTCCCATATTAAATAATACTGGTTCTTTGGTATGTTGGAGTAGGGAAAAGTTTCACAAGAGCTAAAGTGAATAATTTTAAGGATAGTTTTAGAAAAGAACTAGTGCTGTGTATACTGCAGACTAAGCTCTAAGGTGGAATGAAATAGTAAAGATTTGGGAATTCTGAATTCACAGAGCTCTTATCCAGGAGGAGTCCAGCAAGTCGGTGTGACTATAGTGTAAAAAGAACAACACTGTATCTAGGAAAATAGTGCCTATGAGGAGAATAATAACTAGAATTGTAGTGTATTAGCTTGCTACTGCTGCTTTACAATTACCACAAACAATGGTCACAAACATAATGGTTTAACATAACACAAATTATTACCTTTTACTTCTGGAAATTAGAGGTCTGAAATGGGTCTCATGGGTCTAAAATCAAGGTGTTGACAAGACGGCCTTGCTCTGTGACAGGCTCTGATGGAGAACCCATTTTTTTTTGCCTTTTCCAGCTTCCAGAGGGTACCCTCATTACTTGCCCTGTTGCCCCCTTCCATTGTCAATGCCAGCAATGGTCTGATGAGTCTTTCCCACATTGCATAATTCTGATTCCGAATCTCTTGCTTCTCTCTTTAACTTATAAGGATCTTTGAGACTACATTGGGCCCATCCCAATTTTAATATCAATGCCTTATTTCAGAACTTGTTACAAAAATTTACCTGCCAGTGGGTTTCCTGTATTCAGGCCATTTTATTAATGGGGAATTTATTTATTTTGTTCTAAAATATTTTTTTTTGTTTTAGTCTTAGGTCTTTACCGCATCTTGCATTAATTTTTCAGTACATTCTGTTAAGAATCAAGGTTAGTTTTTCTATACATTTAATCAGTTGTTCAGAAAAAAAATATGGAGTTTTACATTACTGTATGAAATTGGTATGAGGGACCCTTGTCAAAAATCAATTCACTATTTATGCTTAGACCTATTACTGGACTCTCTATTCAGTGTCACTGATCAATCTGTCTTTCCTGCTACAAATTTTATAACGAATTTTGAAGCCAATTTGGTGCGAGTCTCCATTTTTCCCCCCTTTTTAAACAAGATTATATTGCTTCTTCTAGGTCCTTTGCATTGCTACATAAAATTTAGAATTTTTTTGTACTTCTACAAAAATCTATTACTATTTTGATTGAAATGCTTTTGAATCATATGTAGGGAAAATATTGAATCTCACTTTTGTGTAAAATGTCCTTCTAAAATAAGCCTTATAAATTAGTGTATTGCTTCATAGTTGTAGCCTATTGTTCACATGAACAAACTACTTGTATGTAATGGCTCATTTTTCTTTGATATAAGATTTTCTATTTATGTTGGTTTTTGCAGTGTTTGATTATGAAAGTCCTTTGTATCCATCTTCCTTGGGATTTGCTAGACTTCTGCAGGGTTGTTTTTTTTTTTTATAGATTTAGAAAATTATCTGCCATTATTTTTTTACATACTTTTCTTCCCCATCACCTGTCTCTTCCTGTGGAGCTCTAATTGCATGATTCCTAGACTACTTGCTATTGTTGTCCTCCAGTCACTGAGGTTCTGTTTAAATCTCCCCACTCTCTGTTCTTCAGTTAGGATACAGTTTGTTGATCTGTCTTTAAGTCACTAAGCTTTTTTTTCTCACGTATCCTATTTTACTCTTAAGCCAGTCAATACAACGTTTTTTGTTTGTTTCTGCTTTACAGTTTGGTTAAGTTATAACTGATGTATAATGAATTTTTCATATTTTAAAACTATAACTTAATGAGATTTTACATAAGTATAAAATTGCATGATCATCACCACAATCAAGATAAACATATCCTTCTTCCATCCAAGTTTCTTCATGCCATTTTGTAATACATCTTTCTCTCCACTCTCATCCCCTGAAACCACTGATCTGCTTTACATCATCATAAATTAGTTTGCATTTTCTGGACTTTTGTACAAATAAAATGGTGCAGTAGGTATTCTTTACTGTCTGGTTTCTTTTGCTCAACATAATAATTCTGAGAATGATATAAGCTGTTGTATGTATCTTGATTCCTGTTTTATTACTGAGGATTATTGTATCCTCAGCAATAGATACTGAAATAGCAGGATTTGTTTATTCATTCACCTGTTAATGGACATTAAAATTGTTTCTAGTTTGGGGCTATTTCAAATAAAATATCTATGAATATTTGTGTGCAAGTCTCTGTGTATAAATGCATTTTCATTACTCCTGGGTAAATATCTAGAAGTAGAATTGCTGGAAAATCTGTAGGTATATGATTAACTTTTCTTTCTTTTTTAAATATTTTTGTAATGTTTATTTATTTTTGAGAGAGAGAGAGAGAGAGAGAGAGAGAGAGAGAGAGAGAAGAGAAAGACAGAGAGTGAGCACAAGTGGGCAGAGAGACAGAGAGACCCAGAATCTGAAGACACAGTCTCCAGGCTCCAAGCTGTCAGCATGGAGCCCAATGCGGGGCTCAAACTCATGAACTGAGATCATTACCTGAGTCGAAGCTGGACACTTAACTGACTGAGCCACTCAGGTGTCCCTGTGACTAATTACAAAAAAAAATTGGTTAAACCACTTTCCACAGTGGTGCACCAATGAAGTTGTCTATAATGCATAATATTTCAATTTTTTCAAAACCTAGCTGACACTAAAGCATTATATTTTAATTTTAATTTTAGCTATTATTCTTTCGTTCTTGCATTTCTATTTGATTTCTTTCTATAATTTCCATTTTTTGCAATGTTTTTCTTTACATTTGAGCATTCTTATAATACTTGTCCTAAGGCATTTATCTGGTATTGTAACATCTGGTTCTTTGTTACTGCTTTTATTGTGTGATTGATATTGTGAACAATTGCAAGGGGTTTGATGTTCTTATTTGATAAGTACTTACATTGCAGGGTTATCTTCTTGACTCCATTAGGCTTAGATTATCTGTCAATGTTAGAATATTTTTGTCCTCTGTGGTAGACCATGAAACAGCTTAGGAAATACCTCACAAAGTGTGACCTGTGAGATGTACCAACTGAATGACTATATTGTTCAATGAGGTCTCTCAAATCTGACTAGACCTCAACTCCAACACCTTCCAGCCATAACACCCTATGGCATCTCTGTTCAACTTGTAGCCCCAAAGAAGCCACTCTCTTCTGGACCCCTTGTCTGTTAATTTTCTTCCTAATCCTTGGTCCACACATGCAAGACCTGCTATGCAGACTTATGGAGTCATGTTGCTTCACAGATGTCTCCTCTCCAGTGTCCTGATGAACCACTTCAACAACTGCAAGTTAGAGCTGAGACTCCACCTTCCTGCTCTGTTGTCCAGAAAGTGCCCACGTTTTGAATGAGGTGAATGTGGATTTTTTTTTTCTCAAGGATCACTTTTCTGAGATGCCTGCATATAAATGTCTGAAAAAAGTTGCTTCACATATTTTATCTTGTGCTAAACTTATTTGTGTTAGGACAACATGTTCAATACCAATTACTTCATTATGACAGACAACAGAAATCCCTCTGCCATTATCTTTCAAAGATTTCTCTACCAAATTATTTCTATTTTCTCTCTGTGGAACTCTTATTACATATTTGTTAGCTGTTTATACTCTACTTCTATGTCCTAAATGGACATCTATATTATACATAATATATGTGTGTATTATATGTATGTATGTAACATATATTCTATATTAATATATTATATCACATATATACTGCAAATACGTATATGTTTACAAATACATAATATATACCCAAATACATTCACACATATGTATTCATATATATATTTAATATTTTATACACTTATATTGGATTGTGAGTGAATTCATCAAGTCTATTTTCAAATCTTTGATTCTATCTTCATCTGAGTGGAATCTACCACTTAACCCACTTATTAAAAGTAGGTTTCTGCTTTCTTTTTATATTTCAATAGCTATATCTTCCATTTCTATAATTTCCATTTGACACGTGTCCAAAGAGGTCATAATTCCTTTTTCTCGCCTTAAAATCCTAATTTTCCTCTCTTGTTTTGGAACTTTTAAAACAATTTCTTGCCCACACATTTCAAATATCTCAAATCTCTTGAGCCCCTGGTTTTAAAGAATGAAGTCTGTGTTTACATATTTTTTTGATGATATCATACAACATTTACTTAGAGAGTTTCAATAAAAGTAGAGATAAGATCATCACCCTTACCTTCAAAATTCCTGGTCTGTAGATGCATACTCAGTAATCATCTAACCATAAACAATAATTGTTATAAAAATAGATGAGATTGTCAAGGGATATATTTTATTTTTACTTTCAGGTTTTTTTTATTATTATTTTTTTTTAATATGAAGCAAAGATGGGGCTAAAATCAGACTCTAAAAATAGCATCATTTAAAGGATAGGCCAAGGACGAGCCAAGATGGCAGAACAGCATGGAAGCTTTTTGTGTGTCTCACGTCCATGAAATACAGCCAGACCAACACTAAACCATCCTACACACCTAGAAAACTGATTGGAAGATTAACACAACAATCTGCACAACCTGAACTACAGAATTCAGCAAGTACATGACACGAAGAGCTGAACATGGGGAGTGAGAAGACGCAGAAGGTAGGGAACTGCTTTGGGGGGCAGAGAGAGGACAGAGACTGGGGAGAGGGGAGAATACGGAAAAAGCACCCCTCCCCAAAAGCAGCTGGAGAGAAAGTGGAAAATTGGAAACAGCCACAGGGACTAAACTAAAAAGGGACAAAGGAGAGGGCTTAAATTCCATTAAGACTGTAAACAAGGGGAACACAAAGGCTGCAACTCCACAGCTCGATACCTGGTGGTGCTCTGGTGGGAAAGGTGAATCCCCAGGAACAGAGTGGGGTCCAGAAGGTTCTTGGGCCACGCGGGGAAAAGCGGTTCCACTGCTGGAAGGACATTTGGTAGAGACTGTTGAAGCCACCTGGTCCCAGTGGACCCTGGAAGGCAGCCACATTCGCTGGTACTGGGGCAAGGTTGTTGAGGGTAAAGCCTGGTGCCAGATGTGGCTTGTGATTTTCCATAATCCCTGAAATGCTGCTGCTACACTGTCTCTCAAACTTTTTCTGGGGCGGGCTGGCACCTGGCTGCAGTCTCAGGGCACTGGCAGCAGCAGGGTCCAGCAAGCGTTCCTGGGTGCAGCTGACATTCGGCCATTGCTCATTCGGCCACTGCTCAGTGAGACCCTCCCGCAGAGGAGCAGAACAGGTCCAAGCCGCAGCCCTTCAAAACAGCTGGGAAAACAGCCACATCTGAGACAACACTCGGGAGAGAGGTACTGCCTGGGGCCTGGCCACGGAGAGTGGGAAAGCGGGGAGTGGACGAGAGCTGAAGACGGAGGACCAGTGCTCAACTGCCGATCTGGGAGAACAGACTGGATGGCTGGATGGTGCCATTTTTCAAGGCTCCCGCGGCGCATGCGCACCTACAAGCTCGGCAACAATCCACCCCAGTAGGCTAGCAGCACCATCTAGTGGAGAGCAGAGCCATTACACTGAGCCCTGCGCAACTGGGCCGGCCAATTTCGCTCTTCAAGAACACAAACCTCACCGCCGCTTAATTTATGGACTATAAAGAACTACATGGACTGACCTCTAGGGGTAAACGAAGCAATTTCAGTCCTACTTCAATCTGTTAGCAGGTTCATCTATTCAATTTTGTTTTCTCTTTTTCTTTTTTCTCTTTTACAATTCTTTTCTTTTTCTTGAATACAGAAAGAGAAAAAACTCATTTTTATTTTCAATTTTTATTAAAAATATGTCTTTAATGTTTATTACTATATTTTTTCCTTTTGTGTAATTTTTTTCAAATTCTACTTTACTTCCATCATTTTATTTTAGTCTACTTCCGTTTACTCACCTTTTCAAATTTTCAAACAATTTCCTTTTTTTTTCTTTTTTTCTTTTTCACTTCTTTTCTTTTCCTTGAATGCCAAAAGAGAAAAACTTCATTTTTACTTTCAATTTCTTTTAAAAATATTTTTATTTAATTTTTATTACTATATTTATTTTATTACTATATTTTTTGTTTATTTTTTTCAAATTATACCTTACTCCCATCATTTTATTTCAGTCTACTACATTGTATTCACTTTTTCAAATTCTCAAACAATTTCTTTTTTTGTTTTTTCTTTTCTTTTTTCTTTTTTTAATCTTTTTTCTTGTTTTTGTTTCTTTTCTTTTTCTTAAATACAGAAAATGAAAAAAATTCATATTTCCTTTTTAATTTTTATTAAAAATATTTTTCTTTTACTTTTGTGTATTTTAGTCTACTTTAGTGTATTCATTTCTTCAAATTCTCGATTTCCTTTTTTTCTCTCCCCCCCTTTTTTAAAAAAATTTTTCTGCTTTTTTCTTGTTTGTTTGTTTCTCTTATCTGTCAAAACACTTTCTACACCCAGACCAAAACACACCTAGGATCTAGCATCACCTATTCGATTTGTGTGTGTGTGTGTGTGTGTGTGTGTGTGTGTGTGTTTAATTTTTATTTTAGTATTTTTTTAATTTTAAGTTTTTTAATTTCAATTTCTCTACCTCATTAATTCCTTTTCTTCCTTCAAAATGACAAAACGAAGGAATGCACCCCAAAAGAAAGAGCACAAAGAAACAACAGCCAAGGATTTAACCAACACAGACACAAGCAAGATGTCTGAACCAGAATTTAGAATCATGATAATAAGAATACAACTGGAATCTAAAATAGATTAGAATTCCTTTCTGCAGAGATAAAAGAAGTAAAAAATAGCCAGAATGAAATTAAAAATGCTATAACTGAGATGCAATCATGGATGGATGCAGCGGCAGCAAGGATGGACAAGGCAGAACAGAGAATCAGCAATATAGAGGACAAACTTATAGAGATAAACGAAGCAGAAAAAAAAAAAGAGGGAGATTAAGGCAAAAGAGCACTATTTAAGAATTAGAGAAATCAGGGACTCATTAAAAAGGAACAACATCAGAATCATAGGGGTCCCAGAGGAGGAAGAGAGACAAATAGGGGTAGAAGGGTTATGTAAGCAAATCATAGCGGAAAACCCTCCTAACCTGGGGAAAGACACGGACATCAAAATCCAGGAAGCACAGAGGACTCCCATTAGATTCAACAAAGCACCAACAAGACATATCATAGTCAAATTCACAAAATACTCAGGCAAGGAGAGAATCATGAAAGCAACAAGGGAAAAAAAGTCCCTAACCTACAAGGGAAGACAGATCAGGTTTGCAGCAGACCTATCCACAGAAACTTGGCAGGCCAGAAAGGAGTGGCAGGATATATTCAGTGTGCTGAATCAGAAAAATATGCAGCCAAGAATTCTTTATCCAACAAGGCTGTCATTCAAAATAGAATGAGAGATAAAAAGTTTCCCAGACAAACAAAAATGAAAGGAGTTTGTGACCACTAAACCAGCCCTGAAAGAAATTTTAAGGGGCACTCTCTGTAGGGAGAAAAGATGAAAAAATATATAAATACATACATACATACATACATACATACATACCAGAAGCAACAAAAGATTAGAAAGGACCAGAGAACACCACCAGAAACTCCAACTCACAAGCATCATAATGGCAATAAATTCATATCTTTCAGTACTCACTGTAAACGTCAACAGACTCAATGCTCCAATCAAAAGATACAGGGTAACAGAATGGATAAGAAAACAAGATCCATCTATATGCTGTTTACAAGAAACCCACTTTAGACCTAAAGGCACCTTCAGATTGAAAATCAAGGGATGGAGAACCATCCATCATGCTAATGGTCAACAAAAGAAAGCTGGAGTAGCCATACTTATATCAAACAATCTAGACTTAAAACAAAGACTGTATTGGGGCACCCGGGTGGCTCAGCCAGTAAAGCATCTGACTTTAGCTCAGGTCATGATATCATGGTTTGTGGGTTCAAGCCCTGCATTAGGGTCTGTGCTGACAGCTCAGAGCCTGGAGCCTGTTTCAGATTCTGTGTCTCCCTCTCTCTCTGCCCCTCCCCCACTCACGCTCTGTCTCCATCTCAAAAATAAATAAACATTAAACAATATTTTTTTAAATAAAGACTATCAAGAGATGTAGAAGGGCATTATATCATAATTGAGGCGTCTATCCACCAAGAAGACCTAACAATTATAAACATTTATGCGCCAAATGTGGAGCACCCAAATATATAAATCAATTAATCACAAACATGAAGAAATTCATTGATGGTAATACCATAATAGTAGGAGACTTCAACATCCCACTCACAACAATGTACAGATCGTCTAATCAAAAAATCAACAAGGAAACAATGGCTTTGAATGACACATTGGACCAGATGGACTTAACAGATATATTCAGAACATTTCATCTCAAAGCAGCAGTGCACCTGGAACTTCTCCAGTGCACCTGGAACGTTCTCCAGAATAGACCATATACTGGGACACAAATCAGCCCTAAGTAAGTACAAAAAGATCAAGATCCTATCGTGCATATTTTCAGACCACAATGCTATGAAACTCAAAATCAACCACAAGAAAAAATTTGGAAAGGTAACAAATACTTGGAGACTGAAGAACATCCTACTAAACAATGAATGGGCTAACCAAGCAGTTAGAGAGGAAATTAAAAAGTATATGGAAGCCAATGAAAATGATAACACCGCAACCCAAAACCTTTGGGATGTAGCAAAGACGGTCATAAGAGGAAAGTATATAGCAATCCAGGCCTTCCTAAAGAAGGAAGAAAGATCTCAGATGCACAACCTAACCTTACTCCTTAAGGAGCTGGAAAAAGAACAGCAAATAAAACCCCAAGCCAGCAGAAGACAGGAAATAATAAAGATTAGAGCAGAAATTAATGCTATTGAAACCAAAAAATCTGTAGAACAGATCAATGAAACCAGATGCTGGTTCTTTGAAAGAATTAACAAAATTGATGAACCACTAGCCAGTTTGACCAAAAAGAAAGAGTAAAGGACCCAAATAAATAAAATCAAGAATGAAAGAGGAGAGATCACAACCAACACAGCAGAAATAAAAACAATAGTAAGAGAATATTATGAGCAATTATATGCCAATAAAATGGGTAATCTGGAAGAAATGGACAAATTCCTAGAAACATATACACTACCAAAACCGAAACAGGAAGAAATAGAAAATTTGAACAGACCCATAACCAGTAAGGAAATTGAATTAGTATAAAAAATCTGCCAAAAAACAAGAGTTCAGGGCCAGATGGCTTTCCAGGGGAATTCTACCAAACATTTAAGGAAGAGTTAACACCTATTCTCTTGAAACTGTTCCAAAAATAGAAATGGAAGGAAAACTTCCAAACTCTTTCTATGAAGCCAGAATTACCCTGATTCCAAAACCAGACAGAGACCCCACAGAAAAGGAGAACTATAGACCCATTTCCCTGATTAACATGGATGCAAAAATCCCCAACCAGATATTAGCCAACCGGCTCCAACAATACATTAAAAAAAAATTATTCACCACAACCAAGTGGGATTTATCTGGGAAGCAGGGCTGGTTCAATATCTGCAAAACAATTAACGTGATTCATCACATCAATAAAAGAAAGAACAAGAACCATATGATCCTCTCAATAGACACAGAGAAAGCATTTGACAAAATACAGCATCCTTTCTTGATAAAAACCCTCAAGAAAGTAGGGACAGAAGGATCACACTTCGAGATGATAAAAGCCATATACAAGCGACCCAACGCTAATATCATCCTCAATGGGGAAAAACTGAGAGCTTTCCCCCTAAGGTCAGGAACAAGACAGGGATGTCCACTCTCCCCACTGTTATTCAACATAGTATTGGAAGTCTTAGCCTCTACAATCAGACAACACAAAGAAATAAAAGGCATCCAAATCGACCAGGAGGAGGTCAAACTTTCACTCTTCGCAGATGACATGATACTCTATATCGAAAACCCTAAAGATTCCACCAAAAAACTGCTAGAACTGATTCATGAATTCAAAAAGTTGCAGGATATAAAATCAATGCATAGAAATCAGTTGCATTCCTATAAATCAACAATGAAGCGATAGAAAGAGAAATCAAGGAATCGATCCCATTTAAAGTTGCACCAAAAACCATAAAATACCTAGGAATAAATCTAACCAAAGAGGTGAAAAATCTATACACTGAAAACTATAGAAATCTTATGAAAGAAATTGAAGAAGACACAAAGAAATGGAAAAACATTCCATGCTCTTGGATAGGAAGAACAAATATTGTTAAAATGTTGATACTAACCAAAGCAATCTACATATTCAATGCAATCCCTATGAAAGTAACACCAGCATTCTTCACAGAGCTAGAACAAATAATCCTAAAATTTGTATGGAACCAGAAAAGACCCCAAATAGCCAAAGCAATCTTGAAAAAGAAAACCAAAGCAGGAGACATATGCATCCCCATGTTTTTAGCAGCACTATCAACAATGGCCAAAGTATGGAAAGAGCCCAAATGTCCATCAATGGATGAATGGATCAAGAAAATGTGGCATATATACACAATGGAGTATTACTCGGCAATAAAAAAGAATGAAATCTTGCCATTTGCAGCTACGTGGATGGAACTGGAGGGTATTATGCTAAGTGAAATGAGTCAGTCAGAGAAAGAAAAATCATATGACTTCACTCATATGAGGACTTTAAGAGACAAAACAGATGAACATAAGGGAAGGGAAACAAAAACAATATAAAAACAGGGAAGGGGACAAAACAAAAGAGATTCATAAATATGGACAACAAACAGGGTTGCTGAAGGGGTTGTGGGAGGGGGGATGGGCTAAATGGGTAAGGGGCATTAAGGAATCTACTCCTGAAATCATTGCTTCACTATATACTAACTAATTTGGATGTAAATTTTAAAAAATAAAAAATAAAGTTATATTATAATAAATAAATAAAGGATAGGCTGATGATAAGCAGTTTACAAAGAAATTGAACCAAATAATTCAGAAACAAAAATAGATTTCAGTGGGTTGGGGTGTAAAGGATGATAAATTTAGACAATTCATTCAGGAAGTTTGGCTATGAAATAGGAAAGATATAGAGTGGTAAAAACACAAAAGTCCTGAAAAATAATTTTTTGAACTTAAGCTTTTTCATATACTTATTTAGTTACAGCCTCCCCAAAATTATATGAAGTAGGTATTTTTATATTCCTTTTACAGCCAAGGAGCAGAGTCATTAAAATATTAGGTGACTTGCTTGAGTTGACAGAGTTGATTTTCTGGAAAAGCCGTTTGTAGATCTGTACTCAATTATTTTACAAATATGAATTACTGGTTTAGTAAGTTCCAGAGTGTATGTCTAAGTGCTTTTACAATTGAACATTCCAATACTTATAAAATTGGAACCAATCACTGAAAGGTTAAACAGTTTTGAACTGTGCTAAATTTATTTAAATAAACATGATGTAAATGACAGTGATAGAAAAGTAAATTTTATATAACAAAATCAGTGGGGAGTAAAATGTTACACTGATTTTTTATTTATAAATATGTTAAATTCATTTGAAATGAGATATTTAGTCTTAAGCAGAGGCTCTGTGACTATCTTTTAAATATCTGTTGGTTATATCTTTAATACAAGAAAGAGGAAACACTACATTATTTGAAAAACTTCTTCCAACTCACTTATTTGAATGTTGTTTCTTTCTTCCTCTCTACTTTCATCTGAAAAAAAAAATTAGCAACTGTTATATATTAGAAATTATATTACATGCCATGAATATAAAAATAGTTATTAATGAATAATCCCAGAGGTTATTAAATCTTGAAACTAGCAAATATTACCTAATGTATATAGATAAATTTTCAAAATTAGAGACTAATAACCCATGTAATTTACCCCACCATATTCTAGAATATGGTTATTATTTCCATAGATGCTTAGAAAAGGAAATAATGACAGATTAGGACAAATTCACTACGAAGAAAACACAAATAATGCTGTATATTTAAAATATGTTTCTACTCAACTGATACACTAAGTCAAACCCATGGATTTTCAAAATTGTTTTTAACAGTATCTTCAGATAAATTAATGGGAAAATACTTCAGAAAATAGTACAATCCAAACTGGTGAATTTTTGTTGCATGAGAAACATACATGGTGTGACAACCTAGGAGAAGTTTCTTCTACTACTTTCAGAAATGTTAAAATTAATGGGGCACTCGGCTGTCTCAGCCGGTAGAGCATATGACTCTTGATATCAGGGTCATGAGTTCAAGCCCCACATTGGGTGTGGAGTCTAGTTAAAATTAACATTTTTAAAAATATTAAAATTAATAACTAAATGTCAATGAATTTAACAGAGGTAGATGGAAAGTTTTATGCTTAAATTTAAATACACACAACATTATACACAGATTATTGAATATAGATCTCAGCATTTGTTAACATGAAAAGAGATCTGGTTTGAAGTGATGATAAACTTAAGATAAAATTATGTGTCATTATGATAGAAAAGGCATATACTAAAGTGTCATCTAGCCTTCTGTAATGTTCACCTGTTATATCTTATCAGGAGGGTTATGTTCAGGGAGACAGCCTTGTTTAAAATTGGATATTGATCCATGGGAATGTATCACAATATAAACTAGGAAACAGGAGGACAGAGAATTCATCTGCTGATACATCTGAGGTGGTAAAATAAGAAGACTGTGGAGAAGGTATGAGTTATAATCTCCATGTGAAGGAACAGATAATACGTAGTACCTAGATTATTGATGTAGTTGATACTAATTTGGGATTTTTATTTCTGTTTTTTGTTTTTATTCCTCCATGACTCTTCTCTCACATTTGTACAAGTTCAATGTTTCTCATTACTTTAAAAAAAAAAGTATGTAGCAGGGCAGAAAGCACAGGTAGATCTCGCTGTTTCTAGCTTTTTTTTTGAAAGTCCTGAATCCATGGGTTACATTAGAGGGTCTATAAAAAAGATAAAAGAGAAGAGCAAAACAGTCTTGGAAAATCGCTTCCTTGTTCAGTGGTTTGGGGGAAATACAGGTGAGAGAGGGAAAAGTTTGTGAGTACTGGGGCAATGAAGACCTGTGCCCCATTGGTTGGCATCATTTCTGGGCAGTGGAGAGATTCCAGAGAAGATCATTTCATGTGCGAGACATTTGACATGGGATGACCTAACCAATGCTGCAGTTCCCATTTCACCAGCAGGCTAGAGAAGCAATTTCTGATTAATAATGGTGTCATTCTTTCACCCTCCCTTGTCCAAACATATACCTGGCCTGGCATAAGATTCCAGAATCCTGAGATGATGTCAGAGGAAAAGGGTCAACTTAAGAATCATTTAGCTTAAGTGTTTTCATACATTAGGCCAAATGGTGCTCAACGGTAAATATGAAACTACTCCAAGCAAAATTAAGGGTTACTTCTTGCACACCTAATTTCAGGGATTGGATCAATAAATGGAAATTAAGAGAAGCACATTTTGCTCACTAAAAGTGTTCTATGACATATAGATTCATTGGATACATTCTCTGTTTTATAGGAATAATCTTTCTTTTTTCTTCCTTCCTCCCTTTCTTCCTTCTTTCCTTTTTTCATTTCTTCTTTCTGTATTTCTTTCTTCCTTCCTCTTTCTTTCTTTCTCTCTTTCTTTCTTTCTTCTTTCTTTCTTTCTTTCTTTCTTTCTTTCTTTCTTTCTTTCTTTCTCTTTCTTTTCTATGGAAGGCTAAAAGAGAAATGAATTACCACTTGTTAGGAATGTTGTTTCATTCATGAAATTGAAATGGTGACATCTGGGGTTCCCTTTATTCCTACTTTCTATGATGTTAATTTTATTATAACTTAATTCTCATTGTATCATTCCCTTCTAATTGTCTCTGAAATTTACAAAAGCCAATCAATCAAACAAATAACAAAAAAGTATTGTTGCTGTTTTCTAATATGTGGGAAACCCAACTGGAAAAGCTTGTGACTTTTCCAAAACATGACTGGACAAACATCCTATAAGTAAATATTATTGTGTTCTATGAAAGAATGAGAATTTAACAACTAGAGGCATTGAAGTATCAGGATAGCATACCTAATTTTATTTAAAAGGGCAACAAATAGTCCATTTCTCTTCCTTGTTTGGGTAAATATTTTAAATTTGAAAAATCAGTGGTGTATTGACCATTCTACATGATCTTTTTAGATTGGTTATAACATTTTCAAACATCTCAGATTGGATAAATATTGCAAATAAAGCATAATAAGTATTAATTTTATTTTATTTTTATTTTTCCCAGCCTTTATTAATTTATTTTATATTAATTTCAGTATAGTTAACATGAGATATTTTTTATAAAGTGGTTATATATGAGTACATTCTCTAAATAATCAAGAAGTCCATATTGTCATATTATTTCTGTATATATATATATTGCCACAGAATTAAATATTTTATGTATAGAGGGAAATGCAGTAAAACAAATGTGCATAATTTGCATTGTCTCACTTTTCAAAATTAATTTTTCCAGACTTCCTTTTCATCCATTCATAATCTGAGTTAAGATTCCTGCTTTTAAGGGGCACCTGGTGGCTCAGTCAATTAAGCATACAACTGCAGCTCAGGTCATGATATGATGGTTCATGAGTTCGAGCCCCTCATTGGGCTCTACGCTGACAGCTCAGAACCTGAATCCCACTTTGGATTCTACACCTTTCTCTCTCTCTCTCTCTGCCCTTCCCCTGACACACTCTCTCTCAAAAATAAAAACACTAAAATTTTTGTTATAAAAAGATTCCTGCTTTTATTACTTTGATAAATTACCTTAAATAGACTATCTTTTCAAAGTTGTATAGCACATTACTTGACAGAAAGTACTGAATGGTCTTTTAAAAATTACATTTGCTATTTTGTTAACTACATTATAAAAACATAAATGAAACCATAATGATAAAAATGTCTTCATATACCATTTAGAAGTAACAAATAAAATTTTGTCAGAATTGTATACCATGTCTTTATTTATAACAAATGAAAGATAGAATTAAATCCTAATCCTCAATCATATTTTCCCCCTGTCTTACACAGAGGCAATCATTTTATGAATGATATATATTATGTTTTGAGTAATTTTTCTTTGAATTTAATATTGTCTGTGTTTTTAAATATAAATAATATTCTGCAATATTTTTTGTTTGTTTTTCCTGACCTGGGTGTGTACCAAAACGAAACAAAACCACAAAGCCTTCCAAGAACTATGTTTTTTAAATGAATAACAACCAAGTTTATTGTCTTTGGAAACTGTAATAACATAAAAGTGAGACTTTTGAAGCAAACTTACTCTTTCATGTCTATTTCCCAGAGTTTAAAAAGAGTATATCATATAACAGGTATGACTGAGTGTAGACCTAGATCAAATTAACACATTTGATTAAAAATCTAATAAAGAGTGCTTCTGTGTAGACTGGTCCTGCTGTTCCCAACAAGATATTGATTTCTTATTTCTTGCTTTTATTTATAGTCCACTTGGGGCTGACTACTAAAGCAGTTTATAAAGAAAAAAAAAACTGAGAAAGGATTTTAAAAGTCTTTTGTAAGAAGGGTAATTGACAGCTAGCCTGGTCCCAGGAAGAGGGTGGTACATTATGGAATAGACACAATGTTAAGAAAATAATAGAAAATCAGATAATCATGACACTAACCTGGAATGATTGGAGCAGCCAGACACTGAAAAATGAATCAAGAAAGAAAAGGAAAGGAAAGGAGCAGAAAGGAAATTAAAAGAAAAGAGTGAATAGCAAGTTGTGCCTAGGCCATAACATTAGTCATCTCTTGAATATTGAATGCAATCTCTCTTTTCAACCATTGTACCATGTTTTTCTAACCCTTTCTATTTTTAATTTGCCATATATTGTAAGGGGGTAAAACTGAATTTAATTCTGCCAAGTTTCTCCACAATTCAGTATCTATGTCAAGTTTCTCTGCAATTCAGTATCTATGGAAATCACAGTAAGTGTTCACCAAATATTCCAGTACCTGTTCTTGATTTCCCACACTGCATTTCAGTGAGGCTGAACGTGTGGTTAGTTCTGATTAGTGACCTGAAATCTAAAACCTTCCAAAGTGATTCAGGAGAAGTCCACTTGTAGTTCCTCAGCTCCCTTCTCCTGCTACAAATATTAAGGAAGCCATATTTCCAATATGAAAATGTAAGGTGTATTGACAGCTTCAAAATGGGTGAGCCTATGTCAGCTGGATCCCTAAGTGACTATATGTAACAAAACCCCTGTCAACCATAAAAAGGAATTCAACCTTTGATGTTAAGAAGTCAAAATGAGGGTTTATTATTATTATTTTTTGTATTATCTAGCCTACCCTGAATAGTATCACACCTATCCTAATCATACCTTCTCTTTAGCATAATTTCATAAATATTTATCTTTTCATTTATCCTACTCTAATTCCATATCCCACCATTTAAGTTATCCTTCTTTATCAAAGGCCATTGATTACTTCCTAGTTGTCTTCTCT
Organism: Panthera tigris; assembly: GCF_018350195.1. Classification (NCBI taxonomy): domain Eukaryota; kingdom Metazoa; phylum Chordata; class Mammalia; order Carnivora; family Felidae; genus Panthera; species Panthera tigris. The sequence continues at coordinate 171,223,770 of NC_056667.1, forward strand.
ATTCTTTGAACCACTGATTACCCTTCTAGAAATCGTTTCTTTTTTATATCTGTAATGTTGTAATTCCTAGTTCTTCCTGACACATCAGAAATTTATTGAGTGCTGCAAACACTTTAAAGCCTCTTTGGGACTTAACAGTAAAGTGGGAGAAATAGACATGTATGAAGATATAATTGGTTTTCAACCTGAAATATTACTTTTGGGTTGCCTGGGTGGCTCAGTCAGTTGAATGTCTGAATCTTGATTTTTGCTCAGATCATGATCTCATGGTTTGTGGGTTCAAGCCTCTGTCAGGCTCCATGACGACAGTGAAGAGCCTGCTTGGTATTCTTTCTCCCCCCACCCCCACCCCACTCTCTGCCCCTCTCCTGATCATGCTCACTCTGTCTCTGTCTCTGTCTCTCTCTTAAAATAAATAAACTTCAAAAAAAGAAAAAGAAATATTATTTCCCTTGGGTTATATTACTGTGAAAGAAAAATTGTCAACATTGACTTGAATATGATGGTAACAAACCTGACAGATTTACATGTGTGTTCCTCCCCTCAAACTCACACAAGCTCATGAAAAAGACTACATTCTAAATTTAGATTTGTTCTGCATTTTGTGTACTTTACAAATTATTGTTTTATGTCAAGATGTTAATGACTTGGTTTGGAAAATGATACTGACTTTCATATGTGAGCCTTATTTACAAATTAATAAGGAGTTTATTTTGTAAGCATGGAAATTCTAAGCGCTTCACAATGCAAAAGGGTAGGTAATTACACATAGCATATATGTCTACACAAAGAGATCAGCATTTCACAAAGAGAACAGACTGAGGGAAGGGGCTTAGTGCTTAGATCAGTTTTAAGCATATTTAGTTTATAGTACCAAGTGACTTGCCTGTGAAGTTCAATATGGGTATACTTCCATCTTTGCTCAATGCAATTCCTAGGGATTTTGTATATTAGAAAACATGATTTTGGTCAAGCCCAAAATAACTGAAAAAAATAGAAGTATAACCTGTGACTAATTAGCACACAAGTGGTAATAATGTTTTTTTTTTTTTTTCCTGTACAGCACTTACTCTGTATTACTTCTAAATACCTTATGGATGGGTTGTCTGGGGGACTCGGTTAAGCATCCGACTTCGGCTCAGGTCATGATCTTGCAGTTTGTGAGTTTGACCCCCTGGCTTTGTGCTGACAGCTCAGAGCCTGGAGCCTGCTTTGGATTCTGTGTCTCCCTCTCTCCCTGTCCCTTCCCTGCTCACACTCTGTCTCTCTCTCTCTCAAAAGTGCATAAACATTGAAAAAAAATTTAAATGACTTATGGGTGTTAATTCATTTAAACGAAAGGTTGTGAGAAAATTATCCAGATGTGGTTATTAGGTAAGAAATGAGGTACAACTCTTGCATAATTCAGGGAACACTAACACTTAGGGAAAAGGAAAAAGACTCAATAAAATTGTGACTAAAAAAGAGAAGCCAAAGAGGTTTGGCATAGCGCTTAGGAAAGAGAATATTGTGGGAGAATGTGGTTAACATAATCACTTCATTCCAGGAAGTCAAACAGAATAAGCACTGAAGTTTGTACCTTGTAGTTACTATAAGGAGCTATTGATTGGTGACTTTATAAAGCTGAGTAGGGCAGTAGGAGCTAAAGCCATAGTGTATGAGTTTCAAAAAAAAAAAAAAAAAGAAAGGAAGGAAGACAGTGAGTTCATAATCTTTCAAGAAAGGTGGCTAAGAAACACCAGGTAGAGATAGGCTTATGCATGTGTTTGGGGAAGAGAAATGGGATGTTGTTTCTTTTTGTACTGAAGAAGACTGGTTCTTAGTGATCTTTATAATAGTGTTGGATGAAGCAGAAGAGATAGGGCAGAGGAATACATAAGCAAGAGTGAGGCAAATGAGAGAAAGTCTCCTGAAGTCACTTTATATTTTCCTATTTTTTACCCCCTTATATATGCTTATTGAAATTTTTAGTCTTCAGTCTTAACCCTCCCCAGAGAATTCACTGAGCCCAGTGCTTAACAATCACCACTCTGAGGCTGATCCTAAAACCCACATCTCCAACTCTAATCTCTACTTTAAATTGCAAGCCTGGATCTCTTAATTGCCTGCTGGGCATTTCTATTTCAAATGCAACACATCTAAAAGCTTGCTCTTCACTCTTCTGAAAAATCATTTCTGCCTCCTGATTTCTTTCTGTAACTCGTAGCCTGACACCTCTACTTCAAATATTCCCTCTTACTCATTCTCTTGTATTCAAACACTCTGTCTATCTTTAAATAACTGTGCAGTCTTCGATTAATCACTAAACCTCACAGATCTGTTTTCTTATCTGTTTGGATTACGTGACCTTTAAGTTCTCTCCCCAAACTAATTTTGCCTCATTCCAGAAGCTGACATAAATATAAAACTCACTTGAAACATTGCAATAAATAGTGTCTAATTTCACGGGTCTACTTTATAAATGTAAAAAAAAAAAAAAGGTAATTAAACTGACAACTGCTCTCTCCCCATGGGAACTTAGAAGGGAATTTTCATTTCCTTTTTCGTTTAGTTCTTATGAATTAGTCATGTATAGTACATATGGATTATTTTTGATATTTGATATTACTAACATACAAATGTAAAGATTTTTGACCAAAAAAAAAAATCACTGATAATTTAACTGTGTTAAGTCAGAGAATACTCAGCAAATCATGCACAGAGAGTTCCCTCAAGGATGCATTTCCTTCTGAATTAATTCATTTGATAATGTATCCTAAAGCAATTAAATAGTGATATGTTGAAAATATGAAGTTAGTGGAGAGTATGACTAAAAATGCCTCAAGGCAATTTTCATGTAATTAAGGAAAGACAATATGTCTCAGTATATTGATAATGGGGTAAAGGTGTGACCTAGAGTTTCCAATTCATTGTAAAGACCTACTGGTCAACTTATGGTAGACCTAGGACACAAGGCTGAATACTCAGTTGCCCTCTGTTCTCATTAAATTATATAAACAAAGTAGTTAACGTGTTTTATGTTATAAGTGGGCACGTTTAACCCATACATATGAGTGTACGAACATACACTAACCTAAAATCACCAAACTGGAGGAAAGGCATCGATAATCTTAAATAATAAAAATATGACTCACAGGTCCTCCATTATGGCATTTAGCTAATGTTTACTATAAGCCAGCTTTAACAGCAATAAGTGATTCTAAATAGGGCTTGAGTCAACTATATGATTTACTTTACCGTTTAGGTCATTTAATATAAAAACTCACTTGTTCGCCTAATCCTTCAATGAACACGAACAGCAGTGTGGTAGGGTCCCTTCCCTAAGGAAAAACAAAGCAAAACAAACAAAGAAGCAAGCCTCGAAACAACCTGGCTATACATGCACGTGACATCCCTCACGACCTTGTACCATGAGACCACTGAATCAGACTACATGTTTGTGTGTGCTACCATATATGGGAGACAAATGAATAGAAAATGTGTAAAAAACTAAGCCACATACAAACCCAACTGATCAGTGCCGGCACCAATAAAGTTGCTTCCTGAAAGGAACACCCTCGGTGTCACACCTCTCTGTGTGAGAATCCTGATACGGCAGGGCAGAATCGTATCAATTTCTAGAATCTCAAAATATATTTTATTAAATTAGATTGAACTGTGAATTACCAATATCCAACCATTTTTTTAAATTCATAAAAACAGCTAATTTATATACTTCGATCTAATAGCAGATACCTTAAATCCCCATTGGTTAGGGGCATCTGGGTGACTCAGTCAGTGGAGCTTCGGACTTCACCTGAGGTCATAATCTCATGGTTCATGAGTTGAGCCCCTGCATTGGGCTCTGTGCTGTCAGGGCAGAGCCTGCTTCAGATGCTCTGTCTTCCTTTCTCTCTGCCCCTCCCACACGCTTTCTCTCTCTCAAAAATAAAATGAAAAGTATTAAAAACCACATCCATTGCTTGTGTACTGCATGAAGAGTATGCATAGCTACTGTTGATGACAATGCAGCTTTGTAAGGTCACACTTACCCCTATTTTAGAAGAGACTTAAAATACCTCCAAAGTTATGTAGCTAATAAATTGCAAACTAAGATTCCCGGATTTGGGTCCAGGGTGCTTTGGATTATATGCCACACTACCTCTCCCCTGGGGCTTGTTATCCCCATCAATTATTGCAAGTTAAAAAAAAAGAAGAGGAAGAAGAAGAAGAAGAAGAAGAAGAAGAAGAAGAAGAAGAAGAAGAAAGAAAACTTGCACTTTGAAATAAAATATAACATACATGCTTTTCATGAACTCAGAAGGAATCGTTTATAGAAACTGCAGTCAAAATTATTAGCCTGTGTTCATTCTTGCATTCATCCACTCACATATGTACTTATCTAAATGTATACCAGATAGTCTGCTGCCCATAAAAATATTTAGGCAGCATCAGCATATTAGATCCAATAATCAATAATATGTTTTCTGAGTTTCCTTTGAGGGGCAAAACATATACAATGTTACCTTGAAAGCTTCAAAAGTAGAATATTATTTACATGGCTTTATGCATATATTGTATTTTTCAACTGATTTAATTAATTAAGAAAGTTTTATTGAATTTTTATGTGCATTAGACATCTTTTAAGCATTAAAGACACAGTGATAAAATCTATTTCCTTGCCCTCACCCAGTTTTTATTCTGGTGAGAAAAGAAATAAATTATACATGTATGATATCAATAAATAATATATCATAATAAGTGAAGGGTACCTGGGTGCCTCAGTTGGTTAAGCATCTAACTCTTGATCTCAGCTCAGGTCATGATCCCGTGATAGTGGGATTGAGCCCCACATCAGGCTCCTGCTTGGGATTCTCTTTCTCCCTCTTTCTCTGACCCTCTCCCACTTGCACTCACTCTCATTCACTCTCTATCTCTCTTAAAAGTAAATAAATAAACTAAAGAAAAATAAGTGAAGTACTTTTTTACTTATCAACATGCAATATATAATAATTGCACATAATAGTCTTTGTAGACATGCATAATATTTTTATGCTACAGATAGCAATAAAAAGAAATAAAGAGGTAGAAAATATGGTGACTTTCTTCCAAAAGTAAAATCTATTCAGAAATATTCAAATTTCTAGCTAAAACAAGAAAAATGCAAGTTTGTCTCTCATTATAAAAACCATAGACAGATTGCTGTTTCCTTTATTTCAGAGGCTCAGTAAAGTCAAACCCAGAATTCTGAAAGCCTTAGGTTAGTTGAGCTATAAGGAAGGTAGGGAAATTGAATTTTTAGCTTTTAAAAACTGTTAGTAAAATCAAGAAAAGGAGAAGGAACTTGGAATTGGGTATTGTCCTAAATTGTGTTCCACAGAATCAGACCTGGAAGTTTTGTTTGCAAGTGACTTATTGGGACTTTATAAAGATAAAAAATCTTCTGCACAGTGAAGGAAACAATCAACAAAACTAAAAGGCAACTGACAGAATAGGAAAAGATTTTTGCAAATGACATATCTGATAAAAGGTTAGTCCAAAATCTATAAAGAACTTATCAAAATCACCACCCAAAAAACAAATAATCCAGTTAAGAAATGGGCAGAAGGGGCACCTGGGTGGCTCAGTCAGTTAAATGCCAGACTTCAGCTCAGGTCATGATCTCACTGTTTGTGGGTTAGAGCCCATGTCAGGCTCTGTGCTGACAGCTCAGAGACTGGAGCCTGCTTGGGTTTCTGTGTCTCCCTCTTTCTCTGCCCTTCCCTGCTCATGCTCTGTCTCTTTCTCTCAAAAATAAATAAACATTAAAACAAAAGAAAAATAGGCAAAAGACATGACTAGACATTTTTCTAAAGAGAACATAAAGACAGCTAACAGACACATGAAAAGATACTGAACATCAGTCATCATCAGGGAAATACAAATGAAAACTACAATAAGATATCACCTCACACCTGTCAGAAGGGCTAAAACAACAACACAGGAAACAACAGATGTTGGCAAAGATGCAGAGGAAAGGGTAACCCTCTTACACTGTTGGTGGGAATGCAAACTAGTACATCTGCTCTGGAAAATAGTATGGAGGCTCCTCAAAAAATTAAAACTAGAACTACCCTATGATTGCACTGAAATTGCACTGCTAGGTATTTACCCAAAGGATACAAAAATACTGATCTGAAAGGGTACATGCATCCCAATGTTTATATCAGCAATATCAATGATAGTGAAATTCTGGAAAGAGCCCAAATGTCCATCAATCAATGAATCAATTTATATATTAAATATAATTATATATATATATATATCATATATTTACATACATACTGGAATATTACTCAGCCATCAAAAAGAATGAAATCTTGCCATTTGCAACAATGTGGATGGAGCTAGATAGAGTGTATTATGCTAAGTGAAACAAGTCAGTCAGAGAAAGAAAAATACCATATGATTTCACTCATATGTGGAATTTGAGAAACAAAACAGATGAACATAGGGGAAGTAGGAAAAAAGAAAGGGAAGCAAACCATAGTAGACTCTTAACTATAGAGAACAAACTGAAGGTTTCTGGAGTGGAGGTGGGTGGGGGATGGGCTAAATAGGTGATGGCATTAAGGAGGGCACTTGTTGGGATGAGAACTGGGCGTTATATGTAAGTGATAAATCACTAAATTCTACTCCTGAAACTAATATTACACTATATGCTAATTAACTAGATTTAATAAATAACCTAAATCAGCAACAACAGAAAAGTGATTTATTTACAGGACAATCTAATAGAGATAGCAGAGTGAAACGAAGAAGGGAAGAAAGCCAAGCAAAAGTACAACATCAAGTCTGGCTCCCCAGTGCATGATTTTAACTCATTCCCACAAGGAAACTTTAGGATCAGTGGCAAGGTCACATTATTCTTCTGTCTGGGGCAGGACAGCAGAAATATTTATATTTCCATACCCATAGGTCATTGGTTCAGGGCAGCTTCCTAGAGAGAGAAATTGCACAAGTAATCCCCTTGCTCTATATCTAAGTTCTGACAGTGTAGGGGAAACCATCTGAAAAATAGACACAAGTGCTGGCCATTGGAAACGTAAGTACCTGAAAATGGTACAGACATCCAAGGGGATACTGGCAGAGCACTGACATCATTTGCTACAGGTGCTGACTGAGCTAACCGACATTTCACTACAGGGAGTCAAAATCTGCAAACACAAAAGTTAAGTAGTAGTAAAAGTAACAATACTAGTGATAACAATGTAGTTAAGAGTCAATACATTAATAAGTCATCTACATGGTAAAAAATTTCTGAGGATCACATTTGTTAGGTTGATTCTGATTTTATTCATTTATATTTGTACCCTGTCAGTTGTTAAATACATGATGTGGAATGTGGAAAAAAATAAGTATAATCATTCTGAGAAACAATATTTTACCCAGGGCTCTGATAGGATTATATGAGCAGATTAAAAGGAGATCTTGTTCTGGTTAACAAGTAGGATTGCTGTTTGGTCTTAAGAATGTGAATTGATTATTTTTAAATATGCCCAAATCTTTACATGTCTTTGATTTTATTCATGTTTTAGTGACTTTGGAAAATCCACTTAAGGAATTGGAAAACATATTTTGACTAAAAATTATTACCCTAAATTACATATCCTACCATTTGTTAAACTATAAGGAAAGTAAACTTGAAAATAAATCAGTAAGGAGATTGTAAATAACATATTTTCCCCATAAAAAGCTTAAGTTTTATAAAGCATTTTTTCTACTCTACCTTTAAAGATAATCACCAAAGATGTGTCTGATAAGTGAATGGATTCCATGTAAGAGGAGTGATTCTTATGGTAGAAATTAGCTACTTTATATAATCAGTTAATCTGTTCTCACTATTGACTTTTAAAGCCCTTTGAACAATTTTTAGTGTTGTCTTTCATCTTGTTAATCACGTTCACTTCAGATGAGAGAAGCAATCTAAAATAATCTATCCAAGCGGAAAATTGCTGTAGCACTCCTCTGAGCTGTGCTATATAACTCTGTAGACACTGGCTACCATTTTACTCTAAAGGAATATTTGCCAATGAAGATCTATGTCTAAAGCAAAATCCTTTACCTTTTGCATAGTTGCCTTTCATTGTGGACCTAATGTCAAATCACAAAATAAGTGACCGTTAACTCTGTTTTTTTTTTTTGTTTGTTTGTTTGTTTTTATTTTTTAAAATATGAAATTTACTGTCAAATTGGTTTCCATACAACACCCAGTGCTCATCCCAAAAGGTGCCCTCCTCAATACCCATCACCCACCCTGCCCTCCCTCCCACCCTGCCCTCCCTCCCACCCCCCATCAACCCTCAGTTTGTTCTCAGTTTTTAACAGTCTCTAATGCTTTGGCTCTCTCCCACTCTAACCTCTTTTTTTTTTTTTTTTTCCTTCCCCTCCCCCATGGGTTTCTGTTATGTTTCTCAGGATCCACATAAGAGTGAAACCATATGGTATCTGTCTTTCTCTGTATGGCTTATTTCACTTAGCATCACACTCTCCAGTTCCATCCATGTTGCTACAAAAGGCCATATTTCATTTTTTCTCATTGCCACGTAGTATTCCATTGTGTATATAAACCACAATTTCTTTATCCATTCATCAGTTGATGGACATTTAGGCTCTTTCCATAATTTGGCTATTGTTGAGAGTGCCGCTATAAACATTGGGGTACAGGTGCCCCTATGCATCAGTACTCCTGTATCCCTTGGATAAATTCCTAGCAGTGCTATTGCTGGGTCATAGGATAGGTCTATTTTTAATTTTCTGAGGAGCCTCCACACCGCTTTCCAGAGCGGCTGCACCAATTTGCATTCCCACCAACAGTGCAAGAGGGTTCCTGTTTCTCCACATCCTCTCCAGCATCTATAGTCTCCTGATTTCTTCATTTTGGCCACTCTGACTGGCGTGAGGTGGTATCTGAGTGTGGTTTTGATTTGTATTTCCCTGATAAGGAGCGACGTTGAACATCTTTTCATGTGCCTGTTGGCCATCCGGATGTCTTCTTTAGAGAAGTGTCTATTCATGTTTTCTGCCCATTTCTTCACTGGGTTATTTGTTTTTCGGGTGTGGAGTTTGATGAGCTCTTTATAGATTTTGGATACTAGCCCTTTGTCCGATGTGTCATTTGCAAATATCTTTTCCCATTCCGTTGGTTGCCTTTTAGTTTTGTTGGTTGTTTCCTTTGCTGTGCAGAAGCTTTTTATCTTCATAAGGTCCCAGTAATTCACTTTTGCTTTTAATTCCCTTGCCTTTGGGGATGTGCCGAGTAAGAGATTGCTACGGCTGAGGTCAGAGAGGTCTTTTCCTGCTTTCTCCTCTAAGGTTTTGATGGTTTCCTGTCTCACATTCAGGTCCTTTATCCATTTTGAGTTTATTTTTGTGAATGGTGTGAGAAAGTGGTCTAGTTTCAACCTTCTGCATGTTGCTGTCCAGTTCTCCCAGCACCATTTGTTAAAGAGACTGTCTTTTTTCCATTGGATGTTCTTTCCTGCTTTGTCAAAGATGAGTTGGCCATACGTTTGTGGGTCTAGTTCTGGGGTTTCTATTCTATTCCATTGGTCTATGTGTCTGTTTTTATGCCAATACCATGCTGTCTTGATGATGACAGCTTTGTAGTAGAGGCTAAAGTCTGGGATTGTGATGCCTCCTGCTTTGGTCTTCTTCTTCAAAATGACTTTGGCTATTCGGGGCCTTTTGTGGTTCCATATGAATTTTAGGATTGCTTGTTCTAGTTTCGAGAAGAATGCTGGTGCAATTTTGATTGGGATTGCATTGAATGTGTAGATAGCTTTGGGTAGTATTGACATTTTGACAATATTTATTCTTCCAATCCATGAGCAGGGAATGTCTTTCCATTTCTTTATATCTTCTTCAATTACCTGCATAAGCTTTCTATAGTTTTCAGCATACAGATCTTTTACATCTTTGGTTAGATTTATTCCTAGGTATTTTATGCTTCTTGGTGCAATTGTGAATGGGATCAGTTTCTTCATTTGTCTTTCTGTTGCTTCATTGTTAGTGTATAAGAATGCAACTGATTTCTGCACGTTGATTTTGTATCCTGCAACTTTGCTGAATTCATGTATCAGTTCTAGCAGACTTTTGGTGGAGTCTATCGGATTTTCCATGTATAATATCATGTCATCTGCAAAAAGCGAAAGCTTGACTTCATCTTTGCCAATTTTGATGCCTTTGATTTCCTTTTGTTGTCTGATTGCTGATGCTAGAACTTCCAGCACTATATTAAACAGCAGCGGTGACAGTGGGCATCCCTGTCGTGTTCCTGATCTCAGGGAAAAAGCTCTCAGTTTTTCCCCGTTGAGGATGATGTTAGCTGTGGGCTTTTCATAAATGGCCTTTATGATCTTTAAGTATGTTCCTTCTATCCCGACTTTCTCGAGGGTTTTTATTAAGAAAGGGTGCTGGATTTTGTCAAAGGCCTTTTCTGCATCGATTGACAGGATCATATGGTTCTTCTCTTTTTTTTTGTTAATGTGATGTATCACGTTGATCGATTTGCGAATGTTGAACCAGCCCTGCATCCCAGGAATGAATCCCACTTGATCATGGTGAATAATTCTTTTTATATGCTGTTGAATTCGATTTGCTAGTATCTTATTAAGAATTTTTGCATCCATATTCATCAGGGATATTGGCCTGTAGTTCTCTTTTTTTACTGGGTCTCTGTCTGGTTTAGGAATCAAAGTAATACTGGCTTCATAGAATGAGTCTGGAAGTTTTCCTTCCCTTTCTATTTCTTGGAATAGCTTGAGAAGGATAGGTATTATCTCTGCTTTAAATGTCTGGTAGAACTCCCCTGGGAAGCCATCTGGTCCTGGACTCTTATTTGTTGGGAGATTTTTGATAACCGATTCAATTTCTTCGCTGGTTATGGGTCTGTTCAAGCTTTCTATTTCCTCCTGATTGAGTTTTGGAAGAGTGTGGGTGTTTAGAAATTTGTCCATTTCTTCCAGGTTGTCCAATTTGCTGGCATATAATTTTTCATAGTATTCCCTGATAATTGTTTGTATCTCTGAGGGATTGGTTGTAATCATTCCATTTTCATTCATGATTTTATCTATTTGGGTCATCTCCCTTTTCTTTTTGAGAAGCCTGGCTAGAGGTTTGTCAATTTTGTTTATTTTTTCAAAAAACCAACTCTTGGTTTCGTTGATCTGCTCTACAGTTTTTTTAGATTCTATATTGTTTATTTCTGCTCTGATCTTTATTATTTCTCTTCTTCTGCTGGGTTTAGGCTGCCTTTGCTGTTCTGCTTCTATTTCCTTTAGGTGTGCTGTTAGATTTTGTATTTGGGATTTTTCTTGTTTCTTGAGATAGGCCTGGATTGCAATGTATTTTCCTCTCAGGACTGCCTTCGCTGCATCCCAAAGCGTTTGGATTGTTGTATTTTCATTTTCGTTTGTTTCCATATATGTTTTAATTTCTTCTCTAATTGCCTGGTTGACCCACTCATTCGTTAGTAGGGTGTTCTTTAACCTCCATGCTTTTGGAGGTTTTCCAGACTTTTTCCTGTGGTTGATTTCAAGCTTCATAGCATTGTGGTCTGAAAGTATGCATGGTATAATTTCAATTCTTGTAAACTTATGAAGGGCTGTTTTGTGACCCAGTATATGATCTATCTTGGAGAATGTTCCATGTGCACTTGAGAAGAAAGTATATTCTGTTGCTTTGGGATGCAGAGTTCTAAATATATCTGTCAAGTCCATCTGATCCAATGTATCATTCAGGGCCCTTGTTTCTTTATTGACTGTGTGTCTAGATGATCTATCCATTTCTGTAAGTGGGGTGTTAAAGTCCCCTGCAATGACCACATTCTTATCAATAAGGTTGCTTATGTTTATGAGTAATTGTTTTATATATCTGGGGGCTCGGGTATTTGGCGCATAGACATTTATAATAGTTAGCTCTTCCTGGTGGATAGACCCTGTGATTATTATATAATGCCCTTCTTCATCTCTTGTTACAGCCTTTAATTTAAAGTCTAGTTTGTCTGATATAAGTATGGCTACTCCAGCTTTCTTTTGGCTTCCAGGAGCATGATAAATAGTTCTCCATCCCCTCACTCTCAATCTAAAGGTGTCCTCAGATCTAAAATGAGTCTCTTGTAGACAGCAAATAGATGGGTCTTGTTTTTTTATCCATTCTGATACCCTATGTCTTTTAGTTGGCGCATTTAATCCATTTACATTCAGTGTTATTATAGAAAGATATGGGTTTAGAGTCATTGTGATGTCTGTATGTTTTATGCTTGTGGTGATGTCTCTGGTACTTTGTCTCACAGGATCCCCCTTAGGATCTCTTGTAGGGCTGGTTTCGTGGTGACAAATTCCTTCAGTTTTTGTTTGTTTGGGAAGACCTTTATCTCTCCTTCTATTCTAAATGACAGACTTGCTGGATAAAGGATTCTCGGCTGCATATTTTTTCTGTTTAGCACACTGTAGATATCGTGCCAAGCCTTTCTGGCCTGCCAAGTTTCAAAGGAGAGATCAGTCACGAGTCTTATAGGTCTCCCTTTATATGTGAGGGCACGTTTATCCCTTGCTGCTTTCAGAATTTTCTCTTTATCCTTGTATTTTGCCAGTTTCACTATGATATGTCGTGCAGAAGATCGATTCAAGTTACGTCTGAAGGGAGTTCTCTGTGCCTCTTGGATTTCAATGCCTTTTTCCTTCCCCAGTTCAGGGAAGTTCTCAGCTATCATTTGTTCAAGTACTCCTTCAGCACCCTTCCCTCTCTCTTCCTCCTCTGGGATACCAATTATGCGTATATTATTTTTTTTTAGTGTATCACTTAGTTCTCTAATTTTCCCCTCATACTCCTGGATTTTTTTATCTCTCTTTCTTTCAGCTTCCTCTTTCTCCATAACTTTATCTTCTAGTTCACCTATTCTCTCCTCTGCCTCTTCAAGCCGAGCCATCGTGGATTCCATTTTGTTTTGCAATTCGTTTAAAGCATTTTTCAACTCCTCGTGACTGTTCCTTAGTCCCTCGATCTTTGTGGCAAGAGATTCTCTGCTGTCCTGTATACTGTTTTCAAGCCCAGCGATTAATTTTATGACTATTATTCTAAATTCACTTTCTGTTATATTATTTAAATCCTTTTTGATCAGTTCATTAGCTGTTGTTATTTCCTGGAGATTCTTCTGAGGGGAATTCTTCCGTTTGGTCATTTTGGAGAGTCCCTGGCGTGGTGAGGACCTGCAGTGCACTTCCCCTGTGCTGTGGTGTATAACTGGAGTTAGTGGGCGGGGCCGCAGTCCGACCCGATGTCTGCCCCCAGCCCACTGCTGGGGCCACAGTCAGACTGGTGTGTGCCTTCTCTTCCCCTCTCCTAGGGGCGGGATTCACTGTGGGGTGGCGTGTCCCGTCTGGGCTACTTGCACACTGCCAGGCTTGTGTTGCTGGGGATCTGGGGTATTAGCTGGGGTGGGTAGGCAAGGTGCACGGGGGCTGGAGGGGCAGGCTTAGCTCGCTTCTCCTTAGGTGATCCACTTCTGGAGGGGCCCTGTGGCAGCGGGAGGGAGTCAGATCCGCTGCCGGAGGTTTGGCTCCGCAGAAGCACAGAGTTGGGTGTTTGCGCGGAGCGAGCAAGTTCCCTGGCAGGAACTGGTTCCCTTTGGGATTTTGGCTGTGGGATGGGCGGGGGAGATGGCGCTGGCGCCTTTGTTCCCCGCCAAGCTGAGCTCTGCCATCCGGGGGCTCAGCAGCTCTCCCTCCCTTTGTCCTCCAGCCTTCCCGCTTTCCGCGCAGAGCTGTTAACTTATGACCTCCCAGACGCTAAGTTGCGCTTGCTGTCGGAACACAGTCTGTCCGGCCCCTCCGCTTTTGCCAGCCAGACTCGGGGGCTCTGCTTGGCCGGCCAGCCGCCCCTCCGCCCCGGCTCCCTCCCGCCAGTCCGTGGAGCGCGCACCGCCTCGCCGCCCTTCCTACCCTCTTCCGTGGGCCTCTGGTCTGCGCTTGACTCCGGAGACTCCCTTCTGCTAATCCTCTGGCGGTTTTCTGGGTTCTTTAGGCAGGTGTAGGTGGAATCTAAGTGATCGGCAGGACGCGCTGTGAGCCCCGCGTCCTCCTATGCCGCCATCTTCCGGAACCCCCCCCCCCCCCGTTAACTCTGTTTTTTAAGTGAAAAGATGTATTATGTTTTTGCATCATTAGAAAATTAATATTGATTTTTGAATGAGACAAATATCCATTAGTCTAAACCCTCGTATAGAAATACTAGTGCTTAGTAGATCCTTTGCTTCACTTTTTAAAAACACTGCTCCCATTACCTTCCAAGAAGCATTAAGCAACTTTACAAATAAGAGTGATATTTATATGTGTTTAAGTAAAATTTTATTTAGGAAGTTTTATTAGGTATTAGAGCTGCTTTCCTTTTTTTCTGCTCACCACTCACTAAATATGACACTTTCTCACTAACTTTACATAAATAACTAAACTAAATCCATTTTTTCAGTTATTTCTTTAATAATTATAATTATGGCAGTGTTTATGGAATAGGATCACTTAAAAAGAATATCTCACATAACAAGGTTTGAAGTATTTTATAAACAAATGTGAAAATGCAATTACATTTCCATGATGATTGTCTCCCAACCTTATTTATGTGTGTGCACTAGCAATATTTCACCTTGTGCCTTCCATCAATTGTTGGATATATTCAGAAATTATGACATAATGATTGGTGATTATGAGTTCTAATTTGAGCTCTGTTTCCTTGAAATAATTTAAACTTGGCAATCTAGCAATAACTCAAAACGACTGAATGTTTTATTTTGGTCATTGAAAAATATAATCAAATGTCATTTAAATAATTTTTGAGTATTTTTTTTCTTTTACTTACCAGTTATCATTGAGATAAATGGTAAAGAGTCTGCTTAATTCCACTTTGAAAACTGTGTTAGAAAGTGGAGACACCTAGTGTTTCTGGAACGTTGCAATAACACTTACCATAAGCTTATTATGCTCCTACTGTTTTAGGTCCTTTATATTCATTAGGTCATATAATCTTAATAACAACCCAAGTAGTCATGAGAGTTGGCTTCAAATAAGCTGAGATATAGAGAGTTAAGAAGATCATGGCTAAGCGAAATTAGTCAGAGAAATACAAGTATCATATGACTTCACCGATATGTGGAATTTAAGATACAAAACAGATGAACATAAGGGAAAGGAAGCAAAAATAATATAAAAACAGGGAGGGGGACAAAACATAAAAGACTCTTAAATACAGAGAAAAAACAAGTTTCTGGAGGGGTTGTGGGTAGGGGGATGGGTTAATGGGTAAGAGCATTAAGGAGGACACTTGTTGGGAGGAGCACTGGGTGTTATATGTAGGGGATGAATCACTGGATTTTGCTCCTAAAATCATTATTGCACTATACGCTAACTTGGACATAAATTTTTTTAAAAAAGGCCATGGCTAGTACTGAATACCTACACAGACCCCTGCATTTAAATTATTTTACATAGGTACTTTTCTGCAGATCCTTCAAGTCTTATGTCTCTAAAGAGAAATAGAATTATATTTTAAAAAGCATGAACATGTTTGCTGGCAAAAAGTCAGGACCGGTCAACTCTGCTTCGGAAACCAGAACACTCCATAGAGGGTGTGGTACTTGAATTAACTTTGAACTGTCCATTGGTATTCAGTAGTAGCAAGTGGGTTGGGTCATTCCATGCAGGTGTAATAATAAGAGAAATTTCACAGAATTGATAGAATTAGACGTTTTCAGTGAATTGTGAATAGTTCAGTAGAAAAGGAGCATGCTGTACGATTGGAAATACAAATAAAATAATACAAACAAGGCTGTAATATTCTGAGGAAACTCACACAACCAGAACCATCAATTATTTAGCTCAAATAAATTGCCAATGAGATTTCTCCTGAAAGTAAACAATATCTAAAATATTAATACTGTAGTCAATGCTGCTCTGATCTCTGGAGGGTTTTTTTCAGAGTGTACAAGAACTGATAATTTTCAACTCCAACATAAAATTTCCATGCATCTTACTCAATATAACAGTCAGCAAATGTTCTATGGACCAACAAAACTCAACATAGTTTTCAATGTTCAAAGAAGCATATTAACTTAGTTGAACTCATGATCATAATTTTCAGAACATTAACAATTATAAGGTATTTATTAATTTTTATTATTTTCAAAATCATCAAGAACCAGGTACCACAAGTTTAAGTCAAACAGTTGCTAGGCCTCCTGGAAACAATATATATTGTACTGATAGTGTAATAATATACTATTGCATGATAATGACGTCCAAAAGTGCTCACTTTAGAAAGAGTTAAATCACCTAGGCATACTATTTCTGTTACTTATCAAGCTTTCCAGAAAGGCCACATTTTGGCATAATTCTATTGGTAATAACAATTGAACAATACTTAAAAATGTAAGTATACCATAGTAGCCAAAAATTATCAAAGATTATGATTGTCTAATATTGAACATTATAGAACAAAACACAATTATATTGTTGACATAGGCAATGGAGATACTTTTGACAACATTGTTCCAATATTATTACTAAGCCAAGCATAGTTCTATATGTATTAGAATTTTCATTCATTGAATACAAATATGAATCCAGTGAAATGAAATATAATATTTGCTGTCAGTAAGGCCATATTTAGGCATTTAACTACAACAGTGTGTCTCTTACCAGCCTAACCTCTTCTGTAAGACTATAAAACTATACAAATTATAGAAAGAAACCTTTTTAACACATTGGAAAGCAAGTAGGACATGATTTTGATGCCTGAGAGAATAACACAATGGAACAGCATCTTTAAAGTGTTGAAAGAAAAGTCTGTCAAATTATAATTCATTATCAGGTGAAAATATTTGTTAATATTAAGACAAAACAAAGGTGTTAGAAGATAAAGAAGAACTCAGAGAATTTGTTAGTTCTGGACTACACGAAATACGAAAAGATATCCTTCAAACAGAGATAAGATAACACCAAATAGAAACTAAAAACCACTAAAAAGAACAAAAAGTATTCTGGAAATGGTATATATGTAGATAGATAGAAAAAGACAATATTCTATTATTTTTTTTCACTTCTTTAAAAGATCATTGAAAGCTTAAAGCAAGGATAATCACAATGTATTCAGAGTTTTGTAAATTAAGCAGAGGTATCAGCAGCAAAAGCACAAAAATTTGCTTTCCCAGTCCTGATGCCCTCATTCTAGGTCTCTTTATCTGAGGTCTTGGACAGAGGTCTTTCTCAGGCACATTCACTGAGACTAACTTATTGGGTATGAGAGGAAGAGGAGAAATCATGAAGATACTTTTCCCCACTCTGACTCAGTACCCAGTATTTTCCATGCCTAGGCTTTCCACGACACCTCCATCCCAAAAATCCATCTAGTAGCTTCCAGAGTACCAGACTTTGTTCAGGCTCCCTCAACAGTGAGAAAATCCACAGGTCTGTGCTGAGCCACGTAGTTCCAGGGGAAGTTCTATAGGGGGAAATGTAACAGGGAGAATCAGAGCACTTTTTAGTCTCTTGCTTACAGCATCACAGTAAGTGATTAAAGGCTTAACTTTTTCATTTTTGACTTGCTTTAATTGGCTACTCCAACACCTGGGAGCTCAGCAATTTCTCCCTCAACCGTGGTGAGCTCCTGATACTAGTTGCATAGCAGAAAGGGAAAGATGAAATTTATTAACAGCATCAATACCTGGTGAGGATTTGTAGCAATGTGAATTCTTATATGTTGCTGGTAGATTGCAAGATTGTATCACCAGTTTAGAAAATGGTTTACAAGTTTTTATAATGGTAAACATTTACTTGTGTTACCAGAGAACGAACAGGTTCAGAATTCACATCTGGCTGCTTGAGGCTCAAAAGTCAATACTCCGGGGCGCCTGGGTGGCTCAGTGGGTACAGCATCCAATTTCAGCCCAGGCCATGATCTGGTGGTTCACAAGTTTGAGCCCCCACGTTGGGCTCTGTGCTGACAGCTCGGAGACTGGAGCCTGCTTCAGATTCTGTGCCTCCCTCTCTCTCTGCCTCTCCCCTGCTCACTCTCTGTCTGTCTCTGTCTCTCTCAAAAATAAATGAAAATATTAAAAAAATTGAATACTCCATAAATAAAGGATGGTGGGAAAGGAAAGTACTTTATTTAGGAAGCTGGCAACCTGGGGAGATAGTGGACTAATGTCTCAAAGACTATCTTCCCTGTCCAAGGGAGGCCAAAGACTGCTTCCTGTCCAAAGGTAAAGGCGTGGCAAAAGGAAGGGGCTACATGTAGAAGAACCTGGGGCCCAGGCAGTTGGTCATATGCCAGCACGACCCTGAACAGATTTGCTGGTGTCTGCTAGCATCTTCGGCAATAGTTTTCAAATGCAGTCAGGCCTTATCTTGTGGAAAAGTTTGGTTCTTCACTCCTCAAGGCCAGTGGTCTGCAAATCTCAAAGAAAGTGAGTTAGTTCTGCTACAGATCAAGGGACTTGAGTCAGCAAGCAAGATGTGCATAAGCTTGAAGCAAGTTAATCCTTCAGACCTGCTGGGGTGTTGTTACAGCTATACTCTGATCTAAAGATTACGTACCTAGGTATTTGCACAAAAGAACTGAAAACACAATAATAAAAACGCTTGTACAAAAAGGTTTGTAGAAGCCTGAAACCAGGCAAAAAAAAAAAAAAAAAAAACCTTCAGATTTTTTATTGCTTGTATAAATAAATTGCGGTATACATGTAATGGAATACTGTTCAGCAATAAAAAGAATAGACTATTAATAATATGCAACTTGAAAAATCTTTTTAAAAATTGTGCTGAGAAAAATTCAGACACCAAAGAATACATGATGTGATATTTAATTGATGTGCAGTTGTGGATCTGGCAAACATCATCTTTGGTGAATGAAATTAGAACATTATTTGCCTATGGTAAGTGATGTCCAGATTGACAGGAAAGGCACAGAAAAAGTTCTTTGGGATGATAAAAATATGCTTCTTGTTCAGTTCCTGTGAATATATAAGGTCTGTGCAATTTATGTAAATTGAACTTTAATAACAAATAAATAATTCCAGCTGTCAATCACATCCCTTCACCTATGAAACTTTATAGACCCTGTTTCTAAAAGATTCAAAGTAGTATCTAAATATTTTATTTTCATTATAAAGAGGAATAACAATCTCCAAAAATTACATTCTTCCCTATAAACTTCACAACTATTTGGCAATCTATTTAAACTTTTACATATGAGATAAATTCTTAAGATAAATTTGTCTTAAAGATAAATTCCTCTGTGGAAATAATTTAGAAAATGAATTGTTCATGTAACTGTCAATTATAAAGGGAAACTACAGTATAAGGACTTTTCATGACCTTGACTGTTTTTAGATTTTTAATTTGCAACTGCTATTTTATAATATTTGGCATATGTGCACCAAATTTTGTATTTTTTTATTGGTAAAATCCTTAGTATTGGCTTTTACGAGTCAGATCCCATTAGACATAACCTGTATGTATCCTAAGCCTGAAGCATCAATGTTAGAAATATAGTCAATTAAGAAGTAACTAAGAAGATTCAGTGATGCAAATTTCCTGATGACTGATTTATATTCCATTCAACAAAAACAAAGTAAAAATTTAAAGACAGGAAGAAGGTATTTGCTAGCTATTAGGTAACACCAGCATTTTTATTATTCAGGGGGAATTTGTACTGGACTGCAAATTGGTCTTCTTTACTTCTGAAGTATAAACAATCATTCTCACATATAGTATCTACATGTTTAACCCTTGACATCTGCATCTGAGATACGTGTGTGTGTGTGTGTGTGTGTGTGTGTCTTTTTTTGTGTATGGGATTTGGCACATAAGTTTAGCTAACTAAAACCTGTATTTAATTCTATTTCTATTGCACTAACAGATTGGCTACAGCTGGCAGCAATTGCTTTTGAAAAGGACTCGAGAACATAGTATTTCAAATATAAATGTACACAAGGGAACAAGGAGTAAATAACTACCTGACCCCACCCATACAGAAAGACTTTATTGTGAATATCAAAGAGAAATATGCTTTTTCTAAAATTCTCAGCGTTACCTCTACTGTTTATTAGTTAATTTTTATAGCATCTGTAAATTAATTAATGTTAATACTTGTTTAAAGCTTCATGCCATGGGGCGCCTGGGTGGCTCGGTCGGTTAAGCGTCGACTTCAGCTCAGGTCATGATCTCACGGTCCGTGGGTTCGAGCCCCGCGTCGGGCTCTGTGCTGACAGCTCAGAGCCTGGAGCCTGTTTCAGATTCTGTGTCTCCTTCTCTCTGTGACCCTTCCCCGTTCATGCTCTGTCTCTCTCTGTCTCAAAAATAAATAAACGTTAAAAAAAAAAAAAAAAAAGAAAAAAAAATTTAAATAAAGCTTCATGCCAATAGATAATGTGTATATAACTTCAGTAAAAAATAAACATAATTTTTTTCATTAAAACTAAAAGTTCCAACTCCCTTCCCTGGCTTATTGTGCAGAAATTGACAAGCCAAATCCACAATTTTTCTCCAAATATGAAGAAGCTGGAATAGACAGAATAAGTTTGAAAAAGAAGATTAAAGTTTAAGAATTCACACTAATTTATTTCAAGATTATTCTAAAGCCACTAATCGAGAAAAGGTAATATTAGTAAAAGATAAATAGGTAAATCAGTGGAATAAAATATAAATTTCAGGAATACTTCCAAAAATGGTCAATTGATTTTTTCTAATTAATAAAATTTTTCAAGATTGGCTCAACCTAAGAAAACCAATCAATGTAATACACCACATTAATAGAATGAGAGAAAAAAACAACAAATTGATTGTCTCAGTTGATGCAAAAAAGTACTTGACAAAATCCAACACCTTTTCAGGATAAAAACACTAAAACTACACAAACTAGGAGTTATAGGGAACTTTTTAACCTGATAAAAGCATCTTTAAAAACTCATAGATACACTATCAATAGTCTTAAATATAGCATAACTGTTGACATTCTAATTTTGTTTCTAGTCATTGCTCTTAGGGAAAAGGATTATAAATACACAATTTTGATATAAAAATATTCACTATAGAATAAATTATAATAGCCAATAACTAGAAATACCTTTAATACATACGAATTGGAATTTCAGGAAAAAATACATTAAAATGGATTATAATAATCAATACAAATAATTTTCTCCAAAAATATACATTATGTTTATAATTCTGAGGTTAAAAAATCAGTTTATAAAACATTAGGAAAAGAATGATACTATTCAGTCAAAAGTATATATATATATATATATATACATATATATGTGTATATATAGCCATATATATGGATATCTTATCTACTTATAGGATTATTATCTACGTAAGTAGATATAGCAACCCTCTTCTTTTTGTTTAAGGATGAAATAATTGTTTGAAACATAGATGTACATATTATATAAGTAGGATACTGCATGTTGCTTGCAGCCAGTGTTGGTAGGGAAGTGACAGTCTAAGGGGATGAAAAGAGAGGCCAGCATTAAATTATAAATCTCAACAGTTAATCTATGCTACTAAGCATGGGTTTTTGTAAGGCAGCATATTTTAGGTTGTGATTGACAAGCTATTAGTTGGTTGTAAAGTCAATTTAGTAGATCATGGCCAATTTTACAAATATGTGATTACATAGAATAGGATAGAGTAGAGTAGAACAAAATAGACCGAATATCAGAGCCTTTACACTCAATAAGTTTATAAATTGATATAGATATATAAATGTGCACTAAATCTTGAGGTAAAATATCTTAGCCATTGTGGAGGCAAAATAAAAAAACATGGGAAAGTCATTGTTATATACTGGTTGCTACAAAAAAAAAGTGCAAAAAGAGAATAACATTTCATGGCATGTGAAAATAATAAGAAATTTTAAATTTGGGGTGCCTGCGTGACTCAGTCGAGCATCCAATGCTTGATTTCAGCTCAGGTCATTATCCCAGGGTCATGGGATTGAGTCCCATATTGGGCTCTGTGTTGGGCTCCACACTGGGCATGGAGCCTGCTTGGGATTCTCTATCACTGTCTCTGTCTCTGTCTCTCTCTTTTGCTTGCACGCGCTCTCTCTCTAAAATAAAAAATAAAAAAGAACAAAAAAGAAATTCAAGCTTTAGTTTCCATAAATAAAGTTTTGTTGAAACACAGTGAGGCTCCTGTATTTACATATCGTCTATGACTGCTTTTGCATGACAATGGCCGAGTTGTATTATTGCAACAACGAATGCAAAACCTGTAAAGCCTGAATATTTACTATGTTCTTTTGAAGAAAACCTTTCTTAAACCAGGGATTAGACGGTGAGTATGTAGCAGGAAAATGAAGGAAAAAGTAGAATAATAGTTTAGGAAGTCTCTATAAATATGTGTGGATTTACAAAATAATTAGACATCTGTATTTGTGAGCCTTGTAACAACAGAAGGCAGCAATTTTTAAAAGAAGAATTCATTTATTACATTATAATACAAGTTTTTGGAATGTTAATGACTAATTTAAAATTTATAAACACAAAAGGATAAATTTCACAGTATATGTAAATGTATAGACAGCATTTATTTTTTGAACTAGTGCTATATTACAGAAATTGTGCTTAGAGAAGAAAATAGGACCTGCATCCCAATACATATTTAATATGTTGAAGCAATCAGTACTTTCCATTAATATTTACTCATAATTTGTAAATTTTGAAGGTCTCCCAGGGACTCAATTACATATATGTGTATTTAAATATGAGGTTACTTCCCCTTAAAACCAATTTCATCGAATTTCATCGATTTATTTTATTATCTTGTTTTATACAAATGACTAATTTCTTCTTACATGAAATAAAAATTACACACAGAAGTCTATGAGGAGGAGTTATACACCTATATTCACAGTAAGACTTATTCCCTGAGAATTCCTTAGTAGCTGAAGAAAGTTATGTATTTTGAATAATCTGGATCGTGGCTTCCAACTTCTCAGTGACACCTTCCTTCTATTGCTGTTAACTGCTAGTTCTTTTGAAAGTCAAGATCGGTGTGGTCTTAAGTAGGAAACACATTTATTTTAAATCTGCTCTGGCTCTGCCTTTCCAGATTGTTGAGAAAGAGAAAGTCCAGGAATCCAGGTTCTGAGCAAAGATCACCTGCTTTCTGTGCACACACACAGGAAGCACGGCAATGTCATGAGTTCTGGGTTGGGGGGCAGGAAGCTTTGTGTTCTACCCGCT
The DNA here is from genome assembly GCF_018350195.1 of Panthera tigris. Classification (NCBI taxonomy): domain Eukaryota; kingdom Metazoa; phylum Chordata; class Mammalia; order Carnivora; family Felidae; genus Panthera; species Panthera tigris. Next base: position 171,247,033 of record NC_056667.1, read on the forward strand.
GATCACCATACAGCTACTTGTAGCAATGTCTACACATTGTCTAATTTCTCAGGATCTTGTTTTCCTGATGTAAAATCAGATAACAGCAAATGATCCATCTCTTTCAAACTTATTTTTGAGTTGACCACAAGAATATGTCTAACATACTTCATAAACAGATCAGAGAATGCTGTTTATTGACACCATAGTATATGGCACATGTGATAATGTCACATAAAGAAGTTTATGCACATTGTTATCTTATAATTTCCAAAACAGTATTAAATGAGTTGTGAAGCTCTGGTGGAAAGTTTTATAAGTATGAATGAAACAATTTTTAAAAGCAAATGAATGCACTGTGACAGGATTGAAAGATAGGTTAACGTATGTCAAAACAATGAACCTGAAAAATATAAATTTATTATTTTTAGATAAGAATAAAATTAGATGGACTTAATTAGGATTTTTTTATATATTCATCCATGAGAATATAAACTTCACTGTAATTTCTTGGGTCTAATTAAAATGGAATATAACCATCCAGAATCCAAAGTAACAGTAATCTGAGCCAATTTTTTAAAGACATTTTTTCACACTATTTGTGACATTTAGAAGTCATGTCTTAAAATTTAAATTGAATATTAGCCATACAGGAGAAATAATAGATTAGTAATAGACTTCCAAATCATAAAATGGTGTTTAAAAAATACTGGGTTTTTTATTCAGATTTTTACCTTTCAGTAATAAACTTAGGATTAAAAGGGCAAACATTAGCTTTTACATTTTAGAAAATTTGCTGCTTATTAGTCAAGAGGGGAAATACTGGCATATGTATATTTTCTGTGCATTAAACTGTAACCTTGGGTCTTAATTGTATGTTTTATACTTAAGAACTCTACCATGGAACCTAAGATTTATCCACATAGTCCACATAGTGTTATATTTTCCTTTTCTTGTGTACCTTGATTTTAATTCCTTCTAGTGCCTGCTACATATCTGACCTGGAATAAAGACTTAACTAAGTACCAACAGTTTGAACTATGGACATATGTATTGTTTTTATTTGGAAATTTGAAAATGGATAAGAAAGTTCTCTTTCCAAAACAACATTTTCACTCAAATTTAAAGCCATGAAAAATGTTAAATTTAGACCAGCCCACTAGAGATGCAATGTTGTAAGTCCCATGAAAAATATGAATCTGATATTGCAATGTCACTAAGGAAATAATCTCATAAAAATAGCATCAGATGTGCTCACAAGGTCATTACTCTAAAAAGATGATGTGCCAGAGAACATTTTTAGTAGTTTCGCTGTCTAAAGAAAAAAAAAAAAAAACACAGTCATATTGTGCCAGTAATTATTCAATTACTCAACTAGAAATATCTGTATATATGTATATATATATACACACATTATACTGTGCATTTTTTTGTACTCATTATAACTCAGTAAAACTATAAAAAATCATTACATGGTATTACTGGAGAACTAACTGACAAAATTAAAAATAACGATGTATTAAATTTAAAAAAAATTGCTATGTAGTATAAACTTTGGAAGACTATTATCAGGTAAAGATAATTTAAAAAGGAGTTTCAAAGACAGGAATCTTGAGCAAGACCTTAAAGCAAATAAAAGATAGGATATATCTATGTGTGGGTGGGAAGTACCAAGAAACATAAAAATATTTACTTGTGTTTTTACTTTACTTAAAAAGGGGAAGTGAATCCACATGCTTGCTAGGTGCCATTAGCAGTTTCTAACAGAATGGAGTAGAAGTAGTGTCATAATCTCTGAAGAACCTTGCTGGACTTGGTGTAATGTAATGATTAAGAGCAAGATGTCTGAGGTCTGATGACTTGGTTTTAAATATTTTCCCCAAATTCCACTGCTTTGTGATTTTGGACAAATTATTTAATCTCACTAAGCATCAGGGTTTTTATCTGTAATATGGGAAAAACAGTAATGTCGTTTTGAGATTTTCAGTAAATATTTAATGACATAAAATACATAAACTACACTGACAGCTCAGAGCCTGGTTCAGATTCTGCATCTCCCTCTCTCTCTCTCTCTCTCTCTCTGACCCTCTCCCACTCACACTCTGTCTGTCTCTCTCTCAAAAAGAAATAAACATTAGAAATTTTTTTTAATACATAAACTACTTAGCACTGGATTTGTTGAGAGTAAGGGCTCACATATTCTTTTTTTTTTTAATTTATTTATTTTGAGAGAAAGAAAGAGAGAGCAAGTGGGAGAGGGGCAGACAGAGAGAGAAAGAGAAAGAGAATCCTGAGCAGGCTGCACATTGTGAGCACAGAGGGCTCACATATTCTTAATGGAAATTAGACACAGTGTTAGATTGGGAAAATGTTTACTAGTGGTCCGTGTAGTAACATGAGGAAACTGTATTTTTAAACAGTGCTTCACAGCACTTTGTTATGTTAGTAAGTGATAAATGTAGCAGTGGGGAAAAGAAGGTAATTTCTCCATTTAGTAAAGTTCACATTAATAAAGAAGTAAATTTCAGTAGAAACTATAACATCTCTTGTGACATCTTGGTTAAATTTTTTTCAACGTTTTTTATTTATTTTTGGGACAGAGAGAGACAGAGCATGAACGGGGGAGGGGCAGAGAGAGAGGGAGACACAGAATCAGAAACAGGCTCCAGGCTCCGAGCCATCAGCCCAGAGCCTGACGCGGGGCTCGAACTCACGGACCGCGAGATCATGACCTGGCTGAAGTCGGACGCTTAACCGACTGCGCCACCCAGGCGCCCGTGACATCTTGGAACTGCACGTGTGTTCAGTGATATGATAGCCACTTTCTTATTATGAATTATATCTAGGTCATGTTCATTGAACTCCCTCCATGTATTAACCCAGTCTGATAGAGTGAAAAAGGAATTTCAAACTGTCATGAAAAATAAAAATAATGGAGAAAATCTGAGCATTACATACATTAGGTTTTGCTTAACGGGTGCCTAAAAAATAAGTTGATATCAACATTGCCATGCAAGAAACATTGATATGTGAGAAAGACATTACATCACACACAGGACTGCTATCTTTAAACAATATTTTGCTTAGAAAAATAAATAAAAGTTAAAATCCTTAAGAGGGAAATATCCAAAGCTTAAACTGATCATTCTTAGAAAAGGTCTACAAATAGTGCAAACAAAACCTATAGCAGATTGAGGTTTTTTATATAGGAAAGCTTTTCAGATGTGCAGAAGTATCATCTTTAAAGTTAAGTAAGAAGGATAATCATTGCCTTAACTAAATGCATCTTCAAGTGAAATCTAGGCCAAAACAGAGCTATCCTTTTTATCAATTAAAGGGATATAGTTGTTATCATAGTGCTTGTTTTTCTTGTGAGTGTTTTCATGATTCTTCTCAAAAACAGATTGTTGAATATATTTGCTCATTAACAGAAGTCTCAATAAGTCAACTCCACAAAATAAATCCACAGAGAAAAAATAGAATAGTAAATTTGAGTTTGAATTTTTAATGACATGCATATCAAATTTAGGAGATAGCCATATGCCAAACAATCTGCGGTTTCTTGATATCATTAATAAAGCCACACTCAAATAGCATTATCTCATTGAAATTATGACTTAAGCTGTCTTTTCTTTGCATCATATGCTTCAGTGGCCACCAGGAACCACCTGGATCTATATTCTATATTCATGGTGAACAGGTTATATGGCATTGGAAGCCCACATACTACATACCACCCTCCCTCTGCCCACCTTACAAATAGACCAGAGACTAAGCTGGTTCTGGCACATGAGCAGCTTCACAGAATATATCTAGGTTACTATGCAGGTGAACATGAGATCTAGAGACTATTCTGACAATGCAAAGCTTGTCTTTAAAGGCTTCCTCATCCAAGTCCTCTCATAATCTATTAATGAGACTTAAAAGAGGCTTTGATCAAAATATAGTGGTTGGATCACATCTTTAACAGTATGAAAGTAACTTTTCTTTTTTACATCTGCTAAACTGTCATATACACCTCCCCATGACTTTTACAAGCTTCACTACTATGCATGTATCAGACACTTCATGCTGCAAACATTGCTTCTTTTGCATGAGGCAGAGGTGTTCTGCTAGAAGCCCTATTCAATCATTTCATAAATGTGTCAGCCATGAGGAGGCCTAAGGCCTATGCCACTAAGTTCCAGTTATTCGTAAGGCACTATAGGCTCCAAATTATTTCTTGAGGATGTACACCTTTTATTTGTTTATTTATTTATTTATTTATTTAGAGACAGAGTATGAGCAGGGGAGGGGCAGAGAGAGAGGGAGACACAGAATCCGAAGCAGGCTGCAGGCTCCAGGCTCCGAGCTATCAGCCCAGAGCCCGAGGTGGGATTTGAACTCACAGACCATGAGATCATGACCTGAACCCAAGTTGGACGCTTAACAGACTGAGCCACCCAGGTGCCAGGAAGATGTACATCTTTTCAATAGTATGGGTATATGTATCTCACCTGAATTAAATGAATACCATTTATACTCATTGATCTTAGACATTTAGAGACAGGCGTATCAATAGAAGACCTCTTCTTAAATGTCTGAGTAACAACTTCCCAGTATCTCTGTGGTGCACCACTATCCCATAGTTCTCTGAAATATCCTCATGCCCTGTATTTTCTTCCTGTAAGTTACTTTCTTCTATTTCAGTTGACAGAGTTGACATAACCTATTTCTGTACTTGTTCTTGCTTTGCTGTCAGATATTAAGTGGCCTAAACCACATGACATCTTACTTGTGACTATTACTACACCCACCTTGTGACTATCTTATTTACTTGGACTAACAGTCTTGACACTAACAATTCCATCTGCTTTTATTTATCATCAAGGTCCACCTTTCGAATGTGGTTGATTTTATTCATATTTTATAAGAATTATAATAGGTTATAATTCATGGGGAATATATACGTATGAAAAACAATGATCTAGCTAGCCTACTCTGGGGCATGATGGAGAGTAGGAAAGGTTAATTAAACACCATATGACATACCCAAAAGAGATAAATGATTTTTAGGTTCACACTGCCTCTGAAGGAATGCTCTGTGAGCCACCAACATTGAGCATATCCGCGGTCTTAATTACCAATGAATCAAGAGTTCCATTAAGAATGTCATTGGCTGGGGCGCCTGGGTGGTTCAGTGGGTTAAGCATCCGACTTCGGCTCAGGTCATGATCTTGTGGGTTCGTCAGTTCAAGCCCGGCGTGGGGCTCTGTGCTGACAGCTCAGAGCCTGGAGCCTGTTTCCGATTCTGTGTCTCCCTCTTTCTCTCTGACCCTACCCCGTTTATGCTCTGTCTATCTCTGTCTCAAAAATAAACGTTTTTTTTTAAAAAAAAGAATGTCATTGGCTGGGTGGCTCAATCGGTTAAGCATCTGACCCTTGATTTTGGCTCAGGCCATGATCTCATGGTTCATGGGTTTGAACCCCACACCAGGCTGTGCACTGACAGCGCGGAGCCTACTTGAGATCCTCTCTCTCCCTCTCTCTCTGCCCCTCCTCTGCTTGTGCTCTCTCTCTCTCAAAATAGATAAATAATTAAAAAAAAGAATAATGCCAATGACACTTTTCACCAAAAAAGGGGCAAAATAGGTAGCACAAGCTGTCAATTTTTCACTCTGTCCCTTTGGTCTACACCTGAGGTACTTTGCAGAGACGTCTTACACATGGCAACAACTGTATTCATCTCTGCCCTGGATATTTCTCTGGCTGTCACACGGGGCAAACTTGAAGTACCTGAAAGTCAATGTGCTGGAATCCGCATAGTCCCAGGACTTGTAGATAATTTCTCCAGCTTTTAGTTGTAGAGCCAGGAGTTGTAGATAAATTCTTCAATTCTCTGCTAGTCTGTGGTAATATTCTGTGGCATGTTTTGCACAGTCTTTCAGTGGCTTCTGATATTAAGCCCGTTTCCAGTTGTGGAAACTTGCTCATTAACTTATCTTTACTGGATTTACTCGTTTCATTTTCTCACTTCCCTTCTCTCTCAAGTGGTCCCAGGGATCTACTCACAAAGAAATTTCTTGTTTCCAAATTCTTGTGTTGGTATCTATTTATGGCAAAACCCAATTACAATCAAACATAAGGTGCTCCCAGGATTGATTGTATTTATAGATATGTACTCCAAATTTGTTACTTATGCCCTTTATTGATTGATCCCTGCCTTAAGAGGTTAGAAAAGTAGGGATAAATTATTGGTTAATTAAAGGAAGTTATGAGTAAGATAGTAACTGCTATATTCACATTATTTTTGATATTATGTTTTAAATGCTTTGTCTTTAGTCTTAGAGAAATATATATGTTGGGCAGATATGATTTTGTTACTCCTTGGTTGTGTAATCTTGAACAAGTTACCTACTCCTTCTAAATTCAGTTTATATTTTGTAAACCTGAAATGAAAATAACTAGCTTATAATTAAATTTTAATTTTTGAGTCCTTTAAATCTCACTGTAGATGCTCCATATAGTTATAATAGTTCCTATTTTCTCTCCTTGGTGTCATCACCATAATTTCTAGTGTCTCCATTCTGTTGTTTCAACGTATGGTTGCTAGATTGTACACAGTTTTCTCAGTGTAGATACTTCATGTTTTGGTAAAAGTGTGTTCTTTTGTTTTTAGGAATAAAGTTTTATAGGCTTTACACTGAAATTGATGAATTCTTTGCACATCCTATTAAAAAAGTAGATTGTGAGGATTAGGTCAGCAAATTTAGATCTGAAGTGTGATTCACATTTAGGTACATATTAGAAAGATGCAAAGCAATATAAAACTTTCTTCATCTTAAGTGGAAACTAATACCCATATAGATATTTAATATTGGGAATAAAAAAGAAGTACTTTAATTATTGTGATAGATGGTATTAAATATAGACATGTTGACCCGTATTATGTACATTTAAAGTCTACAATGTCAGAAGAGAGATATCACTTTTTTTTAGGTTTATTTATTTATTTTGAGAAAGAGAGTGTGAGTGGGGGAGTGGCAGAGAGAGAGGAGAAAGAGAATCCCAAGCAGTCTCCGCGTTGTCAGCACATAGCCCAACATGGGGCTCCAACGTTGAGGACATGACCTGAGCCAAAATCAAGAGTCAGATGCTTATCTGACTAAGCACCCAGGCGCCCCAGGACAGCAGTTTTTAACAAAAGTTAACTCTTGGAAAAGTGTCTAAATGGGATAATACAACTATTTCATATGTTTAATAAAAATTTTAACTTAAATTAAATTTTAGTCTATATACCATAGCATGAGTATGAGTATATAGTGTTTATATGATATGATAACAGTGTGACACAGAATTTTCACAAACACAATATTCCTGGACAGGAAAATAAAAAAAACATTAACAGGTTCCCAGAAGCCTCCCTTGGATCCATACCAGTCTCTTCCCATCCCATATTCCCCAGGGTTAGTCATTGTTCTTAATTCTAACAGTATTAAGCTCTTCTTTGACATTATAAATGAAGAATTTTTCATAAATATTCATTTTTGCCTGTCTTCTTTAACACAAGATTAAGTTTGTGAGGCCTCTCCATATTTTTTGCACACAGTCACTATTCTCTTTGTGTAGATTTCTTTTTCCGTGATCTTTGCATGCTTCACTCATTCTTATTATTCAGGTCTATCATGAAAAAATACAATCTGTTCAAAAGAGATATTTTTAATGTTCTTTCTTCTCCTTCCATTTAAATACTTTACAGCAGTTATCATTGTTGGAAATCACTATATGCTTACTTTTTGTAAATAACTTATTGAGGTATAATTACCATAATGTAAAAGCCACATTTATGGAGTATAATTTTGACATAAGTATATACTTATGAAAATACCAAAACGCCTTCGTGAAAACATCATCTTTGAGAGTTAATAGTGAAGGAGAGGAAACGTGTGGGGCCTTTCCAAGATATGAGTAATATTCTGTTTCTTCATCTGAGTGTTGATTGTACAGTTGCCTTTGAGGATTTTCACCAAGGTCTAAACTGATGATTTGTACATTTTTTTATGAATGTATGTTATATTTCAATTAAAAAAAAAACAGTTCTGATTTGTATCAAATCCCTTGTGCTTTTCTCTACTTGAGTCTTAATGTCCTTTTGTGTAGTTTTTTCTGTACAAAAATATTTTTCATACATTTATGAATAAAGATTCAAATCTCCCAAGCATTATAACAGTCTCACATTAAATGTTCAACTAAATCGAGGACTAGCTTTTAATATAAACGGTGATCTGCTGTTAACCTAATTTAAAGCTATATAACCATATGTGAGAGTATCAAGAGTTAAAAGGTTTTTGCCTGATTTATAATCTGAAGATTTCATGTAGTTAAAATTCACATAAAAATAATCTGAATCTCAGGCAGTTTTTCTTTAAAAGACATACTAATTAGATCTCTAAAAAAGAACAAAAATACTGGTTATATTTTCCTTAGAAAATTCCTTATGTCTTGTGAAGAAATAGCTTATGTTTCAGCATCCACTGAGTTCATAAACACCCCTCAATATTTTCACACTCTGTAGTTGTGTTATGTGGGAAAAGCAGTCCCTTTTCACCCTTAACTGTCTTCTAATGTATGTTTACCATATGGCAAGCTGCTGAGTATAACAAAACAGTGATGCTAATGCTCTTTTATTTTATAGAAATCTCATAGCAAATAAATCAATACTAATCTTAAATTGTTTTTTAAGTAGTAGGATGTCTCCTGAAAGACTACCCTCTCCAGAAAGATGACCAAAATAACCTGTTGATTAAGTAAAGATGGGTTTATTGCTACTGCAGTAAAGGAGTGAACTATTGACAGTCTTAGGAGTTTCTTGGAACAGGAAGGTCAAGGACAGGATATTTATAAGATATGGGGGGTCCAATTACATGTGGGTGTTTCAGTACGAGTGATTGTATTTAAAATCAGGTCAGATTTGTGGAATAATAATATATCAGTGGGAGACTCAGTGAGAGAGAGTTGTTGAATTGAGCTTTGATGAGCGCATCTGAGCGGGTGGTTATGAGATGAGAGTAGTATTTTGGGAATGCTGATTAAATACTCTACTACTTGAGTGTCCGGATTTTCATGAAGTTTCTGGAACAAACTTATTTGTAATTCTTTCTTCCTGGATAAGGGTTTCTTGGAAGAGTAAAATAATGTTTATGTAGAGTGTTGAACAGTACGGTTATGTTAATGAAGACAGAAGGATTGTAAAGAAATTTATCCTGAGAAATGGCTTGATCAATTATTATAAACGCTTAAAGTTATCACTAGTAATACAGTTTAGTTCTTCCTAGAAATACCGCATGTTTGCAATGCTGCGAATATATAAAATAGTAACTTAGTCAATAACGTGGAAAACTTGAATAATTTAATAGTTAAAAGCATAAAAGCAGTACAAAGTAAATGTAATGGAAAAGCACAAAACTACTTTACTGAAATGTTTCTTGTAATGATTTTCATCATTTTCTCTTTCCACATTTAAAAAATTTTGTGGCATTTATTTTTCTAAATATAGATTTTGTCTTCAGAAAGTCTTTTCCCAAGTTTACTTTTGTCTTTGTATTACTCTAGTTTATCACTTTTAGAGATAACACTTTTTTTCACATTTATTTTACTTACAATAGCAATGCATCTTACAAGTGATGATATTTTAAAACTACTGTCAATTTGATAACATATAAAAACCTTCTATTTTGAGGGTGCCTGGGTGGCTCAACCAGTTAAATGTCCGACTCCTGATTTTGACTCATCATGATCTTACGGTTTGTGGGATCGAACCCCATGTTGGGCTCCAAGCTGACAACACAGAGCATGCTTGGGATTGTCCCTCTCCCTCTCTCTCGTCCCCTCCCCCACTCATCCTTTCTCTCTCTCTCTTTCTGTCTCAATAAATAAATAAATAAACTTAAGAAAACAAATACAAATAAAACAAAAATAAAACTTCTAATTTCAGCATCAGAATTAATAGAGTTAAATGTGTTGAAATTTTGGTATGTAGGTACATTTTAATATTAAATATTCAGTGTTTCAATATACAATATTGTAGATAAATTAGGTTATCAATCAATGTTTATGAGATGAATAATTTCAAATGCAAGTTGCTAATTATAGGTCAAATAGCACAAACATATTCACTAAAGTAAAAATTATTTTAAGAAGTTATTTCTTAAAGTATTTTATTTATTTGTTTATTTATTTATTTAATTATTCATTTAAGTAATCTATACCCAACATGAGGCTTAAACTCATGACCCCGAGATTAGGAGTCATGTGTTCTTCCTACTGAGCCAGTAAGGTGTCCCATGTTTTAAGAAGTTATTAATACCAATATTTTTATTCTAAATATATGGTTTCTGAATTGTGAGTTTGAGTTTATTAAGTTGGTCTGTGAATATAGAAAAAAATCTATTATTGGGCCTTATTAGACCGATCATGACCTTAAATTACTTTTCAATTCCCAGATTTGCTGCTTTTCTTAAACACACAATAATTTACATAAAAACCTGCATTGATCCACTGAAATCAAGTTTGCCTTTACTTGCTATCTTACGTGGCTTCTTCCATGTGGCTTCTTCCAAGTATTAAATTTGGATGTTCAGAACCAGGCCTCATTGAAAATAAGACATTTGAATACAATACAAAAGAAAATGAGGATGTTAGCCACAGGGAGAGCTGGGACTCAGGTAGGGCAAAGGCCATGAGAAGGGAGCATGCCTGGAACATACAAGAAATGACATGCAATACAAAAGAATGAAATCTTGCTATTTATGATGACATGGATGGAGCTAAAGAGTATTACGCTAAGCAAAATAAGCTAGAGAAAGGCAAATACCATATGATTTCACTCATAGGTGGAATGGAAGAAACAAAACAGATGAATTTATGGGGAAAAAAGAGAGGGAGGCAAACCATAAGAGACTCTACTATAGAGAACAAACTGAAGGTGGCTGGAGGGAGGTGGGCAGGGGGATGGGATAACTAGTCAATGGGAATTAAGAAAGGCATTTGCGATGAGCACAGAATGTTGTATGTAAGTTATGAATCACTAAATTCTATGCCTGAAATTAATATTCCATGGCATGCTAACTAGCTGGAATTTAAATAAAAACTTGGGGAAAGAAAAGAAGGAAAGAAATGGCATGTAAGCCAGGGAGTCTGGAGTTGAGTTAGTTCACTAGGGCATTGTACAAAAGAGTGAAGTTACCTGAGTTATATACACAATCATGAAGGCTGCTGAGTGATACTTTGGGGAAAGGGAAGCAGGAGAAACAGAAAGGGTATGAGAAGCTTGACATAATGAAGAAGTCCCCTCCCACTAAAAGAAGAAAGATACTTGGATAGAAGGTGGAAGACAAACAGTTGTGGTACTCTATATGTTTTGACAACAAAGCCAAAATTTCTTCTATGAAACATCCCAAAATTCTATTGACACAGTTATTGTACTTGTTTAATATTACATTATAAAATATGACCCCTGTCTTATTTTTCCATATGTTTTTGTCGCAATGTTTAATTGTGTTTTACAAGGAAGGACAAGAAATATCTGATGACTTGTTGAATGCCTCTGAATTAACTATTGGTTTTTGAAGAAAATATAACTATAGAATATCTTTAAAACAACTGAAATAAGTACAATGAGAAATAAAATCATTGAGTAGTCCTTGGCACATAAGACTCTACTAAAAAAATTACGTTTTTCCTATAATCTATCAAGGAATTCAAATTATATTAGATATTTCTACTCACTTTTTTTCCCCCCACATACAGGAGGACAATTATACTTTTCTTGAGCTTGACCTCTGTAATATTATGTCTGTAGCTGGTAGTCTCTGTTGGTTAGCAAACATTATATTGTTACCACTACAAATGTGTTTTTACTCTCTGGTCTTTTAAATTTAGTCTGAACGCTGTCAACAGTGCCATGAACATCAACCAATCGACTATCAACAGCAACCAAGTATGGACCAAAAGCTAAAAACTTTGAGATGAGCATGGGAGATCTGGATATGATCTTAATGTGACCTCAACCTATGGACATATCTATATAATATAAAAATGATGAAAATATGCAGTCCTTTTAGAATATTATGGAGTAGTCTAGAAAACTTCTGTCTATACACTGCCAATGGATTAAATGAAAGCATCAGGGGCTAAACCTTCCCCTCCACAGAAACAGCTGCATCATTGGTAAGTTGTTGAGAATAAACCTTAAAAAAATACTATAATTTGGAAAAATACTGTAAGCCTAACAATGTATAACATTGTCACCAATTTTGTAGGTTGAATTAACAGCATATTAAAGTAGTAAGCTCCTAATAGTTCCTTGTAACAAATATAATCTATGAATAGTTGAGGATTGTTCCTGAGGAATGGGATGATAGCCCAAGAAGGAATCTGGGAACCATGGATCTTGTGGCTACCCTGGATTTCGTGGAGGGGAAAAAAGGGAAGTAACTCAAATAAAGCATATCCCTCCTCTGTGGTTCTGTATATGCAATTGGCCCTGTGCTCCTCAGGCTCTTGAGTGGCTAAACTGTTAATGTCAATAATATGACCACCAGCACCACTCCCTGGTCCTCCATTTACAATATAAGAAGAGAATTCGAATAGAAATATGACTGACAATATGGGTCAAATCAAACCACAATTATCCAAACAATTTATTTTCTAACATAAGGGTTGTTTACTTTTGAATATCATATGAAGTTCTTCCCAAACCAGTTCCTTTTGGGAAACTGTTGTGATTGGAAAGCCATGCATTTATCTCCTTCCTACAATTTGTGTGATCTCAGTTCCAAATTTTCTGTGAATGGAAATTGAAAAACAATATACATGCATACCCACACATCTTACTCTTATACATAACATGTACTAATACACAAAAAGTTTGGCTTCCAGCCTGAAATATGTTCACATGTTTTACTTTACAATTTAGATTATGAATCTAAATAATTTTCACTTTTTCACTTTTTAAAATTTTTCTTTTCTTTTCTTTTTCTTTTCTTTTCTGAGGGAGAGCATGCACAGGGGAGGAGCAGAGTGAAAGGAGGCAGAAAATCACAAGCAGTCTCCATGCTGGGCATGTGGGGCTCTATATCAAGACCTAGAGATCATGACCTGAGTTAAAATCAAGAGTTGGATGCTCAACTGACTGAGCCACCCAAGCGCCCTGATAATTTACTTTTTGAATTAGTGATCACAATATGAGGTAAAATTAGGACACCCTACTACAAACATCACTTTTGATTGCTTACATCAAGAGTTCTTTTAGGAGAACTTGGACCCTTGTCACTCTATTTACAGCACACTTCATGCTGCAGGATGTACACAGTTGGAGTGAAAAATATTGACCAAAAATCCAATTATAGGGTTTTATTCTTATACAGCTCATCTTGATTCAAACTACTACTTTTCAAAATATCTGCCTTCCTCTTAAAGTTATCACAGTATTGTATTATAAAAGTAAATAAGAAAAAATCTGATTAACTTTCCTTCATGGTTGACAAAATATGTTTTACAACCATAGAACTTCTTTTTAAATGCAAGAAAAGTTATTCCTTTAAACCCCAGTGAACTCAGTGACTCAGCACACAGGAAGACTAAGCCAGAGAGAACTAAAATAACTAGAACAGAACAAATATTTAAAAATGCAATTTGACCAAAAAGGCCTAAATGTTTCCCTCAGTTTGACTAAACTTTAAATGGGCTTCTTCCTGACTCTAGACCCCTGACCTAAAGCATTTACTTAGAGTATTTACTTTAGAAAATGTGTAATTGTAAATTCTTTCTCTGCCCTTTTGAGATGCAAATCTTTTTAAAAGCTTCTTGATGGTTTTATAACCTAAGAATGCCTTTTTCAATGGCCCGGGAACCACAACCTTTGAAATGTAATAAAAAGCAAGATCCCTGTATCCTAATTTTATTGGGATTGTAGAAGCTTAATTTCCTCAAGCACCTGTTCCAAGTTGTAAAACTACCTATTATCAAAACAATAGGAAGGCGGGTGCCTGGGTAACTCAGTCTGTTAAGCATCAAACTCTTGATCTGGCTCATAAGATTGAGCCCTACATTGGGTTCTGTGCTGGCAGTGTGGACCTGCTTGAGATTCTCTGTCTGCTTCCCTCTCTCTCAAAATAAATAAATAAACTTAAAAAAAAAAAAGAAACATAGGAGGTTTACTTTTCCTTAGAGGAAGTCAACTAGCAAATACAGGCATTCTTCTATCCTCTCACACTATGCTAACTCTTAAAAATTCCCCAGTGCTAACTTTCAGCTGAGTTGAGTTCCGATTCAGTTCTGTCTGGTCTTTTTTCTCTACCACAGTAGCCTTGACTGTTTAACTTTACCCAATGTAATTTTTACTTTGAAAAATTCAAGAATATTTTCCTGAAATCAAATGAGATAAATTACATATGAAAAGAAAGTAGTACTCCAGGAAAAGCTGACCTAGAGCATACATATTTTAGTATGATTTTGAATTTTAAAGACAACAAATAGTATTTGGGGCAGCCAAGTATAAGGTCAAGCTGTTTCATTAGAAAAATAAAATCAAGCTATAGTAGAACTTATTGACTGCATTGAGATAGACTTCAGTATTAGTCCAATTCTTCCTCTATCCTTGTATCCAAATTCTTTATCATATTATTTTGCAATTTCTAAAGATAAAACACTTCCTTCAGCACTGAAATTTGGATAAGTCACATTTCTTAATTTTGCCAAAGGAATGTTACTGGTGTGATGTGGCTAAAAGCTTCAAAAGTGTATCTATGATTGCACTTGCTTGTTCATGCACTTGCACCATGAACATGAAAAGGACATGACTTGACTAGCAGCCTGGTCTCTCCTGGGACATGTAGAATGGAACTGCCCCATCTAAGCCCAACCTAGGTGACCTGAACCAGCCCTTATGTGTGAAAATTATCTCAAACAAAATCATCAGAGCTGCTTGCCTGAGCTCAGAATAAGTCAGTGGACCTCATCAACAAAAGTTTTAAAAAGGATAATTTTGGAGCACCTGTGTGTATCAGTTGGTTAAGCATCCAACTCTTGATTTTGGCTCAGGTCGTGATCTTGTGCTTCATGAGATCAAGCCCCGCATCACGTTCTGTGCTGATAGCATGGAGCCTGCTTGGGATTCTCTCTTTCCCTCTCTTTCCATCCCTCCCAGCTCATACTCTCTTTGTCTCTCTCAAAATAAATAAATAAACACTTAAAAACAAAAAAGACAATTAGTGTTTAATGCCACTGAGATTTTGAAGTGATTTTTTGTGAAGCAAAAGTTAATGGATTCAACAACATTTGATGACGAAGATTAGTGAAGGAACATTTTCCAACATTGTCATGGGAACAAAGATATTTATATCCAGGCAATAACTATAGATAAATCACTTGAACATGCAATAATATAGGAGATATTGTTAACATGAGCTATTCCAAGGGAAGGCAAGAGGAATATCTCCAACCATTCAAGTGAAACTGTGGAAATTTTAGTAAAAGAAATGGCACCGAATACTTACTATATTTAATTTAAAATTCTTGGTGGGGCACCAGAGTGGCTCAGTCAGTTAAGCGTCTGACTTTGGCTCAGGTCATGATCTCACAGTCTGTTAGTTCAAGCCCTGCAGCAGGCTCTGTGCTGACAACCCAGAGCCTGGAACCTGCTTCAGATTCTGTGTCTCCCTCTCTCTCTGTCCCTCTCCTGCTCACGCTATCTCTCTGTCTCTCAAAAATAAATAAATGTTAAAAAAATAAAAATAAAAAATCCTTGGCTCTAAAGCCAAGATAAGGAAGAATGCATACCTCGGACACAATGACAACATAAAAATAATACATTTTTAAAAAGTGGGGAGGAAAACAAGGAAATATGTAGGAAAAGATAAGAACGCTTAATGCATGGGGCTCAGTCGGTTAAATATCTGACTCTCTGTTTCAGCTCAGGTCATGATCTCATGGTTTGTGGGACTGAGCCCTGCATTGGGCTCTGCACTGGCAGCATGGAGCCTGCTTGGGACACTCTCTCTCCCTGTCTCTCTCTCTTAAAATAAATTTTTAAGAAAGGAAAAAAATAATGGTTAATGCATGTCTCATCTATAATAACTGTGACTCAAGACTGACAAAACAAGTAGAAGAAATCTAAGCGTTTCATATTTCAAAAATATGAAAGTAAATTTTAACAAAGGTAACAACAGTAACAAAAATTACGAGTCAAAGCAAATTCTATTGTGCATTTTTTAAAATGTTTACTTACTTATTTTAAGAGAGAGAGGGTGGGAGAGGCAGAGAGAAAGAATCCCAAGCAGGCTCCACACTGTCAGAGCAGAGCCTGATGCAGGGCTCAAACTCACAAATTGTGATCATGACATGAGCTGAAATCAAAAGTCAGACACTTAACCAGCTGAGCCACCCAGGTGCCCCAAACTTTATTGTTCTTATAACAACAATCTGATACTATAAATAAAAAAGGAAAATAGATATGTTATATAAAACCCTAAGTCTAAAGTCATGTAAGCCATTTCTTTTGCCCTGCCTCATAACTTCCAAGCCTACGTTTTACTCTAGCCATTGCTGGGACAATAGTAGTAGTAGTTTTGATGTGGAAATGTTGGGGTTCAGAGAAAATGGTCAAGAAAGAATTCTTGAGATGACTTCAGTGCCAAAGGTGGTTTTATTAAAGCACAGGGACAGGTCCTTGCTTTAATAAAACAAAGTCTCCAGGACCCTGAGGGGGCTAGCTATGGTTAGGAAAAGGTCATTTGTTACTGTTTAGTAAAACCTCAGTCATGAGACCCTTCAGATGTATATCAGGGGACCATATGCTTGGAGTATGTTTGCCAACATACATCTTGTGAGATAGAGATAAAGGGAAGTTTCCAAAGGAATTTTATATGCTTAAAGTAAACTCACAGGACCTTGGGGGACCTGGATAATATTAAGCTAAGATTGCCTTTTGCCCTTAGCAAAGTGTCAACATCAAGGCAGCTGAGCTCCCAGAGGAAGGTCACTCTGCCTGCTTCAAGGACTTGTCAGTGGGTTCTAAGTAGCAAGGAAATT
Organism: Panthera tigris; assembly: GCF_018350195.1. Lineage (NCBI taxonomy): Eukaryota > Metazoa > Chordata > Mammalia > Carnivora > Felidae > Panthera > Panthera tigris. The sequence goes on from NC_056667.1 coordinate 171,264,082, forward strand.
TAATTTTTTTCTTTTGCCTTTGTTTCCCACATCAGTTTCATGGAGCTATTACCAGATGGGGCATTTCCTCAGCTTCACAACTTTTTTTTTTCTTCCTGTTTCTCTGAGATCTATGGTTGTATTGTCATTTTTGTTAAACTAACATTTGTTATAGCCTTCGGGTGTTGGATAGTGCACCAGAAGAGTGCAAGAGAGTGTAATAGAGAAGTTGATTACTCACAGGTCCTGAAGGAGGTACATGGTGTGCCTTGAGGAGCCACACAGAGAATTCAACGTGGGATGCCAGCAGACAGCTAGCAGCAGGACTTGGGGCACATGCCTTCAGTAGGTTTGAATGCTTTGAGGTTCCCAGGGTAAGAGCAGATTGGTAATTCAAACAAAAATGGGTGGTGTTTTGGTAAACTCAGTGGGGTCTTATCCAAGGGGCCCACAAGGGGAAGGAGTTGGAAAGCAAGGTATGTTGGGGAAGTCACATCAGATACTTACAACTACTTGTGATTTTGCTAGCTGTTTACGACATGTTATCTAGGGCATGTGGGAGAGGCTAGTGTCAGTTCAAAGTTCTTGAGGCCTCTTGACCACACAAAATGGATGCCAAGGCAGCAATATTATGGAGTAGGTTAGCTAAACTTTCAACAGATTGGGACGCCTGACATAGTCACAGGACCGTGTCTCAGAATACCTGGTGGAAGTGTTCAGGAGTTAATGGTTAACACACCATGAATCAGCTCCTTGACCAATAGGCTGAGTGCTACTAGTTCTATGCCAGAAACACCAGTGTAGTTGGTCATCACTTCCCACAGCTGCATGCACCCTTCCCTTCATTTCTTGTTTCTCTCTCTCCAGCCCCACACCTTGTTTACGGGATCATTTCCCAAAACAAAACTGTATAGCAAGCCCTGTCTTTGGTGTCATTTTCTGATGAAAATTAGGTTAAAAAAATCAAAAGATAAGCACTAAGGCAAATTACCAATCTTTCACAATTTTTAAAGATCTATAGTAAAAAATATGAAAATATCAGTGACTGTACAGGAGAAAATTACAGTTACTGTTTATACTACTGTGGTTTGTTATCTACTTTCATCATAATTGAAGGAAATGCTAAATTTAAGTTCAAAGTTAATGAAAACCAAAGATATGTTATCCCCATTCCATTTTAAGGACCCTTCTGAATTGCATCAGTGGACCCATAAGTTAGAGACTGATATAATAACTAGTATAATAACTGATTTTCATAGCAAGCTCACTCATGAGTTGCTATAATCCTATTAAAGAACTAACATTATTCATTACAAAGCAGTTTGTTAAATGTAGGTACATTTTTAAAGGATTCTAGCCAATCTTTTTAATGTCATCGATCATATGTACCAAGTGCATATATGTATTATCTTAATTATGTGCAACTTTAAAACTTCTATATGGCAAGTTTTGTTGTTTGTTATTTGCAGCGGAGGAAGAAATAGAAAATAAATTCAACTCTTGTTTCAACTGGCTTGACTAATAAATTCAGGAAGCTGGCATGGACACAGGTCAGCAGAAGAATTCCTTGTCCTAATGGGGTATAGTAGGCTATTGAGGTGACATATCCAGTAAGGTATCTCAGGTAATTCATTTAACCATATACACTCTTGGAAACTTATTTGAAAATTGAAGAGGATATAACCCTTTAACAAAATGTTTATCAGAGTGGTTTTATTTATGAAAGATTTTCTATGCAAGTATACAAAAAGCACAGAGGTGGAAGAAAAAGCATGGACACTGTTTTATAGAAATTATTTCATTGGTGAGATGAGAAACCTCTACATGAAGCAAATGGAGGACTGAGATCTATATAACAACCGAACGGGAAAGATGTGAATATATCATCAAATAGCTAGTTAGTCAAATCTAGACAATGGAAACTCTCTCCACCTTTCCCAAAAGAATTACAGTAGCCTAAAGAATATCCTTGCTGGAGAAAGTTAGATAACATGCCTTCCAATTAAGAAACAGAACAGGAGGGGCGCCTGGGTGGCTCAGTTGGTTAAGCATCCTACTCTTGATTTCAACTTAGGTCATGATTTCACGGTTCATGAGTTCAAGCCCCACATAAAGCTCTGTGCTGACGGTGCGGGAGCCTGCTTGGGATTCTGTCTCCCTCTCTCTCTGTCCCTCTCTCTCTTGCTCTCTCACTCTCTCAAAATAAAAAAAAAATACACATTAATTAAAAAAAAAGAAACAGAAGAGGAAAAGGGGTCTGATTAATACATGATGAATTATCCCCAGAATCTCTAACCAGCAAAGTTATTCCTTCTCTGAAAAAGACGCCATGAATAGAACACTCTCCAAGCAGAAGTAAAATATAGGAGTGGGGAATACCTATGCCATGCATTAGAAGATGAGAATCTTTATGTCACTTTACACTTGTAAAGTGACATAATGAAAGCAAATGAAGCAAAGCATACTGATAACATATCAATTAGCAGATTGAAATAGTAAATAAGACTGAAGGAAAAGACTTGGTAGAATATGAATATCATAAACCAAGATCAAACCAAAATCTCAGTTCATCATGGCAATCCAATCATGGGCAGAAGAGGAAGGCAGGAAGGAATGAAACTAAAGAAGCAAATTTACCAAAAAAAAAGAATGAAATCTTGCCATTTGTAAGGATGTGCATGGAGCTAGAGAGTATTATAATAGCTAAGCAAAATAAGTCAGTCAGAGAAAAACAACTACCATATGATTTCACTTATAAGTGAAGAAATAAAACAGATGAACATGGGGGAAAAAAAAGAGAGACAAACCATAAAACAAGACTCTCAACTAGAGAGAAGAAACAGTGTTGCTGGAGGAGGTGGGGGGATGGACTAGATGGGAGATGGGGGGATTAAGAAGGGCACTTGTGATGAGCACTGGGTATTGTATGTAGGTGATGAATCACTAAATTCTACTCCAGAAACTAACATTACACTATATGTTAACTAACTGGAATTTAAATAAAAATTTTAAACAGGAAAAAAAAAAAGAAAAAGAGGTAAGTTTGATATGCAGAGGACTCACTGCTAGTGTGATGATGAATTCCTAAAACACAACAAAATAAATGTCCTAATGAAATAGTGATCTCATCATAGGCTGAGTTGGTGGGTGATGTTAGCATGCAAGAGAAATTAGAAAACATAGAATCTGAGCAGTGCAGTTGGTGGACTGGAAATTCAGACCCAAGACTACAAATGTCACGAACCCAGACTCTGAGAGTTTAAAACACAAGAGCCAGATGAGATGAACAGCAAAGCTGAGCTGATTCCGAGTCAGAGAAGTATAAAGGCTCCTCTCCAAGAGCTAGAATTTGAGCCAGATTTTTGCGGAGCTGGGTTTTGTGTAAGGATTAAATTGGTATCCTTTGTAAGATAGGGTGAGTAGAAGAAAACAAGTGACTCTGACACTAAATAACACTACAGTTATATTTTAAAATCAAAGAACCTCAGGTTTGGAGTGTCTTTAAAGGGCATATTCAATTTCTGCATTATGCAGGACTGACTCCAAGTTAAAAGAAGATCATTGTGAATTGAAGTCCAGAGGAAGGCAAGAAATGACTTTTTAAAAATAAAAACCTTCGACTACATTAAAATAGCTTTGGAGTTATTTTTAAATCCTGTCCTGGCCAAAGAGTTTCCAACATCAATAAATATAAAGGACTCGGGTTATCATCTAACATTTTTATCAATTGAATATGTTAGATAAATTTCCTTTTGATAAAAAGATTTTTTTTTAGATTTGCTCCATTCTTCATAGAGTATAACTTACTAATCACTTAAATACCACAACATTCCCATCAACTCATGCCATTTTAAAAAATTAATTACATCAGTTGCTTTCTGTAAGAGGGACATTTCAGTGAAATGTGTGTGTATATATATATATATATATATATATATACTTGATATGGAGGGAAATTCCATATATATATATATATATATATATATATATATGGAAAGTAAAATGAACAAGCTTCAACTATATTTCTATAATTCATATTCTTTAAAGTGGAGGATTATGAAAGAAATGAATACCTAATCATATAATATCGTTTATGTTCTGTATTCAGAACACTAGAACAAAGACATAATAGCATTACAATGGTTGATTATTGTAATTATTTGATATTTCATACAAGTACTATTCAAAAGCAGAGTATAAAGGAAAATTGGAATGGCTTGGGGCAATATATTATTCTTTATGATATAATGAGGAATATATGTGTTCTTTGTCCCTGGTTCTTTATACAGAGAGTTTCAAAATCCCTTGGATTTTCCTAAGTAACAGGAGTGTCTTTAGTTATTCCTAATGAGCCCCTTTAGATTATACTTGAGTTTATGTTAAGAGATGGTTCAAGATGGGTCTTTAAATAGTGTCAAGGGAGAGACTAGCCATGCCAGAAAGACCAACCACTTGATTAGAGGGTTGGAACTTTCAGCCCCATCCCTCAAACTCAGAGAAGGGTAATGGGACTGGAGATTAAGTTCGATCATATGGTCAATGATTTCATCAATCATTCCTACTTAATGAAACCCAAATAAAATCTCTGTACACTGAAGCTCACTGGAGGTTCTGGGTTGCTGAACACACTGATGTCCTGGGAGGGTGGCATGCCTGGATTCTACAAGCAGAGAGGACAGAACCCCTGCCCCACTCTCCTCCCTTGAGACGTGGCCTTATCAATCTCTTCCATTTGGCTGTTCCTGAGGTGCAACCATTATACTAAAATTGTAATAATTAAGTATAGCACTTTCAGTGAGTTCTGAGTTTTCCTAGCAAATTATATAACCTGAAAGGGTGTCATGAGAATTTATAGCCCAATTGGAGAAAAGTGGAAGTAGCCTGGGGAATCCAGTTATGGCTGGAGTCTGGCATAAGAGCAGTCTTGTTGGAGTCCTCATCCTTTAACTTGTGGGATCACAATCGAATTGAATTGTAGCACATCCACTCGCTGCCAAAGAATTGGTGTCAGGATACATTCATAAATGTTAAAAAGTAAGCTAATATCTTATTTTTTACAAACAGATATATCTTTGTAGGCATTCCAGCATTTGGTTTGTTATGAAACTAAAATTGCATATGAAAAAATTAACCCTATACTTGGCATATGGTAAGAATACAGCAAATGTTACAATGGAGAGGCATAAAATTCTCAGTTATTTGTTCAAGTGACTTTAATTTTGTTCTTTAAATTAAGAAAGAAAGAAAGAAAGCTGAATCATATCCATGTTTTTGTTTGCTGACTAGTATTCATAACCATCATATGAGAAAGATTGCTGTTTTATAAATGTGAAAACTAGCTTCAAAACAATCCCCAGTGATCCTTACCTGTTGATATTTACTTTCTTGAATAGTTTCCCTCCATACCAAATCAAGGATTTTTTTTTTCATGAAAATATTTTTCTTTAATGGCTTTTCATTTAGCAGCAGGGTCTTGAGAAACAAAATTAGGTAAGTGAAGACTGGGCAGATAATCCTGCCTGCTTGATCTACACATGTGGACATGATATGCCCAGAGCTCCCAGAGGTGCACATGCAGACAAGATACACAACTTTAATCACTATGTCCAGAGAGATGTGACCTCAACCGAATGTCAACCTTTTACTGATAACAAGCAGTGATGTTGAAATATGTTTCCGAGACGCCAAATGTAGGCTTGTCTTCATGCTGGTGCCTGTGTGCCTGTGTGTGTATGGGTGTATAACTGGGGGAGTGACTTATGAAGCTGGGAGAGCCAACTCTATAGAGACAGGTGTGGGGAGACTCAGAGCTCCAGAAAGACTAGGTGCCGGAGAAGAGTGTTCAGAGGCCACATTGAGCTCAGCTCTTAGGACAGGAGGTGCTTTGGGCTGAGGCAGTGGCTGGGGGCTACTGCCCCTGTTGTAGTGGGTTTCCAGGATGGGTTGCTGAAGGCATGGGTCATCCTCAGCTGGGTCCAGGTACCCATCCAAGCCCTCGGAATGAGGTGAAGCTGCTCCTGTCCTGTCCTACAGAGACTTCCTTGACCTATTCACTGGCCAGGTATAGCAGAAGGTGACTCAGGAGCCCAAGGAAGTGGCCAAGGAAGGATGCCCAGCCCCAGGACACAGAAGAACAGCAGCAGCAGCACCAAAGACCTCTGCTGGTGGCATCCAGCTCCACCACAAATGTGCACATCCCTAGACTAGCACACAGCAAACTGACCAAGTTCAGCACTGTGCTGACATTCACCTTGCTGTGATGACCCAGGTGGCTGTTCTTGCAAGAAAGAACAGAACTCCACTCACTAGTGGGTACCAGTAAGTGGTGGGAATGTGAGAGAAGTGATGAAGTATGGTTTATGCAACAGTATAGCTTCTGGCTTGGCCTCTTGGATTACTAATTCTGAGAAAAAGCAACTTCTATATCATGAGCACATTGAACACATTTAAGAATCTGTGGAGAGGACCAGGTGGGAAGAACTCAGTCCTCATGCCAGTAACCTGTAGCAACTCAACAACCATATGAGTGAGTCAGTCAACTTGAAGGCAGATTCTCCAGATTCTCATTCAATCTTCAGATGATGCAACCTTTGTCAATACCTTGACTGCAGTCATAAAAAGTCATGGGCCAGACCATCCATCTAAGCCAATTACTGTTTGAGGTAATTTATTATAGAACAAATGATAACTAACACAGAGTGTGGTATCAAAAGTAGTAGGCTTCCTCTTTCAAAAAAAGTAAAACTGAAACTAGACATGTGGAAGTGGCTTTAGGACCAGTCTGTAGCTAGAATAGAAGCTGGAAAGACATTGAGGGATGTGTTCATCAGAGTTAGAGATCTTTGAGCATAATGCTGGCAGAAGCCTGGTGAAATCGAAGTGTTGACAGAGAGACCTGAAGGAAAGCGAGGACAATTTAGTCAAAGGGATTCCTGTGATGTAGAGGCAGCAATACTTTCATTGAAATAACATGAAAAATAGAAAATATAATTAATGAACTGGGTGATCAAGTTAGGGAGATTTCCAGGCAGCATTAATAGATGTGGCCCAGCGTCTTCTTGCTGCATACATTAAAATGAAAGAAGAATGAAAATCTAAAAGAAAAAGACAGGAGTGCCTGGGTGGCTTAGTTGGTTAAGCCTCCAACTTCAACTCAAGGTCATGATCTCACCACTCTTGAGTTCAAGCCCCACATTAGGCTCTGTGCTGACAGCTCGGAGCCTAGAGCCTGCTTCCAACTCTGTGTCTCCCTCTCTCTCTGCCCCTTTCCTACTCACGCTCTGTTTCTTTCTCTCAAAAATAAATAAACATTAAAAAAATTAAAAGGAACAAAACAAAACAAAAATAAAGATAAAGGAGCTAGAACATGCTTAGTTTGAGAATTTCAGGTTCTCCAGATAGCAAGTAAATCTAATATTGAGAAGTAGTCCTCAAAGATCAAGAGGCAACCGAGTGTGACAGTTTCTAAGTATTGTTGAGTTTTAACCTAAAAAAAGAAATAAGAGTAAATGAAGGCAAAGTGGTATTTGCAGAAATTCTTCATAGGTCCGAGGAAAGTACGAAGACTTCACATGAAAGAGTATGAAATGGTCTCAACAGGATACATAAGAAAAAAGAAAAAAACTAGTATAAGAGGCAGAAACAATGTTAATGGCTTCCAGGCATTGTTTTACACACACAGCTTTACATCAGGATCATCTAGGGAATTTTAGATACACTGCTTCAGAGGATGTGTTAAAAATCAGATGTATTAGACTCTTTATGGGTAAGGTTTAAACATTTAAAAATGTCCTCTATAGTGATGATTCTAAAAATTCAAATTTGAAAATAACTGTTAAAAAGACAAAATATATATCCTATAAAAATCAAGAATTATACTTTTTCAATCATCTATCTAAAATACTGTATGAAAGAAGATAATTATTATATAAGTCAAATGTTGGAGAAAAACAACTTTGAACATAAGTTTCCATAATAAATTTTATTTTAAACTGAATATATGCATATTTTTTTGTGTGCATAAGACTCAAATACATTATCACTAGGAACATACTCTGAGAAAAAACTCTAAAAACTACTTTAACTGAAGTAAAATCAATCTCTGTATAATTTCCATTATACGGAAAACAAGACCAACAAAGGCTTTATTTAGGTTTTTGTAAATTGACAAAATGTATATTCAAATTTAAGACAAATTTCAGATTGGGTTCTAAAAAGTATTCAACAATGTGTTGTTTTGAACACATTGAGGAAAACAAGCTTAAAAGGAAATAAACACAGAATATGGCAAATATGGAGTAGATACCCCAACCGGGCAATTTCACTTCAGCTCAAATACAATTCAAGACTGAAAATAACCATAAAATATTAAGAGTGAATAGCTAAAAGAATAATTTACTAAGAATATATTGCACTTCTGATATAGTCTTGATACCTATATGTCAAAGTTTGTCAGAAATACAGAAAGGAATATATTATTCTAAAATTACAGTTTTGCATATATCTTGAGAACTGATAGATAAATGTGATTAGAATAATCAAAGTATTAAAGGTTTTATTAGAAAGTAAAGTAATAAAGAACAGTTTCCCTTACAGATAAATACTATATGCCATTGCTGTAGAATATTAACATTGACATTAAAAACAAAAACATTGTAAAAGAAACCAAATCTCAATAAGTGTCACAGAATCATTATAACCAATGATTACAAAGAAATTAAGCTCATAAACAGAAACATAATAGCTTATAAAATATGTTAATGTGCAAATATGTTAGTCATATTTTTAAATATCTCATGGCTTATACAGGAAAACATGACAAATTCTGAAACATTTATTCAAAATATATTGAAAGTAAATTCCAAATTTATGAACTAAATCCAAACTGGCCACTGAAGGATGTTGAGAAAAAGACAGTAAGAGAGAAACAGAAACTGGTTTTAATGTTTTCATCAGAAAAAAATGAAAATAAAGGCAGTAATAGTTCATATAAAAAATTAGAAAAGATTAAAATAGTAACTCCAAATAAATAAGGTAAATAAAATAATAAAAGAAAAAACAATAATTTAAAAAAATAAAATGTCTTAATGAATCATTTTTTTCTCTTTAAAATCAAATAAATCTTGGGGCACCTGGGTGATTCAGTTGGTTAAGTGTCTGACTTTGGCTCAGGTCATGATCTCATGGTCCATGAGTTCAAGCCCCACATTAGGCTCTGTGCTGACAGCTCAGAGCCTGGAGCCTGCTTCGGGTTCTGTGTCTCCCTCTCTCTCTGCCCCTCCCCCACTCATGCTCTGTCTCTGTCTCTCTCAAAAATAAATAAACATCAAATATTTTAAAAAATATAAAAAAATAAAATAAATCTTTGGCAAGACTCATAAGAAAAAAAGGAAATAATTATGTACCAGAGTTATTTTTTGTTTGTTGGTTTTTTTGTGGTTTGCAAGGATCAGAAATGAACCATGGATGAATTAAATGTAAAAAAAAATTTAAACAGTAATAGAAGAGTTGATAGAATTTACTTTGAACTCAAAAGAACAACACTTGGAAATGGATGGTGTAAAGGAGTCTGAGCAGATATGTCCACAGACATAATAAGGATTCTGCTATCAATATTTAATGTGGATAGCAAGGACTTGTACCATCGTGGCCACAGCTGCCAGTACTGGGCACAGCTGCTGAAGTCCTAATATTTTCAACCCTGCAATCTGGGGGATTAATCCTTTTCTGTCTCTACTTCTCTGCCTTTCTGTTTCCTCATTCAAAAACCTGAAGTTAGTGGTTTTGATTTGTGAGGCTTCATTTGATCATGTCCTCATGCATGAACGGCAAGCTGAACAGAAAAAAAAAGGACCTGGAATTTTCAGTTTCAATAGTAAATGCAGGAGGTTCTGCCTCCACCTTACCAACCTCTTTCCCTCCCTAAATCTATGTCTAATCTTCATTATCTAACAGAAAGTGTGTTTCCCAAATAAATCAATACAAAAGCTCCTCAGTTACTGTATCTAGAGACAAATCCTGGATTTTTAGCTAAAATAAAATCCTTTTGCCATTCTGGGATGATTTCATCTGGATTATCTGTAAACTGTAGCCATGTGATATTGTGCTTTAGAATTTTCAAGAGGAAGAAAGGTGTCTTTTATTACATTAATGAGTTGACTTTTCAGATTGGAGACTAGTTGCCTGGAGAACTAAACGGGTGATCAGTTCCAAACCTCTAGAAGGGAAAGGGACATTGAACAAATCAATGGAAAATGGTCAATGATTTTTAATCAATCATATCTATGTAATGAAGTCTCACATACACAAATAAATAAACCCAAAAGAACAGGGTTCAGAGAGCTTCCTGTTGGTGAACATGTGCTAATTTGGACAGAGGTGTACTTGGACGGGGAATGGAAGCTCTGTCCCTTCCCCCCATAACTCCCCCCACGCATCTCTTTTATTTGGCTGTTCCTATGTTACACAATTTTATAATAAACTGGTAATCTAGTAAGTAAAATGTTTCCCCGAGTTCTGAAAACTACTCTAGCAAATTAAATGAACTCAAGGAAGAGGTCATTGAGCCTTCAATCTATAGCTGATTGGTCAGGACCCCAGGTGACAGATTGGGTAGGTGACTAGCATCTGATGGGCAGGGGACAGTTATGTGGTATTGAGCCCTTAACCTGTGGATTCTGATGCTATCTCTCTGTAGACAGTGTTAAAATTGTAGGACACCCAGCTGGCACTGAGGAATTACTTACTGGGGACTCCCCTCTTTCCACACACACACCCCCCCACTGGAATTGGGTGCAGAACTGAATGCCAAAACTGGCAATTTATATACCATGGACATATTTATATCAAACTGTGCATAAAAGAAAAAGAAAGAAAAATAAAATTTATTTTGAATATATAAGTATATATTTATTTCACACTTTGGAAGGAAATACAGTAGATATTACTGTCGTTTTTATATATTTATTAAGAGGCTCTAATAGTTGGTTATACTAATAATTATCCTTTTATTGTCTTTCAGATATGAGTGTAGTCATAATGCTGCCACACAGCTATACTTATCCAGATCTGAAGTATGCCAGCATATTTACAGAATTCTCTGCAAATCAGGCTTGATTTTTTTTTCTCCTCTAACAGCTATCCATAGGGGAAATGCCCCATGCAACTATAGATAAAATGCTGAAGTGATAACAGTGTAGCAGATACAAACATGCCAGTAGCTCAGCCCCGTGTGTGTGCACCTTCCCTTGGCCTGATTCTTTGTGATGATGGAATCTGCTTGTGTGTCCCACCTGGGGCTTGATGATAAGAAAGCCCTACCTTAAAATGGAAACTTGGAATATTAGTCACTAGAGTTCACATAATCATATCTTTTCTGCTTAACTGGAACCAGAAGCAAGAACATTCCTCAAAAGTAGAGCCATAAATTGTCAATCACCCATGACTAATGATTTAGTCAATCATGTCTATGTAATGAACTTCCAAAGAAAACCAAAAGAATGGGGTTCTGATTGCTTCTACATTAGTCAACACAGGGCATTGGGGAGACTGATACAATCAGAGAGCATGGAAGCTCTGCACCCCTTCCCACATACCTTGCCCTATGCATCTGTTCTATCTGGCTGTTGATTCGTATTTTTTCATGTACTTTATAATAAACTGGTAATATAATGAGTAAATGGTTTTCCTGAGCTCTGTCAGCTGTCCTAGTAAATTAGTATAACCCAAGGAGGGGGTCATGGGAACCTCTGATTTATAATCAATCGGTCAGAAACACAGGATATCAGAACTTGTGATTGGCAACTGAAGAGGTCTTGTCGGACTGAGTCCTTACTCTGTGGAATCTGATGCTACTTCCAGGTAAATAGTGTCTGAATTGACTTGAATTATAGGATACTTGGCTATTGTTAGAGAACTGTTTGGTGGTGTGGGGAAAAATCAGAATTTTTATATACTAACCTAAGGCATATCTTTCCACAGAAGCTAATAACCATGCATTCATTATAATTTCTCATATACATTTTTTTCTTTCTCCATAAAAATAACAATAGAACGGTCATAATAATTGAAACCTTAAGTTAGGGTACAATGTCAATCAATTTTCACTGCGTGAATACATTTGAGGAGTCTTTAACTCCTTGATTCATCTCTTCATTTATACATTTGTCCAAACTGGTTTAAGGTAACAGTATATGCACTGTATATAAGAAAATCAATGCTGTAAAGTTAAATATGTATATAGTTTGAAATGCCATCTTCTATATTGATATGATAGTATATATGGGTTGTGTGTGTGTGTACATAATTATATAGAAGTAGAATGTAAATCTGGAGGGATAGATGGCTTATTCTTGATTCCATTGTATCTTGTCTTAAAGAATCTCTGACTCCCTCCCAGTGCTGCAGGGCCCCTCCCAAAGAGGATCATGGAAGGATAAGCGAGCTAAGCCTGCCCCTCCCACTCCTGTGCACCTTGCCAACCCACCCAAGCTAATACGCCAGATCCCCGGCACCACAAGCCTGGCAGTGTGCAAGTAGCCCAGGTGGGCCACACCACCCCACAGTGAATCCCACCCCTAGAAGAGGAGAAGAGAAGGTACACACCAGTCTGACCGTGGCCCCAGCAGTGGGCTGGGGGCAGACATCAGGTCTGACTGCGGCCCCACCCACCAACACAAGTTATTCAAGACAGCACAGGGGAAGTGCCCTACAGTTCTGCACCACTCCAGGGACTATCCAAAATGACTAAATGGAAGAATTCCCCTCAAAAGAATCTCCAGGAAATAACGACAGCTAACAAACTGATCAAAATGGATTTAAACAATATAACTGAAAGTGAATTTAGAATAATAGTCATAAAATTAATCGCTGGGCTTGAAAACAGTATAGAGGACAGCAGAGAATCTATTGCTACAGAGATCAAGGGACTAAGGAACCACAGGAAAAAGTCTCCAAAAGCATGGAGGTTAAAGGACACCCTACTAAAGAATGAGTGGGTCAACCAGGCAATTAGAGAAGAAATTAAAAAATATATGGAAACAAATGAAAATGAAAATACAACAATCCAAACGCTTTGGGATGCAGCGAAGGCAGTCCTGAGAGGAAAATACATTGCAATCCAGGCCTATCTCAAGAAACAAGAAAAATCCCAAATACAAACTCTAACAGCACACCTAAAGGAAATAGAAGCAGAACAGCAAAGCCAGCCTAAACCCAGCAGAAGAGAAATGATAAAGATCAGAGCAGAAATAAACAATATAGAATCTAAAAAAACTGTAGAGCAGATCAATGAAACCAAGAGTTGGTTTTTTGAGAAAATAAACAAAATTGATAAACCTCTAGCCAGGCTTCTCAAAAAGAAAAGGAAGATGACCCAAATAGATACAATCATGAATGAAAATGGAATTATTACAACCAATCCCTCAGAGATACAGGCAATTATCAGGGAATACTATGAAAAATTATATGCCAACAAACTGGACAACCTGGAAGAAATGGACAAATTCCTAAACACCCACACACTTCCAAACTCAATCAGGAGGAAATAGAAAGCTTGAACAGACCCATAACCAGCGAGGAAATTGAATCAGTTATCAAAAATCTCCCAACAAATAAGAGTCCAGGACCAGATGGCTTCCCAGGGGAGTTCTACCAGATGTTTAAAGCAGAGATAATACCTCTGCTTCTCAAGCTATTCCAAAAAATAGAAAGGAAAGGAAAACTTCCAGACTCATTCTATGAAGCCAGCATTACTTTGATTCCTAAACCAGACAGAGACCCAGTAAAAAAAGAGAACTACAGGCCAATATCCCTGATGAATATGGATGCAAAAATTCTCAATAAGATACTAGCAAACCGAATTCAACAGCATATAAAAAGAATTATTCACCATGATCAAGTGGGATTCATTCCTGGGATGCAGGGCTGGTTCAACATTCGCAAATCAATCAACGTGATACATCACATTAATAAAAGAAAAGATAACCATATGATCCTGTCAATCGATGCAGAAAAGGCATTTGACAAAATTCGGCATCCTTTCTTAATAAAAACCCTCGAGAAAGTTGGGATAGAAGGAACATACTTAAAGATCATAAAAGCCATTTATGAAAAGCCCACAGCTAACATCATCCTCAATGGGGAAAAACTGAGAGCTTTTTCCCTGAGATCAGGAACACGACAGGGATGTCCACTCTCACCGCTGTTGTTTAATGTAGTGTTGGAAGTTCTAGCATCAGCAATCAGACAACAAAAGGAAATCAAAGACATCAAAAGTGGCAAAGATGAAGTCAAGCTTTCACTTTTTTCAGAAGACATGATATTATACATGGAAAATCTGATAGACTCCACCACAAGTCTGCTAGAACTGATACATGAATTCAGCAAAGTTGCAGGATACAAAATCAATGTACAGAAATCAGTTACATTCTTATACACTAATAATGAAGCAACAGAAAGACAAATAAAGAAACTGATCCCATTCACAATTGCACCAAGAAGCATAAAATACCTAGGGATAAATCTAACAAAAGATGTAAAAGATCTGCATGCTGAAACCTATAGAAAGCATATGAAGGAAATTGAAGAAGATATAAAGAAATGGAAAAAACATTCTGTGCTCATGGATTGGAAGAATAAGTATTGTTAAAATGTCAATACTACCCAAAGCTATCTACACATTCAATGCAATCCCAATCAAAATTGCACCAGCATTCTTCTTGAAACTAGAACAAGCAATCCTAAAATTCATATGGAACCACAAAAGGCCTCGAATAGCCAAAGTAATTTTGAAGAAGACCAAAGCAAGAGGCATCACAATCCCAGACTTTAGCCTCTACTACAAAGCTGTAATCATCAAGACAGCATGGTATTGGCACAAAAACAGACACATAGACCAATGGAATAGAATAGAAACACCAGAGCTGGACCCACAAACGTATGGCCAACTAATCTTTGACAAAGCAGGAAAGAACATCCAATGGAAAAAAGACAGTCTCTTTAACAAATGGTGCTGGAAGAACTGGACAGCAACATGCAGAAGGTTGAAACTAGACCACTTTCTCACACCATTCACAAAAATAAACTCAAAATGGTTAAAGGACCTGAATATGAGACAGGAAACCATCAAAACCCTAGTGGAGAAAGCAGCAAAAGACCTCTCTGACCTCAGTTGTAGCAATTTCTTACTTGACACTTCCCCAAAGGCAAGGGAATTAAAAACAAAATTGAACTATTGGGACCTCATGAAGATAAAAAGCTTCTGCACAGCAAGGAAACAACCAACAAAACTAAAAGCAACCAACGGAATGGGAAAAGATATTTGCAAATGACATATCGGACAAAGGGCTAGTATCCAAAATCTATAAAAAACTCACCAAACTCCACACCTGAAAAACAAATTATCCAGTGAAGAAATGGGCATAAAACATGAATAGACCCTTCTCTACAGAAGACATCCAGATGGCCAACAGGCTCATGAAAAGATGTTCAACGTCGCTCCTCATCAGGGAAATACAAATCAAAACCACACTCAGATATCACCTCACGCCAGTCAGAGTGGCCAAAATGAACAAATCAGGATACTATAGATGCTGGAGAGGATGTGGAGAAACGGGAACCCTCTTGCACTGTTGGTGGGGATACAAATTGGTGCAGCCACTCTGGAAATCAGTGTGGAGGTTCCTCAAAAAATTAAAAATAGACCTACCCTATGACCCAGCAATAGCACTGCTAGGAATTTACCCAAGGGATACAGGAGTACTGATGCATAGGGGCACTTGTACCCCAATGTTTATAGCAGCACTCTCAACAATAGCCAAATTATGGAAAGAGCCTAAATGTCCATCAACTGATGAATGGATAAAGAAACTGTGGTTTATATACACAATGGAGTACTACATGGCAATGAGAAAGAATGAAATATGGCCCTTTGTAGCAACGTGGATGGAACTGGAGAGTGTGATGCTAAGTGAAATAAGCCATACAGAGAAAGACAGATACCATATGTTTTCACTCTTATGTGGATCCTGAGAAACTTAACAGAAACCCATGGGGGAGGGGAAGGAAAAAAAAAAGAGGTTAGAGTGGGAGAGAGCCAAAGCATAAGAGACTGTTAAAAACTGAGAACAAACTGAGGGTTGATGGGGGGTGGGAGGGAGGGGAGGGTGGGTGATGGGTATTGAAGAGGGCACCTTTTGGGATGAGCACTGGGTGTTGCATGGAAACCAATTTGACAATAAATTTCATATATTGAAAAAAAAAGAATCTCTGTTATCAAAACTGATTGGAAATTCAATTAAGGTGAAAATCTGATATTCAATGAATTTAATCAATGGCAAAGTCCCATTCATACATGCACATAGATACACATACATATCTCTTGCACATCTCCCATACGAGAGTTGATTGTAATCGTTTTGTTGTGGTCAGTTGTGCTTTTAGTAGGACAAATCAATAAGATCTACAAAAACAAAACTTACAAACTGAAAAAGAAAAATGACAACTCTTAACAAACACTTACTAGTAGCCAGGCTCTATGCTAAATACAACATTAATGGTATTGTAAATATATTTGAGACAGTAAATGTGTCATTTATATTTAGGTTTTAAAGATGAGAAAATTGAAACTTTAAAAAGGTTAAGAAACCTTCCACAGATCATCCATTTAGGAGATGGTGGAACCAGGCTTACAATCCCCCAAAATACCTTCAGAGCCTCCACAACTGGTAGCAATATTATGTTGCCTCCCATAAAACAAGACAGCATTGTTGCAGATACTGGGGAAAAACCTAGAAAGCCTTTAAGAACAGTGAGCAGTGAGCGCTTAACAAAATGAAAAGGAGGCATTTTCAATGCTGTTTCCAATTGAATGAGTGACATACAACGATTTTCACAGTTCATTTGATAATACATCCTAGCTGATTTAATTATCTCCTCCTTGATCATTTTTTTTTTCATCATGTTTTCACTAGAAGAGAATATATTTTATCTTGGATGAATAAACCATTTGTCAATAGGATATACCAAAGACAAAAGGTTTAGTTGATCTAGAAGTAGTGTATTTATTAGGATGTTAACTTTTATCCAAGCTTGTCTTCAGTTAAATACATGAAAATTGGATCTGTAGACACTCTTTGTAATCATTTCATCTGTGAGTTAGTGAATCTATCAAAAACATTTACGCATTCAATATTTAGTGTTCACTGTTATGCATTCACTTAATTGTTTTATTTTACCCAATATGCCATGATCTAATAGAAGAGGCAAAATACATTAGCTTCTATTCTATACAGAAGAATTAGAAATGTTAATATATATTTATAATGTAGTGTGATGAGAGTTATAAAAGAATAAACAGAATGAAATGAATAACTAAATACACCTGCTGGAGAACAGAATATAGATCAGTTGTCTTTTCTCAAATAAACTGGCATCAGTTTTCAGTAAAATGTTATACACCTATCACCTCTCCTACTACCTCTCACTTGGCCAGGAATTCAACTGACACAAATAAAATATCTGATAAATATGGGAAATGATCAAGAACTATTGGACAAATATTAAAAGTTTATAAAGATTGTATTTGTTATTAATTCTGACTTATTTTCTCTAACTCATTTATGAAATTTCAGCAAAATGAGATATACTTAATTCTTTGATCATGAAATCCAGGTAGAAAAGTGGATTGAAAAACAAAGTGTTCATTTTGAGTATTTGGGTGACTTTACTAATATAAGTGTCTTATCCTTTTTGGTGCACAACTTGGAAAAATATATGAATTTTTAAGTCGGACGGGAAAGAGTATTTCAAGTGGTTGGTAATTTTGGTTTCTCTAGAATGAGATAATCAAGATATTGTTTTTTGTTGAAGCTAAACAATGATTTGGTAGATGCCAAGTAAGCAATTAGAGTAAATTCTCTTTAAACTAATGAAGTTATAGGATAATGGTCTTTTTGTGAAAGAAGTTCCTTGAGTGGTATCTGAAAGCATTTGATTGAAAATATGTACTATGTAATTTATCTATTTATGTTAATTTATTCAACCTATATCAAACATAGAGGTTGTTTCTGATTGATTATAATTATTTTTGATTTGTATAGACTCTAGAAGTTTTCATAAATAACTTTCTGATTAAACACTATGATATGTATGGAAATAAGCTGCAGTTCAAATTATTAATGCAATTTAAAATATAGTAACACTCATGAGTATTAATAAATAAAAGCTTATTTGAAGATACATATATATATATTACACTCTTACTTTCCCCGATGTATATCTTTTTTAAATACGATAATTTAAAGAATAAATCAGGGCACCTGCGTGACTCAGTTGGTTGAGCATCCAGCTTTGGCTCAGGTCATGATCTCACGGTTGACGAGTTCGAGCCCCACATAGGGCTCTGTGCTGACAGCTCAGAGCCTGGAGCCTGCTTTGTATTGTGTCTCTGTCTCTCTGCCCCTCCCTCACTCATGCTGTGTCTCTCTCTGTCTCAAAAACAAAATAAACATTAAAAAAACTAAAACTTTTAAAAAATAAAGAATAAATCAATATTGGTTTTACTTTACAATTCTGATTGTTAGCAATGATAAAATATTTTTTTTTCCTTTTTATTGGCCATTTGTTGTTCTTTAAAGAATTGTCTTTATATATTTTATAAATTGTAAAATTTATTGGGGTAACAGGGGGGTATTTAATTAATTTACATACCTCCTGTGACATTTTTAATGATACTTTTTTAGTATTTGTTATAGTATTTCAATATACTTTAGCATTTTACCACTTTTACCATTTTAACTATCTATATGATGCTTAATCTAGAGATGTTTGTACTTTATTTACATATTGAACCCATCAGATTATAGTTTGGAGTATATTTTAACCCTTAAAAAGGTAATTTCTTATTCTATAGTCTGTTAAATTCTCACTAATAGTCTCTCTACTTTCAAAACTTAATTTAATTTTTAATTTCATATTAAATACCTAATTGATTATAATACTTTCAGTGTCCAGCATAGTGAGGATACCAACATAAGTGTTTTCAAGCTCTATCTTAAATTTTATTACCTTAAAAAAGTTTCCTTTATTTATTACTCTAATCCACTGTCTCTACATTAGCTCTTTTTCATATCATTTCTCATTGCTAACGTGCTAACTGCTCTTTGCTGCTCTGTTTACACAC
The DNA here is from genome assembly GCF_018350195.1 of Panthera tigris. Taxonomy (NCBI): domain Eukaryota; kingdom Metazoa; phylum Chordata; class Mammalia; order Carnivora; family Felidae; genus Panthera; species Panthera tigris. The sequence continues at coordinate 171,283,241 of NC_056667.1, forward strand.
GTGTTCATTTTTTACACTGCCAAGAGTGTCAGCTACTAAGAAAAGTATACCACATCACTTAACTCCTCAGCAAAAATGCAACACCATCATTGGCTCTCCATCAGCTACAGAATCAATATCTGAAGTGCAAAGCCCTTAACGTGGTTTGTAAGGTCCTTCACAATATGACCACTAGATTACTTCCCTGAAGAAAATTATTTATTTTTTGTACTCTTCATAACAATCATGACATATATAATAATACTCTAAAATATGCAATGCCATCTCACGTTTTCTGACATGGTCTTCCCTCTGCCTAAAATGTCTATTTCCCTGATGTATAGCTTTGTCTTCTGCTTGAAAAAGGCTGTTTATCTTTCAAACCCAATAGCATATCACCCCTTTTGTTAAAACAAATAGCCATTTTTTTTCTAAATCCCTAAATAGTGCCTATTCCCATTTTAAGCTATTTAATATTTATTTGGCACACCATGTTACATATCCAGCAATTTGTTAAAAGATATGGAAACCTGAAGATAATTATAATATACTGGCAATGGCATATATGAAGAATGCAAATTTCCAAAATCAGTCAGCCTTTATTTTTCTTATAAGGTATTCTTTTCAAAGTATAAGTGAAACTAAAATATCTCTGGCCTCTATAAGCTGACATTTTTTTTCTCTTGAATGTAGATACTGGCTAAGTTAACTGATTATATAGGTGAAAAAATGGATTGGTATTAGCCTCTATTTAAAACCTAAGTTTCTCAGAAACAAGGATTGCAATTTCTTACGAAAATTCTGTGCCTCAAGAATGTACTTGGGCCCATGTTCCCATACAATTTCTCTGTATATATTGATAGTCAGGCAACATCCTCATATGCTTGTTTTCCTCATAATGTGTTATTTCCCTGCATATTCTGAAGACACTGCAAATTCAACATACCCAAAACTGCATTCAGTCATTTTAAATCTCCAACTACTTCTCTTTTATACTTGACCTCATGGATGACAACATCATTTACTATTAGACACTCAATCTTGAAACCTTGAAAATTAGTTATATTTGACCCATTTTCCCTCCCTCTCACCTTAAACATCACAGTTAATCAACAAATCTTGACATTTTCTCCAGCAGTATCCTCCTAATTGGTTTTCCTGCTTTCAATCCTGCACTGTTACATAACTTTCCTCTGAGTAAACCAGAATTGCTTTTCTAAATGATTTACACTATCAATTCCTGTTAATTCCGCAGTGGTTCTCAGGACCAGGTCTTTCCCACGTGGGTGGTCTCTGTGCCCACCACAACACCTGTCATATCGGAGTAGTTTGCAAGGGGCACTGGAGGTATATTTAGTTATCAGAAAAGTGCAGTTCAGTAGTGTAATTGGATGAGACAAACATTTTACGAAGACAAGAACTAGCATAAACTGTGGGCACCTCTGAAACATTTTGGCTGTTAAAAAAAACCAAAACTCATTTAGGTAAGCAATCATCTAAAAGTCTTCTCTCATTGTTATGTTTGGTAAGGATTTGGAATCACTTTCCCAATCAGTTGACAAAGCTACAGTAATTACATATTTTTGATCAAAGAAATGCTTTCTCTCTTTAAGTCTGGATCCACATTAATTTTTGTTTAGTGATGTTACCATCTCTTGCCAAATGTGGCATGACTGAAATACCTACTGTCCACTAAATTTTAGTGGTTTGCTAAAAGGATATAATAGTTTCTATGGAGGATTTTTAAAATATATAACTCAATAATTCTATACTACACAGCTTTTTATTGGAAAGAATATATTCTAAAATGTTGATGGTCTTTCATTTTCTTATATTGTATTTTATTTGTGCCAGTTAGCCATATTCATAGGCCAATCACAGATAATATTAAGTTAAATTTGAAGTCTCCATGGGAAAAGCATTTTAAAGTGCTATTTGAGGGAATTAATTCAAATAACCTTTGTTTCCCTCTCTAGTTCTTTTATGTTTAAAAATATGATAATAGCTAATGGATGAAAATTGTAGCTTAGCTTATGATCCCAGACACTCATTGTGACCTTCTTCATCTCTCTTTGATCCTTAAGAATGGCAAATCTAGTTAAATTAAGCTCATTTCATTCTTTGACTTGGCCTTTCTTCTTTGATAGTTAGACCTTGTTTATATAGTTAAATATCTTCTTCAATTTGGACTCTTGTATTGCATTTTGATTGTAATTATGAATTCATGCAATTTAAAAATCTGCATTATAAATAAACATTATTACTTGAAAACTTTTCTCTAGTCTTATGTAAAGATTTTTATTTGCTTTCCCTTCAGATTTAATGGATTATTGTCCAGGAAACCATAAGCTTAGGAAAAAAAAAAAAAGACTAAGCCAAAGTTCAGGGTTTATGATGAACTGTTTTTTTTTTTCTTTTTCTAAACTACACTATTTTGCTATGAAGATGTATCCACATGAAGCAAAGCCACCTTGTCAATGAGAAAATCCTTAATGGGCTGACCTTTGGCTTGCGGAGGGCCAAAACTGCAATTCAACAGGTTACTTTTAATTAGTTAAGATGTCATTTCAAAATAAAAATAGTGAAACAAAGTCATAATTCTGGTAGATGTTTTCTTCAATCAGGATTTGGAAAAGCTGGCAGGAGGCAATGCTGTCAAGCTTTAATGACTTCTTGAGCCTGAGTGACAACACATTTCATTATAAGTAGGTCAAGGTTAGTTTGTCACTCAGTGGCAGCACAAATACATGCCACAATCCCTAGAACATATATCAGAATGAAATCAGAAAAGCTAAGGAGAAAGGATTAATGTTATAAATTCATTTCTGTTTCCCGTCAACAATTTATAAAATTGGCAGTAGTGTTATAAACTGAAAACTTATAAAAGCAAAATAATAAGATATTCACAATTTATGTATTTCTATAAATGCTATTTAAATGAATCATTAAATTGACAAACTCAAATAATGTGCGCATTATTTTTGTTTCACAACTATGGAAAAGATCTTAATAAGTTCACAGGTTATCACTAAATTTGATTATTTTGTCAATGAATATATTTATTAACATTTTATGAAGGAAGAAAACTGTGGAATTTTTAACTGTTGATTAAAAAAAAAAAACAGCTAGTTTGTTTTTATGGGTATAGTAGTTTTCTTGCTATGGTAGTTTTCATGGCAATGTTGGATATGCTTTTCTCCCAGAACTCACTACCCACTTTTTTGTCTCTACTGTGTTTCTCTTTGACTGAAGAGCAAGAAGGAAATAATTAAATTTGTCTTTATCTTGTTGTTACTTGAAATTATCCCTCAAGTTCATCCTTGGTCAGTGTTGTTTTCTCCTAAGCAATTTTTTTTCAGCAACTACAGGAAAATAATATCAACCAACGAAAATAAACAGTTGTAGAGAAACATATGCATACATAAAAATACACACACACAAAACACACACACATACACACACATTATATACACCTATATGTAACAGTCCAAGAAAGCCAAAATAGAAATGAAAGTAAATCAACATGGATTCCATTCAGTTTTTGATTTTGGAACTGTAGTAACATTGCTTTATTTCCAGCTTCTTTTTTTTAAAATAAAAATAAATAAATAAATGTAATTTATAGTCTCTGAGGAAAACACAGAGCCATTGATAGAAAAGTAACCCTCCACAATCAAACCATTGTAAATATTTTGTTGTATTTCTTCCTAGTATTTCTCATACACTTTCATTGGAATCTTTGAAAATCCCTTTGGTGTCAGTTCTCCCAAACCTGTGCGGCAACTTTATGGGTAAATTCAGCTTTCAGTAATGATTTATAGAATTGAGTTTGTTTAGCCTTGAGGTGTACTACAGTCCAAACAGTATTAAAAAATGAAATATTCAAATTGCATTGGTTTTAGATGTGTACTAATAAATAGTGTATCCCCACTGATTTTATATACAACTTCAGGCCAACACCATCTGTGCTTAAGTTATAGGCACTCAGTGCATTATTTGGTATACTATCAAAGAGATGCTTACCCCAAATAAATTAGGTGTCTCCTAAGAGAATCCTAACTTCTGACCATTCCTTTGCCAGTAGGAGGTTTACTTTCAATCCTAACTTCAGGAGCTCAGTGATTCCTAAACTTCCCCATCACAGCTATATCTAATTTATGTTCATATTTAAAAAAATTGTTCCTTTATGCCAACACAGATGAGTGACCTACAGTTGAATGCAACATGCTCTTCTATTGCAAAAAATCTGGTATAATAACAATAATAAATAATCTGGTTGATACACAATGTTACATTAGTTTCAGGTGTACAACATAATGATTTTTGTGGTAAATGTGTTTCTTTAAAGACAAACTACCATTCATTCTTCTAAGGCACCAATGTACTGTGAGCAGTTGTTAAGTGTTTTATAAATGTTGATTCATTTAATCTTCCTAAAAACACTGTGGTAATTATTATTATATTCATGAAATAAGAATATATACATGTACAATAAAAATGGAAACAATATTTTCTTGTGTTTATTGAACACTTTTCCATCCTTTCTCATTTTGGAATTGACTATCTAATCCCAGGACCACCCAAACATTAATATTGGCTATTAGAGAGAAAGAGAGGGAACCAGAGGAGTTTTTTCTTATGCTTAATAGTAAAAAAAATGCAAGGAAAAACACATGGAGACACTGGCTTTTGAGATTTTTATCTGAAACCCTTCACCTGATTCTTTGTATAAATTCAAAATACAGTCTTATTTATCTGATATTCACTGAATAAATTTTTATTTCTTGTTTCATAAAACTGTTCATTTTTGTTTAGGGTATTTTAAAATTTCAAACCATATTTTATCCAGGTTATTAACTACAGAGGTACCAAATAGTGAATTTATATTAATTATCTAGAAAATAATGTAATTGTAACATGTCCCTATAATTTTTAAATATTGTTTCCCAATAATGATTAGTAAAAAGCACAAATAGACTTGATTTGCAGCCCATTCAAATTATTAATCTGTGATTTTCATTTCCTTTAGATAAGAAATGAAGATAGCTTCATTTTACATTTTATGAAAGTACATGATTATTAAATAGAAAAATCAATTTAAAAAACAGAATTTACACACAATTTAACTCAATATTTGTTTATTTCAATGTGAAAAATAAAACAATGAAATCTCCAAACTAAAAACTGATTTATTGCATAGTAGTTTTGCACTATGCATGTGTATGATCTTTTACTTTTAAAATAATTTAATGACTTTTAAAACTACTTAATATAGGATTTCTATTAAAGTTCTGGAATTGGGCCACCTAGCTGAAGGCAGTGCCAGAGATCAGAATTTTATAGTCACACAAAAGGCATTTAATAGATTTTTAAAACTATTGTTTAAATGTTTATTTTGGGAGAGAGAGAGAGAATCTCAAGCAGGCTCCTGCTGTCAGGAGAGAACCCAACGTGGGGCTTGATCTCATGAAATGTGAAATAATGACAGGAACTGTGAGATCATGACCATAGTTGAAATCAAGAGTCAGACACTTAACCGACTGAGCTAGCCAGGTGCCCCTTAAAACTATTTTATACAAACTTCTTTTAGACAAGTGAGCATGACTATTCAGTCCTTCCTTTTCCTGCTGATGCTAAAAAGCTGCATCTCCAGACCAGAAGTTTTTAAAGACTTGAAAGTTCTACTATTTTTTTGTTGCTTTATTTTATAGTCTTCAAAAGTCTATTGACTATTAATTTATGTAGCCTTAATATAATTATATGTTTCCCTTTATCTTTTGGTTAATCCTTATTACATTATATCGGTAAATTTTATTTTAATAAAGTAATCTTTTCTAAGATAAATTTATAACAAATGAAGAAATATAATTATTAGCCAAGAATGTTTATTTTATGAAACCAATTTTATTTAAACATTAATTAATAAACATTTGATACATTTGAAAAAACATCTTCCTAGAACTTCTTATCTTCTTACATTTCCACTTAGAAATAATTCACACATGCAAGCTGGCCAGGACACATATGTACACCTACATACATGTATATGCAAACACAACATTTTTCAAACAAAAAATCTACCACAGACTTATTTTTTTATCAGGTCAATCTTTTTTTTCCCTCTCTAATTAGGAGTTTGTTATTCTCTTAGCAGAGTCTTTCTAACCAAATAGTTGCTTTCTAAACTTTGAAACTTTGAACGCAAAGCTTTACCCATCAGTTTATTAAATACTTTAAAAATTACAGGGGCACCTGGGTGGCCCAGTCAGTTAAGCGTCCAACTTCAGCTTAGGTCATGATCTCATGGCTCATGAATTTTTTGCCCCATGTCAGGTTCTGTGCTGACAGCCTGCTTCAGATTCTGTGTCTCCCTCTCTCTCTGCCCTTCACCCACTTGCACTCTCTCTCTCTAAATAAATAAATAATAAAATAAATAAATATTAAAAAAAATTAAAAATTACAGTTACTATTTACCAAAATAATCGAATAGGAAAAAAAAATCTCTTTGCCTGCAAGAGAACACACACACACACACACACACACATTTTAAAAATACAATTATTCATGTCCAAAATATTAATTTGAGATCAGCACATTCACTCACCATTTAAACATGTTTATACTTTATATGATTTTTCTTTCCAAAATTGGATTTAAGAGTCTATGGATATTCAAAGTGACATGTGGAAGACTCTTGGTTCATTTGTCTCCTTCTTTGTCTTTTTTTTTAAAGTATAATTCAACAGGATTTATTTATAAAGAGATTATTTACAAAAACATGAGCAAGAGGCAAAGTAACCGGAAGGGATGGTACAGGGTGAGTAACATAGGAGGTGTCCAAACAGGAGAGTGATGAAGCCTGGCAAGGCTGACTTTTGCTCTCTCACCATGTAGGAGTCATGTGCTGGCCTGAAGCAAAGAAGCTAAACCTCACTGTTTTCCCACCATTTGATCTCCTATCGGAGCCCTTCATTGACCAAACAGAAGCCAAAGGGCACATCAGCTTCCCCAGCAGAAAGCAGTGTGGAGAAGAACATGGACTACATCTGGACAATCGAATGGAAGTGATCTGACACAACATGGCTTCTTCAGATCAGCAATTAAAATGTCCAAGGGGCGTCTGAGTGGCTCAGTCAGTTGAGCATCTGACTTCGGCTCAGGTCATGATCTCAAGGTTCATGGGTTCTAGCCCCGCATCGGGCTCTGTGTTTACAGCTCGGAGCCTGGAGCCTACTTCAGATTCTATGTCTCTCTCTCTCTCTCTGTGTGTCTCTCTGCCCTCCACCACTCATGCTCTCTCTCAAAAATAAAATAAACATTAAAAAAAATTTTAAATGTCCAATAATGCAGGGCCAGGAATGATATTCTTTGGCACAACACCAAAAACCATTCCAACTACACACTGATCTATTAAGCATAAAGAGGTATTCAATATAAGGCATATTAGCCAGGGAAATTTCTCTATATTCTTAACACATTGATGCTTCCTTCTGGTACTGTTTTCAAAGATATTTTTACTTGATTTCCTGTACAATGCGCTGAGTAAAAATGACATAGTTCTGGTTTCTCTTTCCTGAACCAAATTATGTAGGGTAACAGTAGCTATTATTACCTGAGCTTAGATAGTTTACACATTTCAAAGCTAGTAAGGAGCTGTCCAAGTTTGTCTGAGCCCATGCTCCTTAAACTACTACCTCATACTAGAGAATATGACTATGTTCTGAATATGATATATATAACATATGTGCTGAATATGTTCTCCTCAGCTTCATGTTTGTTCAATTTTTTGCAAGAGGATAGTGAAATCTTTACCTCATTTTCCTAAAGTGAAACATCCTGCCCCACCTTTTCTAGAACTACTTGCATCTATAACCTCTCCAGAATGCACACAATACACTCATCGAAAATGTGAAACAACAATCTCATTTGAGACAGAATATTTGCAAAACTGATGCCACAATTAATGCTTGTCTCTAACAAAGCAGCAACTCTCCATTAGCGATGAGAGTCTAGAATTTGACATCCATGGGCAAATTGACATTCTTTGGAAGTAAAACCCACTCTATATTTTGCCTTCAAATCAAGTTAACAGTCCTAATAGTTAAAATAACCCAACTGTCATTTCAACCAAGCATAATAAGGTGGAGCAGAATACAACAAAGATAAGCTAGAACAGCATCTTAGTTCTTCTGCTCAATTTGACAATATTGTTATTAGATTTTAATGATATTTTGTGGTCCTGGAATTGATAAGACTTTCTAAGTCATTTCAGGCCAAGCCAGAGAGAGTCTAATATCATTCTAACATTACAGTTAGATGATGTGGCTGTGTGTGTGTGTGTGTGTGTGTGTGTGTGTGTGTGTAGGAAGTGCGTTAGCCTCTGGTGCTATAGTCTCTGGGTGCGGTGATATACACAGACGAAAGGTATTCAAGAAACCTATGTTTTCATAACTTTCATATATTGAAAAAAATAAATCCTTGAATTTTGTAGCATATATAGATTCATTCACATAGTTTCAGAATTGATGGGCAACATCTCCAACACCTACACATGCGCGTGCGCACGCACACACACACACACACACACACACACAGATATGCTGTGTTATCTCCAAGAAAAGGAATTTAAGTATATACTCTCATATTGGAAACATGCTAGATAGGTATTGAAGTCAGCAAATAAAATGTCTATGAATTGATATACAAAGTCTACCAGACTTTTACTAGAGTTCGGGACACATATGTTCAGTGCATAAATGTCATAAAACAACCACAATGGTTTAGAAGATTCATCAAAATAACTTTCACAGAAATTATTTCTTCTAGACTTGAGAATATAGGGCTATGAAGTTTAATAATGGTTTTATATTGTTAAAAAAAAACCCACATCTTTCTGAAGCATAATAGCAATAGATATTAACTGCCTTAGGCACTTCAAAATCTTCTTTTCCCACATGCTATTATTATTTTTTATTATCCCATATAGTTCAGTTTATTAAGTAACACTTTTTTAATTACACAAAAATCAAAATTCCTTCCATTCAGACAGCTCTCATCATAAAAACCTGACTATAACACTCAAAGTGGGTTAGTCTCTGACTACAAGGAATGACCTACTTATATTTAAACTTAAGGAACTGTCTTCTTTACTAGGTAACCAATCCAAAGACATGATACGCTGTAGCAGTAATCAGGGTCTCTTTTCCTCAGGGAAATGGATTTTGCCTTCTTTTTTTTTTTAATTTTTTTTCAATGTTTATTTATTTTTGAGACAGAGAGAGACAGAGCATGAACGAGGGAGGGGCAGAGAGAGAGGGAGACACAGAATTGGAAACAGGCTCCAGGCTCTGAGCCCTCATCCCAGAGCCCGACGCGGGGCTCGAACTCACGGACCGCAAGATCGTGACCTGAGCTGAAGTCGGACGCCTAACCGACTGAGCCACCCAGGCACCCCCAAGGATTTTGCCTTCTGATGGCTAATTTTATGTGTCAACTTGGTTAGGCTATAGTGTCTCCCTCTTTTTTTTTTTTTTTTTTTTTTTTTTTTGGTCAAACACCAACCTAGGTATTTCTGTGAAGGTATTTTTTAGATGTGATTAACATTTATATCAGTAGACTTCAGGTAAAACAGATTACCTTCCAAAATGTGGGTGGGGTGAGGGTCTTAAGAGAAAAGACTAAGGTCCCTGGAAGAAGAAGGAATCCCCCAGAGCAGCATTAAATTTACCCTGGGTCTCCAGTCTATCAGCTTCTGTGGGGATTTGGGGCCCTACCAGCCCACACCATCACATGAGCCAATTCCTTAAGATAAATATATATAAATATAAATATAATATATATTATTAGTTATGTATAAAAATAAATACAATTGGTTATTTACATATATACACATATATACATATATGTATATACATATATAAGTATATATATATACATATATGTATATATATATATACACATATATATATATATACACACACACATGATTGGTTCTGTTTCTCTGAAGAACCCTAATACAATTTCTATGTTACTACAAACATATTTGGGTGCTCAGATTCAGAACACAGGGTTGATACTTCTAATGGGACCTTCAAGAAATGTTTTCATGAGGTTGCCTTAAATGATAGTTGAGCACATTTTTTTTTGGTGCTACCAAGCTACATTTTGGCAAAAAGAAATTACGTAAAGCCCTTTAATTTCTCTGACCCCTAATTTTATCAAGCATAAAATAACTGAGTTGAAATTATAGAAAATGAAATAAAGGGCAATGATCAAAATTCCTGTTTTCCCACTAACTGATAAATCAATAAAAACTATTTTACATTGTTTTATATAGAAATTAGTAGACACATAAATAATTTACAAAGATTTACTTATATTAACATAAAAATATAAGATTTTTCTCTTTTTGTCTGGTCAATATGATATCAGAAAACTTTTTGTAGCAAGGATGTGACAGAATAGCAGGTATTAAGTAGGGCTTAGACATTGAAATATTAAAAGTAAAAACACAATTAAGGTATATATATGTGTTTCACAAAAACCAGAAGGGATGGAAACAACTAAAATGGACACTACTGATTCTAATGACACATGCATATCTATTTGTTTTTTAGGCACTGTTTTGTATGCCATTTTAGCTAGTAATTAAGTCTTGCTAGAACTATAATACAGAGATTTGACAGTGTCATATTCTTCAATAAGATAAATGGATAAATAAGATCTTCATGATCCTTTAGTTCTCAAGTCAAATGTATTTCAGATTTTGAAAAAAAAATATGAAGGCTGGGGTTTGCATTCTCAAAAACTTTTATTCCTCTCTTCTACTTTGATCTTGCTGCTTAAAAGGTGCAGTTGTACAATCATGCAAGGATTCACTGAATCAATGACTGGATTTTTCTTTACAGAGTGGTAACAAATTTTTATAAAACATTAAAACTAAATCCCCAAATGTTTCTCTGGAGCATTTAATTTCCTCAATTTAATGTTGTGCAGTCATTTATTGAAAGCTGTGAATGACAATGAGAGGTGGCTTGTCACAATCAGTTGTCTATTGCATCTGAAATATGAAATAAAATTAACTGAGAAGATTATATATAATGAAATTTTCAGGAAAAGGAAGATAGGTTTTATTAGTCATTTCTCAGTTGAGTTTTTTTGTATTAAGTTCATAGATTCTTGTGATTATGGGAATAAACAAAATTAAAATATAGCAACAAATGGACTTTCTAATTCTTTTCAGCGTCATAGTAAGTTAGGCCTCTCTATTTGTACTTATGCTAGTTTTATATTATTTTTTAAACTTTTGATTAATTTTTATTTTGTTAGCTACATTAGGTTTTGAGCTCTTTTCCATGTTAGTTCAAATTCTCCATATAATAATAAACTTTATGTTCACATATTTTATATACAATTTTGATAGGCTCAACTCATCATTTTTGTGTCTGAATATCATATGAATTTTTGTGTTTGGATTCCATCTAAAATCTTATCTGAAAATATGATCATCATTACCTATAAGGCTTCTTTGAATTACTGATAATACAAATAATAGGCTCCATGGTATATTTTTAAAGACATGCTTTCAAACAGGTTGTCATCAACTACTACTCTAGAACTTGTGTGGCTCAATTTCATGTAGCCCATCAATTCCAAATTTTTCATGGATGGTCTTGATGAAAATTAAATACTATGTTTTTAACATTCCTTGCTCAGCAGGCATTTTGCCACAATAATTTCTTCTCAAAGAAACTATCATTATGCATTATTTTTTTCTTCATAATGTTTCCAAGGATTCCACATTATTATTTTTTATCAAGACCATATGTCCAGGGTCATCTAAGTGGCTCAGTAAGTTGAACGTCTGACTCTTGATTTCTGCTCAGGTCATGATCCCAGGATTGTGGGATTAAGCCCTGTGTTGGGGTCTGTGCTGGGCATGGAGCCTGCATGGGATTCTCTCTCTCTCTCTCTCTCTCTCTCTCTCTCTCTCTCTCTCTCTCACTCCTCTGCCACTCTCTCCCACTCACACACTCTTCCTCTAAAAAAAATTAACTTAAAAAAATACCATCTGTCTAGAGTTCATAACATCAATTTTTCATGTCTGTAAATTTTGGAAGTATTTGGCCACTGTCATCTTCAAGCCTTCTTCTTTTTTTGTTTTCAAAATTATACCATATTTTAAGTTTCACCCACAATTCTTACAAATTACAATCTTGCTCAAGAAATTAGAATTATTTAAAGAACTCAAGAGCTCGTGTTTCTATGTCCTTTTGTATTCTCAGTCCAGTGAGAAATTACAAGATCAAGTATGCCATTGGAATAAGAATTTAGAATGAATATTCCTTTTAGCTTGCTTGTGTCGTCCTTATAGCCCAGTTTCCTCATCTGTCCCTCACAGATCATCATTCAAAAATTGACAATATTAAAATATTGCATAGGTACAATAACAATACTTAACTTTGGAAACTTGATTTTCGTTAATTTTGCATGTAAACAAAGATCTCCTAATTTCTTCACACCCGTTAGAGTAATCGACTTTTCTATATTGTTTTACCTGTTTACTTCCAAGTCAAAAGTCTTTTGAGGGCAGAAACAATGACTCATTCACCTCATCGTAAACACAGTAGGGGAAAAAATAGTTGCTTTCAGTTTATTGTCTACTTACATTTTTGACTCTGTCATCCAAAGAAGCTGAATTATTTCTAAGTTAATAGCTTTCCTCTTTAAAAAGAAGTCTAAAATAAGATGTCATAAATTATAAAATTCAAACTCTTTAACATTAACATTAAATTACCTGCCAGAACCAGCAGCCTAATAGCTTTATTTTTCTTAAAGTAATTTTTATAGTTGACACCATTTTTGAAAGTCAATGATAGTCTTTTATATATACTTTTTATGGTTACTTATTTCTCTTATCATTTTACACATGTATTTTTAAAATTCCAGAGCATTTGAGAATATACACATGGCTATATAAATTGTCCTAATATTTTCTTTCTTTTCTATATTATTGTAATTATTTGCAGTTCACAGGAAGTATGTACTATATTAGAGATTTTAACTGGCTCACTTAAAAGAAAGCAGCAAATTTTAAGTGGTTTAATAATGTTAGCATCTGTGGATATGGTATATTTAACTTTTGTAATTAAACTTCTTTGATATATTTATTCAGTTTATAATAAGAAATTTATTGGGTTAGTTGAATATATGTGATATTAAAATACTGTGAAGTATTAATCAGTGATATCTACCACCTTTTAATTGATCCTGATATTAAGTGCTTACCACTGTAAGGGCCTTCAGGATTATTAGTGAAGAAATGTATACACAAAAGAAATCAGTGCTTGGTTTTTATTTTATTATTCATTTTTGTGATATACTTTATTAAGAAAGTAGATTAAATTTATAAAGTATTTTGGAAACTATAATATATATATGGAGAATTTGTACTAACGCTTATTTATTGGCTATCATTACTACATACCTTTTAGCTTGCTTACATTGTAATATCTATTTTTGTTTAGTAAAAATGTTGTCAAAAATTAATAATACTTTTGTTACATTAAAAAAAAATATATTTCAAAACAAAGAGTTTAGCACCAATATATTTAATGAACTTGCGAAGTGCCCACTATTACTTCACTAATTTTGTTCGACTGCATAGAGTCAGAGGCATTCATTAACAAAAGAATACTGAGGCTGTTATGAGGACATAATAGTTTTGGGGTTTTTTTTTTTGCATTCTATAGGATTCACAGTTTAAAACTTTTAATGTTATTTTTTAAGTGTATTTATTTATTTTGAAAAAGAAAGACAGCATGAGTGGGGAAGGAGCAGAGAATCCCAAGCAGGCTCTGTGCTGCCAGTGTAAAGCCTGATGCGGAGCTTGAATCCACGAGGTCATGAGATCATGACCTGAGCCAAAACCAAGAGTCAGATGTTCAACCAACTGAGCCACCCAGGTGCCACTTTGGTTCAAAATGTTTTAATGATCTTGAAGCACACAGTTAACAGTTCATTGGGAGAAGGTCTTGCTGTAATTTATTTGTACTGTTCCTGTTTTTTGTAAGTGTTTTGATTGAGAAAATGGGCAGTAAAATAATTAAAATATATTAAAATATTTTTTTTCTAGATAAAATCAAAATTGGAACAACTCTATATTTCAGGTTAAAAGAGAAACATACAAAAAAGCTAACAATGAAGGAAAATCAATGAATCTGACTTACATTAAATTTTAAAGATGTATTTGGAAGCTTTAATACATAGGATAATTTAATTAATTGAAAAAAAATCTGTGAGCATTTGAAATACATTTTCTCCAGTAAAAAATGTAATATAATTTATTAAATCATTTTTTTAGTAATGTCAGTTATATCATTGGTTTATTTCATTCCATTTTATTTCTTTTAAAGAATAAATTTAATAACATGACTGATGTTTATTCTGATGTTCTGTTTATTCTTATGCTTTATTCTGGCATACTATGCCTTACTCATTCACACATTTGCTTGCTCATTAAAATTTACACTGTGGTTGAAGAAGAAGAAGAAAACATTTTTCTATTCATCATAAGTTAGTAGAAGACAAGTAAATGTAAGTAAGAATTCAGTACACAAATTTGGAAGAACAGTATAATCACTTGCATAAGTTGATAATTGCTGATTCCTTACAGTAGGAGAAAGTAGGAGGAAAATTTGGAAAATTAGGCACCTGTTGGTAGTGAACAAATGTGAAAAAAAAAAAGGAAAACCTATTGGAAATTATTTTCTCTTTGGGGAGCCTTAGAATACAGCTTATGTATACCATTTGTCTAAATCAAGTGCTCTAATAGAAACATTTTAGTATTAAGCTAATTAAATTAATTTGGATTAAATGATTCCATAGATCCAAAGATAATTTATGTTTAAATGATAATAAACTATATATTATGGCAAGGGCAAGGGCAAGGTAAGTGTTTTAACTGAAATAACTATATCATTGAAGCATCAGTCAGTTTTACTTGTGTCAGCCAAATAAATGCAATGGTGCTGCCTTTCATTCTCTGTGTGTGTTGTCCATTCATGTAGCTTTTTTAGGCATACATGTTTGTATATGTACATACTAACAGATTAAATAAACAATGAATCTCAAACCCTCATGAACAAATATTAAATATAACTTAAGAATATTGATAAGAGGGGTGCCTGGGTGGCTCAGTCGGTTGAGCCTCCAACTTCGGCTCAGGTCACGATCTCACAGCTTGTGGGTTCGAGCCCCACATCAGGCTCTGTGCTGACCGCTTACTCAGAGCCTGGAGCCTGCTTCGGATTCTGTGTCTCCTTCTCTCTCTGCCCCTCCCCCACTCACGCTTTGTCTCACTCTGTTTCTCAAAAATAAATAAATGTAAAAAAGAAAATTAAAGAATAAACAAAATTCTCGCAAGAAAACAAAACAAAAAACACTTACATTTTCCATTCCCACTCAGCAAGTCTGTGATGGAACTCAGGGATCTGAACTGTAAAACTAATGATCAGTGTTTAGATGGTCATCAAAACACATTTTGAGAAACATTTTTAAACAGTGAAAATGTCCCTGCCTTAGTGTTCATTTTAGTTAAATGGTTGACTGAAAGTAGGGACATTTTTATTTTACCAAATGATTTTTATTTATTCTCTCTCTGTGTATTTTTTTTTTTGATCACCTTGAATACATTCATGCATTTTCTTCCATGCATTTGTTCAGCATATGGCTATTGAGTGTTTAACCATGTTGAAATAACTGTGCAAAATGTTGGGGATAAGATGGAAGATAACATAGATAATATACTTGAGTTATCTAATGTTTCTTTAAACATCCCTCCAAAACTCAGTGTCTTTAAAAAAACAACAATTCTATTGTCTTTCACAATTGTGTGGGTTATCTGGATATAGCTGGATAACTCCTCTGGTTTGTGCAGTGTCTGCTTGGAGATGCAGCCATCTGCTCTGTGGCTTCAGTGGGCTGGGGTAATAGTCAGCTAAGGCTGCCATAACAAGATATCTTAGACTGGGTGGTTTAAACAATGGAAATTTATTTTCCATCAGTCTTTGAGGCAGGGAGTCTGTGGTCAGTGTTCCAGCATGGTCAGGATCTGGTAAGGACTCTCTTCCTGGATTACAGAGAGCTATTTCTTGCTCTGTCCTTGTAACAGCACTCCAACTGGTCTTAAGGGTTAATTTGTTTCAAGTTTATGCACTCCCTTGTTTGCTAACCTAAATTCTGCAGCAGAACTAACCTATTTTTCTTGAGATTTGCAGACCAGTGGTCTTGAGGAGTGAAGGACCAGACTTCCCCATAAGATAAGGCCTGACAACATTTGAAAATAGCTGCCTGTTTAGGGTCTGTTTAGGGTCGTGATGACATATGACTAACTGTCTGGGCACCAACTTCTCCTGCACGTTGTACCCCCCAACTCCATTTCCCATGCCTTCCCCTTTAAAACCCTCCAGCTTTGCCTAGACAGGGAAAATAGTCTTTGGGATGTTAGTCCACCATCTTCCCAGGTTGCCAGCTTTCTGAATAAAGCAAACTTTCCTTTCCCACCATCACTTGTCTCTCAGGTATTAATTTTTGACTGGCCAGCAGCCAAACTGGAGTTCATATTAGGTTCTCTATCTGGCAACATCCTCATATGACAAAGAAATGGAAAGAGCCATCTCTCTTCCTTTCCTTACAAGGCCAAGTCTGATAAGATTAGGCCCCCATTCTTATGACCTAATTTAATCTCAATTACCTCTCAAAGACCCTATCATCAGATACAGCCATTTTGGGGGTTAAGTTTTCAAATACAAATTTGGTGGGGGACACAATTCAGTTCACAGCAGCAAGTATGTCTAAGACGGCTGATGTACATACCCGACATATTACTGAGTGAGAGTGACTGGGAACCTGATTATCTGGAACACTGAGATGACTGAGCTTCTCTATTTCTCTGTGTAGTCTCAGGACTTTTCCTTAGCCTACAGCATTTCCATGTGGTCTATCCAGCAGAGTAGAAGTTCCTTTATATGTTAGGTCAGAGCTCCAAAAGTAGAAAATAAACCACTATTAGGTCTTCTTAAAGCTCAAGACTGCAAGTGACACAGCATCCTTTCCACTTCATTTTATATTTTAAATTGATTTACAGGGCCAGTCAAGTTCAATGTAGGAGAGAAATATACAAGGTCATAAACACCAAGAGGCAAGGTTAATTGGGGCCACAAAAATCACGTTTTTTAAATATATATTTTATACATTTTTAAATATACTGTACATAGTTAAATCAATTATGGGCTATCCTTACTGATTTGAAAGAAAAATGGCAGTGTGATGAATAATGTAGGAAGAGTCCTACTGAGGATAGTTGGGTAGGGACAACTCTTAAAGGAAATAGTGTTTAAACTAAGACACAAGGATAAAAAGGAACTAATCATATCAAGACCAGGCATGAGATTATTCCAGACAGAGGAATGAGTAAGCACAAGGTTCCTGTGGTGAGAAATAATTATTTGTCCAACACTGTAAGGCCCTGAACATCCAGTAGCAGAAAAGAAAGACAAGCTTTTGAACTCATAGAGTTGAAGTCTAATGGTTGTAAGACATTAAACAATTAATTATACAATTAGTGTTTTACTAACATTTACAAGACAATTAAGTGCTATTAAAGCTCCTATTTAGTAGTACCTGACTTAGTCTGAGGAATATAATCAACAAGTGATGAGGCACAACAGCTGCAATTTCAAAAGCATAAGAGCGCTGGATGAGAGAGTGTTCATGAAGTCCAAAGATTTTAGGCAATTCATTTGGCAACAACATTTTATCTGAAATGATGTGAAGCTATTTATAGCCTTTATCCATCTCAGCTAGTGTGAATATTTACACATATTACTGGAAAATTATCGTTTTGAATATGTATATTGACTCAGACTCTGCTGGGAGTGTTACATAAATTAAAATCTAAAAGCTCCTAATTTCTAAAGAAACACATATAACCTTAAGGTTTTCAGATAATGAGATGTAAACTTATATTTCCAGGTTTTCCTAAGAGAATCATTTAATGATATGCAAGGGCTGAACCAGGAGGAAAAGTATTACATATAAGAAACAATGAAAGAATGGGTAAAACAATCATGAAGAAGAAGAATAAAGTTGAAGGATTCACTCTTCTCCATTTCAAAATTACAACAAATATACAAGCATCAAGACAATATGGGACTGGCATAAGGTAGAAATATTGATCAAGGGGAGGGAATTGAGAATCCAAAGATGCATCATTTATAGTCAATTGCTTTTTGACAATGATTCCAAGAGAATTTTTTTAAGTTTATTTATTTATGAGAGACAGAGAGAGACAGAGTTCGAGCAGGGGAGGGGCAGAGAGAGAGAGAGAGAGAGGGAGAATCCCAAGCAGGTCTACACTGTTAGTGCTGAGCTGACATGGGGCTTGAACTCATGAACTGTGAAATCATGACCTGAGCAGAAATCAAGAGTCAGATGCTCAACTGAATGAGGTACCCAGGTGCCCTGCAAGACAATTTAATGAGACTTTTCAACAAATGATGTTGGGACAAATGGAAATTAATATGAAAAGAAATGAAGTTGACCCTCCTTCCTACCATATATGGAAATTAATCTGGAACATAACATAACATGAAAATTAGGTGGAACATAAACCTAAATATAAGGACTAAAGCTATAAAACTCATAGAAGAAAATATAGGAGTAAATATCTGTGACATCAATTAGGCAAGCCTTCTTAGATATGACACCAATAGCAAAAATAACAAAAGAAAAAAGAAAAATTGAACTTAATCAAATTGAAAACTTTTGTGCTTCAAAGCACAAAATGGGAGAGACTATTTGCAAACAGATATGATGGGGGGCTTATATGTAGGATACATAAAGACCTCTTTCAACTCAATAAAAAAAAATAAACTGCCTAATTAAAAAAATGGGCAAAGTATCTAAGTACACATTTCTCCATAGAAGATTTATGAATTGCCAATGAGCACATGAAAAGATGCTCAACATGATTATCCATTAGAGGAATGCAAATCATAACTACAATCAGGAAATAATTTATTCCCATTAGAATGGCCATAATCAAAAAGACTAAATAAAAACAAGATCTGGCAAGGATGTGGAAAAATGGGAAACTCCTTCACTGCTGGTAGGAAAGTAAAATGGTGCAGCCACTTTGGAAAACAGTTTGGCAGCTCTTCAAAAAGTTAAACATAGAATTATCACATGACCTGGAAATTTCACTAGTATATGTATAATGAAAAGAATTGAAAACAGAAACTCAAGCTAGTACACGTATATGCATATTCACAATAGCACTATTCTCAATAGTCAAAAAGAGGAAAAAACCTAAATGGCAATCAGCAGATGAATAAATTAATGACATTCAGTCAGAAAAAGGAATAAAGTATCGGTACATGCTACAACCTAAGTGAACCTTCAAAACATTATGCTAAGTGAAAGAAGTCATGTTGCAAAAGATTACATATTGAGTGATTCCATTTCTGTGAAATGTCCAGAATAGAAAGCCCATTGAGACACAAAGTAGATTAGTTGTTGCCAAAGGACTGGGGAGATGGGAATGGGAAATGACTGCTAATGAGTATGGGTATCTTTTTTGGGAGATAACATGTTCTAAAATTAGATACTCGTATGGTTGCATAATCCAGTAAAAATAGTAAAACTTAAATTGCACACTTAAAAGGGTGAATTTTATATATAGTATATTAATTGTATCTAAGTAAAGCTTCTTGAAAAGAAAGAAAACAACACAGAGAATGAAATTCAAAACTGTATATGTTGGTAATTCTAAATAAACAAATATTATCTGTAAAAAATTTTATCAATGACTAAATGGGGATATATAAAAGTGGAGAGGAGATTTGTCCCTTTAGCCTATCTATGTAGAGTTTGGAAATGGTCATCCCCATTTTAAAAAAAGAAAAAGCCCAAACAAACTGAAAATTGAAGACTTTTCTCAGGTTAACCAGAGAACTGAGGTCCCAGGAAAAACCACTGCTCTAAAATCTGAAGAGACAAGCACATACAGAGACACACAGAAACTTAAGATATGCTTACTTGGAGTCAAAACCACTGAACCCAAAAATTGGTAAGAATACTTAAATGGTAATTTTGACAAATTGCTAGAGATGGAGTGTGGACTAGTGAGAGAAAATAACTCCTGGAAATTTTGAGGAGACTTTTGAGGATTATTCTTCAAGGAATCTCACTAAGTGAGAACTTGAGAAATCATCCCCCAGTCCTGATGGATGGAAGGGAAGAGCAACTGTTGTGAAGCAAACCCAGATCCTTCTCCATAACAAAAGCCAACTATCTAGGGAATGAAGTTCCCTAGAGTTCAATTCTGAAACCTATTCCAGCTAGAGAAGAGGAGTTCCTCCCCTCTGTAGGCCCTCAGTCTTTGGAAACAATATTGTCAACAAGGACCAAGACCTCAAGGAAATCAACTGAGAGCAGTGTAGCCAGTGTAAGAATTAGGAGACATGAAGGGAAAAGCTATACTACCAGGGAAGAGCACTGCCCTGGGACACAGGCCCATAAAAAGAGACTTAGAAGATTATAGAAGATCCTCCCTTGCCCACATTCTATCATCATCACATCAACAAGGCTCCAATCTAATAACGGGGTTACACCTGAAATTGCTGTAAGACAGGCTCTCTGTGAAGCAGTACATTAGAAAGCCCCAAAGCCAAGAAAGAGATAAAAACAAGGACACTAGAGGAATTTGGAGCCTCTGGTACATATCGCTATACCCATATTAACATAAATCATCACATTAAAGGGCTGTTTGCTTCAGTTTCTATTACCCATTACAAATGCTCAACTTTCAATAAAACATTACAGAGTGTGCCAAAAGGCAAGAAGAAACATAGTCTGAAGAGACAAAGCAATCATCAGAACCAGACTGTGATCTGACACAGATGTTGGAATTACTATATTGGGGAATTTAAAATAATTCTGATTAGATGTTTAGGACTTTAATGGAAAAAGTAGACAACATAGAGATGGTTGGTGTAAGCAGAGAGGTGGGAGCTTAAAGAATTAATTTATCTAAAAGTTAACTATTTTTTAAAAATAAATAATAGTTACAATGCATTGGGTTACTATATAGTATTGTAGATCAATGAAATAAATTTTAAAATGTCCATAAAAAATATCATGAAGGGTAGGAGGGAGAAATTCAGAACAATGTTTTAAAATATCTGCAGAGGAGGCTGGGGGGCTCTGTCAGTTGAGTGTCTGACAGCACAGGTTACTGATCTCACGATTCATGAGTTCGAGCCTTGTGTCAGGCTCCAGGCCTGCTTGGGATTCTCTCTCTCTGCCCTTCACCTGTGCTGGCTCTCTCTCTCTTTCTCTCTCTCTCTTTCAAAATAAACAAATAAACTTTAAAAAAAGAATAAAATAAAATATCTGCACTATATGTGAAGTGGCATAATGATATCTGAAGGTGAATTTAGACTATTAAAAATGTATATTGTAAACTCTGGGACAATCTGAAAAAAAATTTAAAGAAGTATAAATGAAATATATGCTAGGAAAGAAAATCAAAACGAAACATAAAATGTTGAGTTAACCTAGAGAAAGAGAAAAAACAGGGGAGAAAGAAACAGAACAAATGCAGTAAACAGAAAACAGTAATAGATTTTATTCCAATTATATCAGTAATCATTTTTAATTTGAAATGAGTGAATATATAAATTAATAGACAAAGGTTGCCAGAGTAGATAAAAAATCAAGACTCAGCTATATGTGTCCACAAAAAACTCATTTTACTTTATTTTTTAATGTTTACTTATTGTTTGAGAGAAAAGACAGATAGAGTGCGAGCACGGGAAGGGCAGAGAGAGGGAGACATAGAATCTGAAGCAGGCTACATACGGGCTCTGAGCTGTCAGATGAAGAGATCATGACCTGAGCCAAAGTCAGACACTTAACTGACTAACACACCCAGGTACCCCAAGACACTCATTTTAAATATAAATATTCAACATAAGTTAAAAGTAAAAAGATGGGAACAGAAAAAACATACTAACACTAATCAAGATAAGGCTGGAGTGTCTATGCTTATTTTAGACAAAGCAGAAAAACTATCAGGACAATTAGCAGAGAGAAAGAGGGCTATTAAACAATCACAAAGAAGTCAATTTTCCAATAAGACATAACAATCCCGTGTATGCACCTAATAGCAGTGTGAAAATACAGGAGCCAAAAACTGCTAGACCAGAAAGGAGAAACTCACAAATAGAATAGTTGGAGACTTCAGTACTCTGGACAGTACTTATCAAAACTGTTAGGTCATCAAAAATAAGGACCATCTGAGAAAGTGTCACAATCAAAAGTTGACTAAGCAAATGTGATGACTAAATATAATGTGGAACACTGGATGGGATCATGGAATAGAAAAAAGACATTAGATAAAAACTAAAGACGCTGAAATCGAGTGTGGGCTTTAATTAGTAACAATTTAGCAATATTAGTTCATTATTGGAGACAAATGTACCATACTAATGTAAGGTGTTAACAGTAGGAGAAACTCTATGGGAGATCTCTGTACAATTGTCTTAACTTGTCTGTAAATCTAAAACTATCCTTTTAAAAAAAAGTTTATTAAGAAATAAACTGTGGACATAAAAATTTAGCATTATCTAACAGGAAATGGGAAAGACCATCAGAGTTAAAGGTTCAAATATTCTTATATTATTAAGAAGGAAGCTAAAAGTAGAGATGATAATTAAATATATCCTTTGCCTAAGTAAATACACTATATTCATCTTCATATTGACCTGCTTTTCTACAAATGGAGGTGACATTGCTAAAAAAAAAAAAAAAAAAAAGCAATCTCAGCAGTTGTGTTCTGAAGCCACATGTTCCTATTTTCTCCCAGTTATCCCTAGTGATTTGACAGCACCGCCCTTTATTGTTAACTTAAACTTACTTTCTGTAGTCATTCCCATTGCTGCTTCTAGTAATAAAGGAGCTGTGGTGAATATTTAGAAATATTTGCCTAGAAGCTCCTATTGCAATACCAAAGCTTTCAAACTGCTGGTTTTCCCTAGATCCCTTCTACTCTGGTAACCATCATTTTGTGACACAGAACACACTTTGAAGTACTTTTACCTTCTGTGGTCGTTCTCTTCCATTCCATGCTGGTATGACTTTGTTTCTTCAATCATGTCTCATCTCCTTTCTGTTTCATGGATTCCATACAGTTTCTGTTCCCTTAAGAACCATGATTATTATTTTTAAGTGCTATTATCTGTCTCTCTCTCCCTCCCTCCCTCTCATGTCCCCACAACTATGTATCTACCTAGATAACTTCCATCTATCTGTTATATTGTTGACAATTTTCCTATGATTTTTGGCATTTGTTGTGGGAGGAAAAGGCTAGGGGTGGGCAGTGTTTGCATGCATCATTTAGAAACAGCAATACTTTCCACACAGTTTCATGTTTGAGTCATTCTCTCCAAGTAGCCCCTCTGGAGCTTCTGCCTATGGGACACTTAGCTTAAATCAATATTTTTTATAAGATGTTTTACAGCTTAAGTTGCATGAGCTTTAAAAGGAAGATGGGAATTGGCAATTGGGCAATGTTAACATAATAATGAGCATTACTAGTGCTCACTAAGTGACCCTGATCAGATTGCAATTTTGTTTCATGTCTTTTGATCTTGTAACAGTGAATGACCTAATAATGGATTGAAATTGGTCATAAGTGCAAAAGAACCTTATTAAACTACTTACAAAATAGGTAAACAATAGAAGTGATATACAAAGAACATATAAAAATGAGATGTACCATTTAGAAAGGTTTTTAAATGGCATATTTATTTTTCTATATTAGTAATGATAAAAAGTGTATGTTTTCTTAATAAACTAGCAATAAAAATTGGTGTTAAAATACTTTCTCTTCTAAATTAAGAAATTTGACAAGCAAATTGCCCTTCTCTGGTAAATGTCTATATTTTTCAGAGCTACTAAAATGCTCTGAAATAATCAGTAGGATGATTTATTTCAATCTAGATACATATTTTTCCTTTGTTTTTATTAAACAGTGAATTCATATGGTCTATTCTTTATGAGATTACATTACTAGCTGGGAATGCAAATATTTATTTGTCAAATTCTCTGCTTACTAGGCAATCTCTTACTTTTTTCTTCTATATACTGGAAAACCTCACTATATATAAAAGAGTGTATATGATAGCATAATAAAATGTTGATAAAACTATTTCTTACTTGCCACGATACTTCTTTCCTTAAAATAATTCACAGCCTTTATATGTACCTGTTTTTTTTTTTTATAAGATTCTCGTCCAAATCAATCTAAAGTGCCTGGTTACTATGTTTTTAATCTCTAAGAGATATACATTTCTCAATGATTAGCAATAGATAAAAACAATATCAATTTTTAATACTCACTCTTCCTTAGTTCGAATATCACTATCATTTCAGTTTTCATACTTGAAGATTATAAAGATAAATGATCAAATAAAAATATAAATACTTGTTATTACCTTAAAATACATAAAAATATATAAACTGAGGTGTGAAAATTCACATCAAATCTTATTTTTTTTATGTAAAATGACCCAGTAATAATAAGCAGATTACTTGAATCAATGAGATAATAAGGTCAAGGGCAAAATTTGATTAGTAGATTAAATTCAGGAGCTATGTTTCTTTGTAAAGCCACAGGCAATCCTACCAACAAACAGCAATAAATAGTAAAGTCATTGATTATAGATGCACATTGATTTTAATAGCAATCCATTCTCAGAAAAAAAGGTCTGGCAACATGTCAGTGATGATAGAAAGTGTTGGATATCAATGCAGATGCCTCACCTCCACAACAAAACAAACCCTCGCACGGTGTCCTCTCAATATTGCAATGGCACACTTACATCTCCACATTTAAACTTTCATCCAATATTCTCTGTTCCTACAATCCTAATTCAAAAGATGAGTCTCTCTTACCTGGACCAACATAATTTACTTCCTAAACTACGATCTCTTACTTCTATAATGTTTCTTTAAACTTTTTTTCTGAAAAGTCAGTATCTGAAAAACATATTACAACCAAAAATACCTTTTGAATCATGTTGGACTCTTCTTCAGAAGCTTTTAATAATGGCTCATTGATGAAAGAAGTGGTTCCCCAATCTGGTTACACTTTAAAGCTGCCTGGGGGAAAAACAAAGCAAAACAAAACGGGGCACCTGGGTGGTTCACTAGGTTAAGCTTCCAACTTCGGCTCAGGTCATAATCTCGCAGTTTGTTAGTTCGAGTATCCTGTCGGGCTCTGTGCTGACAGCTCAGAGCCTGTAGCCTGCTTCGGATTCTGTGTCTCCCTCTCTCTCTGTTCATCCCCCCACTTGCTCTCTTTCTCTCTCAAGGAAAATAAACATTAAAAAAAAAAAAAGCTGCCTGGGAAACAAACAAACAAACAAAAACCAATAATGCCTTAGCCTAATCTCAGAACTTTGGTTTATTTCATCTGTGGTAGGGTCCATGCAAAGTATTTTGTAAAATCCCCCATATATCACTTTGATGACGGAACAGGGTTGAAAATGCTGGATTAGAGGTTAAAATCCAAAATCCTTAGAAATATAATGTTCTTTCTAACTATCTTTGCTGTTTAATTGCATATTATATACTATGCACACTATCAACTACAATAAGCTGCTGCCAATCCGTGAGTCTATTCTAGTCTTTTCTTTAGACTACTTGTTCTCTCCAATTCCTTCTAACGACTTAAATCCATCTAAAGGACCAGTTTAAGACTCACCATGATGAAACATGATTGAATCACTTTTATCTGCTTCTTTTGAAAATCATTTATTATTAATTTTATATAGTTTTTTTTGTGTTTATATATTTCTTAATTAATTGTAAAATCTATTGTTGCTATCATAACAGCTTGACTTATTAGGTGAAGTTCTATCAGTACTTTATTTTATGAAATTGAGTGGGCTTAGCACAAACCTATCAGTATTACAGAAATCTGATTAGCCTGGATTTTCTTAATTTCTATCACACACACATATTGCCTTCTCAATGTATGCATTATATAAGTAACAAATGTAGTATGATTTATTTAATTTTTGCTTTATATTGATTCATCTTTTTACTTAAATATATTAATTTTAAAAGAAATGTAATCTACCTATAAATATAAAACTAATATTTCTGACTATAAAATAATCATAATGAGAAATCTTATTTAATTAGATACTGATATCATAGTTTTCTTTTTTTTTAAGGAAAACATCAAGTTTTATAAAGTTGCTTTTGACCCAATCATTTTTCCTTGACTTAAATCAGTAAAATTAAGGGATTAAACAGGAAGTCATTCTTTCTCTTTAAAATGTGGCTTATACTTAATGTTATTTTATTTCTTACCAGTGTATTATCTAAAATCATTTGATGTATCACACAAGGGTTGTTACATGTTTATAAATATAGCTTAAAAAATGTTCAACTGACATTGAGTGACTCAATCACACATGGAATACAAATTTTAGCATGAAATAATTTCAGATTTGGCTGTATTTTGAATATACATCTTTATATAAAACAACTGCCTCTTAAAAAGGAAAACTCAAGACTCCCTTTAGTAGTGCTGGATTATATGCTCAGTTTCCCACCTATTTCAGTGACTTATGCTTCCAGCGAGGAAAAAAAAAAAGACTAAAACTTTAGATATGTGTTAGACTGAAATATATTTTATATTTGTTAAGTGTTCTCTGGGCACCTATCAATTTAAAGAAAAGCTTTTCAAGGAAGGCATTTGTCTACAATTGTTGGGTAATAGCATTTTATAGGTCTCAGTAAAAATCAACCCAGTTTTTTTTAAATGTTTTATTTTTGAGAGAGCACAAGTGGGGGAGCAGCACAGAGAGACTGACAGAGGAGCTGAAGTGGGCTCTGGGCTGACAATGGTGAGCCCCACATGGGGTATGAACTCATGAACCATGAGATCATGACCTGAGCTAAAGTTGGACGCTCAACCCACTGAGCCACCCAGGTGCCCCAAAATCAACCTAGTTTTTACAGTCAGTTAAGCCTCTGACTTTTGATTGAGGCTCAGGTCATGATCTCACAGTTCATGAGTTCTAGCCCAGCATCAGGCTCCTGCTGATGTTGTGAAGCCTACTTGAGATTCTTTCTCTCTCCCTCTCTCTCTGTCCCTCCCTGCTTCTCTCTTTCTCAAAATAAATAAATAAACATAAAAAATTTTAAATATGTATAACATGTTGGAAAAGGATTGTCAATGCAATAGCTATAACCTCTCACATATAAATATTCTGGTTGTTGATTTGACATTTATTTTTATCAGTGGACTAATTGTGCAAAAAGCTTCTTACTTGGTCTCCTTCATTGGGATAGCTAGCATTTTCTATTGGCTTCTTAGGAAAATAATATCAATATAATCTAGGCATCTAGATATACTATGAAAGCCCAAACTAGCTGAGTCTTTCCACAGAGAAATTCATATCATTATTTTCTGCTTCAAAGAAGTGGAAATTAAAAATTAAGAATTCTTTTCTCAGTGCAAACCTATAAAATCAGTACTTAGTAGATCAAAATAATGCTATGCAAGACTAAAGAGAATGTAAAGAATATTTGGCCATGTGACTTGAATGCAAATTGTTTGAAGTCATTATTATGTGTAAACATTGACTTTGACACTAACACAAGGTGTTTGCAGTAGATAAAAAGGATTTTAAAAGATATCTAAGAACCATATGTTGGCAATATTTTCTAGCTCTCACTGGATAGTGGAAAGGCATCCAACTCAAGAACCGAAATATTAGTTGACTGAGGCAAGCATATTCCTAAGATAAAAATAACTGTTGCAGACTATTTTAGCTTCTGGAATTTAGCTCTTAAGATCATTCATTCAATTAAATTTCCTGATATATTTTTAGTGTGCAAACTAAACTGTAGTTAAAACATAGCTCTTAGTTTGTAGGTTATAATATGTCATTTAAAGAAAAATAATGTTTGAGTTCTTATTTTATATTCTGCCATACACTTGCAATTTTAAGGCAATGAGGTGCAATGAGTACTAAGTGGCTTCAAATTTAGCATAACATTTTTCTTTACTAAGTGCTACTTTTTGTCAGTTTAAAAATAATAGTCAAAGTCTTATCCAAGACCATGCTATTCTCTTTCTTTCTCTCTCTCCCTGTCTTTCTCTCTCTTTCTGAGTCCAGGACCCTTTAATATGGCACTATTCTAAAGGCCCTCTGAGTCAATGCTAATGATAATAGTGGGAATTGGATTAATAAATACTACTACTGAGAATAAAAATAAAACAAAAAATTAAATGATTAAAATTCAGCAAATGAAAACAAATTCTTCATGGGAATACTTATTGCAATATTACAGGACCAGATAATTAAAAGAACAAGACTGCACAGGATGTACTCATGCAAGGGTTGAGTAAAGATAAAGGGTATGAGACAACAGGAAAAAGAAAGCACAAGTAACAGTAGAAAATCCAAAATTTCCAAACACAGTCCCCCAGGGTCCTTCTTCCATCGCACAGGTTGTACTTTGGTTTTGGATTATGAATCACTTAGGAATGTATAATATTTCTCAGATCCAGAGGTGCCCATACTGGAGTTTACTGAGGGGTCTTTTATACTTCACTTGTCACTTGGCTAAAGCCAACCCCTGTATCTGTTAAGCCAGTGGTAAATTACCAATTTTAATTCCCTAAACAATGGAGACGAATTAGTACCATGTATTCCCAGGAAAGATCTGAATGTCAAACAGCTCAAATTATATATAACTATGTATGTATAATTGTATATGTATAGTATAATTAGATATATGTATATGTATAATATAGATATATTATATCTAATAAATTATTAGATACTACAGCCCATTCTTTTCTTGGCCAATGGTCAGTATCAGACTTCTAGGCTTTCCCAGAAATAGACATGAGGCTGCCTCTGTCCAGCTATAAGATAACTCTATTCTTTTGAACTCGGAAAACACTGGATGATCTGTACCTGGAACTTAACCTAAGCCTTAGCCTTAGTGTGCAAATTGCTTTGTAGGCCCTAGGATCCCTATCATGATCATGATAAGAGCACCTGAAGAAATCAAAGCTAGCCTTTATGCTGAGGTATAATATAACATAGCCAAGAAGTATTTATCTCAAAATTCGAGGGGCACATGGTATAACTAAACTTATTAAAATGTTGACAGTAAATTATTAATAAATAATACCTACAAACCACTCCAAAATTCCTCAGACCCATGGTTACAAAGCAACACTATTAAACAGTGTGTTCCATGCTTTAACTGAGGGTCAACATTATGGCACTATTTCAGCAAAACAGCCCAGGACAATTCCACATTTACAGAAATTAACCTTCCAAGTACATGATCCATGAGGTAAAGTGCTCAACAAATGCTTATCTTTCCTAGAATTTTATGCAAATATTTTCATAGAGAATGTAGCCTTTTATGTCCAGCTGTTTCCCTTTAGTATAATGTTTTTGAGATTCATCCATATAGTTGCATGTATCAGAAGTTCATTCAGTTGTACTGTTGAGTAGTATTCATTTTAAAGATGGAGAAAAAATTATCTATTCATCACTTGATGGACATTTAGCTCATTTCCAGCTTCAGGCTATTATGTATAAACTTTTTGGTAAAAGTGTTTGCCTGGAGAACTTTTCATTTCATTGGGGTAAATACTTAAGAGTGAAATTGTTGAGTTGTATGGTAGTTATAAGTATAAAAAATTAATTTTATAAGAAACTGCTAAATTGTTGTTAAAGTGAATGTACCACTTTGCATTCCTACTGGAAATGTATGAAATTTCCAGTTCTGTATCTGCACCAATACTTGGTATTGTCATTCTTTTTATTCTTAGCCATTTTGTTGAGTATG
This sequence comes from Panthera tigris, assembly GCF_018350195.1. Lineage (NCBI taxonomy): Eukaryota > Metazoa > Chordata > Mammalia > Carnivora > Felidae > Panthera > Panthera tigris. The sequence continues at coordinate 171,313,175 of NC_056667.1, forward strand.
TAGTGCTCATCCTAGTTTAAATAAGAATAAATTTCCAATATAAGATCCTAGAAAGAGAATTTTAGACTTTATTTGATATTAATATGATTTTTAACATTATTTAATAGTAATATTTAATATTTCTATAAATATAATACATGTTTAATATTTGATATATTTAATATTATGACCCTGAGCCTATTAATTATTCCTACAAATGTTCTAGAGTAAAATATACAAAACTACCTGTATTAATTAGGATTCTCGAATTAAGTAATGAAAGTGAAGTTTTAATTTAAATCTTGGGCTTTGAAAAGAAAAATACTAAATTTGAAATGTATGTGTTAAAGTTCCCCAGGACCTCCTTTGTGTGTGTCTGTGTGTTTGTGCTTGAGTGTGCATGTGTGTGATAGAGAATGTGAGAGAGAATAAACACCTGTATCATTGCTATTTTAGAAACACTATCAAGAGATACTATGAAAGTCTGAGTAACAACCAAATAAGAAGAAAATAAATTAAGCCTGAATTACTATTGGTTTGTCAAAAACAAAAGAAAGGATTAAACATAGAACATCAAAACAGTATTAATTCTCTATGATATTTTTGCTCTTTGAAAAAATATATTCCAATGTAAACAACTGACTGGATCCAAGAGCTGCCTATTAAAAATCAAAAACGCACCTAGCAAACTCTTAATTCAAGAAGATTAACTAGTTTTGAGGTTGGTTTAATATTTTTTAATTAAATATGTTGATTTGTAAATAGAAAAAAAAAGAACACTTTGTAAAATGCTGTACCAATATCTTTTATGCACACAAAAACTTTAGCATACAGTGTGTGAAAAGTCTTCATTCTCATGTTGAGGTCTTATTTTTAAATGCATTAACTTCACATGGATGTACAGTGAAAGATATTGTCAATCTCTCTCTGTCTCTATTTATTTATTTTTTGTGTGGGAAGGAATGGGTACAAAGGATACCATACGCCCTCTTACTCTTCTAGCTATGCTAATGAGCTATAGGCAGATTCAACTGGTACTAGGTATAAACTTCAATCAATTACTCTAAAAATTCTCAATATGAAATTTATTGAACTTATAATTATTTCTAAATAATTTCAATCTTATATTATGATCAGTGGATCTCATCTCCTGTATTTAGTACATTGCAATTTACAAAATCAGTTAAAAATAATTTTGCATCTGATATCTAAAAAACCCTTTCTTTAAATGTTTGAGGTTTTAGGAATCAGTGTTATAAGAACTCATTTTAATTAAAAATATTTATTAAGGTATATTTTGGAAAAAGTCTTAATCACTTTGTGAAACAAAGCATGCACATTTCAAAATTAAAGAGTAAAAACAATTTTATTTAGCAATACATTAAAAACCTATTTAAAAAATAAAATTGGCAAGTTTTCCTCCAATAGTTATGTAACACATTCCTTGCTTACTGACCTAAGTCTCTTGTTCTCTAACAGAACTAATTTACTTTTTTTGAGATGTAGACCACTGGCCTTGGGGGATAAAGGACCAGAGCAGTCCCAGTCCACAGAGGTCAGCAATTCTCTTTGAAGCCACCTCAGCTTTCTGATTAGCCCAGCAATTTTTCAGCACAATGTTTTTTTTCTTTTTTGAGGTCAATGACTTTCCTGACCTCCCTTTGTGCATCTTTGTCCTTTGCAGAAAGAACAGAGTAAACTTGCATAACCCCATGTTATCAAGGGACCTTCTTATACAACCACCTCCAGAAACCAAGGAACCAGGCCTTCTTGCACAACCCCACAACCCAGGCACCAAGGAACTAGAACTTCTAGCACAATCTCCGAGCTCCGAGAAAACCCTGGAGCTGGCATCATCAAGTCTGCTGGTAATCAAGACATATCACAGACCACTGAACTCCCTTAACTGATTAAACCCCTTTAAAAATCTTTGGGCCAGACAGAAATCTGGGACTTGGCTTTTGGACAAGAGTCTGCCTTCTCCCCTGAATAAGGCTCATATTCCTTTCTAGTTAAAACTAGTCTCTGGAGTATTTGCCTTCCTAATGACAGACAGCTGCAATTGGGTTTCAGTAACATTTATAAGTTTTATTTACTTAAGTTGAGTGCTTGACCAAAATCATATGAGGCGACAAATTTTTATTCCATATTTATTAATCTGGAGATGTGGACTATTCAGCATCAGGTAACGACTTGGAAAGAAACTCAGGTTATTTTAAAAAGTTAAATTATATGTTTAAAAGCCATTGAGCAAAAGTTATACACTTGAAAAAAGTTTACCAGAATCTATATACTATAATATAATAAAACCAGTGATATTTATGAAAATACTACTTAGAGGTAGGTCTATTTACAGAAGCAAAAGTGACACCTAAGAAACTAAAAAATAACTTTTTGTTTACAACTAAGAAAATAGATGTTAGAACCTCATGTCTAGGATATTCTGTGTAGAGTATAACCAGTGTAAACATGGCTACTGTCAAGATAAATGTTGAAATATTACATTCAGTATCACTGTTAGGTAACATTTTTTTAAATAGTAATCATGCTTTTTTTGATAATACTTGGATAAAGTATACTTAGAGTATAAACATAAAGAAATTATTTTTTTAAAAAAATGAAGGGCGCCTGGATGGCTCATTCGGTTAAGTGTCTGATTCTGGTTTCGGCTCAGGTCATGATCTCATGGTCCCTGCGACTGAGCTCTACACTAACAGTGTAGAGCTTGGTTAGGTTTCCCTCTCTCTTCCCCTCTCTCTGTACTCCTCCCCAACTTGCGCTATCTCTCTCTCAAAAATAAATAAATAAAACTTAAAAAAAAAGAAAGATTTCAGTCATTTTTTTATTCATCTAGGAATTAGCTAGTCATCCATCTGAATAGTCAGCTCTAATTTGCATAAATTTACACTGTGATTTTGGAAAAAGCTCAAAGAGATTTTGAAACATTAAGAATACTTATTATTGGGAAATACTCATGTGGAGAATGTTTTGTGAACATTGAAATCATGGACTGGTCTACTACGGTATGTGAGCCAGCATACCTAAATAATAGGTTTTAAATAAAAACAGATTTTTTCCACTATGCAACAACTATGTCAAGTAATGAATTGTTCTTTGCTTCATTTCATCTTATATTTATCATTTTCTTTACTTATGCTAGTCTTTTTGTGTGTATGTGACATTTAGGGTATATTTTATATAACTGATACATTTCATTTCATTTCATCTTCACAGGTCTACAAGGTAAATATCTTTATTATCTCCATTTCAAATATATGGGAGCTAAGGTACAAGAATAAGTAACTAGACCAAAGCAGTACAGTTAGAAAATGGTTGGGTCAGGGTTTAAACACAAGTAGTTGCCACTGGAGTTGATACACTGAAAATAACTATCCTTAAAATAGGTACAAACTATCTTCCAAATTACACCCTTATTGCCAAAGGAAACTACTCCTAAATGAACAAGGGGACAAAGAAAATAGCTTGAAAAAGAAAAAAATACACATACTTAAAATTTTGGATTTCATTTTATAAATAGAACTTCTTTTAATCTCTCTGTCATAATCTTAATTTTACATTAGAGATTAATAGAAAAACAATGGTTTTCAATGCTCTTACAGTTTTTTTTTATTTCTCTATTCTTTGGCTTGAATATGCCAGATGAGGGAAAAAATAAAACCATTTGATGTTAATATGGTTTAGGAATCAATGTATATGAGAACACTGCCCAAGACCATCATCTACTTTTTCTAATGGTTCTTAATGCGTTCCAGACCCACTTGAAAGAATGACAAGAAGAGTAAGATACTACATTGGTTGTTTAGCTTTGAGTCTACTGTGCCAATCAAGAAATCTGGTAAAATGGAATGAAGCATGACAATAATGGGATGTGTATCTTGCTTTGCACGCTTAAACTTGAATCATAGAATTTTACAACCATTCAGTGAACCACAGATGGAGGAAACATCATTTGAAAAGAGGAAGCAGAATAATGTCATGACCAGCTATTTTCTGGGAGTGCCTGCAAATATTTCATAGTGTCCTAGAATATGATCAGTTGGATTAAAATAAAATTTTAAATGCCTGGAGGAAAATAAAATGAACCTAACCTAAAAATAATTATCTCCCAGTCTTACAGCTTGGATGTGAGTTGGGAAGCCAGGCCACCTACAAGTCTGTGTTGGCTTTCATTACCTATGAGTTCAGAGCCTTAGGGGTATCTACAGGTGTAAGACAAGGGTCATCTCACATCTTTTTTGAGCATGCATCTGGTTCTGGGCATGCAGGTTGCACTCCATTTTCTCCTGTGTGTGTGGTAGTCCTTCTGAGTCCATTTACCCCAAGAAAATTATTCCTTAACTTCTCATTTCCTGGGCTTTTGGATCTGTCTGCTGCTTGTCCTATATGCTGTCCCTTGCCTTAGACACTGGCAGTGTATGTTTTAATCTTTCCACTGATTCCCACCAAGTCACTCCAACTTATAGAGGAGACAACAAAGTTTATCCTCTGAGTGAGATGATCAGACAAGGCAAAGAAAAACTGGTCATCCTCATCAACAACTGTCCAGTATTGAGGAAATCTGAAATAGATTACTATGGCATGTTGGCCAAAACTGGTGTCCAACACTACAGTGGCAATACTGTTGAAATGGGAACAGCAAGTGGAAAATACATACGCTACACTCTGGCTATCATTGATCTGGGTGATTCTGATATCATTAGAAGCATGTTAGAACAGACTTGTAAACAGCAAATCACGCACATTTTAAAAATATAAAACTGGCCAGGGATTGTTAAAAACAAAAACAAAACCACAAACCTTCAGGGAACCACCAGGCAAGTAAACTGCATGACCATAGTATTCTAAGAACAAGTCCATAGTAAGTCAATGGCACCAACATGCCACAACAGGAATGTGGACTTTGTCCCCCTGGATGCTGTCACTAGACTAGGGAATGGAGATTGATAGACTGGTGGGTGAAAATGCTACAATGCTCTCTTACCAAAACTCACATGACCTCTTCTTCCTTAAGTAGTCCCTTGCTTTGTTGCTGTAAGTTTTTGGCTGATTCCAGAGTACTGAAAAAGTAATTTGGCCAGTTTATTCTTATTTCAGTGGAAGGACAGATTTTTGAGCCCTTTACTTGGCCATTTTTTTATGTTAGAGTCTATGGCCTATCTTTATTTCTTATAGCTACCTTATTGCCTTGGATATATAAGGTTTACTTTCACTCTTTTTTTACTTTTTCCTTTTTTTTTGGTAAAAAATAGGATCCATTTATCTATTTATATATAGGCATACCTTATTTTATTGTGCTTCCCAGATATTGATTTTTTACAAATTGAAGGTTTGCGACAACTCTGTCTCAGGTAAGTAAGTCTATCAGTGACATATTTCCAACAGCATTTCTTCATTTCATGTCTCTGTGTCACATTTTGTCATAATATTTCAAACTTTTAAATTATTATTATATTTGTTATGATGATTGTGATCAATGATCTTTGATGTTATATCATAATTGTTTTAGGGCTCCGCTAATCATGCCCACGTTAGTAAACTTAACTGATAAATGTTGTGTGTGTTCTGACTGCTCCCCCATCTCTCTCCCTCTCCTTTGGCCTTCCTATTCTCTGAGGCACAACAATATTGAAATTAAGCCAATTAACAACCTTAAAATGGCCTGTTAGTGTTCAAGTAAAGGAAGAGTTACACACCTTTCACCATAAGTCAAAAGCTATAAATGATTACACTTAGTGAGAAAGATATGTCAAGATCCGAGATAGGCCAAACGCTAGCCCTCTTGTGTCAAACACTTAGCCAAGTTGTGAATGGAGAAGAAAAGTTCTCAAAACAAATTAAAAATGCTACTCCAGTGAACATATTATTGATAAGAAAGCAAAACAGCCTTATTGCTGATATTGAGAAAGTTTTAGTGGCCTGAATAGAAGATCAAACCAGCCACAACATTCTTTTAAGCCAAAGCCTCATCCAGAGCAAGGCCCTAAGTCTTGTAAATTCTATGAAGGCTGAGAGAGGTGGGGAAGCTGCAGAAGAAATGTTTGAAGCTAGCAGAGGTGGGTTCATGAGCTTTAGGGAAAGAAGCCATCTCTGTAACATAAAACTGTAAGATAAAACAGCAAGTGCTGATGAAGAAGCTGCAGCAAACTCTCCAGAGGATTTAGTTAAAGTAGCTGATGAAGGTGGCTACACTACACAGCAGATTTTTAGTGTGGATAAAACAGCTTTCTGTTGGAAGAAGATGATATCTAGGACGTTCATAGCTCAAAAGGAGAGGTCAACACATGGCTTTAACTCTTCAAAGGACAGGCTGACTCTTTTGTCAGGGGCTAATGCAGCTGGTGACTTTAAATTGAAGCCAGTGCTCATTTACCATTCCAAAAATCCTAGGGTTTTAAAGAACTACGCTCAATCTACTCTGCCAGTGCTCTATCAATGGAACAACAAAGCCTGGATGATGGCACATTTGTTTACAGGATGGTTTATTGAATATTTTAAACTCACCAGTAAGAACTACTGCCCAGAAAAAAGATTACTTTCAAAACATTACTGCTCATTGACAATTCACCTGGTCATCCAATAGCTCTAATAGAGATGTACAAGATTAATGTTGCCTGCATGCCTGCTAACAACACAACATCTAATCTACAGCCCATGGATCAAGAAGTAATTTTGACTTTCAAGTCTTCTTATTTAAGAAATACATTCATACAGTTATAACTGCCATATACAGTGACTCCTCGAAGGGATCCTGGCAAAGTAAATTGAAACCTTCTAAAAAGAATTCATCATTCTAGATGTCATCAAGAACATTTGTGATTTATGGGAAGAGGTCAAAATATCAATATTAATAGGAGTTTGGGAGAAGTTGATTCCTACCCTCATGGATGACTTTGAGGAGTTCAAGATTTCAGTGGAGGAAGTAACTATAGATGTGGTAGAAATAGCAAGAGAATTAGAATCAGAAGCAGAGCCTGAAGACGTGGCTGAACTGCTGCAATGTCAAAATCAGACTTGAATAGATGAGGAATTGTTTCTTATGGATGAGGAAAGAACATGGTTTCTTGAAATGGAATCTATTCCTGGTGAAGATGCTGTGAAGATTGTTGAAATGACAACAAAATATTTAGAATATTACAGAAACTTAGTTGATAAACTAGTGGCAGGGTTTAAGAGGATTGATTCCAGTTTGGCAAAAATTTTACTGTGAGTAAAATGCTATTAGACAGGATCTCATGTTACAGAGAAGTTGTTTGTGAAAGGAAAGTCAACCAATGAGGCAAATTTCATTGTTGTCTTATATTAAGAAATTCTCATAGCCACCCCAACCTTCAGCAATTATCACCCTAATCAGTCAGCATCTGTCAACATCAAGGAAAAACCCTCTACCAGCAAAAACATTATGACTCACTAAAAGCTCAGCTGATGATTAGCATTTGTGCAGCAAACTATTTTTAAATTAAGATATGTACATTATTGTTAGGTACATAAAGCTGTTGCACACTTAGACTACAGCATAGTGAAAACATTATTTTATATGCACTGGAAAAATAAAAAATTCACTTGATGCTTTATTATAATATTCAGTTTATTTCTGTGGTCAAGAACTAAACCTGTGATGTCTCTGAGGTGTGCCTATAGTTGAATGAGCAATCAAAATAGAATAATATTATGGGGCGCCTGGGTGGCTCAGTTGGTTGAGCGTCCAACTTTGGCTCAGGTCATGATCTCATGGCTTGTGAGTCTAAGCCCCGCATCTGGCTCCGTGCTGACAGCGCAGAGCCTGGAGCCTGCTTTGGATTCTGTGTCCCTCTCTCACTCTGCTCCTCTCCTGCTCATGCTGTCTTTCTCTCTCTCTCAAGAATAAATAAAGTACTAAAAAAGGAAATTTAAAAGAATAGAAGAATATTATACATGGACATAAACCTCTGAAATGGAAACATTATATATATATATACATATATATATATATGTATATATATAATCAATATATAATATTGATTATTTTCATTAAGATTCAAAAAGATACTTTTCAAACTTTCATTGACAACACTGTTTGAACTAATCTGTTTAAACGAATTGTTTTTAATATAAACCTTGACATACAATTCAATGAATTACTTTCAATTTGTGTGTAATGTGCTTTTTTAAATTTTTGATTTAATTTCATTTTTGATAAATTATTTTATTTGTTCCTATCATTTAAATCAAAGCCTTGGGGAGAGGTTTGTTTCACTGTCTTTTCCAACATCTAGTGGTCCACTGGCTCTTAGCCCCTTGTTCAAATTGCTTCAGTTCTGGCTTTTGTTATTTAATCTCCTACGGTCTCTTTTTAAATTATTGACTCTCTCTTATAATGACTTTTTGGATTACATCATTTAGAGCACATCAAGATAATCTAGATAATTTGCCCAACTCAAAATCCTTAACATGGTCACATCTGCAAAGACCCGTTATCTTCTTGTAAACTAATATTCACAAGCCTACAACAAAAATAATTTTAAAGAGGGGCATCTGGGTGGCTCAGTCGGTTAAGCATCCAGCTCTTGACTTCAGCTCAGGTTATGATCTCACATTCGTGAGTTTGAGATTCTCTCTCTCTCTCTTCTCCTCCCAGCTTGTGCTATTTCTCTCTCAAAATAAATAATTAAACTTTAAAAACAAAATTTAAAGAAAACAAAACCAAGAAAAAAAGTATCAATAACAATAAAATATATATCTTACACAATTATAAACTATACTAGAAGTCATGGTGTTAAGATACAAATTAAGTACAAAATTTTTAAATTTAGATTCATTCAACTTCCTATACCAAAATATTTCATGATTACAATGTACATTGATAAACTCTCCAGATGAAAGCAAATGCCTGATGTTTTAATATCGTGTTTTAATATCATGTGACTACATAATGACAGAATTGTTAGCATGGAAAACCTGAATGGCTCTAATATAGCAAAGTCTGCCAGTTACTTATAGTAAAATAATTTATAAGTATTCCAGGCTAATTTATGTCAGGAAACCATGTGAAAAGGCCTCAGGCAGATCCATTTAGTAAAGGTGTTCTCTGACTAGAAGCCAAGTTCAATGTTGGTTCATCTGAGCCACTGATTTGTCTGCTGAGATGAAATTATAAAGTTATTATTGTATGTGGAATATTAAATAGGAATATGAATGTCCATGTATAGATGTCAAGGGAAACTAATACAGAGATGAGAAAGTTCCCCAATAACCTCACCATCTTAAATCACCTTTCTGATGTGTGCTGTTGAGGTTTTTCCTCTTCCTCTTTTCTTTATATCTCCCAGGTAGATTGTAGCCTGTATTAGAGCAGGACACTCATCAGTGTTCTTCTGTACTTTATCAGTGCCTGGCTGACACTAGATATTCAATAATTAAGGCTTTTATTTTACTTTTGTTAAATTTTAGTTTGTTTGAGTTGCCACAAATCTGTTCAAGAAAAAACTTATAAAAGCACCTAACAACAGACCATTCAACATGAGGCAAAAAACTGGTAAAACTGCAAAATGAAATGGATAAATCTACTATCATAGTTGGAAATGCCAACACCCTTTTTCCCAAAATGGACAGACTCAGCAGGCAGAAAATCAGTAATGATGCAGTTGAACTCAACAACACCATCAATTAACTAGATATAATAGAGGTGTACAAACTATTTCATCCAACAACAACAGAATACACATTTTTCTCAATTTCACATGGAAGAATAACCAAGATAGACCACTTTCTTGGCCACAAAACATACCTTAAGAAACATGAAAGAGTACAAATTCTACAATGGCTGCTCTCAGACATAATGGAACTAAATGGAAAATCAATTACAAACAGATAACTGTAGAATCCCAAAATATGTGGAGTTTCAAAAACATACTTTTATTTATTTTTAAGTTTGTTTATTTTGAGAGAGACAGAGTACACATGTGTGTGTGCAAGTGAGGGAGGGGCAGAAAGAGAGGGAGAGAATTCCAAGCAGACTCCTCACTGTCAGCGCAGAGCCTGATGTGGGGCTGGATCTCACAAACGACAACATCATGACCAGTGCTGAAGTCAAGAGTCAGACACTTAACCAACTGAGCCACCCAGGCACCTCTCAAAAACACGCTTTTAAATAAAACATGGGGCAAGAAAGAAACCTGAAAAGAACCTTAATAATATTTTGAACTAAGTGAAAATAAAAACACAATGTATCAAAATTTGTGAGATGCAATGAAACCAGTACTTAGCCGGATATTTATAGTATCGGATGCATATATTACAAAAGATTAAAAACTCTTAATAAATTAGGCATAGAAGGAATATATCTCAAAATAACAAAGGCAATAGATGACAAGCCCACAGCTAATAGCATACCTAGTGGTGAAAGATTGAACTCATTTCCAATAAGGTCAGGAACAAGACATAGGTGTCCACTCTCACCACTCCTATTCAACATAGTACTAGAAGTCTTAAATAAAGCAATCAGGCAAGAAAAAAAGTATCAGAATTAGAAAGGAAGAAATAAAATTGTCTCTATATACAAATGACATGATTTTATATAAAGAAAATCCTAATGATTCAATAAAAAAAACTGTTATAGCTAATAAATCTAGTTAAGTTACAGATACAATTTTTTCATCAAAAGTTTACAAAAATACTAACTCAAAAGGGTACCTGCACTCCAATGTTTATAGAAGGATAAAAAATTAACATGCAAAAGTCAGTAACATTTCTATAGACTAACACATTTTCTGAAAAAAAAAAAAAATTGTTCCCATCTACAATAGCATCAAAACAGTAAAATGTAGGAATAAATTTAAATAAGAAGGCAAAATATCTCTATTCTGAAAAGTACAAGACATTAATGCAAGAAAGCAAACAAATAAATGAAATGTTACCCATGCTCATGGGCTGAAATAAATGCTAATACTCTCAAAATGGCTTTAATGCCATCTCTATCAAGATTCCAATAGCAATAATTTATATAGGAGCATAATTTAAAGAAGTACAAAAACCTCTCCTAAAATTTATATGCAACCACAAAAGGTTCCAGATAGCCAAAGAAATCTGAGGGAGAACAAAGCAGGAGGTATCACACTTTCTGATTTCAAGCTATATTGTAAAAGCTATATTCTTCAACACAGTATGGTACTGGAATAAAAATAAATAACTGGCACAGAATTGAGAGCCCACAAATACACTCAAGCAACTTGATATGTAGATATACATACATGTATTTGACAAGGGAATCAATAACACTCAATAGAGAAAAGACAGTCTCTTACATAAATGGTACTGGAATAACTGGATATTCACATGTAAACAATATAACTGGATCCATATGTCATACTGTTCACAGAAATATTTTCTTTACTTTTATATTTTGGATCTTAACCCCTTATTGGATATATGTTTTGCAAATATTTTCTCATTCTGTAGGTTTATTTTTCACTTTATTGGGGTTTTTTTGTTGTTTGTTTTTTGTTTTTTTGTTTTTTTTCTGTGCAGAAGAGAAAAAAGGAGAGGGAGGCAAACCATAAAAGAGACTCTTAACTATAGAGAACAAACTAAAGATTATTGGAGAAGTGGGGGGGGGGGTTGGGCTAAATGGATGATGAGCTTTTTTCAATTTCTTTTAATGTTTCTTTATTTTTGAGAGAGAAAGGGCTCACATGAGGGAGGGGCAGAGAGAGAGGGAGACATAGGATCCAAAGTAGCCTCCAGGTTCTGAGCTGTCAGCACAGAGCCTGATGTGGGGCTCAAACCCATGAAACATGAGATCATTACCTGAGCCAAAGTTGGACACTCAACCAACTGAGCCACCCTGGTGTCCCTAAATGGATGATGAGTATTAAGGAAGTCACTTGTGCTGAGCACTGGGTATTATATGTAAGTGATGAATCACTAAATTGTACTCTTGAAACTAATATTATACTATTGTTAACTAAAATTAAATAAAAACTTGAAACATACAAACATAAATGCTAAAAAAAAAAACACAACCCAATTAAAAATGGGCAAAGAATCTGAATAGAATTTCTCCAAAGAAAATATACAAAAGAGCAATAGGTACATGAAAAGATGCTCAATACCACTAGTCAATAGAAAATTTCAAATTAAAACCACAATGAGTTATCACTTCATGCCTATTAGAATGGACATCTTCAAAAAGATAAGATATAACAATTGCTGGCATGGATGTTAGAAAAGGGAACCCTACTTGTATACCTTTGGTGGGATTGTAAATCGGGATAGCTACTATGGAAAACAATATAAAGGATTATCAAAAAATTAAAAATAGAACTACCATATGATCCAGCAATTACGTGTCTGGAAATATAGCCAAAGTAAATGAAAACACTAATTTGAGAAGATACCTGCACCCTCATGTTCATAGTTGCATAGCCAAGACATGCAAACAACCTAAGTGTCCACTGATGAATTAATAGATGAAGAAGTTTACACAAACACAAACACACACACACACACACACACACACACACACACACACACTGAAATGTCAATCAGCTACAAAAACGAAGAAATCCTCTCATTTGTGACAACATGGATGGAATTTGAAGCCATTATAGTAAGTGAAATAAGTCATACATAGAAAGATAAATCTTGCATGATCTCCCTTTACTTATGGAATAGAAAAAAAATCCATAGAAAAAGAGATTAGACTTGCAGTTACCAAAGGCAGAGGGTGAGAGAAAGGGGAATTACAGGAAGGTCATTAAACAGACACCCAGTTATAAGATAAAACAAACAAACAAACCAACAAACAACTATGGATATAATGTATGGCATGATAACTATAGCTAATACTGCTGAATTATATACCAAAAAATTAAGAGAGTAAATCCTAGGAGTTCTTATCACAAGGAGAGGCTTTTTTTTCCTTTCTTTTCTTTTTTATTGTATCTATATGAAAAGATGGATGTTAGCTAAACCTGTTATGGTAATCATTTCACAGAATTTGTAAACCAAACCATCATGCTGTATGCCTTAAACTTACATAGTTATGTGTGTCAATTATTTCTCAATAAAACTGCAAAAAAAAAGACTTCCAGAATGTGACATAGTCCTTGCTTATTGGTGTGTGTGTGTGTGCGTGTGTGTGTGCGTGTGTGTGTGTGTGTGACCAGCACTGGTATCAAAATATAGATATTTTATCAAATTATTACTAATAGATCTCTAAAAAAATTTTTTTTAGGACAGCAAAGTTCCCATTAAAATTTCTCACTCCTGCCTACTTTTCTTATACCTACATGCTGCCATTTGACATAATTCTGACCAATGTGGCATAACCAGAAATGTATTGATTGAGGATTCTGGGAAGTTATTTCCTTCAAGAAAAGGTCAGATACTAATGCCTTGCAAAGAAAGAAGAGTACTTACCAACACCTTCATTCCACATTAATTTAATTGCCTGATTTTGATCCATTTATTCATATCCATATGACATTTTATCTATTGACACTGAACCCAGAATTTCTACAAAGTTCTATTGGAATAAGTAGCTTCCAAATCATATGTTATTGGCCTTGGCTTCTTGCATGTTTCATCATATATTTTATTTCTCCAAGTAATGAATTCAAATCTATTTTGCTGCTTATAGCAACCTTCTCCATACCCTGCTCTCTTCTCAATATTAAATCTTCATTCCTCTTAGAACATCCATATTTATACTTTAGTGCAACCTCCAGAACAATGAATGAAAAGTATACATGTGTCAATTCCAATTATTTGAGATTAGAGTTTACTCTAATAATTCTTATTAATTTTTAACTGTTACATTAGCATTTAGTTTAAACTCAATGAATAAAATGGAAAACTGCTTTTAAGTAATCTTTCATGTAAAAATACTACCTAACATTATAAAAGACAAGATTCCAGTTATATAACCATGAAATCAGAAGTATTAGAGTAAAGAGAACACAAGAAAAGAAAATGCTAGGCCACTTAGCATGCAGCTCATACTCTAATTCATTTTCAGTGCCATCCCTCATTTCAGTCACAAAGTTTTCAGCAGGCATCCAGAGTTAACAATTAGATGACATTTAAGTAGTTCCTCAAGTATATGCACACACACACGCCCATACACACACACACATTTTCTTTTTAAAAGATAAAGTGAACTTTTAAACAGGGAATATTTAATTTTAACCACTCCACTTCTCATTGATCTCATGACATATCATCATTTGACAATTTTTGGCATTCTATCATAAAAACAAAACAAAACATTATATTCTATATATTCTAAAATAAAATATTTAGGGGAAATTTAACATTAAAATAAAACATATAATTATAGCATTAATGATATCCACATAAATATTCTGAACTACAATATATATTTACATATAAATATATATGTATAGAAATATATATATAATATATATACATTTTAATTTAGAGAGTGAATTCAAGAAATTGATTATTCAAGAAAAACAGTACAGGTAGACTTGAATAAAATCTCATCTGCTTAAGGAGTCTATAAGGTCAGCAAGTTATGTAATTTCCTTTATCTCCTTTTTTCTCACCCATATTTAGGGAAATTATTCTATTGACTGAAAATGAGAGGAGAAAAATCTATGTATAAAGAAAAGTATTTAGAAAAATTTGGGTATAATTTTAAAGATATTTTCCATCCCTTCTCCTCACCCTTCTATTCTTCCTTAACCTGTTCTGCATCCTGGGAGGTTGACCTGTATGGATGATATAAAATTTCCTTGTTGTTTGGCTTTTAGTAAAGGTTAAGCAATGAGAGGTACCAGATAAAAATTGGAACGTCAGAGAAGAAAAGATACTGATGTACTTTTTACACCAGTAAAAGTGTTTCCTCCTTCCCTGTGAGGTTATAAAGGGTTAACTGTATTATTCTACTGAAAGGCTGCTTCTCTCCAATAGCCATTCTCTCTATGAGTATGAGTATGAGTATGAGCAGGAGTATGAGTATGCCATCTCTTTCCTGCCATCACCCTGACAAACATGGATAAGTATAAAAATATGAGTTATACTTACTTAGTAATTATTCAGTGAATTACACATAAACATGATTATTTTTGCTTTTAATAAACATTATTAACAAGATGTACATCCAGATGTCATTGAGAAATGAAATCCAAATAAAGTTTTGTATTTAATTTGGTATTAAAATGATGAGAGCTCAAACTTGATTTGTTATCTAGTTCAGACCTAATTGCAGAATAGGATATGTACAAATTGCTTCATTTAGCTCATAAAACAACCTTGTCACAGCAGAGGATGCCTGATTGGTGACAGTTTTAAAAATATTCTTATAGAGGCAGATATTCTAGTAGTATTTCTGATATTATTAAAATTTTCTATATGATTTATGTTTTCATCAAGAAGTATAGAATAGTCTAAATAACCCATGACAATGTACCTGGTTTTATGTTAAGAGATTCAAAGATATTTATTTAAATCCTTACAATTCAGAAAAGCAGAATCAATAGACCCATTGATGTTTCCACATTAGTAATCCAGTTGTGAAAGGATTTGCCTAGGAAGAGCTAATAATATACTCTGTTCTAGTGCTTAGCAGAATCTAAGTCTGACATCAGCTTATTTTTACCGATAGTTTTTGCTGCTTTATGGTGCTTACTGTGGATTGGTTCCCTGAAATTTAATCTTTCCACATATCAGAAATTCATAAGCTATTAATTTTGTAAATAGAACCATTTTAACTATATTAATGCATATATGTGTGTATTTTCTTCTATACTACACGTACTTTTGTAATTGGTTGAATTTTGCCCCCCCCCCAAATTTTTGCTGGTTGCCTAACCCCCAGTACCTCAGAATGTTATCTTATTTGGACATATGGGTCTTTACAGAAATAATCAAGTTAAAATGAAGTCATTAGGGTAAGCCCTAGCCCAATATAACTGGTAAACTTGTTTAAAAAAAAAAACAAAAAACCAAGGGTGGCAGGATTTAGACACAGAGATAGATTCACATAGACAGGGGATGAGGTGAAGAGATACAAGGAAAAGACCGTCAACTGCAAGCCAAGGAGATAGGCCTGGAACGGACCCTTTTCCCACAGCCCTCAGAAGAAACCAGCCCTGCTGACACCTTGATCATGGACTTCTCCATAGCCTCCATAGCCTTCAGAATTGTGGGAATAAATATCTATTATTTTAACAACTTAGTTTGTGGTACTTTGTTTCAGCAGTCCTAGAAAATTAATAAACTTCCAAAAGGGGGTCAAATATTTCCAAGGTCATTCTCTGAACTTTCAGGTAGTCAAGGCAAGGAAAAGAAGACAATGGATTTCATCTTTTGTTAAAATAAAGATAAAAATGCTACAGATTTTTTTCAGTCACTGTATTCTACCCTGTTCCTCATAGATCATATTAAAAATACATGAGTTAATAATATATTGACAAAATATTGGGTGAATTGTAAGAATGTTCTTATATAAACACTTTATTAATATCAAAGGTTATTTTTCTGTATATGCTAACAGAAAAATAGTGTGTTGCTATTCCTGCTTGTTCTCATCAATATCATCTTAAAAATCCAGAACACATTCTAAATGAATTTTTTAAGACATTAAAGAGTTACCACAGAACTAAAGACTTCAGAAACAAAAACCTTATGTATAGGCAAACATAAGCTTGGCTTGAGACATTTGCTAAATGTTAAGTGGCACAGGCAGAGTCTAACAAACAACTCAAGCAGACAGAGGCAGAGGTCAGTATTTGGAAGACTAAAAAGTGAACTCTAGGGTCTACAAAAGAGAAGAGACCTTGGTAAACATTCCAAACTTGCAACTGGAATTCCAGAAGGGCTACATCCTAGACTGAGGTAAAGAAACAATCCATGGGAAACATTAAATCTTAAGTCAACACAATCCCAGACTAAATGCAAGTGACCTATCCTTATCTACTGCTCACCAGAAAGCTAGAATTCATCCTCACTAAATGTGTTTTTAAAACAAAGCACCATACCCCAACAGTTTTCCAACTGAATTCAACCAAAATTTGAAAGACCGGATAATGTCACGCCATGTATTTTTTTCAGAGCACAGTAAATTTAGAAAATATTTCAAAATTTTAAAGTAGCAAATATATTAATAACTAAAATGATTAAAGTACATAAAGTTAGAAAAAGAAAAAAATCAACAATGGTAAAGGTATATAAAAAATCTATATGAGGAAAACACTATGAAGTATACTAAAAGTCAGGGCACCTGGGTGGCTCAGTCAGTTAAGCATCCGACTTCAGCCTAGTTTATGATCTCATGGCTCCTGAGTTTGTGCCTCACGTGCGGCACTGTGCTGACAGCTCAGAGCCTGGAGCCTGCTTCAGATTCTGTGTCCCTCTCTCACTCTGCCCCTCCCCCCACCCTTGCAAGAATGAATAAACATGAGAGAAGAAAGAAAGAAAAGAAGGAAAGAAAGAAAGAAAGAAAGAAAGAAAGAAAGAAAGAAAGAAAGAAAGAAAGAAAAAGAAAGAAAGGTATACTAAAAGTCAACTGGAACAAAATAGAAAGATAATTCTTATTTTTGGGTAAAATATCTGAACATTATTCAGGTCAACTTTTTCTAACTTTCTTAGCTGATATTTATCAATTTTACATGATCCTAGTAAAAATAAATATCAGGATTTGTTTGTTTGTTTGTTTGAATTCAATGGAGCTAATCATGTCAATACTAAAGTTCATAATGAAAAATGAATATGCAAAATGAGCTATGAAATAACTGAAGGAGAAAGGTGATGAAAGTGGATACTTCTTTAGCAGGTACTAAAACATATATAAGCATAATTAAACCATAATTAAATGTGGTTCTACCTCCAAAATAGGTAAATAGCACAATGCATAGCATAAAAAGCCAATAGGTAGACCTAAGTCCATAGGGGTTTCTAATATATGACCAAATTGGCATCTCAAATCACCAGGAAATATAATAGCTTTTTTTAAAAATAAAAGTGAAGGGATAACTGTATAGCCTTAAAAAAAAAGTGGATCCCTATCATCACATGCAAGAATGAATTCCAACCAGATGGGAGATCTAAATGTAAAAAGTGAAAACATACA
The DNA here is from genome assembly GCF_018350195.1 of Panthera tigris. Taxonomy (NCBI): domain Eukaryota; kingdom Metazoa; phylum Chordata; class Mammalia; order Carnivora; family Felidae; genus Panthera; species Panthera tigris. Next base: position 171,331,245 of record NC_056667.1, read on the forward strand.
AATACTTGATGATAGCATAGGTATGTTTCTCCACATTATCATAAACAAAATCAACAGGTGAAAACTGAAAAAACTGCATTATAAGTCATAGGTAAAAAGAAAAAAATCCCTAATTTATAAGCACCTTTTAAAACTGGGAAACATGACACCAAAATATGACAGAAAAAAGTCTCATAAAAAATATAAAAATTGCCTATAACATATAAAAAGGTTTTCATTTTCACTTAATATGAGAGAATAAGAGAAATGCAAAATAAAACTAGACAAAGATACAATATCTCAATCATCAGTTTGGCAAATTTAAAAAGCTTGACAATATATTTTTTTCACAAGGTTATCATAAAACAAACATTCTCATATATTGATATTGGGAATATGAGATTATAGAACCCCTAAGGAGAATCATTAGTCAATAACTTTAAAAATTACATATGATGGAGCACCTGTGTGACTCAGTCAGTTGAGTGACCGAGTCTTGATTTTGGCTGGGGTCATGATCCCAGGGTCATTGGATCAAGCCCTGCATAGGGCTCTGTTCTGGCTGTGGAGCCTGCTTAAGATTCCCTCTCTCTCGCTCTCTCTCTCTCTCTCTCTCTCTGTCCCTCTCCCCTGCTCACATGCGTGTGCTCTCTCTTGCTTCCTCTTAGATTTAAAAAAAAAAAAAAAAAATATATATATATATATATATATATATATATATATGTGAATTTACCTTTTGACCCAGAAAATCTACTTTCTAAGAATGTACCCTGAAGGTACTTTTTCAACAATGTGAAAATACATCTGCTGTGGATTATTCACTTCAGCATTATTTATGGTCAAAGCAGTTTGGAAATTATTTAAATACTTTTGCAAAGGTTAGATAAACTATGGTCCATCCACAATATTGTGTACTAAGTAGCTATACTTTAAAAAATGGCTACATATGTAGTAATTAATTGGATATTTTGTAAGTAACAAAAGAGTGTCAATAGCATGTTGTATCTTGTGTAAGAAGAAGAGTATAAGAAAATATGCAGGTATGTGTTAATTTTTGTAAAATAAAACCTTAGGAAGGACAAATGAGAAAGTATGAAATTTGCTATCTAAAGAGGCAGGTAGGAAAGGGAAAATGATAGAGCAGGTAGGGAATGACAATTCTGAGTTGTCCCCTTGAATTGCAAGTCTTGCTAGGTCCAAGAAACAGCAACCTTCCTCAGGTCCTTCTTGGTCCATTAGGTCCAGGCATGTACTAATTATTATTAGCCCCAGTGACTTCATTTTTCTTGCTTGCATTTTTGCAAATAGTACCTTCATTAAATTTTCCTCAATCACCCCTTTGAGTAGGCCATCTGTTTAGTGGTAAAAACAAAATTGATATAAGTGTATCATCAGCAAAAACAATTGATTAATGGATCACTCCTATATTTTTCCATCTTTGAAGGTCTGTATTTGTGGTCTTTCCACCATTCTATTTGCAGATTTCGTGGTATACTGAAGCCGATACCTAACTTCTTCCTCAACTTTAGGATATTCAATGAGTATATTGTTACCTTGATTAGGTTTTTTGTCCTGTGTTTTCGTGACTGGGTTAATGATATGTCAATGACATTATATTCTGCACATAGAGTTTTTTTTTTTTTTTTAATTTAAAGGTTAGTAACTTAAAAATGCTAGAATACACAGAAAACATATGCATGGGTAAGAAATATTGTTAGGAACATTAAGAGTTCTGTAGTATCTAAATATATTATTGTTTTCTGATGAAACATCTTCAATTTATTTGTATCTACGCATTTGTATGGACTGTCTAATTTCCATACACAACCAATATAGTGTAAATTACTGCATTAATTAGAAAACAGTATTCAAATCTATTTGGATGCAAACCAATGTGGTAAAAAATATAAAATATCTTAACACATCCCCATTCATATCCTAGTTTTTAACACACAAGTGGTATGATTATATATACAATATACATATATAGATTATATTACAATATCAGATTTTATAACATATACCACCTTGAATCTGATTTAAAAATATGATTAAAAAACAGGTAGCATAACTTCAATTTTAGTCTCTCCAAAAGAATGGCAGGTTTCTAGTTTGTTCCGGAGGAGTTTGGCACCTCGGTAGGATAATATTATTAAAGCAGTCTTTGCAAACTGCCAGTACCCTCTAGTGTACATTATCAATAAAACCCTCAAATAAAATGAACAATATTGCCTTTCTCTTTAATGATTACCGTTTCTCCACACTCTCTTGGTTTGTTTTAATATTTCCAAGCATTCAATCAAGCAACGATTACCTGGGTGAAATGATGAAGTATGCTGATTATAAATAATTCTTAGCCACGGTGCAATCCATAGGAATTTATTCCTTGGTATAGAGCTGTAATTTCTATTCATTTTCATGTCAGTCAAAAAATTGTATTGATGGAAGAATTAGACTTCAAAGTGGTTCTTATTCTAAAATTCTGTCATGGTTATTGATTTAACTGACATTTAAACTATCATAGCATGTCACAAACATACACAAATCCTTACATATCTTTGTCAAAGTGAATGAAAACACAGGTACAGAAAGAAAAAAAAACTTAAAAAGTGTAGTGGGAATGTTACATTAAGTTGGTTGGTTTCAGGAATCATTTGAATTAACCAGAATTCCTATTATTTCTGGCATAAAGCCTGGAAGCCTAATTGTGCACATTGGGACATCCTCAATACCACCTAGACCCTACAGCTATTACATAATGAAATATTTTTCTACTTCAATATTAAGCCATTGCTCTTTTGGGTTAACACTGGCTCTCCCATATATATTAGCAAAAGGAAAATAAAATAATATACTGTACTCGCACATTTGGGACCAGAAAATAGACACAAAACAACAAGAAACTTCACTATCTTAATTTATTGTGAGAGTCAAAGAGCATTGGTCTTGAGATACTATTTTGGAAAACAAAATCCCAACAGTGTCAAAGTAGTTTACCAGTTAGTATGCTAAGCTATTTGTACTTTACTGTAACAATTACATTTTGTGGTTATTATGTGGAGTAATATTTCAAAAGCAAATTGGTTGTCAGAGGAAATTAAGCATTCCTAAGAATACATATTTATCACCTGAAGGAAATGGCTATTTATTTCTTGCATATAAACATATATACATATAATGGAGTGTTTTCATATGAGAAAGCCTATACCTACTTTTCATTTTTAGGTAAAAATGCATTTTTAAGTATTTTTTAAATGTTTTTTTTATATTTGAGAGAGAGACAGAGACAGAGACAGAAAAAGAGACAGAGCATGGGCAGAGGAGGGACAGGGAGACAAAGACAGAATCTGAAGCAGGCTCCAGGCTCTAAACCGTAAGCTGTCAACACAGAGCCCAATGGGGGGCTTGGACTTACCAGCAGTGAGATCATGACCTTAGCCAAAGTTGGACACTTAACCAATTGAGCCACCCACGTGCCCTGGTAAAGATGCATTAAAAATTTTTTTTTAATGTTTATTTATTTTTGACAGAAAGAGAGAGAGAGACAGAGACAGAGCATGAGTGGGGAGGGGGCATAGAGAGAGGGAGACACAGAATCCAAAGCAGGCTCCAGACTCCAAGCTGTCAGAACAGAGCCCACTGAAGGGCTCGAACCCACAGACTGCGAGATCATGACCTGAGCCAAAGTCAGACGCTCAACTGAGTAGGCCACCCAGGTGCCCCTAAAAATGCATTTTTAAAAGAAAACCCATGTAAGTTAGAAGCCACTGAAGGCTCTGAGAATATAGACTGAGTGGAGGAAAATAAGGAAATACTTTAATCATAAAACTACATTGGTGCAGATTCTGGCATATTTTTTAAACAGGGTAAAAGCTAAATAAAATATTAAAATTGTATTATGGTTCTTAGTTAAGTAACTTTCAAATATAGCATGAAAATTTGGGGAAAAATAAAATATTAAAATTTTTTAAAATGTTTATTTATTCATTCATTATTATTTATTTATTTATTTATTTATTTATTTATTTATAGGGAGTGGGGGAGGGGCATAAAGTGAGGGAGAGAGAGAATCTCAAGCAGACTCTACACAGTCAGCACAGAGTCCAATGCGGGGCTCAGTCTCACAAACTGTGAGTCATGATCTGAGCCAAAATCAAGTGTCCAACACTCAACTAACTGAGTCACCTAGGCACCCTGACAGAATATTAAATTTTAACAGCTGTTAGAAGATAAAACTGAAGTAAACACACTCATACACACACACATACAACTCAAGCTCTTAATCAATACTAGCTAGATAGGTGTAATGACTAACAAAGAATCAGAGAGACAACTGAAAAATAGAAAATCTTTAAATAGTTTTCTCTGTTTTCATGTCCCAGTGGCTCCTGTGAAGATGATGGGGAAAAATAAATTAAATTCATCTTTATGATTATATACATTTTTAGAGCTTACTAAACAAGTTAGAAAATTATTATATTCAGAATAGTCATATAATTTATGTAATGAATGGATATTTTCATTTCAGTTTGCTTCTTTATATAATCTCTTTGAAATATTTCTTAAAAGTTACATATCTCTCTAAAATCATTTTAAAGAAATAATATTATGTAGAATATTAAACATATAAAAGTGGATGCATACGGATAAGTGTTTATTTCTGTCTGAAGTAATCAGTGATTTCCACATTTTTTAATGATCACAGAACCCTGTAAAATGATTTATTTGATGGTTTGAGAAAATTTTAATTGCTACCTCATGATGAAGAAATAGATCCAAGCAAGTTTTTTGGAAAATAAAACAAAGTAATACCTTCAAGTAGTTAAATCTCAATATTGGAGAAGAGATTTGAATTAATAACTTTTGTTTTTATGAACTTAAAATTATTCTTTTAATTTTTGTTTTGATTTTACTATTTTTTGACTTAATTACTTTTAGAAAATGATTTAGGGCAGGATTTTTCTTTACAAACATTTTCTCAAAAAAATCCCCAAAATTCTAATTTCAATTTATAAAAGAATATATGAAGCTTAATTTTACTTATGTTGATTTGAACCCTATAAAGTTGTTAATGTTCAACATTTTTTACTCTAAAAAATAGCAATATTATATTGCATAATTTGACAGTATATTGTGTAAACATATAAAATGACTATGAAACTATTTGGTCTATCTAGTGTTCTGATAATATATTTATCAACTAAATTAAAAATCATAGTTATTTACTCTAGGAATTCTATATTTATTGCTAAAATAATCGTGTAGGGGGAAAATCATTCTTAGACCTTGTCTGATGGACAATAAGATTGCATGGACTCCTGTGGCTGCTTCAGCAGAGATCAGAACCTTTGCACCTTTCTTGGCACAGGTCTTTACAACCACAACTCAGTCTGAACTGAATTGGCCTTTGGGAGTCAAGGAGAGAAGCCATATTTGGCTGGGAGAGTTCTTTCTTCCCAGTGTCAAGGAAGATGACAATTCAAGAGTAAAAAGATGATTTTCAAAGAAGTTATGTATTATTTACAGATATGTCCTTTATCTTCTATCTTTTTACAGTTCTTTTAAGATGGCTTGTAAAATCCTAGATCAAGTCTAAATGTATGTATTCAGTAAGGAAATATTTGTTCTCATTATTTTAAATTACACTTAACTGCTAAACATTCAAAATGATTACAGATATGTTTTATCCTAAGAAAAGTTTATGAGAACTGTCAGAACCCTATATGTTGCTTTTGACATATTTTAAATATTGTATAATTTATTTCTTCAAAGACATAGAAAGAATCAGCATTCTAGACAACACAGAAAAAACAGAATGAAAATGTAGAGTGAAGATTGTTAATATTGCTAAAATAAATCAAATGTGTTAAAAATAAAATTTGAGGGGCACCTGGGTAGCTCGGTTGGTTAAACATCTGACTTTGTTTCCAGTTATGATCTCACAGTTTGTGGGTTCAAGCCCTGTATGGGGCTCTGAGCTGACAGCTTAGAGCCTGGAGCCTGCTTTGGATTCTGTGTCTTCTCTCTCTGCCCCTCTGCTTCTCATGCTTTGTCTCTCTCAAAAATAAATAAGCATTAAAAAAATAGCAAAAACTAAGTTTAAAAAAATAAAATAAAATTTGGATGAATATATCTTAAAATCTGAACATAAAAGAATAGAAATATTATACATATATATTTATAATACCAAAAGATATTAAAAATATTATTCATGGATTAAAATTTTTGCAATGATTATCATATTACTACTAATAAAAATATTGACTCCATGAATTACAAAACAAAAAATCAGATTATTTGCGTTTATTTGTATAAGAAAATATTTCATCTCATAGTTTCTCTTAAATATTTAATTCTTTACCTAACAAAGATCTGCATAACACCTAACCACAAATTAAAAACACTTGGCAGACCAGTTCATGCAGGGTTTGCAATCAGCATGTGTAATACATTTTGTTATTGATTTACTGATAATATTTTCAAATTTTATACATGTGACTACAGAAGTTAAAAATTTACTTATAGCAATATACACTTTAAGCCAGGGTAAATGATAAAAGATAAGCTTTTCAAAACATCAGCAACATATAAAATAAGAAGTTAAGACAGCTTTAGGCAAAGAAAAAAAAAACCCTGTAAACAACTATTTTAGAGAAATATTTCATAGATACACAAAAGATATAAATAGCAGTATTTGTTGATTTCTTCTACAATGGCAAAAAGAGAAGAAGGAAATAATATATAAAATATGATTTTATTGATATTATGCAGTATTATGCAGCCATTATAATGAATAGAGCAACTCAATGTGTGCTATTGTGAAAGAATATTTAATAATTATTGTCTCATGAAAATAGCCTATAGCAAAGAGTAGACGTTTGTCCAATAGGTGTCCATTGCATCTATATTATGTTCTAGATACTGCTCTAGAGTCCAGTGCTCCATTTATTTTGGAACAGAAACAAACAGAAAATCAAAATGCATGTTTTTAAATCTATTTATGCTCATATGTTTTACACAGACTGAAAATAATCTGGAAGATACAAAGGGAAATTGCTTTTTTTTAAATGTTTATTTTTGAGAGGTGGGGAAGGAGCAGAGAGAGAGGGAGACAGAGGACTTCAGGCAGGCTCTGTGCTGACAGCTCAGAGTCTGATTCGGGGCTCAAACCCATGAACTGTGAGATCATGATCTGAGTTGAAGTGAGACGCTTAACTGACTGAGCCAACCAGGGCCCCAAGAGAAATTACCTTTGAGAAACACAGAGAGTGTGATTATAGTGAGAGATAGCAAATGAAATTGTATACTTATATTTTTTACTTTTTTTAACTTTCAATTTTAAGATTTTCAGAGTTCAGTTACCATGTTTTAGTAAATAATAACAGCATCCCGACACCATAGTTCAATTTTAGTTATCTTGCTATGTTAAGTGTGAGTAGTAGCATAAAGTTCACTGCTAGTTCTTCAGTCCACAAATCATTATGTAAATAACGAATGCACATCATGATCAGGGACCAGTCACATCACTTCTTTCAAAGTCTGTTAATGGTTGGAGCCTGTGCATCTATTACAATCAGATAGCAAAGGCTGTAGTTGTTCTGACTCTTTCCCTCACAGTGAGAAACCCATGTGGCATTTACAGAAGTGGATAACAGAATGGGGCAACAGGCTAGCAAAATTAAAATGCAACAAAGAAATGAAAAGTGATAATACTGAAAAAAAGGAAATCTGAATTGAATTGAAATGTAAGTATAGGGAAGAAGCGTTAAGATGGTGGAGGAGTAGGAGGACACCATGCTTGCCTCATACCCTCGAACACAGCTAGATAATTATCAAATCATTCTTATCACCCAGGAAATTGATCAAAGGATTGAGACAATCAGCTGCACAATTGGGGGGAGAAAAGAGGCCACGTTGGGGAAGGTAGGAGGTGTTGTGATGTAGCTTGGGACAAACAAATCATGGGTGCTGGGGAAGGGGGAATCCCTGATCATGGAGAGGGGAGAGAGAGAGAGAGAGAGAGAGGGAGAGATAAAGCAGCATGCAGGAGTTTGCCCAAGAAGAACACTTCCTTGAAACCACTGACTGGGAAAATAAGAAGGGCTGATCATTGCAAGTTTTTGCAAACAATGGAGCTGAAAGTTTGAAGTTCTGTAGATTGTTCACTCTTCCATGAGGACTTCCAGAACAGTAGCAGGGGTGAACTTACCTCTCCAGGGAAGAGGGTAGGACTATACCATTTTTCATCCCTCCCATCAGCAGCAGCACAGTGCACACACTGGAGGCTTGTATCACTTACACTAAAACTTCCCCCTCTGGGCTCTGCAGGTGTCTTTTTTTTAATTATTAATTTTTTAAAAAAATTATTTATTTTTGAGAGAGAGAGAGAGAGAGAGAGACAGAGCATGAGTAGGGGAGGGGTAGAGAGAAAGGGAGACACAAAATCCAAGATAGGCTACAGGCTCTGAGCTGTCAACATAGAGCCTTATGGGGGGTTCAAACTTGTGGTACAGACCACAAGATCATGACCTGAGCCAGAGTCAGACACTTAACCAACTGAGCCACCCAGGCACCCCCTCTTTTTTTTTTATAAGCTTCATGTTCTGCATGGGGCCCAATGACCCTGAAATCAAGACCTCATCTGAAATCAAGAGTCAGACACTCAACCAACTTAACTACCTAGGTGTCCCAAGAGGTGTCTCTTTTAATATGACAAGTGTGATAGAAAGCTAGAGCAGCAGGCACCTCCCCCAGAAGATCAGCATAAACCCCTCCACATGCACCAGGTCTACTGATCATAGAGTGCTGCAAGGCTTCAGCTCTAGTGGAAATAGAACTGGACACAGGCTTTCCTAACATAAAAAAGACAGAGACCTCAAAAAAATGCCAAGACAGAAGAATTCATCCCAAAAGAAATAACAAGAAGAAGTCACAGCATAAAAATAGATATAAGTAATATGCCTGAACCAGAATATAAAACAGCAATGATAAGGATACTACCTGGGCTTGAAGAGAGCATAGAAGAAACCAGAAACCTTTACCACACATATAAAAGAACTAGAAACTAGTCAGTACAAAATAAAAATGCTATACCCGAGATACAAAACTGACTGGATCTAATGATCACAAGGATGGAAGAAGCAGAGGAGTGAATAAGTGATATAGAAAACAAAATTGTGGAAAACAATGAAGGTGAAAAGAAGAGGGAAAGAAAAATATTGGATTATAATGTAGACTTAGAGAAATCAGCAACTCCATAAAACATAAAACATTTGTATCATAGGAATTCTTTGAAGAAGAGAGGGAAAAGGAGGCAGAAGATTTTTTGAGCAAATTACAGGTGAAAAATTCTGTCATCTGGGTAAAGAAACAGACATCCAAATTCAGGAGGCACAGAGAACTCCATTCAAAATCAACAAAAGCTAGCCAACACCAAGACATGTTGTAATAAAATTTGGAAAATGCAGAAAGAAGGAAAGAATCCTAAAAGTATCAAGGGAAAAGAAATTCCTAACCTACAAGGAAAAATAAATCAGGCTAGCCATATCTCTTCACAGACACCTGGCATGACATATTGGGAAAAACATGCAGCCAAGAATACTTTATCCAGCAAGGCTATTATTTAGAATAGAAGGAGAGATACAGAGTTTCCCACACAAACAAAAACTAAAAGAATTCGTGACTACTAAATCAGATCTGTAAGAAATATTAAAGGGGACACTTTGAAGGGGAAAGAAAGACCAAAAGTGCCAACAATCAGAAAGGAACAGAGAAAATCTCCAGAAACAACTATACAGGTAATACAATAACATTAAATTTATATCTATCAATAATCACTCTGAATATAAATAGACTACATGCCCCAATCAAAAGACATAGGTATCAGAATGGATTTAAAAAACAAAAATAGGGGCGCCTGGGTGGCTCAGTTGGTTGAGCGTCTGACTTCAGCTCAGGTCACGATCTCGTGCTCTATGAGTTCAAGCCCCGCGTTGGGCTCTGGGCTGATGGCTCAGAGCCTGGAGCCTGTTTCAGATTCTGTGTCTCCCTCTCTCTCTGCCCCTCCCCCGTTCATGCTCTGTCTCTCTCTGTCTCAAAAATAAATAAATGTTAAAAAAAAATTAAAAAAATAAATAAATAAATAAAAAACAAAAATAAAAACAAAAACCCAAAAAACAAAAAAACACGCAATTATATGTTGCCAACAAGAGACTCATTTTAAAAAATTTAATGTTTATTTTTTTAACATTTATTGATTGTTGAGAGTGACAGAAAGAGCATGAGTGGGGGAGGGGCAGAGAGAGTGGGAGACACAGAATCAGAAGCAGGCTCCAGGTCGGAGCTGTCACAGAGCCTGATGCGGGGCTTGAACTCACAGACCACGAGATCATGACCTGAGCTGAAGTCAGACGCTTAACCAACTGAGTCACCCAGGTGCCTCAACGTTTAATTATTTTGAGTGACAGAGACAGACAGGGCATGAGCAGGGAAGGGGCAGAGAGAGAGGGAGATACAGAATCTGAAGCAGGCTCCAGGCTCTGAGCTGTCAGCACAGAGCCCGATTCGAGACTTGAACTCACAGACCGTGAGATCATGACCTGAGCAAAAGTTGGACACTTAACTGACTGTGCCACCTAGGTGCCCCAAGAGACTCATTTTAGACCTAAAGACAGCTGTGGATTGAAAGTGAGGGGATGTATAAACATTTATTATGCTAATGGATGTTAAAAGAAAGCTGGAGTGTCATACTTATATTAGACAAACTAGATTTTAAACCAAAGACTGTAATAAGAGATGAAGATGGGCACTATATCATAATAAAGGGGCCTATCCAATAAGAAAATCTAACAATTGTAAATATTTATGCCCCCAACATGGAAGAACCAAATATATAAATCAATTAATAAGAAACATAAAGAAACTCATTGATAATAATACAATAATACTAGGGCACTTTAATACTCCACTTACAACAATGGACAGATCACCTAACCAGAAAATCAACAAGAAAACAATGGCTTTGAGTGACACACTGGACCAGATGGACTTAACAGATATACTCAGAATATTTTATCCTACAGCAGCAAAATACACATGATTTCAAGTGCACATGGGACATTCTCTAGAATAGATCACATACTGGGACACAAACTAGGCCTAAAAAGGTACAAAAAGAATGCGATCATACCATGCATATTTTCAGACCACAATGCTATGAAACATGAAGTGAACCAAAAACAAAATTTGGAAAGACCACCAATACATGGAGGTTAAAGAATATCCTACTAAAGAATCAATGGGTTAACTAGGAAATTAAAGAAGAAATAGAAAAATACATGAAAGCAAATAAAAATAAAAAATTACAGTCCAGAACCTTTGGGATGCAGCAAAAGTGGACATAAGAGGGAAGTATATTGCAATACATGCCTTCCTAATGAAGGAAAAAAGTCTCAAATACACAACCTAAGCTTACACCTAAAGGAGCTAGAAATGGAAAAGCAAATGAAGGCTCAAACCAGCATAAGACAAGAAATAATAAAGATTACAGCAGAAATACATGATACAGAAACAAACAAACAAACAAAACAGTAGAACAGATCAATGAAACTAGGAGCTGGTTCTTCGGAAGAATTAAGAAAATTGATAAACCCCTAGCCAGACTTACCAAAAAGAAAAGAGAGGAGAGATCACAACAATGCAGAAATACTAATAATTATAAGATAATATTATGAAAAATTATATGCCAACAAATTGGGCTAACTGGAAGAAATGGATAAATTTCTAGAAATATAAAAACTAACAAAACTGAAACGTGAAGAAACAGAAAATTTGAACAGACCTGTAGCCAGCAATGAGATTGAATCAGTAATAATAAAAAAATCTCCCAACAAACAAAAAGTCTAGGGCCAGACAGCTTCACAGAGATATTCTACCAGATACTTTTTTTTCTTTTTGTAAGTTCAGCATGGAGACTAACGTGGGGCTTGAACTCAGGATCCCGAGATCTGGACCTGAGCTGAGATCAAGAGTCACATGCTTAACTGACTGAGCCACCCAGACACCCTTCTACCAGACATTTAAAGAAGAGTTATTACCTATTCTTCTCAAACTGTTTCAAAAAATAGAAATGGAAGGAAAACCCAAACTCATTCTATGAAGCCAGCATTACTTTTATTCTAAAACCAGAGTAAGACCCCACTAAAAAGAGAATCCAGTATCCCTAGAAACCAATATCCCTGATGAACACGGATGCAAAAATCCTCAAGAAGGTATTAGGAAATTTAATCCAACAACAACAGAATTACTCACCTCAATCAAGTGGGATTTATTCCTGGGCTCCAGAGATAGTTCAGTATTCACAAATCTATCAACATGATATACTACATTAATCAAAGAAAGGATAAGAGCCATATGATTCTCTTAACAGATGCAGAAAAAGCATTTGACAAAATGCAGCATCCATTCTTGATAAAAATTCTCAACAAAGTAGGTATATATGGAACATACCTCAACATCATAAAGGCCATATATGAAAGAGCCACAGCTAATATCATACTCAACAGTAAAAAACAGAGATTTTCCTCTATGGTCAGGTACATGACAGAGATGTCCATCTCATCATTGCTATTTAATTTGTAAGTCCTAAACTGTACTGTAAGTCCTAACCTCAGTAGTCAGACAACAAAAAGAAATAAAAGGAATCCAAAGGAAGAAGTCAAACTTTCACTATTCACAGATGATATGATACTCTATGTAGAAAACCTGAAAGTCTCCACCAAAAAACTGTTATACACAAATTCAGCAGAGTTGCAGGATATAAAGTCAGTGTACAGAAATCTGTTGCATTTCTATACACCAATAATGAAGCAGCAGAAAGGGAAATCAAGGAATCAATCCCATTTACAACTGCACCAAAAACCATAAGATTACTAGGGATAAACTTAATCAAAAGATGAAAGATCTGTACTCTGAAAACAACAGAACACTTATGAAAGAGATTAAAAATGACACAAATGGAAAAATTCCATGCTCATGGATTAGAAGACCAAATATTATTAAAATGTCGATACTATTGAAAGCAATCTACACATTTAATGCAATCCCTATCAAAATACCACCAGAATTAATCACTGAGCTAGAACAAACAATCTTAAAATTTGTATGGAACCAGAAAAGACCCTGAATAGCCAAAGGAATCTTTAAAAAGAAAAACAAAGCTGGAGGCATCACAATTCCAGACTTCAGGCTATATTATAAAGCAGTAGTCATCAAGACAGAATGGTCCTGGCAAACAAACAAGCATCAAACGAAAAACAAAACAAAACAAAAACCCAGACACAGAGATCGATGGAACATAATAGAAAATCCAGAGATAGACTCACAACTATATGGTCAACTAATCTTCAACAAAGCAGGAAAGACTATACAATGGAAAAAAGACAGTCTCTTCAACAAATGGTGTTAGGAACACTGAACAGCAACATGAAGAATACAACTGGAACACCTTCTACCACAAAAATAAATTCAAAATGAATGAAAGACTTTAATGTGAGACAAGAAACCTCAAAGAGACAACAACCTCTTTGACATAGGCCATAGCAACTTCTTTCTAGATACATTTCTGGAGGCAAGGGAAACAAAAACAATGAACTATTGGGACCTCATGAACATAAAAAGCGTCTTCATAACAAAGGAAACAGTCAACAGAACTAAAAGACAATCTATGGAATGGGAGAAGATATTTTCAAATGACATATCTGATAAAGGCTTAGTATCCAAAATCTATAAAGAACTTATCAAACTCAATACCCAGTAAACAAATAACCCAGTTAAGAAATGGGCAGAAGACATGAACAGACAACTTTTCAAAGAAGACATCCAGAGGGTCAACAGACACATGAAAAGATGCTCAACATCACCCATCATCAGAGCAATACAAATCAAAACCACCATGAGATGCCACCTCGCAACAGTCAGAATGGCTAAAATTAACAACATAGGAAACAACAGATGTTGGGGAGAATGTGGAGAAAGAGGACCCTTCTTACACTGTTGGTGGGAATGCAAACTGGGAATGCATACTGTGGAAAACAGTATGGAACTCTTCAAAAAGCTTAAACTAGAACTACCCTAGGACCCAGCAAATGACTACTAGGTATTCACCCAAATGTTACAAAAACACTAATTTGAAGGAGCACATACACCCTGATGTTTATAGCAACATTAGCAACAATAGTGAAATTAGGGAAAGAGACCAAATGTCCATTGACTGATGAGTGGATAAAGAAGAAGTGGTGTATATGTATACTATGGAATATTACTGATCTATCAGAAAGAATGAAATCTTGTCATTTGCAACAACATGGATGGAGCTGGAGAGAATATGCAAAGCGAAATAAGTCAGTCAGAGAGATACCATATGATTTCACTCATATGTGGAGTTTAAGAAACAAAACAGATGAACATAGGGGAAGGGGAGAAAAAGAGAGGAATGAAAACCAAAAGAGATACCTTTTTATTTATTTTTATTTTTGAGAGAGAGAGGGTGTGTATGAGTGGTGGAGAGGGGCAGAAGAAGAGAGAAAATTGCAAGCAGGCTCCACACTCAATGTAGAGCCCAAATTCAGGGCTCAATCTCATGACCCTGAGATCATGACTGAGCCAAAATCAAGAGTCAGACATTCAACAGACTGAGCTACCCAGTTACCCCAACAGACTCTTAACTACATAGAATAAACTGAGGGTTGATAGAGGGGAGGTGGGCAGGGGATGGGCTAAATGGTTGATGGGTATCAGGAGGGCATTTGTTGCATTGAACACTAGTGTTACATGTAAGTGATGAATCACTGAATTCTACTCCTGAAATCAACATTGCACTATATGTTAAGTAATTAGGATTTAAATAAAAATTGAAAACAAAAGAAATGGAAATATAGAAGAAATATGGAGATATTAATGCTGCTACCATTAATGAATACAAATGCAGCCAGATGATCTTGGTAAAGGGAAATTTAGAGATATAATGAGGAAAATGGTTACAATGAAAAAGATAAAGATGTCCCTGCACAAGTAACACCAGCAAAAACCTTCACGTTAAAGCAACCCTTGGAAATATTTTACAATATTGAAAGAGCAATTTGGTTCTTGCTTTATTTTTGTATGACCTGTGAGTCAAGAATTTTTTTATATACTTTTAAAGAATGGCAAAAAGAAGAGAGAGGAGGAGAATGCTTGTAGTCTGAAAATTCTAAAATATTTACTATCTTGACCTTTACAGAAAAAGTTTTCAGGCCCCCGCTTCAGAATATTGGACATCAATAGTAATGCAATAGGAAAAAGACTAGTTAATACGATTTGAAGATCATGTTGCTAAACAACTTGGATGGTAATATAAATAATATGCATACTACTTAAGCAGCAAGGGACTATTGAATACTTTTTGAAGGAAAATGTATGGAAGAGATGCATGATAGGTCTGCTAGGTTTGCATGCTTATTATGTCCACTCAGAACTCAAATATGTATGCCTACATTGTCCTTGCCATTCTTTTTCTTTAATTTTTTTAATTTTTTAATTTTTTCAATTTTTTTAAATATATGAAATTCATTGTCAAATTGGTTTCCATACAACACCCAGTGCTCATCCCAAAAGATGCCCTCTTCAATACCCATTACACACCCTCCCCTCCCTCCCACCCCCCATCAGCCCTCAGTTTGTTCTCATTTTTTAAGAGTCTCTTATGTTATGCTCTCCCACTCTAACCTCTCTTTATTTTTTTCCTTCCCCTCCCCCAAGGGTTCCTGTTAAGTTTGTCAGGATACACATAAGTGTGAAAACATATGGTATCTGTCTTTCTCTGTATGGCTTATTTCACTTAGCATAACGCCCTCCAGTTCCGTCCACGTTGCTACAAAGGGCTATATTTCATTCTTTCTCATTGCCACGTAGTACTCCATTGTGTATATAAACCACAATTTCTTTATCCATTCATCAGTTGATGGATATTTAGGCTCTTTCCATAATTTGGCTATTGTTGAGAGTGCTGCTATAAACATTGGGGTACAAGTGCCCCTATGCATCAGTACTCCTGTATCCCTTGGGTAAATTCCTAGCAGTGCTACTGCTGGGTCATAGGGTAGGTCTATTTTTAATTTTTTGAGGAACCTCCACACTATTTTCCAGAGTGGCTGCACCAGTTTGCATTCCCACCAACAGCGCAAGGGGGTTCCCGTTTCTCCACATCCTCGCCAGCATCTATAGTCTCCTGATTTGTTCATTTTGGCCACTCTGACTGGTGTGAGGTGATATCTGAGTGTGGTTTTGATTTGTATTTCCCTGATGAGGAGCGACGTTGAGTATCTTTTCATGTGCCTGTTGGCTATCTGGATGTCTTCTTTAGAGAAGTGTCTATTCATGTTTTCTGCCCATTTCTTCACTGGATTATTTGTTTTTCAGGTGTGGAGTTTGGTGAGCTCTTTATAGATTTTTGGATATTAGCCCTTTGTCCGATATGTCATTTGCAAATATCTTTTCCCATTCTGTTGGTTGCCTTTTAGTTTTGTTGATTGTTTCCTTTGCTGTGCAGAATCTTTTTATCTTCATGAGGTCCCAGTAGTTCACTTTGCTTTTAATTCCCTTGCCTTTGGGGATGTGTCAAGTAAGAAATTGCTACAGCTGAGGTCAGAGAGGTCTTTTGCTGCTTTCTCCACTAGGGTTTTGATGGTTTCCTGTCTCACATTCAGGTACTTTATCCATTTTGAGTTTATTTTTGTGAATGGTGTGAGGAAGTGGTCTAGTTTCAACCTTCTGCATGTTGCTGTCCAGTTCTCCCAGCACCATTTGCTAAAGAGACTGTCTTTTTTCCATTGGATATTCTTTCCTGCTTTGCCAAAGATGAGCTGGCCATACTTTTGTGGGTCTAGTTCTGGTGTTTCTATTCTATTCCATTGGTCTTTGTGTCTGTTTTTGTGCCAATACCATGCTGTCTTGATGATTACAGCTTTGTAGTAGAGGCTAAAGTCTGGGATTGCGATGCCTCCTGCCTTGGTCTTCTTCAAAATTACTTTGGCTATTCAGGGCCTTTTGTGGTTTTATATGAATTTTAGGATTGCTTGTTCTAGCTTTGAGAAGAATGCTGGTGCAATTTTGATAGGGATTGCATTGAATGTGTAGATAGCTTTGGGTAGTATTGCCATTTTGATCATATTTATTCTTCCAACCCATGAGCATGGAAAGTTTTCCCATTTCTTTATATCTTCTTCAACTTCCTTCATAAGCTTTCTATAGTTTTCAGCATACAGATCTTTTACATCTTTGGTTAGATTTATCCCTAGGTATTTTATGCTTCTTGGTGCAATTGTGAATGGGATCAGTTTCTTTATTTGTCTTTTTGTTGCTTCATTATTAGTGTATAAGAATGCAACTGATTTCTGTACATTGATTTTGTATCCTGCAACTTTGCTGAATTCATGTATCAGTTCTAGCAGACTTGTGGTGGAGTCTATCAGATTTTCCATGTATAATATCATGTCATCTGCAAAAAGTGAAAGCTTAACTTCATCTTTGCCACTTTTGATCCCTTTGATTTCCTTTTGTTGTCTGATTGCTGATGCTAGAACTTCCAACACTATGTTAAACAACAGCGGTGAGAGTGGACATCCCTGTCGTGTTCCTGATCTCAAGGAAAAAGTTCTCAGGTTTTCCCCTTTAAGGATGATATTAGCTGTGGGCTTTTCATAAATGGCTTTTAGATGTTTAAGTATGTTCCTTCCATCTCGACTTTCTCAAGGGTTTTTATTAAAAAAGGATGCTGAATTTTGTCAAATGATTTTTCTGCATCAATTGACAGGATCATATGGTTCTTATCTTTTCTTTTATTAATGTGATGTATCACGTTTATTGATTTGCGAATGTTGAACCAGCCCTGCAGCCCAGGAATGAATTCCACTTGATCATGGTAAATAATTCTTTTTATATGCTGTTGAATTCGATTTGCTAGTATCTTATTAAGAATTTTTGCATCCATATTCATCAGGGATATTGGCCTGTAGTTCTCTTTTTTTACTGGGTCTCTGTCTGGTTTAGGAATCAAAGTAATACTGGCTTCATAGAATGAGTCTGGAAGTTTTCCTTCCCTTTCTATTTCTTGGAATAGCTTGAGAAGATTAGGTATTATCTCTGCTTTAAACGTCTTGTAGAACTCCCCTGGGAAGCCATCTGGTCCTGGACTCTTATTTGTTGGGAGATTTTTGATAACCGATTCAATTTCTTCGCTGGTTATGGGTCTGTTCAAGCTTTCTATTTCCTCCTGATTGAGTTTTGGAAGAGTGTGGGTGTTTAGGAATTTGTCCATTTCTTCCAGGTTGTCCAATTTGTTGGCATATAATTTTTCATAGTATTCCCTGATAATTGTTTGTATCTCTGAGGGATTGGTTGTAATCATTCCATTTTCATTCATGATTTTATCTATTTGGGTCATCTCCCTTTTCTTTTTGAGAAGCCTGGCTAGAGGTTTGTCAATTTTGTTTATTTTTTCAAAAAACCAACTCTTGGTTTCGTTGATCTGCTCTACCGTTTTTTTTAGATTCTATATTGTTTATTTCTGCTCTGATCTTTATTATTTCTCTTCTTCTGCTGGGTTTAGGCTGTCTTTGCTGTTCTGCTTCTATTTCCTTCAGGTGTGCTGTTAGATTTTGTATTTGGGATTTTTCTTGTTTCTTGAGATAGGCCTGGATTGCAATGTATTTTCCTCTCAGGACTGCCTTCGCTGCATCCCAAAGCGTTGGATTGTTGTATTTTCATTTTCATTTGTTTCCATATATTTTTTAATTTCTTCTCTAATTGCCTGGTTGACCCATTCATTCTTTAGTAGGGTGTTCTTTAACCTCCATGCTTTTGGAGGTTTTCCAGACTTTTTCCTGTGGTTGATTTCAAGCTTCATAGCATTGTGGTCTGAAAGTATGCATGGTATGATCTCAATTCTTGTATACTTATGAAGGGCTGTTTTGTGACCCAGTATGTGATCTATCTTGGAGAATGTTTCATGTGCACTCGAGAAGAAAGTATATTCTGTTGCTTTGGGATGCAGAGTTCTAAATATATCTGTCAAGTCCATCTGATCCAATGTATCATTCAGGGCCCTTGTTTCTTTATTCACCGCGTGTCTAGATGATCTATCCATTTCTGTAAGTGGAGTGTTAAAGTCCCCTGCAATGACCACATTCTTATCAATAAGGTTGCTTATGTTTATGAGTAATTGTTTTACATATTTGGGGGCTCCCGTATTTGGCGCATAGACATTTATAATTGTTAGCTCTTCCTGATGGACAGACCCTGTAATTTTTATGTAATGCCCTTCTTCATCTCTTGTTACAGCCTTTAGTTTAAAGTCTAGTTTGTCTGATATAAGTATGGCTACTCCAGCTCTTTTGACTTCTAGTAGCATGATAAATAGTTCTCCATCCCCTTACTTTCAATCTGAAGGTGTCCTCAGGTCTAAAATGAGTCTCTTGTAGACAGCAAATAGATGGGTCTTGTTTTTTTATTCATTCTGATACCCTATGTCTTTTGGTTGGCACATTTAGTCCATTTACATTCAGTGTTACTATAGAAAGATATGGGTTTAGAGTCATTGTGATGTCTGTAGGTTTCATGCTTGTAGCGATGTCTCTGGTACTTTGTCTCACAGGATCCCCCTTAGGATCTGTTGTAGGGGTGGTTTAGTGGTGACGGATTCCTTCAGTTTTTGTTTGTTTGGGAAGACCGTTATCTCTCCTTCTATTCTAAATGACAGATTTGCTGGATAAAGGATTCTCCGCTGAATATTTTTTCTGTTCATCACATTGAAGATCTCCTGCCATTCCTTTCTGGCCTGCCAAGTTTCAGTAGAGAGATCCGTCACGAGTCTTATCGGTCTCCCTTCATATAGAGCACGTTTATCCCTAATTTCTTTCAGAATTTTCTCTTTATCCTTGTATTTTGCCAGTTTCACTATGATATATTGTGCAGAAGATTGATTCAAATTACGTCTGAAGGGAGTTCTGTGTGCCTCTTGGATTTCAATGCCTTTTTCCTTCCCCAGATCCAGGAAGTTCTCAGCTATTATGTCTTCAAGTACACCTTCAGCACCTTTCCCTCTCTCTTCCTCCTCTGGAATACCAATTATGCATAGATTATTTCTCTTTAGTGCATCACTTACTTCTCTAATTTTCCCTTCATAGTTCTGGATTTTTTTATCTTTTTCTCAGCTTCTTCTTTTTCCATAATTTGATCTTCTACTTCACCTATTCTCTCCTCTGCCTCTCCAATCCGAGTTGTGGTTGTCTCCATTTTATTTTGCAGCTCATTTATACCACTTTTTAGCTCCTCCTGGCTGTTCCTTAGTCCCTTGATCTCTGTAGCAACAGATTCTCTGCTGTCCTCTATACTGTTTTCAAGCCCAGCGATTAATTTTATGACTATTATTCTAAATTCACTTTCTGTTATATTGTTTAAATCCTTTTTGATCAGTTCGTTAGCTCTCGTTATTTCCTGGACATTTTTCTGAGGGGAATTCTTCCGTTTCATCATTTTGGATAGTCCCTGGAGTGGTGCAGAACTGCAGGGCACTTCCCCTGTGCTGTCTTGAATAACTTGCATTGGTGGACGGGGCTGCAGTCAGACCTGATGTCTGTCCCCAGCCCACTGTTGGGGCCACAGTCAGACTAGTGTGTACCTTCTCTTCCCTTCTCCTAAGAGCGGGATTCACTGTGGGGTGGCGTGGCCCATCTGGGCTACTTGCACACTGCCAGGCTTGTGGTGCTGGGGATCTGGTGTATTAGCTAGGGTGGATCACAGATGCTCAGGGGTGGGAGGGGCAGGCTCAGCTTGCTTTTCCTTTGGTGTTCTGCTTCAGGAGGGGCCCTGCCTGCACTGTGAGGGAATCAGACCTGCTGCCGTAGAGATGGATCCACAGAAGCACAGCGTTGGGTGTTTGCAGGGTGCAAGCAAGTTTCCTGGCAGGAACTGGTTCCCTTTGGGATTTTGGCTGGGGGATTGGCACGGGAGATGGCTCTGGTGAGCACTTTTGCCAAGCTGTGCTCTGTCATCAGGGGCTCAACAACTCTCCCTCCCCTTGTCCTCCAGTCCTCCCGCTCTCCCAGCAGAGCTGTTAGCTTATAACCTGCCAGATGTTAAGACCCACTTGCTGTGGAACACACTCTGTCCAGCCCCTCCACTTTTTCAAGCCAGACTTGGGGGCTCTGCTTTGCTGGAGGTCTTTCCCTCCTCCCCGGCTCCCTCCCGCCAGTCCGTGTAGTGAGCACCGCCTCTCCGCCCTTCCTACCCTCTTCCATGGGCCTCTCGTCTATGCTTGGCTCTGGAGAATCTGTTCTGCTAGTCTTCTGGTGGTTTTCTGGGTTATTTAGGCAGGTGTGGGTGGAATCTAAGTGATCAGCAGACACGGTGAGCCCAGTGTCCTCCTACACTGCCATCTTCCTCCCTCCTGTCCTTACCATTCTTAATGTTCCATGTGGTGGTCAGAAACATTAAACAAAAGTTGGGTTTCTCATATCTTTCTGCATAAATCTAGGTATCTGTCTCAATTTAAAAATCCTTGATTTTATAGGTGAGCATATTGCTGAGGTGATATATTATTTTTAAGGATATGAACACTATATTTGGCAGAGGCATTGCCAAAGGTTCAGACACATAAAATATGGAATGGGAAATTGACACATCTCTAGGAGTATTCATAACCTCCAAAGATAACCAAGACAAAAATCTTAAGTGGACTACTGAATGACCCACACAGAAATGCATTATGTTCATAATATTTTATATGATTACTTTATTTTAAAAGCAACTAGATTATATAAATTTTAAAGGAAGCCCTGAAGCTTAGCTGTCAGAACTAATATTGTAGATTTGGGGATATAGATTTTCAACATTCAGCCACTCATTGTAAGAGAAAATACAAAGTATTATAGGCACATTCTAAGTCATTAGCATCAGCAGTCTTAAGATAACTCACATGTTTTTTAAATGGATCTTCTCATGCTGTTATATTTAACCTGCTTCTATAAAAGTTAAAGAACTTAAAATTAAGAAGACTGTCTGATGTAGACAATAGAAAAATTTAAATCTTGTCCTAAGGGGTACAGTTTAAACACCGACCAACCACTGGTCTGCTTAATCTTGAGTACTATTCCCTTTTTGTAAAACTAAATATGTAGAGTTTCATGTTTTTAAAGTGCCAAAATTCAACTTTTCTGAGACAAATAAATAAAACTTTGATTTGTTAATATTCCCTCATAAGCCTTTGGACAATATGACTGAGATTGTAACTCAAAATTTTAAACCAGCAAAAGATGAGAGGATGGAAAGGAAGGTTTTTGCAGGAGGCCAGACATTGGAGACACAGAAGCCTAAGCAGCAATTATCTCAGACATATAAGGACCTAAGCTATTGTGATAACTTTGAAGATGAAGGGAGGATGTGAACATAAAAACAACAGTAACCATTCTGCCAGACATAGTTTGGATATTAAATAAATAGAGCTTTTAACCAACTGATGTGGTGCACACACACACGTGTATACACACACACACACACACACACACACACACACATCTATATACACACCCAGAGAAGAAATATTTCTAAAAATCCAAATAATTGATACAATATTTATGGTAAGAATATGGAATTATGTAGATAATGCCACATTATAAAAATTATGTTTCATTTCTAAGAGCATTATATAACTCACACTTAAAAAAAATTTTTTTTGCAATTCTTTGAACTGAATTTGTTTAACTTGGAAACTTATTAGAGAGTATTTCCTTCCTTTTAATAGTCTAATCTTACATTATTAGACAGAATGCAGTAATACCTTTTAAGGATAAATATGACAGCAGTTTTTTATGCTTGCGATATTGCACCTGCACCAGCTATTTTTAAAAACTAGAAGTACTCCAATAATAAAAAGGTCACTTTTCAACCTTAAAGAGAATGGAAACGGAGGGCAAAATACTATGGGTTCAAAAAGCAAATACCAGAGGACAATCAGTAAAATAACTGTTAAACTAAACAGAAAATAACTCATCTGGGATTTTTTATCCAACAAAAATTGACACAGACAGATATACTCTCAATAATGATCCTGTCATTCAAGGTTCAGATCAAAGCTGAGAACTAGAACTTTTTAGCTTGGTAGAAATTTTAAGATTCAATAGAGGCTCAGGTCTGACCTCTGACCTAAACTGGAATTTCAGGAGGTGTCCTGCCAAAGTCATGCAAAAGGATGAGAGCATTTTGAAATAAGTAAAAAGCATTTCTGAAAGGTGAGGCAAAACAAAAGAAAACATGCAATAGGCAGAAATGAAAGTCTGAGTCAAACTGTAAAGGGAGGGAAAAGACATAAAAAGATAAAAACATGAGAATCTGGAGAGAAACAGTTTTAGTTGGGGAAAAAAATAATATCCTGTGATTAGAGCTAACAATATCTCCAAAATAAAATGGAATAAAAATCGTGAAAGGGAAGCTAGCTGTCCCCTCTCCTGGATTCATATATATGCTGCGTATGAAAAGATACATGCCATATACAGTACAACCTGTTACATACTAGGAACCAGATGGCTATTTCTGTGATGGAATTAGTGTTACCCAGCAATGAATAGTTCATTTGAAATCAAATGGCCTCACTTCAGGCATCTCTTATATCCCATTTTAGCTAAGCAGCAAGTGACAAAGATCCCAACCAAAATATTTAATCAAATAAAGTGTTCTTGAATCATGTAATGAAAATTTCATGTAATGAAAGTAATGAAAATGAAAACTGCAGCTGATGCAGATGCCCAGACAATGTGGCTACTTGCATCTTGGCTCACAAAGTCTCTCAGAAAAATGCTTGCAAGAGTTCCATCTCTTATTTGCTCTCAAGTTCATATAGAATGGGTGAAAACATCTGACTCTGTTCCAGAAGCCCAAGACAAATCTCATAATTCTTAATTGAATCCAGTGGGAAATAGGCCTTGTATGGAATGTGGTACACAGATGGGCTTAGGCTTAGTCAAAAGCTTTTCTCCTGGGCCAAGATCTCTCAAATGAGATGCATTGACTTGGAGTTGAGTAGCCAAAGAGAAGTTGTCCAAATTAAACATACAGGTCTTTTCCACATGAAATAGATTTTGTGTCAGAGAGGCAGACATCAAAAGGCCAAGGCTATATAGCTCACTAGTAAGTCTGGGAATGGGAAATTAATATCAACAGTAATTTTGCATCTCAACTTGGCTTTATCTCTAGTTATTAGACTTTACCTTGAGAAAAGTGTTGTATGACAGTTAATTACTAGAGCTAAACTCAAATACTACATCCCCCACTACATCCCCCACTTTCTAATGATTTGACTTTTAGCAAGTTCTTAAATCAAGATTCCCCTTCTGTAAAATGTTCCTATTCAGTGGGGTTTTGTGATAAATAAATGAAAAAAATGTATAAAAGTGCTTCACACCGAAATTAGCTCATAGTTAGTATTTTATCAATAGGAGACTACATGTAGAAGGGATAATTTAAAGATAATAGCAAACCTTGGTAAGAGGTGAAAAAAAAGTATCAGTAGTTTTAAAAATCATATAAAATAAAAGCCTCAGATATGAAATTCTATTTCTAAATGTCATCACAGGATTAAAATTAAAAAAAGAAAACACTAATGTCATGTTCATGTAAAAACAAACTAGTAGGGAGACAAATTTCACAATAAAAACTTGGCTAAACAAAAGAGTAAATTATTTTTTCTGTGTTTATTCTTAGCCCTACACTCTCATTCCATTCAATAGATGCAAATAAACTAGATTCTAGCCATTTCATGATTAACTCATTATTTCTGTGTTTCCTTGGTTATTTTGTGATTTACTGAATCAAGTCAGGATTTAAACTTTATCTACTGAAGATTCAGTTCCTTCACCCTCAATTTCAGGAATGTCATCTATGTCCACTGGGAAAGATTGTTTGCACATGCCACATGGGCATCCAATGCTCACTTGTAATTTCTTTCACTGTGGTGCGTAATTCCCATGGGTCTTCATTTGGCATCAATCCCTAACAGTTGAGATATCAGCCCAGCTATTGCATCTTCTCAATGCATCTTCAAATTTGAGGCCTTCCTGCAAGAAGTTCGAGGACCTTTTTGGTCCAACACCTTAAGTATTTAAAAACTTCCTTAGAATACTGGAAACCTTTGCAGATCTCTTCATACAACTCAGTGGTACCCAGGACTGTCAGTCTTCTCAGATTCCTCTCTTCCCATACACCCTGGTACCCACTGCTGCTCCATTGCTTTAGTGGCACCCTGGTTGTCAGTTTCTCCACCAGAATTATAGTCTGTAGTAAGTAATTTTAGTGAGTGGTTGGATTCTGACCCATTTCAAGAATCTTCCTACTACATTTAGGGTATTCTGAGAACAATGTCCAATGAAAACAAAAAACAGAGACAGATCTTATTCAAGTGCTTTTTGGCTTTTATGCTTTCTAGACTTATCCACATCTTTTCCCTGTCAATATTTTCCTAATTATACTATTATGTGATATAATTTAGTTCATTTAGCTCATGTGAACTCTGATTAAGTTGAGATAAACTCTTGCAACTTCTTCAGCCAAGAGTATGTGGGGTACAAAACATATATTTTGGAATTTTGATTCTTTCTTGAATAACTTCAGTAAATATTTTTAGAGTCATCCCTCTGTCCTAAAGCTTCAGAAATACTATAAAAATATAAGAAAGTAAAACGTAATCTTGGAACCACAATTTAAAGCACAATGTGTGTGTGTGTGTGCGTGTGTGTGTGTGTGTCTGTATCAAACTCAAGTGGGAGAGAGATGCTACATTTTAAGATAAGATACTTATCACATGTAACAGATGTCCCAAATCTAACTAGCCTAATAGAATTCAGACCATTATGAAAAAAAGCTGCATCCTCCTGTTCATTGGAACTTAAACCACTTTAAATTTCTTCTAAATCATGTGGCTGTTCACCAGGGATTTACATCCTATCACCCACCAATTTTCTCTTTTCCTTCTCCAGTACACTTTGGTTAACTCTGGATGCATTAGAGCCTCAAAATTCAATGTTTGGTTTATGGACTAGCAGCATCTTTAATGTGTAGAAACATTTTTCAAATGCAGAATCTCAGTCCAACCTCTGATGTACTGA
Source organism: Panthera tigris (assembly GCF_018350195.1). Taxonomy (NCBI): domain Eukaryota; kingdom Metazoa; phylum Chordata; class Mammalia; order Carnivora; family Felidae; genus Panthera; species Panthera tigris. Next base: position 171,357,413 of record NC_056667.1, read on the forward strand.
ATTAGTATCTTCATTTTTAATAAGATCTTCAGGTGATTCATATGCATGTTAAAGTTTGCAAAGAAAGAAATGGAATAGATGACAAAAGTGAAATCTATGTAGAAAAAAAGATTAATATAATGTCACCAGGGCCAGTGCCTGCCACTAGCAACACATGGGTTGGCTCCTATGCATGTGCATACCGAAGCTGCAGTATCAGTGTTAATAGTGCTGATGTGCGCTCGCTCCTAGGACATTGTCCTGCCCTCCCTGGAGCAACATAGCACCAACTCCTATCACACAGCAGACACTCATTGCATCAACAGTGTTGATGCTGTGTGTTAAAGTCATGTTTGGGTTCGCTTGGTCTTGATCTCTTACTACTCTACTCTAGAACTGACAACCATGAGTCCAAAATGGCTAGTTAGAGCACAATCTGAGTGACAGAAATTGTATTTTATTTAGAATTATTTCTCTTCTCAAATATTGGACAATGGTGTCTAATCAAACTTAAATGTCCTCTATTCCACAGATGATTTATTTCTGTAGACATGTATAAAAACAAATTTTAATCCTACTGATGTACCCAGTCATACCTAAATTGAGACAATTTACTCAAACTCTAAGACTCTTAAATATCTTAAATATCTGAACCTTTTTGAAATAGGACTGAAGATATCAAGAGTCACTATATTGGTTGTTTACTTTTTATTTCGTTTTAAGGAGAGAGGTTATTTTGACAGATTGGTGGAGCATTTTAAGTTTCAGAATGATAGTGCACAGTTTTCTACAATTTGAGTTAATGGTCCTTAAGAAAGTAATCTGCCACTGTTATAAAGGTAAATTTAAACAGAAATCTTAAAACTTATATTGGCAATTATATAAAAATAATAACTATTATATATCTGATGGCAAAAAGAAGCTTATTATATACTTTGTCTTTCAGGAAAAGAAGTTGAATAGGAATACATATTTAAGTTTTGAAAAGAATGATGTGCCTTAAAATGACAGATAATGTGCTCAACAGTGACAGAAGTTTTGAATAAGAAAAGAGGAAGTGATATAAATTAGAAGAGGAATATTGGTCAGTTTTTATAAAGTGGTTTTAGTGTCATTATAGGAAAATACAAATGTGCTTTGAGTGCAAAGGAACTTTGCATGATTACTGTAGTGCTAGCCTTCTAAAGCCTTGGTTTATGAAAGCTTGTTCTCCATTGTCTCAGCCTGTTCAGATCTCCTTTTTGTTGACACACTGCCATAGCAACAATTAAGCATAGTTATTAAAATTTGTCCAAATTCTATACCAGCATATCTGGTATAGGAATATGATTTTGTAGGATTTTTAATAATTGAAGAGACATCAACTTTCTCGGGCTCTTGAGATAGTCTGGCTTAATTTCAAATGAAAAGTTACTTTCTGTCCATCTATATTCCCTAGTATTTCCATGTGTTTCGCAGGCTCTTTAGACACAAAATTAAAAAATGAAATAAAAATAAAACACAAACTGCAAATTTGTAATATAATAGAAATGAACAGAATACTTTCTAATATTATCTTTGGCTCCACAATGGATATGTAAGCCTGTGCTGAATGAGTGCATCTTAAAGAAAGGTGGTTAAGGAGGTTACTTTGATGGTCTTGAAAACATTTCTTACTTCATGCAAATAGGAAAATTGAAATTCTAGGCATAAATTTATGAACAACTACACTTCTGTATTCTTCCACTAAGATTTGAGGGGGAAAAAAAGACTTAGAGTGAATTAAGCATTATACAACATCATTACTCCTCTATATACAAAACCTTGTCATTTAGATCTTGGAAGCATACCCCTTGCCACAAACATCATTCTTCCACCTCCCACCCTGTTCAGCTCATGTTGTGCATTTTAGAATCAGCTCTATAAACAGAAAGAAGAAAAGGTTACTTTTACTGAGAAAACATTGAGGTATAGTTTCTTCCTGATTCTTAGTCTCTTTTTATTTTTTTTCAAAGCAGGCAGTTTAGTTAAAAACTAGGATCACAGGCAAATTTAAAGTTTTAATTGGAGGAAAAGGAAGAAGAAAGAACGAACGAAAGAAAGAACAAAAGAAAGAACAAAAGAAAGAGAGAAAGAAAGAAAGAAAGAAAGAAACATGAAGGATGGAAGAAAGAAAGAAGGAAGAAAGAAAGAAAGAAAGAAAGAGAGAAAGAAAGGAAGAAAGAAAGAAAGAAGGAAAGAAAGAAAGACATTCTATGTCTATATCAAGATGTCATAGAATTCAAATACACTCTTCCCCTGTGTTCATTCCTAATAAGAAATAATCTTCAATTATTAAGGACAAATATTAAGATTCCATATATAGTCATAAATATGCAAAGGAATTAAATAAATCTAGCCTTATTTATGAAGGCTTCCATGATTTGGTAATTGATGAAGTATCAGCAAGATATTAAAGGTTATTTCAGAAACTTCAAGTCATGGTGAGGAAATACTGTTCTATTAGGAAATATTTGCTCTAATGGTGTGCACATCACGTGGAAAAAGCAGAAAGTGGATCTGCTTTTACTTTTTTGACAGTACAGCGTCTTTTCCATTGTATTTGAGGAATTATTTAAGAGATATTTCACCAAGCTGTGAGAAGTAAGCTATATTATCTCCCTGTTGAAAAGATGAGGGATAGTGAAATCGGAAGGTTAAATGGTTTGCTCACTATCTCATGCTAAGTTATTGGCAAAGGAAATATAGAAGAATAGCCTCTGGACTTTAAATCTGTTGCTTAGCTACTGATCCACAATAGCTCCCAATTGACAAACTACAGAGGAGTAGAGAATTTGAAGATTCAAAAAAGATCATGCCTCCACTGAAATGAAAAGTGGAAAATCCTATCATCAGATCGTTCTATACACAAACGGTTTGATCATGCTCATTAAATAGATTCTTGTATTTGTATATTCAGTTTATTTTTTAATTTAAAATTCTTATAAATAAATTCCTAGTTAATATTGTGTTGTAAATATTAATTAGAAAATAACTACTTTAGCTCATCTCAAATAACCTCTTTAAAATATATGTAGGTAGAGGAAATTTCTTAAAGTAGTCTCCATTATTTAACCTCAGTTGTAATAAGGAAAGCCATTGCAACTGTTACACAATACATGTTGCTAAGCACCCCACTCCACTATAAAGTAAAACTGAAGTAGAATCAATACTATTTTAACAATTCAAATCATTTAAGTATCTATTGATTTAAAATATACAACTCGTGTAAACTTTGGTTTTGATCAGAACAGTTTGGCCAGAAAAATGTCTTGATTTCTAGTGTCCTACTACCAAAAAATAAAGATGGTTTTAACTGATTCATGGATATTTGCTTTTTTTATTTCATTGTCCACATACTAAAAGAAAATAAATGTCTCTGTCCATACCTATCTTGTACTGATAACAGTTGGTGACAGAGGGAAGAGCAGAGATCTCTTTCTTTTAATGCGTATATCTTGCTTATTCTGATGATATTTTGATCTCCACTATGACTTCTGCTGACCCCTATTCAGTTTTCCTGTGGAAATGCACAAACCTTTTGAGTTATGATATGGACAAAAAAAGAACGATTGCTTGGCTCTAAGGCTGAGTTACACAGGGCACCAGAGAAGGGAGCTATACTCTTCTGAGATCTGGTTTCTTTTAGTCAGAGACAGTGCCCAGCAGAACATGTAAGATAACATGAGTATGCAACACTAAGGTTTATTACCGACACTGAATTGAGTATAATCATGACTGAAGAAATCGTCAGTGCTCAACAGGCTTCTGGAGCTTGCAGACTCCAAGTAATATTTTTATACCTAAATCAAATGCTCTCCCCCATGATCTAAATCTTATTCTACAATAAAGAAAAACCTCCCAGTTTCCTTCCCATACTATTTCTAGGACCCAAATTGGCCATATGTGTACTTCATCTGCAAGTATGTTTCTCAGTATAATGTCAGTAGTGAGATATGAAAAGCCACATTTGTCTCCTTAAAAAGAATTTCCACTTTGGTCAAACTCCTCTTGAGTTTCTCCCATCTCACAGTGCTAAGTACAAATATGTAAATATTCTATAATTTCTCCTTTTTTATTTATCTCAATTTTTACTTATGTTTTTATTTATGTCATATATATATATATATATATATATATATAACATGTGTCATACTCTTAAGATATATATATCTTATATGTCATATATACATATATGTATATCTTAAGATATATATATATATCTCATATGTCATATATAGGGCATATATGTCTTATATGTCATATATATATTTGACATAAAAAAAACATAAATAAATCAGGAAGCCTGGGTGGCTCAGTCAGTTAAGCATCTGACCTCGGCTCAGGTCATGGGTGAATTTGAGCCCCCTGTAGGGCTCTGTGCTGACAGCGTGGAGCGTGGAGCCTGCTTTGGATTCTGTGTCTCCCTCTCTCTCTGTCCTTCCCCCACTTATGCTCTCTCTCTCTTTCTCAAAAATAAACATTAAAAATTAAAAACAAACAAACATAAATATATATATATGACACTCATTTTTCCTTATTGCCCTATCAGTATACCCCAGGAGAATAAACAAACCAACTAGAAATAAGAGCCTAATATTACACTCATATACAAAGCAACCATAAGGAGAAAATTTTATGGCAAGCTTTTTCTTTTCGTATAGTTGACACACAAGTTACATTAGTTTCAGGTGTACAAATAAGTGATTTGACAAGTTTATACATTATGCTATGTTTACCACAAGTAGAGCTACCACCTGTCCTATTTCATTGCTATTGTAACATAATTGACTTTATTCCTTATGTTCTGCTTCTTATTCCCGTGATTTACTCATTTCATAGCTGGAGGCCTCTATCTTCCTTTTCTCTTCATCCATTTTGCCCAACCCCACACCAACCTCCCCTCTGGCAACCATCAATTTGCTCTCTGTATTTATAGTTGTAATTCTGCTTGTTTATTTATTCATTTTTTTAGATTCCATTTATGAGTGTAACCATGTGGTATTTGTCTTTCTCAACCTGACCTATTTCACTTAGTATAATACCATCCAAATACATTCTTATTGTCTCAAAAAGCATGATCTCATCCTTTTTAAAAAATGTTTATTTTTGAGAGACAAAGAGAGAGGAAGAGAGGCAGACAGAGAGGGAGACAGAGGATCCATAGCAGGCTCCACTTTGTCAGCACAGAGCTCCTTTTGGGGCTCAAACCCACGAACTGTGGGATCATGACCTGAGTCGAAGTCAAACACTAAATGGACTGAGCCACCCAGGCACCCCTGATCTCATCCCTTTTTATGGTTGTGTAATATTTACCTATCCATCCATCTATATAGATAAGACACTTACATTGCTCCCATAATTTGTCTATTGTAAATAATGCTGCAATAAACAGAGATGCATACATCTTTTTGAGTTAGTTTTTTCATTTTCCCTGGGTAAATACCCAGTAGTGGAATTATTGGATCATATTGTATTTCTTTTTTTTTTTTTATATATTTTTGAGGAACTCCATACTGTTTTCCACAGTGGTTGTACCAATTTACATTCCCATCGACAATGCATGAAGGTTTCTATTTCTCCACATCCTCGCCAACATTTGTTATTACTTGTCATGATTTTAGCCATTCTAACAGGTGTGAGGTGATATTGTGGTCTTGATTTTCAGTTCCCTGATGGTTAGTGATGTTGAGCATCTTTCTGTGTGCCTTATACGCATGTGTATGTCTTTGGAAAAATGTCTATTCAGGTCTCCTGCCCATTTTTTAATCATATTAGTTTTTTCTTGGTGTTGATTTGTGTAAGTTATTTATATATTTTTGATATCAACTCCTTATCCAATATGCCATTTGCAAATATCTTCTCCTATTCAGTAGGTTGTCTTTTCGTTTTCTTCATGGTTTTCCTCTATCATGCAAAAGATTTTTATTCTGATGTAGTCCCAATAGTTTATTTTTGCTTTTGTTTCCCTCACCTTAGGAATCCTATCTAGAAAAATACTGTTATGGCTGCCTGTGCTCTCTTCTAGGGTTTTTATCATTTCAGGTTTCATGTTTAGGTCTTTAATATATTTTGGGTTTATTTTGGTGTATGGTGTTTGAAAGTAGTCCAGTCTCATTCTTTTACATGTAGCTGTCCATGTTTCCTGGCATCATTTATTGAAAAGACCACCTTGGGGTGCCTGGGTGGCTCAGTCGGTTAAGCGTCCGACTTTAGCTCAGGTCACGATCTCGCGGTCTGCGAGTTCGAGCCCCGTGTCGGGCTCTGGGCTGATGGCTCAGAGCCTGGAGCCTGCTTCCGATTCTGTGTTTCCCTCTCTCTCTGCCCCTCCCCCGTTCATGCTGTGTCTCTCTCTGTCTCAAAAAGAAAAAAGAAAAAAAAAGAAAAAAAAGAGAAGGCCGTCTTTTCCGCAATGTATATTCTTGCCTCCTTTGTCATAGATTAACTGGCCATATAAATGTGGGTTTATTTTTGGGATTCTATTCTGTTCCATTGATCTATGTGTCTATTGTTTATGCCAGAACCATACTATTTTGGTTACTATGGCTTTATAGTATATTTTGAAATCTGGAATTGTGATACTTCCAGCTCTGTTCTTTTTCAGGATTGCTTTGGCTATTCAGGGTCTTATGTTGTTCCACAAAAATTTTAGTACTTTTTTTGTTCTAGTTTTGTGAAAAATGCTGTCAATATTTTGATAGGGATTACATTGAATCTGTAGATAGCTTTGGGTAATATGGACATTTTGACAGTATTAATTTTTCTAATCCTTGAGCATGGAACATCTTTCCCTTTGTGTCATCTTCAATTTCTTTCATCGGTGTTTTATAGTAATCAGAGTACAGGTATTTCACCTCTTTGGTAGGTTTATTTCTGGGTATTTTATGCTTTTGGGTGTAATTGCAAATGGTGTTGTTTTTTTTAATCTCTCTGCAACTTTATCGTTAAGTGTATAGAAACACTGATTTCTGAGTATTAATTTCATATCTTGACTCTTTATTGAATTCATTTATTACTCCTAATAGTTTTTGGTGATGTCTTTAGGATTTTCTATGTACAGTATCACTTTGTCTGCAAATAGTGACGGTTTAACATCTTCTGTACCAATATGGATACCTCTTATTTCTTTCCCTTGTCTGAGTGCTATGCTAGGATTTCCAGTACTATGTTGTACAAAAGTGGCAAGAGTGGACACTCTTTACAATGAAAGAAAGATCCCAGGTTTTCATCATTGAAGATGATGCTAGCTGTGGGTTTTTCATATATGATTTGTACTATGTTGAGGCATGCTCCCTCTAACTCCATTTTGCTGAAAGTTTTTATCATGAATGGATGTTGAATCTTGTCAAATGTTTTTTTCTGCCTCTGTTGAGATGATCACATTATTTGTATTCTTTGTTTGTTGATGTGGGGTATGACATTTATTATTTGTAAATATTGAAACCAACCTTCTATCCAAGGAATAAATCTCACCTGATGGTAGTCAATCATCTTTTTATTGTATTGTTGTATGTGATTTGTTAATATTTTGTTGAGGATTTTTGCATCTATGTTCATCAGGGATATTGGCCTGAAGTTTCCCTTTTTTGGGGGTCTCTTTGTCTGGTTCTGGTATCAGGGTAATGCTGACCTCATAGAATGAATTTGCAAGCTTTCTCTCCTGTCCTATTTCTTGGAATAGTTTGAGGAGAATAGATATTAACTCTTTAAATTTTTTTAAGGTTTAAATTTTTGAGAGACAGAGAGAGACAGAGCATGAGTGAGGGAGGGGCAGAGAGAGAGGGAGACAGAATCTGAAGCAGGTTCCAGGCTCTGAGCTGTCAGCACAGAACCCAACTTGGGGCTCAAACTCACAATGCAAGATCATGACCTGAGCCAAAGTCAGACACCCAACTGACTGAGCCACCCAGGTGTCTGTATATTAATTCTTCTTTAAATGTCTGATAGAATTAATTTGTGAATCCATCTGGTTCTGAACTTTCATTTTTGGTAGTTTATTTTTTTATTATTACAAATGCAGATTTGTTGCTTGTAATCATCCTGTTCAGATTTTCTATTTCTTTCTGGTTCAGTTTTGGAAGATTATATGTTTCTAGGAATTTATTCATTTGTTCTAGGTTGTCCAGTTTGTTGGCATATAACTATTCCCATTATTGTCTTACAATCATTTGTATTTCTGTGGTGTTAGTCATTACTTCTCTGTCATTACTGAGTTTATTTATTTGGGCCCCTTCTCTTTTTTTTTTCCTGATGAATATGGCTAAGGAATTGTCAAGTTTGTTTAACTTTTCAAAGAACCAGCACTTAATTTCATTGTTTTTTTTTCTTTTTCTTTTTTTTCTTTTTAATCTCAACATCATTTATTTCAGTTCAGACTTTTATTATTTCCATTCTTCTAATCATCTCAGGCTTTTTTTGTTCTTTTTAAATTCCTTTATGCATAAGGTTAGATTATTCATTTGACTTTTTCTTGTTAGGTGAGTTAGGCCCATATTGCTATATACTGCCCTCTTCAAATTGCTTTCACTGTGTCCCAGAGATTTTGGACGACTGTCTTTTTATTTTCATTTGTCTGTATGTATTTTTTTATTTCTTTTTTGATTGCTTCATTGACCCATTGGTTGTTTAGTTTCATGGTATTTAGTTTCCATATGTTTTTATTTTTTCCAGTTTTTTCCTTGTGATTTCTCATTTCATATCATTGTGGTATAATTTCAATCTTGTTAAATTTATTGAGGCTTCTTTTAAAGTGTAATATGTGATCTATTCTGCAGAATGTTTCATGTGCACTTAAAAAAATGTATACTGGGGCACCTGGGTGGCTCAGTCGGTTGGGCCGCCGACTTCGGCTTACGTCATGATCTCGTGGTCCGTGAGTTCGAGCCCCAGGTCAGGCTCTGTGCTGACAGCTCAGAGCCTGGAGCCTGTTTCGGATCCTGTGTCTCCCTCTCTCTGACCCTCCCCTGTTCATGCTCTGTCTCTCCCTGTCTCAAAAATAAATAAAACGTTAAAAGAATTTTTTTTTTAAATGTATACTGAGGCCCCTGGGTGGCTCAGTTGATTAAGCATCCAACTTTAGCTCAGGTCATAACCTCACAGCTTGTGAATTTGAGCCCCGCATCGGGCTCTGTGCTGACAGCTCAGAGCCTGGAGTCTGCTTTGGATTCTGCGTCTCCCTCTCTCTCTCCCCCTCCCCCGCTCAATCTCTCTCTCTCAAAAATAAACAAACATTAAAAAAGTGTAATATCTCAGCATATTAGAGCATAAAACCTTTAAAATCAAGGAAAAGAATGTGTACTCTTTTGTTTGGGGATGGAATGTTCTGTATATATCTGTTACGTCCATCTAGTCCCATGTATCATTCAAAGACATCTTTTCCTTATTGATTTTCTTTATGGATGATTTATCCGCTGATGTAAGTGGAGTGTTGAAGGCCCCAACTATTATTGTATTACCATGAATTTCTCTCTTTATGCTCATTAATATTTGCTTTATGTACTTAAGTGCTCCAGTGTTGGATGCATAGATATTTACAGTTGTTATTTCCTATTGTTGGATTGATTTCTTCATCGTTATGTAATGCCCTTCTTTGTCTCTTGTTAGAGTTATTTATTTTATTTATTTATTTTAGAGAAAGAGAGAAAAGAGAGAGAGTGCACACACAAGTGTGAGAGAGGGGTAAAGGGAGAGAGAGAAAGAATCTTAAACAGGCTCCTCATCAGCATGGAGTTCAATGCAGGGTTTGAGCCCATGACCCTGTGCTGAAATCAAAAGCTGGACACTCAGCTGATGAGGAGCCCCAGCATCTGTGTTTTAAGGTCTATTTTGTCTGATATAAGTATTGCTGTCCCAGCTTTTTTTTTCACTTTCATTTGTATGGTGAATGTTTTCCCATCCTTACACTTTCAGTTTGTGTGCATCTTTAGATCTGAAGTGAATCTCTTGTAGGCAGCAGACAGACTGGTCTTTTTTTTTTTTTTAATCTGTTATGCTTTCTATGCCATTTAATTGGAGCACTTGGTTTCATTTAAAGCAATTATTAATAGTTATATATTTATTGCCCTTTTTTAAAGTTTTTTTCTGGTTGTTTTTGTAGTTCTTTGTCTCTTTTCCTCTTGCTCTGCTCTTAGTGATCAGCATGATCAGCAAATATCTATAGTGGGGTTTTTTTTTTTTTGGCTTTCTTTCTTTGTAATTTTTTGTGTGTTTGTATCACAGGTTTTGGGTTTGTGATTACCATGGTATATAACATCTTAAGTAAATAGGAGTCCATATTTTTTGATGGCCATATAAATTCAAACAGAATAAGAAGAAGAAGAAGGAGAAGGAGAAGGAGAAGAAGAAGAAGAAGAAGAAGAAGAAGAAGAAGAAAAATGAATATTTCTTTTTCTTTTTTCCCTTCTCTTCCCATTTTAGTCCCTTCTTCACATTTTATGTATATGTTGTCATATTTTATATTTTTTAAAATTTAAATTTTTCTTATGTCTGATTATAGCCATTTCTTTTTGACTTGAAGAAGTCCCTTTAACATTTCTTGTAAGGATGGTTTAGTAGTGATAAACTCCTATATCTTTTGTTTGGGAAACTCTTTATCTTGCCTTCAAATCTGAATGGTAACTTTGCTGGGTAGAGCATTCTTAGTTGTACGGTTTTTTTTTTCCTTTCAGCACTTTGAATATGTCATGCCACTCCCTTCTGGATTACAAAATTTCTGCTTAAAAATCAGCTGACAGCCTTATAGATCTTCCTTTTTAGATAACTTTTTGCTTCTCTTTTGCTACTTTTAAGATTCTCTCTTTATCTTTAACCTTTGACATTTTAGTTATTATGTGCCCTAGTGTGGACCTCCTGGGTTCATCTTATTTGGAACTCTCTGTGCTTCTTGGACTTGGATGCCTATTTCCCTCCCTAGGTTAAAGAAGTTCAGTTATTATTTCTTCAAATAAGTGTCCTACGCATTTCTCTCTCTTCTACTTCCAGAACCTCTATAATACAAATGTTTGTTCAAGAGAGCTCTTAATCTAGCCTCATTTTTAAAAATTCTACTCTTTTTCCTTTTCAGATTTTTTTCCATTTGTCTGTCCTCCAGGTCATTGTTACATTCTTCTGCATCCTTTAATCTGTTGATTCCCTCTAGTGTGCTTTTTATTTCAGCTATTGTATTCTTCAACTTTGATTAGTTCTTTTTAATATTTTCTATCTCTTTATTGAAGGTCTCACTGAGTTCTTCCAATCTTTTCTGTATCTAGTGAGTATCTTTATCAGGTATATTGCTTATCAGGTATAAGCTAGTGAGTATCTTTATCAGGCATATTGTTTATCTCTGTTTTATTTAGTTTGTTTTCTAAGGTTTTTTTCTTGCTCTTTATTTTGGAGTATATTCCTCTGTCTCTCTGTTTTGCTTAATGTTCAGTGTTTGTTTTTCTGGATTAGGTGAAATGGATACTTCTCCTAAAGCTTAAGGAGTGATCTTGTATATGGCATTCCTTATGCAGACTGTGTGTACTTGGTGTCTTTTGCTGGCTGGAGCTGGGGCTATATATGTGTTAGTTACTTTTTTAAACTGTGGCATGTCTCCATCTCTTTTGCTGTTCTGTTGCCATTCTCTCAATCTTTGGGTTTTCAGTAGTTATTCAGTCAGCCCACAGTTCTTCTTCAGGAGGAATTGTCAATTAATAGGTGTAATTTGGTGTGTTGCAATAAGGATGTGAGTTCAGAGTCTTCCTACATCGTCATGTTGACCCAGAACCTATGACAAGCATCTTGTACTTTGGGTACAGGAATTTAAGATTAAAGATAGTAGTGACTGGTGCCATTTCTATAATTTCTTATTTGACTACAACAAATTGTACTTTCTGTAAGTTTTTAAATTAAATGTGAATTGTTTCATTCAATGGAAACATAAATATGGTTTAGAATTATAACTTAAGGTAGCTACAGAAGCCATTCTATAATAAAGTAGACAAACATATCCATTTTAAAGTAACATAATGTTAATGTTTTTGTAAAATAATATACTATTGAATTTTTTAATTTGAGTATAGTTGAGAGATAATGTTACATTAGTTTCAGGTGTACAATATAGTGATTCAACAACTTTATAGGTTATGCTATTTTAAGAATGCACTAAAAAAAGATTTGGTAGAATAATGACACTACATTTTTAATGTTTAGCAAAATAACACATTGCAAATTAACACATTAATAACTTGTAAGAATATGCTCAAAGTTCTAACAATACAGAATGACATAATTATGAAATTAGATTTATTTATGCAACCTCTGTGCACATTTACACTTTTTAACTTTCTTATAATTGGATGAAAGCAGACTATTTTTATTTAAGCACTTAAATTTTTTGTTTAATTAAAGCACAGTTGATCTATGCTGTTATATTAGTTTCAATTGCACAAAATAGTGATTTCACAATTATATATATTACTCAATGCTCACCATGGTAAGCTAAGTAACTATCAAATGCTTTTTCACATTTATTCAAATAGCATAAATATTTTAAAGAATGGGATAGTCATGGCAGTTTGCCAAAATTATGATGGCACATGTAGGCTGCTAAAAACTCATTAAAACATGTCACCAGCTTGATGTTTTGTCAATCAAAAGGTGAAATAGAGAAAGGGAAAATAAAATATGTATGTATCACTTTTTAATGAAATCATTATATTCACTTGCACTAACAATGACAGAAAAATTCTCTTTATGTACCTCTATATTCTGTACTGTTTATTAAAACTAGAGTTGTTAGGTCTTTGTATAAAATGGAGACACTGTTCTATTTCATTTGGTTAGTTTTAATTCTGAGGAACTGACAAATGTCAATCTCTCTCCATTAATTATTTTTCTTTCATTTAACCTATCTTCTGTGTCCCAGAGCTTAGTCATTCTCTAATGCACTATAACTCCTGGAAATGAAATGGCCTAAAGAGAAACAGTTTACTTCTTATAGAAGTAGAATTCTTGGTGTGCAGAATTAGATTCTAGAGAGATGAAAACAGTATAATTTATAAGCTATACTATAAATGCAACTTATTAAAACTTGCATCTTTAATAGTCCACAAAATGTTAATAAAAATTATATTATGAGTGTATGTGAAAATCATTTGTTCATAGACTTGGACTATTTCTAAAACTGGCATTAAAAAGAAAAGTTGAGGGGCACCTGGGTGGTTCAGTTGGTTGAGCAGCCAACCTTGGCTCAGATCATGATCTCGTAGTTTGTGGGTTCGAGCCCCTCATCGGGCTCTGTGCTGACAGATTGGAGCCTGGAGCCTGCTTCGGATTCTGTGTCACCTTCTCTCTGCCCCTCCCCACTCCTGCTCTGTCAGTCTCTCTCAAAATTAAATAAACATTAAAAAAAAAGAAAGAAAAAAAGTTGAAACAATACCAATTTGGCTTAATTATCTTAATATATAAAATCATCAGTCATATTATTTATTTTTTTCAAAAACTACCAATTTGTAAATGGAGCAGGAAGATGGTGGTGGAGTAGGAGGACCTTAGATTCTCCTTGTCCTGTGAATACAACTATATAACTATCAAATCACCTTAAATGCCCCAGGAGTAAACCTGAAGATGGACATAACAAATTTCACAACTAAAGAGAGAGAAGAAGCCACATCAAAGAAGATAGAAAATGTGGAGACTTGGTTTATGGGAGAAAACAGACCATGACTGTTGTGGAGGGGAGGGAGCTGTGCTCATGGAGAAGGGCAAAAGAGAGAAGACCACACAGGGAAATACACAAGGAGAACATTTCCCTCAAAGCCATTGGCTTAGAAAAAGAAAGGGGCTGAATTTCATGAGTTTTGGCAACCAGAGGGGCTTAAAGCCTGGAGTTTTAAATGTCAGAAGGCTTGGCTGGTATAGAGCCTGGAGGGAACTGCATTGCTCCTGGAGAGAAGGCAGGCAAACAACCTGGGGGCAGACAGACATCTGAAGAGTGCTTGGGACACACAGTAGGGAGATATTTCTCTCTTTCCAGAGTGAGTTCCTGACAGGCAGAGTTCACAGAAACAACTCTCTGGGAACAAAGGAGCTAGTTGGCACCATTTCCCTCCCCTACTCCTCAGCATAAACACAGAGACACCTATGGGAAGCAGTGCAGCCCTGACACTGGCTGCCTAACTTGCTTACAGCAAGACCCACCCCCTGTGCTCTGGTGAGACTGCCCTTCTCAGGGAAGCTTGCTTCAGTCGTAGCATGGTGGGCCCCTTCCCCAAAGGACCAGCACAAACCCCTGCTCACAATGCACCAAAAAGTGCTGCAGGGCCTCAGTTCTGGTGAAAGTGATGTCAGGTCTCATTTCACATGCAGATCAGAACATACCTAGTTAAAACACACCACATTCAGGCTAGGGAGGAAACATTGCCTACTGCAGGCAGGGAGGGCCTCTGCAGATGACTGGCCTGAAGGATAAAGCAGCAAGGACACAACAGCAGAGCACATGCAGTGCACACTGGAGACAATTCCTGCAGCGCCATGCCCTGGGAGGTACATGACCCATTTTTCATAAGGCCATTACTTTCAGGACCAGGGGACATAACTGGCTTTTCTAACACAGAGAAGAAGGCAAAGACTCAGACAAAATGCAAAGACAGAGGTTATCCCAAATGAAATAACAAGATAATTGGGGCACCTGGGTGGCTTAGTTGGTTAAGCATTTGACTTCGGCTCAGGTCATGATCTCATGGTTCATGAGTTCAAGCCGTACATCAGGCTCTGTGCTGACAGCTCAGAGCCTAAAGCCTGCTTCAGATTCTGTGTCTGACTCTCTCTCTGCCACTCCCAAACTCATGTTCTATCTCTCAAAAATAAATAAACATTAAATTTTTTAAAAAAATTAAAAAAAAAGAAACAAGATAAGGCCACAGGCAGAGATCTAAGCAAAAACAGATATAATTAACATGCCTCGTGGGGAATTTAAAGCAATAATCATAAGGTTACTTACTGGGCTTGAGAAAAGAAGAGATGACATCAGTGAGACCCTTACCACAGAGATAAAAGAGTTAAAAAAAAATCAGAGATGGAAGATGAGAAAACAAGATTGGAAGCTGACATGATGCAATGAACAGCAGGCTGGAAGAAGCAGAGGAATGAATTAGTGACCCAGAGGACAAAATAATAGAAAATAATGAAGCTGAACAAAAGAGAGACAGAAGAATTACACAACACAAGAATAGATTTAGGGAACTTGGTGATGCATCAAATGTAAAAACATTGTTATCATAGAAGTCTCAGAAGAAGAAGAGAGAGGAAAGGGGGAAGAAAATTTACTTTAAGAAATAATAGCTGAACACTTACAGACATCCAGATCCAGGAGGCACAGAGAACTCCCATCAAAATCAAAAAAAGCCGGCCAACAAGACATTCTGTAATTAAATTTGAAAAATATAGTGATAAAGAAAAAATCTTAAAAGCAGCAAGACAAAAGAAGTCTTTAAATTACAAGGGAAGATCTATAAAGCTATCTGGATATTTCTCAATAGAAACTTGGTAAGCCAGAAAGGAGTGGCATGATATATTCAAAGTGCTGAACAGGAAAAATCTGTAGTCAGAATGCTTTATCCAGAAAGGCTATCATTCAGAAAATAAGGAGAGATAAAGAGTTTCCCAGACAAAGAAAACCTAAAGGAGTACTTGACAAACCAGCTGTGTATCAATATTAAAGGAGACTCGTTGAGTGCAAAGAAGAGACCAAAAGTGACAAAGACAAAAGATCAGAGAAAATTTCCAGAAATAACAAAAAAACAAGTAATAAGATCCAATGAATATATATCTAGAAATAATTACTTTGAATGTAAATGGACTAAACACTCCAATCAAAAGTCATAGGGTATCAGGATGGTTAAAAAAACAAGACTCATATATACTGCCTACACGAGACTCATTTTAGACATAAAGGCACTTGAAGATTGAAAGTGAGTGGGTGGAGAAACATTTATCACACAAAGGGACATCAGAAGAAAGCCAGAATAGCAATACTTATATTGGGCAAACTAGACTTTAAAACAGAGATTGTAATGAGAGACAAAGAAGATCTAACAACGGAAATATTTATGCCCTCAACACTGAAATACCCAAACATATAAAACAGTTAATAACAAAATAAAGGCACTCATTGACAATGATACAATAATAGTAGAGTACTTTGACACCCCACTTACATAAATGGAAAGATAATCTATACAGAAAATCAACAAGGAAATAATAGCTTTGAATGACACACTGGAGTTAACAGGCATAGTCAGAACATGCCATCCTAAAGCAGCAGAATACACCTTCTATTCAAGTGCACATGGGACATTATCCCCAAAAGATCACCTATTAGCCCCCAAATCAGGCCTAAACAAATACAAAAACAGTGAAGTCATACCATGCACCTTTTCTGACCACAATGCTATTAATCTAGAAGTCTAACACAAGAAAAAATCTGGAAATCCCACAAATAAATGGAGGTTAAACAGCATGCTACTGAATAATGAATGAATAAACCGGGAAATAAAATAAGAAATTAAGGAAAAATACATGGAAACAAATGAAAATTAAAACAAAATGGTCCAAAAGCTTTAGGATGCAGAAAAAGTGTTCCTAGAGGGAAGTATATAGCAATACAGGTCTACCTCAAGAAGTAAGAAAAATCTCAAATAAACAACATAATCGTATAGCTAAAGGAACTAGAAAAAGAACAAATGAAGCCTAAAGCCAGCAGAAGGAAGGAAATAATAAAGATTAGCATAGAATTAATGATCTAGAAATTACAAAAAAAAAAAAAAGTCAATGAGACCAGGAGCTAATTCTATGAACAGATAAAAAAAATTGATAACCCTCCAGCCAGACTTATCAAAAGATAAGAAAGGACCCAAATAAATAAAATCACTAAAATCACATATGAGAAAGGAGAAATAACAACCAACACCACAGAAATACGAACAATTATAAAAGAATATTATGAAAAACTGTATGCCAACAAATTGGACAACTTAGAAGTAATGAATAAATTCCTAGAAACATGACCTACCAAAACTAAAACAGAAAGAAATAGAAAACTTGAAGAGACCAATAACCAGGAAAGAAATTGCATCAGTAATTTTAAAATCTCCAAACAAAAGTAAAGAACGAGACTACATCACAGGCGAATTCTACCAAATACTTAAAGAACACTTAACACTGGGGAACCAGGGTGGCTCAGTGGGTTAAATGATCAACTTCAGCTCAGGTCATTATCTCACGATTCATGAGTTTGAGCTCCACGTGGCACTCTGTGCTAACAGCTCAGAGACTGGAGCCCTCTTTGGATTTTATGTCTCCCTCTCTCTCTCTGCCCCTCCTCCTTTTCATGTTCTCTCTCTCTCTCTGTCTCTCTCTGTCTCTCTCTCTCTGTCTCAAAAATAAACAAACACTAAGGAAGAGTTAATACTTATTTTTCTCAAACTCTTCCAAAAAATACAAACGGAAAGAAAACTTCCAAATTAATTCTGTGAGGCCATAATTACCCTAATACCAAAACCAGATAAAGACACCACAAAAAAAAGAGAACTACAGGCCAATGTTCCTGATGAACATTGATGTAAAAATTCTCAATAAAATAGTAGCAAGCTGAATCCAACAACACATTAAAAATATCATTCACCACAATCAAGTGGGATTTATTCCTGGGTAGCAAGTGTGGCTCAATATTTGAAAATCAACAAAATAAAGGATAAGAACCATTTAAATAGATGCAGAGAAAGCATTTGACAAAGTATGATATCAGTTCATGATAAAAAAACTCTCAACAAAGTAGTTTTAGAGGGAATATACCTCAACATAATAAAGGCCATATACAAAATACCCACAGCTAACATCGTCTTAGTGGGGAAAAGCTGAGAGCTTTCCTCTATGGTCCAGGAAAGACAGAGATATCCACTCTCATCACTATTATTCAACATATTACTGGAAGTCTTGGCTATAGCAATGAGACAACTAAAAGAAATAAAAGGCATCCAAACTGGCAAGGAAGAAGTAACGCTTTCACTGTTTGCAGATGAAATGTTACTATATATAGAAAAGATGTAAGACATCACTAAAAAACTGCTAGAACCAATAAAGTCACAGGATACAAAATCAACATACAGAAATCTGTTGCAGCCAAGTGAAAAATTAAGGAATCGATCCCATTTATAATTGCACCAAAAAAATAAGCTACTTTAGGAAGAAACCTAACCAAAGAGATGAAGGATCTGTACACTAAAAACTATAAAACACTGGTGAAAGAAATTGGGAGAAGATACAAAGAAATGGAAAGACATTCCATGCTCACGAATTCCAAGAACAAATGTTAAAATGTCTATACAGCTCAAAGCAATCTACACATTTAATACAATCCCTATGAAAATACCAACAGTATTTTTCACTGAGCTGGAGCAAACCTAAAATTTATATAGAACTCCAAAAAACCCTGAATAGCCAAAGAAACCTTGAAAAAGAAAAACAAAGCTGAAGGCATCACAATTCCAGACTTCAAGCTATATTATAATGCTGTAGTCATCAAGACAGCATGGTACTAAAGAGAGAGAGAGAGAGAGAGTGAGAGAGAGAGAATAGAAAACCGAGACATGGACCCACAACTATATGGTCAATTAATCTCCAACAAAGCAGGAAATAATATCCAATGGAAAAAGAAGTCTCTCCAACAAGTGGCATTGGGAAAACTGGACAGCAACATGCAGAAGAATGAAACTGGAGCACTTTCTTCCACCATACACAAAAATAAATTCAAAATGATGCAAGACCCAAATGTGAGACAGGAAACCATCAAAATCCTAGAAGAGAACATAGGCAGCAACCTCTTTGACATAGGCTATAGCAACTTCTTACTAGAAGTTACTCTCTGGAGGCAAGTGAAAAAAAAGTTTCTGCATATTAATGTAAACAGTTAACATAACTAAAAGACAACCTATGGAATGGAAAAAGATATTTGCAAATGACATACAGGATAAAGGTTTAGTATCCAAAATCTATAAAGAACTTATGTAACCCAACACCAAATAAACAAAGAACACAGTTAAGAAATGGGCAGAAGACATGAACAGACACTTTTCCAAAGACACCCGGATGGCCAAAAGACAAATGAAAAGATGCTCAACATCACTCATCATCATAGAAATACAAACCAAGACCACCGTGGGATACCACTTCATCTTACCTGTCAGAATTGCTAAAATTAACAGCACAGGAGATAACAGATTTTCAGGAGAATGTGGAGAAAGGGGAACCCTCTTACACTGTTGGTAGGAATGAAAACTGGTGCAACCACTCTGGAAAACAGTATGGAGGTTCCTCAGAAAGTTAAAACTAGAACTACCCTATTAGCCAGCAATTGCACTACTAGGTATTTTTCCAAATGATACAAAAATACTGATTTGAAGGGGCACATGTACCCTGATGTTTATAGCAACATTATCAACAATAGCAAAATTAGGGAGAGAGCTCACATGTCCATTCACTGATGAATGGATAAAGAAGAAGTGGTGTGTGTGTGTGTGTGTGTGTGTGTATACACACACACACACACACACACACACAGTCTCAAATTCTCAAATACTATGGAATATTACTCAGCTATTAAAAAGAATGAAATCTTGTTGCCATTTGCAACAACATGAATGGAGCTAG
Source organism: Panthera tigris (assembly GCF_018350195.1). Classification (NCBI taxonomy): domain Eukaryota; kingdom Metazoa; phylum Chordata; class Mammalia; order Carnivora; family Felidae; genus Panthera; species Panthera tigris. The sequence continues at coordinate 171,377,081 of NC_056667.1, forward strand.
AGTGTATTACGCTAAGCAGAATAAATTAGTCAGAGAAAAACAAATACCATATGATTTCACTCATATGTTGAATTTAAGAAACAAAGAGGAACATAGGGGAAGGGGAGCAAAAGAGAGGGAAGCAAACCATAGGAGACTCTTTTTTATTTTTTAATTTTTTAGAGAGAGAGAGAGAGCATGAGTCGGGGAGAAGGGCAGATGGAGAAAGAGATTGAATCTCAGGCAAGCTCCATGCTCAGTGTAGAGCCCAATGTGGGGCTCACTCCCATGACCCTGGGTTCATGACCTGAGTCGAAACTGAGAGTTGGATGCTCAACTGACTAAACCATCCAGGTCCACAAAGAGACTCTTAACTATAGAGAACAAACTAGGTTGATGAAGTGGACATGGGTGGGGAATGGGCTAAATGAATGATAGGTATTGTGTTGAACACAACAGGATATTTTCAATTAAAGTGTTGTAGTTGTAAAGCTTTTAATTTATGGTTAATTCAAGGTTTTTGAAATAAAAAGTTAACTGTTATGGAAGGGGGGCTCCCTCAAATAACATTTTCAATGGGAAATCTATTTTAGTTTTAATTAGTCAACCAACTTGGTAATTGATAATATTTTATTATAATGTACAGACAAATGTTTATCACCTATATAAACCTGATTTATGTAATAAGACTGTTGGAATACAGAAACATGAGAGAAATATCCTCACATTAGTTTTCAGAATTACTAGAGAAATATAACTGGCACAAATTCATTAAAAGTACAATTGAGTATCTACTAAATGCTAAGCTCTTTGCTAATTATATGATACCATTAGAGAATGATTTACTTGAATTAATATGATACTTGTTCAAAAATGTACTATCAACTTACAACAACTTGTATGAGAACAAGACCAATGGAACATGGAAACTAGAGCTTCCTGGAGAAAGATTATTAGATTGTTAGAAAAGAGCCTACCAGTAGGAGGTGTGTTTGTGTGTGTGTGTGTGTGTGTGTGTGTATATAAAGAATGGGCTTATGCAACTGTGGAGGCTGGCTAGGCAAATATGAAATCCATAGGTCAGGAAGAGAACATTATGACTATGACCCCATAGGTACAAGCTAAATAGAGTCTCTGAATACAGAAAAGGTCTAAGTCATCTTCAGTAGAGCTCACCTGCTTAGATCAGGCTCACACAGGATAAAATCCTGATTAGGGAGTTTAATCACATTTGTAGAATTCTCCATAGTTGCACCTAAATTACTGTTTGGTTGAATGAGTGGGACCCTAGTGGAGTCTAGCCACACTCACATGCCATAGAGCTGTCACAGTATTTTAGGCTTCCTTTGTCAGTTTAGGAATCTGGGGACTATTCCACAAAAATGTAGTTATTCTAAATTTTTTTAATGTTTATTTTTGAAAGGGAAAGAGTATGAGTGGCGGAAGGGCAGAGAGAGAGAGAGAGGGACACACAGAATCCGAGGGAGGATGCAGGCTCCAAGCTGTCAGCATAGAGCCCCATGTGGGCTCGAACTCACAAACTGCGAGATCATGACCTGAGCCAATGTCAGACACTTAACCGACTGAGCCATGCAGGTGCCCCCAATGTAGTTATTCTAAAGTAGAATGGGCATCTCAGACAATGTGCTAGTTATTTTAAAGTTTCACTGGCAATCTTAAAAGTTAGTCTTTATTAAATACTTAATATATGTTAGGCAATTTCTAAAGTATTTTACATATATCCATTATTTAAAACAAAAACAACTTTATGAGGTAATATTATTAACGATTCCATTTGAAGAAATCAAGACTCAGAAAGCTTAAGTAAATTGTCTAAGTATCATAACCATGTTTTATAATAAATATCCTGTATAGTGACACATAGATGGGTAGACATGCAAAGAGAAAAAGATCTAGTCAAATAGCTTTAAGGCAGTGACATAAACAGAATTAAATAGAGGCATGAATATGAGAAAAATTATATTTGGATAAATATAATGGTCAAATGAGGGAAATTCATCAAAATCCACTTCAAAATAGAGAAATTGTGAAACTATGTAAACTGTGTTAGTATCAATATAAGTCAGAGATTTTCTAAGGAAGACTGTTAGGGATTGATGAAAGTTGACAGTTGAGACTTGAATCTTTCTAAAAAATAAATAATAAAAAGGCAACAAGGAGTATTGCTAATTGTTTACAATTTAAGAACAAAGGAGTGATGCAGAAAGACAAGTAAACAAGAGAAATAAGGTAGGGAATTAGTAAGATAAAATACATAGTATAATGAATGAGGGATGATTAATCATGTTAAATAAATTTGAGAGTTTGAGTAGGATTTTCTTTGAATTTAGCTAGGAGAAAACCAGTTGTGATATTTAAGAGGAGGAACTCAACAGTGTAGGTTAGAATGCTAGCTACAGAAAACAAAGGGGCTGGAGATGAGAATATTAGATGAATCAATTATTCATATGAGGATTATTGCTGTAAGAACAGAGATATGATTGAGCTACATTCAGGGGACTAGCGGGTCAATTGTTCTGTCTGAAGTTAATTTAAAGACAGAAGAAGAAGGGGTTGATAAAGAGTATGTGTGATAAAGAGGTGTATAAGAGCAAACAACATATAATATTAAATATATTCATGGATTATGTCTCCAGCATTTTTTAAAGTAGGCTCCAAACCCAACATGGTGCTTGAATTTATGACCCCAAGATTAAGAGTTGCACCCTCTATCCACTGATCCAGTCAGGCACCCCTTGGATTGTATCTCTAAACACTAGTCTGATATCAGACCCATATCCAGGTCTTAAGTATTAATTAATTCAGATATCATCAGATTTAATCTGGTACACTGAAATTTCACAATAAACTAAGAACGAAGAACATCTATGAAAATGATTTTGTGATACAACAGAGGAATTTAAAGAAAGGATTTAAAGAAAAGAAGTCATTTGGAGAAAGTCCCAGGGTAAATTTTAAAATTGTCAGTGTTTAAATTGCTTGAAGTTGGAGAACGGATACAACCGTTTTTTATGACTGCAGATACAAAGGAAATGGATTTTCTAAATATGTACTTAATATGACTCTTCTCTCTTCAAAGAGTTGAGTCATTAGAGTTTGCATACCAGTACTGAAATGGAGGGTTTGTGCTGTTAAAAATCATACTGAATGACTTTCTTTTTTTAATCAACTGCTAACTTTCAGCTTTGACCGCATTGCCATACCTTTTTATCTTCTTTCAGACCCTTGCAGTTCAGGTCCAATTATTCTTTAATAACAAAAGGACTGCAAAATAAATAATATATATTTTATGCACACTAAAGTCCTCAGACATTTAAATGTCTATAGCTCAAATTTGCATTAAAAAATAATGTTCACATGGAAATAGGTTAGTTCATGATGGAAAAACCTCAAAAATGCATTTCCAGAGACAGACGTATTATTTCCAGGACAGTACCTTACTATCTTCTCTAGCCTTGTATTCAGTGATATTTCTTTTGATTTAGTAACAAGTTATTTGTTAGACAGCTATATCTTTTAATCCAAATTACCTTAACATAGAATCCTTCTACATCAACAGACATCACTGAACATAAACCTGCATCAAAGACAAAAATGGTGAAAATAGTATATAAAATAAAATAAGAAACAGGTAGTTGTAATATGATGAGACCATGTCAAGTTGTGGGACATCATGTAGGATAGTGAGAGATGGAAAAAAATGATACAAGTAGTTTATTGGTGAGTAACAGCTATAAATTTTAATATTGATTTGTCATTTGTTTTTGCAAAATGATGAAGTCATAGAAGATACTGTATTTAAAGACAAATCAGTGTTATTAGTTCCCACTGAAAATATCAATTCTTACAAGCTGGATTACTTACATTATTTAAAAAGTAGAATGCTAATTAATCTTTTTTTCTTTAATGTGCTTTAGTCACTAAAGTGCTAATGTAATAATCTAGTGTTCAGATCTTTCCTCCTGAAACTTAACTATGAATCATTTCACAGGCTGTGCATGTAGACAACTTTTTTTTTTTATTAAAAAAAATTTTTTTAACGTTTATTTATTTTTGGGACAGAGAGAGACAGAGCATGAACGGGGGAGGGGCAGAGAGAGAGGGAGACACAGAATCGGAAGCAGGCTCCAGGCTCCGAGCCATCAGCCCAGAGCCTGACGCGGGCTCGAACTCACGGACCGTGAGATCGTGACCTGAGCTGAAGTCCGACGCTTAACCGACTGAGCCACCCAGGCGCCCCTTCAACTTTTTAAGAAATAAAAACAGCAAATGTATGAATGCATTTAGGATATTGAAAGCAACTTATGTGCAATGTAGCACACAACCCTATGAGCTAGAAGAGTGAGTTCTCGGCCTAAGTGTTTAGGAAGCAGAGATCTGGTGATACCTTACGAATCGAATCACGTAGAATTCCATCTATACATGTACAACTGCACCTGCCAACTGTTTTTATCTTATTGGAACTGAGGTCTACTGGCATGACAGAAATTGTCCTCTGGGCTTTCCTTTCTATGTTGTTAATAATCACTTGTAGTTAGCTTCCTGTTCTTCTGCATTTCTTGTATTCTTCTGCAAAGTTACGTTAATTATTCCTATGCTATCAAAGGTAAAGATGTATCTGAATACTATCTGAAAACAAATCTTGCTTTCCTATACTAATTATCACCAGAGTCTAATTGAAGAATAGAATAGAATACAGCCAATGTCCATCTCAGTGTAAATGGCTACTGGTAACTACATTTTGTATTGGAGTAAAACTTTAGAGGTATCAATCATTTACCAATGTTATAAAAAAAGAGTGACAGCCATCCAATCCAGTCCTAACTGGATATTACTGTGGAGTTAATCTCACTTATTGATAATGTTCCCTCCTCTGGTTGCAGTTTATTTTTAATTCCTCATTAACCTTTCTATATACTCCAGTGTACTGTAGAAAAATCATATTTCCCAGGCTACATTGTATAATTTGATCTGAAACAAACCCATACCTGTCACACTAGGAAATAAATGACACTCCCAAACCTCAAACAACCAATACAGATTTAAAAAGTCTGCTCTATTAGAAATATGCTTTCTCTCTCACCCTCACAAGAGCAATACCATGTAAACCCCATCTTTACTGCTTCCCTTTTATGTAGTCATCACATACATGTTTGTATACTGGCCGTCTTACCTAATATACTGTTTATAAAATTTGATTTTGGCTTTAATACTATGGAAAACTGATATCAGAAGGGAAATCTTTTTTTGTGAGAATTAATTATGGAATCTCTCTTATTATGTCATTTCACTCACTTAGAAAATACAAGTAAAAGCATGAAACCCACAGTGTCTTTGTATTAAAATCCTTTGAATAAGCTCTCTTGCCTTTTAGGTATGTTAACCCTTCACTGACTGGCAAGTTTATAAATTGCACAATACTTCTATATTTTAATTTTTTTTTGTTATTACTTGTTGATTATAGGGGAAACAAGAAGCACAGAAAAGAGTATGTTAATAAAATTTAAAGCACTTAGTTTTGCTATTATAAGAAGAGTTGACATTAATATTTTAACACAAAAATTGGGATTTTTCTAAGTGGATGCAACAATAGAAAAATTTTAACATAAAATGTTCTATATTCATAGAATATTATGCTATATAGAAATTAGCAATAATACAATTCACATTTATTGACACTGAAATTTATTAAAATTAAAACTATAGGTATGTTACAGAAAAAGTTTATATGTGCATGTATGTGTATTTTTAAATAGCAATTTACCAAAGTATTGGTTTAAGGGATAATTTACCTTCTATCTTTTATATATTTTCTAAATTTCTAATATGAGTATCAGTTATTAGTGTAAAAGCAAAACACAAAATTGAATTGACTAAAATATTTGTTAGTCTTTTGTAATGTGTATTGATTTTTGGCTTTTTTATTTAAAAAAAATTTAATGTTTATTCATGTTTGAGAGACAGAGACAGAGCACCAGCAGGGGAAGGAGAGAGAGAGAGGGAGACCCAGAATCTGAAGCAAACTCCAGGCTCTCAGCTGTCAGCACAGAGCCCCATGTGGGGCCTGAGCCCACAAGCCCTGAGCCGAAGTCGGAGGCCCAAACAACTGAGCCACCCAGGTGCCTCTGGCTTTTATCATTAACAATCTTAATATTTTGTCACAATTGATGTGACATTTATGACAATGTGTATTTATTATATAGATTTATAATATAAATGTATTTTAGTATGCATAGCCATTTCTCAGGACTTCAAAATGCACATCCTGTTTCACTGCTGTAGAAACAAATACTAAGCAAGCTTTGGGCCAGGGTAGAGACACTCATAGAAGGAATGAGGCCCAAAACCAGCTGCATGGCTGTGACAATATATTATCCTCAAAATATGCTCACAGGCAATATTTATATGAGATCATACAAAGAGACAATGCTGCAGAGTGGGGAAAAGATATAAAAAATGATACCAATAGAAAGCTATAAGGCTGATATGGAGAGGAAGAAAAATATAGTCATTTAGGAGATTTCAATATACGGAAATATTATCATCAAATTTTGGCATTTTGGAAGTCTATTTGTAAATGAAATAATCTTGCAAATAAAACCTGATACAAAGAACCAGACTCCACTTTTTGAATGGGATGTTTCATAAGAGTGAAACAAATATCAGAACCCTAACTAGAGAGATGCTCAGATGCAGAGATAGGATGGGTGTTAGAAAAGTGATTTGAAGTGTATTACAGAAGCAAGTGAAGTAAAGCCAGAGCAGAAGCAACTGCAGCAAATTAAGTACAATATAATTCTTATATAGAGAAACAAACAAGTAAAAGAGTAATATCTGTTAATGTATTTTCCCAAAATATTAATGTATTTTGGGAAATATAGGTTAAAATTTATGCCTGTATAATAGTCTGTTACAATAATGAAAAATTAAAATCTGAGGCTTCATTTCTAAAATTTGAAAAAATTTAACATAAACTAAAATTTATCACAAAGAAGAGCAAAGTTGAAGTAACATAGTGCTATTATTGTTAAATTCAAATTTACTGTTTAATAGCAGGAATACATAGTGCCACAGGGCTTGGAGAAACAAATTTAACCCAAATTACTGCTTAAATCATTCTAAATTGTTATGCATTTTCTTTTTAAAATTTTTTTTAATGTTTATTTATTTTTGAGACAGAGAGAGACAGAGCATGAATGGGGGAGGGTCAGAGAGAGAGGGAGACACTGAATCTGAAACAGGCTCCAGGCTCTGAGCCATCAGCACAGAGCCCGACGCGGGGCTTGAACTCACGGACCGTGAGATCATGACCTGAGCCGAAGTCGGACGCTTAACCGACTGAGCCACCCAGGCGCCCCTGCATTTTCTTTTTAAATGAACATGTACAGCTGAGTAAATTTGTGCTTATTGTATAATTGGGAGTTTCCCAAATAACCTTCTGTGTAAAGTATAATGTTTACTAAAGAACAATTAATATTATTGTGCTAATTTGATAGTTGTGCATATAGTAAAGCCTGTCTTCATTTTGCATAGTAGTCTACACAGAAAAATGACTGTACAAGTTGAAACTGTGCAAAGTAATTTTAATAATCAATGGGAAAATTTATCATTATTCTGTGCCAAAACGTTAAAGACTCACTGTTATTTTTAATGTATAGGGCAGTGAAAAATAGTAAAAATATTATTTAATTGTAATTCAGAACATTGAAATTAAAATATCGCATTTCCTAGTAAAAATACTTGCCGCCTTCTTATGTAAGTTATGATATAAAACAAGCAACTTTTCTATAGATTAAAGAATTATCATCTTGCCTTCTAATTTTTTTAAGTTTACTTACTTATTTTTTTTTTTAATTTTTTTTAACGTTTATTTATTTTTGAGACAGAAAGAGACAGAGCATGAACGGGGGAGGGGCAGAGAGAGAGAGGGAGACACAGAATCGGAAGCAGGCTCCAGGCTCTGAGCCATCAGCCCAGAGCCCAACGCGGGGCTTGAACTCACAGACCGTGAGATCGTGACCTGAGCTGAAGTCAGACGCTTAACCGACTGAGCCACCCAGGCGCCCCAGTTTACTTACTTATTTTGAGAGTAACAGCACGTGCTAGCAGAGGACAGGCTGAGAGAGAGGGGGAGAGAATTCCAATTAGGCAGAGGGAGAGGCAGAATCCCAAGCATGTTCCATGATGTCAGTACAGAGCCCAGCACAGGGCTTCATCTCACAAACTGTGAGATCATTACCTGAGCCAAGATCAAGAGTTGGACACTTAACCGACTGAGCCATTCAGGCACCCCCAGAATTTTAAACTATACTTTCTCCAGCTAGAGTGAATTATGTTGTTAAAACCTTACTTAAGAAATTGTTTATTTAATTTTTTCAAGGACCCTATTATTTATAATTGGTATGCTTATTATTGGATTGATTATTGCTCCAATGCCATATCTATGTATTCTTTTTTACTTATACATTTTTCATATATATATGACAAGTCTTTCCTATATGCTGTCAGCACTGAGCCTGATAAGGGGCTCCAACTCACAACCCTGGGATCATGACCTGAGCTGAATCCAAGAATCAGATGCTCAGCCGATTCTTGGTAAGCAAGAATGGTAAGCAAGCCACTTAGGCAGGAAAGATTACTGTGACAGGGAGTCACTGGAAACTAGAACAGTCACTTCTCACATTTGGACAGGAAAAAAATGGCTGGATGGGGAAATTAAGCAGTAAGGTTGTAATAACCAAGGCCCATTAAAGATTCTCTTGGACCAACTACAGTGAGGAGCACTAAAGAACTTCTGGTGTTTGGGAACAGCTGGGCAAAAGCAATGGATGTCTTATTGTCAACTTATCTTTCTCAAATAGCTAAATATCTTGCAGATGACTGGGTGGAATTATCGGTCCTTTGTTTTCTTTACATTTATTAAAAAGCAATCTCAACTAAATTAAGTTTCTTAATATAGTATGTTGCCTGTTATTACTAAGATCTATTCAGAATTTCTTTAATGTTTATTTATTTATTTTGAGAGAGAGAGGGAGAGAGAGACAGAGACAGAGACAGAGAGAGAAGGTGTGCACGAGTGGGGGACGGGCAGAGGGAGAGACAGAATCCCAAGCATGTTCCATGATGTCAGTACAGAGCCCAGCACAGGGCTTCATCTCACAAACTGTGAGATCATTACCTGAGCCAAGATCAAGAGTTGGACACTTAACCGACTGAGACATTCAGGCACCCCCAGAATTTTAAACTATACTTTCTCCAGCTAGAGTGAATTATGTTGTTAAAACCTTACTTAAGAAATTGTTTATTTAATTTTTTCAAGGACCCTATTAAATTTATAATTGGTATGCTTATTATTGGATTGATTATTGCTCCAATGCCGCATCTATGTATTCTTTTTTACTTATACATTTTTCATATATATAACAAGTCTTTCCTATATCCTGGGAGGGAAAAAAATCTCAATTTAAAATCTCCAGTGTTCAAATGATCTTCCTTTTCTTTCCCTAGAAAAAGCTTTTTAAAAAATACAGTTTATTTATTTATTTAGAGATAAAGAGAGAGAGAGAGAAAGAGAGAGAGAGAGAGAGAGAGAGCAGAGGAGGGGCAGAGAAAGGGAGAGACAGAATCCCAAGCAGGCTCTGCATTGTCAGCAAGTAGCCTGATGTGGCACTTGAACTCAGGAACGTGAGATCATGACCTGAGTTGAGATCAAGAGTCAGATGCTCAGTAGACAAACCTGTCCAGGTGTTCCCTTTCCCTAGAAAACTCTATAAATTGGCTCTCCTTCTGCCCCCAATAAGTTTATTTTCTCCTTGAGCAGAGGCTACCTGATGTCTCCTCATACTGCACAACTCTAAAACCTGGTTCATTCCTCACCCTATTCATGCTCTTACATTAAGATTTCTATCCTTGAATCTTAAACACTGAACAAATCTAAATATCACTTTCTCTGTCCCATAATTAAACTGCTGCACATTTTGGATAAAATCATCCAGATGGTTATAGTGACACTCCATGAAATTCACTGTTAGAAACCTCATCTGGTGACTAAACAATGCCCAGAAATCTTTTACTATTATCCCACTTAAGCATTTTACAATTTTCATAATGATCATTTAAAAATATTTTCCCTCTCTGAAAACTTTTACAAAACCCCAACACTCCCAAAGGTTTTTCACAAATGACTTTGCCCTTTAGTTCACAGAGAAAATGTGTCATCATATGTTCATGAAAATAACTTTCTGACATCAAATCGGAAAAAAATGGTATCTGCAATATGTGTATGTTTTATACACAGTTTTTTCTTTCCTCTGTTTATAAGGACAATTCTATCACATCCTAAGTGCTGATCTTGTAGCCACATGCTCTATCTTAGCCTCTATTTCTTTTTCAAGGAAATTTCATTATCAGTTATCCTCCTTCTCTTTTATATCTTCAACTCCTCCCTCTCATATTAGCTTTTAAGTACAGTCAAGGTTATTTCATATATCAAGACATTTTGTCCTACTCATCTTCCCCATTACCTACCTCCTTTTCCTCCTCCTCACGGCCCAATGCCACGCATGAGTTGTTTATACACATTCCTTATATTTCCCCATCTCCCCATTAATCCTTACGCTACTGTAATCTGGGACTTGCCTGAATTAACTAATCAATACAAAGGACAAACAAATTACCTAATCTTATAAACCAATACCACATTTTTTGAAACCAATACCACATTTGGAACTGTTGACAACTACCTCTTCACAGCATGAAATTGTCTTAAAATCTTTCATCATCACAGGTATTAAAGACATCTCCTCAGAAATAATATACGGAAAACAAAAATAATTAACAAATGCACACACATACATGGATTCAAAAGTTGAGCAAACGAAGTAAAATAAATTCAAAGAAAACTACATTTAGCTACATCTTAGTCAAATTCCTGATTATAAAAACAAACAAACAAAATTATTAAAAGTGTCCAGAGTAAAAAAACAAAAGACATATTTCTTTAAAAGTCTAGGAAATATTAAAGCTGAGAGCCGAGTTTTTAATTTTTTCAAAAAAGGATGATGAAAGTCAGAAGTCAACAGAATGACAAATTTTAACATGATGTAAGAAACAGCAAACAAAAACAACTTTCAATCTAGAATTTATACACAGAAAAAATATCTGTCAAAAACTAAGAGAAAATATATACATTTTCAGTCAATGAAAATGTAAGGGAGTGTGTCACCAAGGAGTCTTGCACTAAAAGAAACCCTAAAGGAAATTGTTGAGGGAGAGGAAAAATATTCCTATTTCAAAACATAAGAATTAATGAAGGAATTACAAAAATACCTTAAAGCGAAAATATATGTGAAAGTACATGAATATTGACTGTAAGAATAATGAATTTTATGATCTTTTGGAGTTTAAAACATGTAAAACAAAATTGCACGCTAGCAATACTGAAAAAGAAGGAAGTTACTAATACTAATGATTTGTTAGAATCATTAAGACAAGGGCTCCTATTACAAACATTGAAATAATAGTAAAATCATGTATGATTAATAATTATTATGAGAAAAGGAAAAAATATTAATACCTCAAATAAAGGAAAAGAGAAACATAACACCAGTGGGTCATATAAAACTCAAATAATTAGATGGCTGATTTCAAGTCATACATATTAATAATTATACTACATGTTAATGAATAAAATACTCAAAGTAAAATTATAGTATTTTGATTATGCTTAAAAAACAAACACAACCATTATTAGGAATGAACAGGAATATTTCACAATGTAAGTATATAATCTAACAGCAATGTATTATTCTCTTAAATCCTAAATCCAAACAATCTAGCTGTAAAATCTATAAATATTATAAAAGATAAAATTATACAAATACACAAATCCATGATAACACATTCAGATAGGGCATTCAGCAAGACAGAAATAAAATCCCTCAGATATAAAAATATCAGTAAAAATACAATCAAAACACACACACACACACACACACACACACACACACACACACACAAACACAGGGGCGCCTGGATTGCTCAGTCAGTTCAGTGTCTGAGTCTTGATTTCAGCTCAGGTCATGATCCCAGTGTTGTGGGATGAAACCCAAGTTGGGCTTCGCACTGAGCATGGAGTCTCCTTAAGATTCTCTCTCTCCTTCTGCCCATCTCAACCACTTGTTCCCTCTCTCTTTCTAAAATAAAATTTAAAAAATTAAAAAATCATAAATTCAACCTAATTGATGTATATTGAATCCTGGACTTCAAAGAAGCCCAATGCATCCACTTTTTCAAATGCACTTAAATCATTTACCAAGATAGTTTGAGTCAGGGAGAAATCCCTTGTATAGGCATTCCTAGGAAAATATTGTGGATTCAATTCAGGACCACCATAATAAAGCATATATCACAAAATAAAATGGATATTTTGGTTTCCCAGTGCATATAAAATTTATGTTTATAATATACTATATATATACATATATATAGTATACTATATAGACTAGACTATTAAGTGTGTAATAGCAATATGTCCACAAAAACAATTTACATACCTTAATTAAAAATACTTTATTGCTGAAAAATACTAACCATCATATGACCTTCCAGAGAGTTGTAATCACGGATCACAGATCACCATAACAGATACAATAAAGATAAAGTTAGAAATATTGTTAGAATTACCAAAATGTGACTGAGACATGACGTGAGCAAATGCTGTAGGAAAAATAGTGCTGATAGGCTTGTTGAACACAAGACTGCCACCGTTTTTCAATTTGTAAAAAACATAATATTTGCAAAACGCAATAAAGTAAAGCATAATAAAATGAGGTATGTCTATATTTCAAAAAGTTCAAGTTATTCAGAATATACTTTGAAAAACAATGGAATTAGTCTACAGATCAACAAGAAAATCACCAACCTATTATTTGAGGGTTACAATTCTAAATAATCCAAAATTGAAAGAAAAAATTATCAAAAATGTGAAATAGAATATATTTTGACCCAGAAAGTAATAAAATATCCCCAGGTATAAAAAGCAAATACATCTGTGTTTAGGAGGAAACGTTTAGATGTAAATACATATATTAGAAAGAACAAGAAGTGTATATAAGTAATTTGCCCTCCCATCTAGAGAAACTAACACGAGAAAAAAATCAAACTTAAAGATAATAGAGCAGAAATAATATAGATAACTGCAGAATTTAATGAAACAGAAAACAAATGGAATAGAGAACAACAACAAAGTCAGATCTGGCTCTGCAACTGTGTATAAAACTAATAAACCTGTATCAAAACTAATCAATGAAAAGGAAAAAGCATGTATTTCTAGTTAGAAAATGAAAAAAGATATAAAGCTAGAAGACACAAAATCGTCATTATTAGCATATGACAAGATTACATAAAAATTCCAGAGACTTACAATCTATTCAATTAAATTATCATGGCAAGGCCTTAGAGGGAATATCTATACACAGAACTCAATTGTATTTTGTACGTTAGTTAAAAATAGGAAATAAACTTAAAAATCATATCAATTTCAATGCCATCAATAAATTATAAAATTCCCATGAACAAACCTAAAAAGTTCTACTGAACTACTTCTACTTTCTACTGAAAACTACTTAAAAGTATTGAAATATTAAAAATTTAAATAAATTTAATATAAATATAGAAGCTCTCCCCAAATTAAACTGTATATTTATGGTAATACCAATCAAAATCCTGGCATTATTCTTCAAAAATTAAAAGCCAATTTTGAAATTCAAATTCATAGGATTAGGCAGCTAGGTCAATGTTGGAGACAAGTAACAAAGTTGGAGGAACTATAGTCCTTGATCAGAAGCTATTCTATCTATCATCATTAGGATGATGTGTTACTTTTGGAAGGAAAATCAAATAAACCAATAGAGCAGAATGAAAGTCTGGAAAGAGATCCTCATACATACTGTCTCCTATGTTATAATAGAGGTGACATGCAATACAGTAAGGAAAAGAGTATATTCAATAAAAATTTCTTTGCAGCTCTTCCTGTTGAGGGTTTTATCTATTTCCCTATCCCTGAATCAGGTGGGCCTTATGACTTGCCTTACCAACAGAATGTGATAGACCTAGATCTCAATAGGCCTTGTATTCTCCCCCAGGTAGAAGAGTTCCAATGGTGGGAGCATTTGGAGACAACTATGCAAGAAAGCCAGTCAGGCTTACTGTTGGATACAAAGCTAAGTGGAGAACCAGCACAACTACCACATATGTTAGGGAGGCCACCCGGGACCTTCCCACCAGCTGAATGATGCTGCATGAATAAGATCAGCTGAAAGCAGCCAAAAAGCTGCCCATAAAACCCACAGAAATAATAAAACCCATGAGAAATAATAAATGATTGCTATATTATACATAACTGTTGCAGTAACTTGTAATGCAGCAATAGATACTTGATGCAATTAGTAATAAGGGAAATGCAAGTAAAAATACACCAAAAGCAGAATGTTTAAAATTTAAGAAAAGATGGAACATATATAATAAATGTTGGCTGGCAGGAGTGTAAAAAATTACAATCACATTGGAAATGTCTTTGGCAGCATCTATTAAAGCTATCCATATGCGTACACTGTGACTATCCATTCTGTTCTTAGGTATACACCTATCAGAAATGCATATATATGTTCACAAACATATATGTACTATAATAATATTCATATACCTCCCATAATTCTCAAAAATTGGAAATTATCCATCAGTGACAGAATAAATAACTGATGTATTACACAACAGAGTACAGTAATAAAAATGAAAGAGCTATAAGTGCATTAAACAGAACAAATGAATCAATATAATGTTAGTCACCGAAGAGTATATATTACATGTTACTATTCATCAGAAGTAGAAAACCAAAATTAATGCACACTGTTAGAAGTCAGAATAGTGGTTAACTTTGGGGTGGTGCGAATAAGAAATGGGTACAAAAAGGGGTTCTAGGTTACAAGGCATTTTGTTTCTAGATACGATTACTTTCTTAAATTTTAAACAACCGAATAAGTGTATGGTTTTAATTGACATTTTCATAATGACTATTTCAGTATTCATTCTGCATGAACTTGCCATAAGTCTCTTTAGGTCTACAAAGCCCATGCCCATTTTTAGTGGGTTATTTGATTTCTTATTATTGGTATTTAAAATGTCATTAAATATTCTGGATATATAAGTCCTTTATCAGATAAAAGTTATTCATTAAGTATTATTTTCCAACTATTTCCTTGATAGTGTCTTTCAAAGAGAAATTTTTGGGCACCTGGCTGGCTCAGTTGGTGGAGCATGTTACTCTTGATCTCGAGGTTGTGAGTTTGAGCCCCAAGTTGGGTGTAGAGATTGCTTTAAGAAAATTCAATCTTAAAAAAATAAAAATTAAAAAACAAAGAGAAGTTCTTAAGCCAGATTGCCACCTGTTTTAAGAAATAAGGCTTTGTTGGAGCACCTGGGTGGCTTAGTCCATTAAGCATCTGACTCTTGGTTTCAGCTCAAGTCATGATCTCACTGTGAGTTCTAGCCCCACATGCGGCTCTGTGTTGACCATGCAGAACTTTCTTGGGATTCTTTCTCTCTGCCGCTCCCCGCTCGTGCTTTCTCCCTCATTCTCTCTCTCTCTCTATCAAAGTAAATTAATTAATTTAAAAAAAAAGAAAGAAAGAAACAGGCTTTGTTTTACTAGAACAAAGCCACATTCATGTTACATATTATCTATAGTTATCTTTTTGCTACATTGACAGAATTAAGGAGTTAAGGAGTTGCAATAGAGACCATATGCCTAAAATACTATCTGGCCTGTTAGAAATGAAAGTTTACAGGGCGCCTGCGTGGTTCAGCTGGATAAGCAGCTGACTTTGGCTCAGGTCATGATCTCGAGGTTCATGAGATTGAGCCCTGTGTTGGGCTCTGTGCTGACAGCTCAGAGCCTAGAGTCTGCTTCGGATTCTGTGTCTTCCTCTCTCTCTGACCCTCCCCCCCACTCATGCTCTGTCTCTCTCTCTGTCAAAAATAAACATTAAAAATTTTTTTTAAAAAAGAAATAAAAGTTTTCAACTTCCTACCAAAATATACAGTTCATTAATATTGCTCTACACAGTTGTCTCTTAGATTAATTAAAAATAAAAACAAGTTGATTTATTTCACTTATTCCATTTTGAAATATTTTTATTATAATGTAAACATTCAAGATTTTTTATTAATATCATATCTCTTTTACCTGAAGAACTTCTTTAACACTGTGAATTAGGTCTGCTGGCAGTGTATTAATTTGTTTTTTATTTTTAAAAATATTTTTATTTATTTTTGAGAGAGAGACAGAGCATGAGCTCGGGAGGGGCAGAGAGAGAGGGAGACACAGAATCTGAAGCAGGCTCCAAGCTCCGAGCTATCAAAACAGAACCTGACATGGGGTTGGAACTTGCTTGTGATGGTGAGATCAAGACCTGGGCTGAAGTTGCAGGCTCAAACGACTGAGCCACCTGGGTGCCCCTAGTTTGTTTTTGAATCTTTAATTCTCATCTACTTTTGAGGATGATTTCTATTGTCACTGATATCTCAGTTGACATTATTTTTCTTTCAGCCATTGAAAACTATAATCACTTTGTTCTTCTATTGTTTCTGAGAGAAAATCTACTTTAATTCTTATCCTTCATGTTTGGTAGATAATTTGTCATTTTCTTCTGGCTGAAGATTTTGTTTATGTCTTTGGTTTTAGCAATTTTTTTCTTAAATATTATTTTATACTACATACTTTGATATGTGATATTTCTAATATTTAATTTTTGTTTAAAATTCAATTATTATTAATTATTGGACTCATAAGTCTTAAAAATGGAGAGTTTTAAAATTTCAAAATGAGTGAATATTTTATTTTTATTATCAATATCTAAATTAATATTGTATGGGATATATAACATCAATTATTTAAAATTTATTATAAAATTTCAAAATGCACAGTGGGAAATAAGTGATATTATATTTCTGATGTGGAGGGCATAATTTCTTAAACTAGTTCCAGAAGTACCATCTCTAAAAATTTTGGTAATTTTGGATATATAAAAATTAAGATTTCTGTTTACCACACTAAAAAAGACAAAATATGGTGGGAGATCAACTAAATGGGTGATGGGTATTAAGGAGGGCACTTGTGATGAATACTGGGTGTTGTATGTAAGCAATGAAGTGCTAAATTCTACACCTGAAACCAATTTTACCATCTTTATTAACTAAATAGAGTTTAGTTATTTATTTTCACTCTTTAATGTTTATTTTTGAGAAAGGGAGCATGAGCGGGAGAGGGGTAGAGAGGGAGACACAGAATCTGAAGCAGGCTCCAGACTCTGAGCTGTCAGCACAGAGCCTGATGGTGGGCTTGAACCCACGAACTGTGAGATCATAACCTGGGCCGAAGTTGGACACTTAACTGCCTGAGCCACCCAGGTGCCCTGAACTAAGTAGAATTTAAATAAAAACATTAAAAAAAGAAAAGAAAAGACAAAATATGACCTGAGTGAATATATTTATAATCCATAAGAAAGGGAATAAGGTCAAAAAGAGTACACACACACACACACACACAATGTTCTATAAATCAATTAACAAACAACCCAACAGAAATATGGACAAATTCAAACCACAATTAAACCAAATTTACAAACATTTGATTAAAGCACACTAGAGTTCTGATGATACCAAATGTTGCAGTATATGTCTATTAGTAGTTTTCCTTATAAATCACTGGTTGGATGGAAATTGGCAAAACCAAGTTTGAAAAATAAGTTGGAATTATTTTTTAATGCTGATAATCTCTCCTCTCTGCACCCCCACACCCCCACCATTTGTCTTCCTGTATGGAGAGGAGCACTGGGATCAGGAATTGCATCTCATTAAATTATTTCAATACTCTAACGTATCGGCAGTTTTGGTCACAGATATTTATAATAGTATTAAATGTAATGTGAAATGAACTAGAATTCTCTTTAATCCATTTCTACTATTTTTCTGTTCCATACATTGCACCATGGAGAAACTGCTAATGTTTTAAACTCTGTTTTAACAAAAAGAGAATGGGTTTTAAGCTCAAACCCTTGGAAGACATCAATACCTAAGAACTTAATAATAATATTCCACTATGTATTTTTATTTATTTAAAAAACATTTTTAATGTTTATTTATTTTTGAGAGAGAAAAGAGAGAGAGAGAGAGAGAGAGAGAGAGAGAGAAAGGGAGCTTGAATGGGGAGGAGCAGAGAGAGAGGGAGACATAATCTGAGACAGGCTCCAGGCTCTGAGCTGTCCCCACAGAGCCTGATGCAGGGCCCGAACTCACGAACTGCAAGATCATGACCGGAGCCAAAATCAGATGCCTAACCAGCTGAGCCACCCAGGTGGCCCCCACTATGTATTTTTAAAGTTAACTTTTATATGGTAACTGATATTTTTTTTTACCATAATTAAATTGTTACCTTTTAAACAAAAAATAGTATACAATAGTAAGTTGATGCAAAGAAAATAAATTAAAGCCAAGGTGATATGAAGTTTGAAAGGTTGTGAAAGTACTAGGCATATAACTGATATTTGGTAACAAAGAAATTAAGCATACACTTAAAGCAGATTCCTTACCAAAACATTGATAGTACTATAGGTATCAGATTCAAAGAAAATAATAGAGTACTCTACTAACCACAATGGTAGAAAAAAAATTTTTAATGAGGAAATTTAGGTTAAATATTCATCAACTTTACCTAAATATTGAGATCAGTAATATACATTTCTGTGTCATTCTACCTGTAAGCCATATTTATTCTCTTATAAAGGTATATCCATTTCATATTATCTTCTTAACTACATGCCTTAATACTAATTTTTATTAACTGCATTGGTAATTTATTTTATAATAATTTTGTTGTGGGCTTTATAACTAGAAATATACCAGTTGCAATTGTTCAGTATTAATAAGACAACCTGAATTTCAGACTTATAATTGTTGCAATTTTCTTGATATAACTCTTTAATTTGACAAGGGGGTCTGTAGTCCAATCTCACAAACCACATTTTTCACTATCTTTCCCATTAGTGAAATTCAGACTTTTAGTCTTTAGAGTATACTCCTGATATATATGGAGTTCAGCCTGAATTAAAGGCTCCTCTGTTATAGTGAGATTTATATGACATGAGTTATACCTTAATATTAAAAATCAATCATTGGAAATCCCACACAAGTAAATTTGTATGTCCAATGACAGAGGGCTTTGACATCTATTACTAGCAGAATTAGAAACATTTGGGAATTGTATTTGGGATTGTTTGTTTGAACAGAAAGTCAATACTGCTGGTGGAGAGTTAAGGAGCAAGAGTAAATTAATGCATTATATAGATACATCCTTAATAAAATCTGGAATGCATTTGCTTCTCTCCCTTTTGCTTACCATTTTGATTTTTAGGGAGCCCTGCATGATTAGAGACACAAGAAATGGTGAGGAAGAGTATTTATTATTTTATTTATCGTACTTGAATACTGTGAGAATTACATTTAAGTCCTACTCACCATCCTTACAGAATCCATTAATATCACACATATTCATATTCTATGAATTAATATATTTGAGCAGAATAAATAATATTTATTTATTAAATATTAGTTTAGAGATTCAAATACAAGATACATCAAATACAGCATGTATCAAACACATTATTTCATTAAGCAACAATAATGGAAAAATCATTCCAAACCGGTACACATATATATTTAAAGTGGATCAAAACAAGTATGTTCTATGTGTAATTCAGGTAGACCAGTCAGTAATCAGTATAGGTCTAAATGATACCCTTGCAATCCCTTCTCATTTCAAATTTTCTCACTAAGTTCCAGTTATCTGAGTATCTTGTCACTCCCTTGAACATAGTACACAATTTCTCATTTCATAAACTTCGTGTATTTTATTTTATTTTCTTATTTTATTTAATTTTTACATAGAGAGAGAGTGTAAGAGGGGCAGAGTGAGACAGAGAGAGCGAGAGAGAGAATCTCAAGTAGGCTCAGCACAAAGCCCAATGTGGGGCTTGATCCCACTACCCTGGGATCATGACCTGAGCCGAAATCAACAGTCTGATGCTCAACAAACTGAGCCACCCAGGCGCCCCATGTATTTCATTTTAAAAATGAAACAAAAAGTTTCTCAAATCTTTGATTGTCTGGATCAGTCTCATCTAAAATAGTCTTCAACTTCTATTGTCTCTTATAGCATTATGACATCAGATTTATTTTTGTTTTCTTTAGAAGTAACCTCTAATAATTGTTTTTAGTTGTTTGTTATGCTTTGTTGTTTTTTTTTCTAATCCTCAACCATAATATATGGTTCATGAGAGCAGGAACTTCCTGTCATGTTCTCTCTTCTGTAACCATCTCAGAGAAACAACCAGCACAGAGTATCTTCTGGGTTATATTTGTTGAATGAATGTTAACATAACCTTTGATAGTGTTTATATTTCTTATCACATTAAATCTCACAAGCTCTCATTTGATTTTCAGAAGAAATTTCACTTGCTCTCACATTGAATTTTGTTTCAGTCTATGGCCTTGAAAATTTTTCATATTTACAATTCTACTCTTATTATCCTCTCTTCTCTATTATAGTTTGAACGTTGTTTCTTAGGTAAAAAATTGCCATTCTCAAATCCTGAGAATTTTAAGAAACTGGCTTTATTTATGCTTTTGAATGATAATAATAGGTTATTTCTTGTCCTTAAAATTGTCTGACATATTAACACATTAAACCAAACATATTCTATCCACAAATTAAACTTTAAAAACTTTTAAATATCTTACCCTTTGTCTAAAATGTAGTAATAATACAAAGAGTGATATAATTTTGCACCATGTCTAGTTATTATTTACCATGCTCCTAAAGTGCTTTTACTTCTGTTCATTAGCTTTTCACTATTAGAAACTATGTTTCATAATCTACTGTTGTCTTCTTGAAGAACTGAGTGATTGAGGTTGAAATTTGAAACATGTGGGTTCTTATCATGTAATATGAAGGTTTTTTAAAAAATCCATTTTAGGCCAGATTTCTGGCATAACAAAAGCATGTGATATTTTTCATATTTTCACTCATAAATTAAATCTAACTAAAGACACGTTTTATATAAAAAATCTAATATACTGATGCTTAATTGACTGAGCCATCCAGGCACCCTAAAATCTAATATACTGAAAAAAAACAAGATATGTGCTATTTATATAAATGATTACACATCAAAGCCTTGAAAGCCTAAATATTGCAATAGTTTCAGTATGATTCATTAAGGCATTGAGCAACTTGTTTGGAATATTTTTGAAAAACAATTAGATTTCCCTGTCAGAATTATATTATTAATAAAATACTGTCTTTAATGAAGAATCAGTTTAGCAAAAAGTATTAACTTTAGTAGTGGAATGACTCCCCTGTTTAACTATTAGAAAATTCCAATAATAATTCTGAGAAATTTATTCTTTCTATAAGATACACTTCAATAGAAATAAGCTCTAAATAATTTTCATTCAAATAATTGCTTATTTTAACTCAAGACACAGTACTGAACATTCTTTTCTTATCTCACATATATGTCAAGGAGTCAATAACAAAGAGATAGCTGGGAAATCACAAGGCACTTTGAGATTAAACAACATACTACTAAATAACACATAAGTCCAACAAAAAAGTCTCATGAGATATTAATAAATACATTGAACAAATAAAACTGAAAATACAACCTATAAACATTTGTGGCATGAAATTTTGCAAAAAGTACTTATAGGGAATTTTGTACCACTGATGCATATTATAAAAGAAGATATCTAAAATTAAAAAAAATATAAGCCTCCAGGTTACCCAAATAGACAAGAAGGAAGGAAGGAAGGAAGGAAGGAAGGAAGGAAGGAAGGAAGAAAGAAAGAAAGAAAGAAAGAAAGAAAGAAAGAAAGAATTAAATCCAAGCAAGCAAAAGAAAACTAATGATTCAAACTAGAATAGAAATCAATCCAAGTTGATCCAAGTCAATCCAAAGCTTGTTCTTTGGAAATATGAATATTATTGATACATTTCTAGATAGGCTAACAAAGAAAAAAAGGAGAAAGAACAAATTACTAATATCAGAAATGAAAGAGGGATCATCAATAGTGATCTTCAGAACATTAAAAGGATTATAAAGGACGATTATGAAAACTCTATACTCAAGAAATTGATAACTTAGATGAAATAGGCCACTTCCTTGCAAGACACAGTCTAGCAATACTCACACAAAGGAAAATAGATAATCAGAATAAAAATCTATTTTAAAAATTAAATAATCAACAATTTTCCAAAACAGAAAGCACCCAGTCCAGATGGGCTTACCAATTAATTTTACTAAATATTTAAGGAAGAAATGATACCAATTTTCTACAATCTCTAGCAGAGAATAAAAGCAGTACCCAATACATTCTGTGATATTGAAGACTAAAACAGGTAAACATATTATAAGAAAGAAAAACTACAGACCACTATCTTTCATGAACATAAATGCAAAAATCCTCAACAAAATATTATCAAGTAGAACATAACACTGTATAAAAATAACTATGCACCGTATTCAAGTGGGATTCATGCTAGGTATATAACGCTGAATCAATATTCGAAAATCAATAAATATAATTCATTACATCAACAGGGTAAAGGAGAAAAGTCATATAATCATATCATTAGATATAAAGAAAGCATTTTACAAAACCCAATACCCATTCATTATAATAATAAAAATAACTAAACAAGTTAGAAATCGAGGGAATGTCCACAACTTGATACAGAACATCTATGAAAAATCTATACCTGCCATCCTACTTAACGGTGAGAAAGTTAAAGCTTTCTCCCTAAGAATGGGATCAAGGCTAGGATGTCCCTTTCACAACTCCTATTGAACATCATATCAGAAGTCTAGGTAATGTAATAAATAAATAAAAGTAAATAAAATATATACTGATTGAGAAGGAAGAAATAAAACTGCCTTTGTTTGCAACTAGCATGAGTATGTAGCAAATTCCAAAGAATTAAAATAGTTTCTGGAACTAAGAGTGAGTTGAGCAAGATTGCAGGACACAAGGTTAACATAAAAAAGTTAATTGTTTTCTTATGTAGCGGCAATAAACAATTGGAATTTTAAATTAATACCATATATATTAAAACCTCCAAAATTAAATACTTAGGGATAAATCTAATAAGCTATACACTAAAATTGTATGAGGAAAACTAGAAACCTCTGATGAAAGAAATCAAGGAAGAACTAAATCAATGCAGGGATATACCATATTTGTGGATAGAGACTCAATATGCAAAGATGTCAGTTCTTTCCAACTTGTTAGATAGATTCAATGCAACCCTAATCAAAATTGCAGCAAGTTACTTTCTGGCTATTGAATAACTTATTTGTAAGATTACATAAAAGGCAAAAGACTCAGAATAGCCAAAATAAAATTAAAAAAAAAAAACAAAGTTGTAGAACTGACACTACTGAACTTTGAGATTTACTATAGTAGTCAAGACAGTGGGGTATTGGCAAAAGAAAAAAAAATAGACAAATAAATCATTGCAACAGAAACAAAGTGCTCAGAAATAGACCCACACAATATCTCCAGCTGACTTTGACAAAGGAGCAAAGGCATTTCTATGGAGAAAAAATATTCTTTTCAAACAAATGGTAATAGGATGCCTGGATATCTGGACAGCCAAAAAAAAAAAAAAAAAAAAAAAAAAGAATCCAGACCCAGAATTTACACCTTTTATAAAATTAAATCAATTTTAATATACCTATTATAGTATTGCTAAATGTAAAATACAAAACTATAAAATTTATGGAAGATAACATAGGAGAAAATCTAGGTGACTTCGGGTTTGGTGATGACTTCTCTTTTTTCAAAAGAGATTTTATTTTTGGAAAAATTTTAGGTTCATAGTAAAACTGGGTATAGAGAGTTCTCATATACTCCCTGGTTCCATACATGTAGTCTCCACCACTATCAATATCTTGTGTCAGACTGGTACATTTATTACAATCAATGAACCTGCAATGACACACCATTATCACTCAATGTCCATAGTTTCCATTAGTTCTCACTCTCGGTGTTGTACATTCTATGGATTTAGACAAATGTGTAATAACTTGTTTCATTGCCCTAAAAATCCTCTGTACTCTGTCTATATGTCCCTCCCTCTACCCTAACCCCATGCAACCACTGATCTTTTTGCTATGTCTATAGTTCTGCTTTTTCCAAAATGCTATAAAGTTGGAATCATATGGTATGTAGTTTTTTAAGACTGACTTCTTTCACTTAGTAATACATATTAAAGGTCCCTCCATGTCTTTTCATGACTTGTCAGCTCATTTCATTTTAGCACTAACATTCCATTTTACGGCTGTACTGCAGTTTATTTATACATTTACCTATTGATGAATATCTACCCCCCCCCCCGCCCCACATTTTGGAAGTTATAAATAAGGCTGATGTAAACCTTTGTGTGCAGATTTTTGGAAGGCAGCTCTGCTCACAACTATGCCACCAACACTATGTGAAGGTTTTGGCTGAACATGTTTTCTGCTCATCTTAAAAATCAAGGGGTGTGATTGCTGGATCAATAGTAAAACAATGCTTAAGCTGCCAAACTGTGTTCCAAAGTGACTGCACTATTTTGGATTCCCATACTCAATAAATGAGAGTTCCTTTTCCTCCATGTTTTCACCAGCATTTGCTATTGTCCTTATTTGGGATTTTTACCAGTCTAATAGGTGTGTAATAGTATTTCATTGCTGTTTTAATGAAATTTCCTAATGGTGGTGATGATTTCTTTAGATATAACAAAGCATGATCCATGAAAGAAAAACCTGAAAAGTAGGACTTCATTAAAATTCAAAACTTCTGCTCTGTGAAAGTCACTGTTAAGAGAATAAAAAATAAAGAAAAAGAAAGAAAGAAAGAAAGAAAGAAAGAAAGAAAGAAAGAAAGAAAGAAAGAAAAAAGAAAAAACAAGTCACAGACTAGAAGAAATATTTACAAACTATACATCAAATGTATTTGGATTTGCATCCAAAATATCCAAAGAACTCTTAAAACTAAATAATAATATAAAACACTCACTGATAATATAAAAGATTAAAAAGTGAGCAAGAGATTTGGACATCTCACCAAAGAAAATATATATGCTAAATATGCATTTTCAGCAAAGAAAATATATGGGTTAAATATGCATATGAAGAGATGGTCAACATTATATGTATAGGGCTAATATCTGAAAATACCAAATTCTGGCAAAGTCTGGAGCCACGGGAATTCTCACTCTGCTGGTAGAATGCAAAATGCAACAGCCAGTTTGGCAGATGTCTGTCAGTTTCTTTTCTTTTCTTTTCTTTTCTTTTCTTTTCTTTTCTTTTCTTTTCTTTTCTTTTCTTTCTTTTTTTTTTTTTTTATGAAATTTATTGTCAAATTGATTTCCATACAACACCCAGTGCTCATCCCAACAGGTGCCCTCCTCAATACCCATCACCCATTTTCCCCTCCCTCCCATGCCCCATCAACCCTCAGTTTATTCTCAGTTTCCAAGAGTCTCCTATGGTTTGGTTCCTTCCCTCTCTAACTTTTTTTTTTCCCTTCCCCTCCCCCATGGTCTTCTGCTAAGTTTCTCAGGATCCACATGAGAGTGAAAACATATGGTATCTGTCTTTCTCTGTATGACTTATTTCACTTAGCATAACACTCTCCAGTTCCATCCACATTGCTACAAAAGGCCATATTTCATTCTTTCTCATTGCCAAGTAGTATTCCATTGTATATATAAACATAGTCTTATATGATCCGGAAGTCGCATTCTTCCTAGGTGTTTACCTAAATGATTTGAAAACTATGTCCATACAAAATGTGTAGGTCGTTTATACCTCATCAATGAAAAAAATTTATGTTATAGGCTTGAGGCAGAATTCCTTTATAGTTGGGAAAACTTTATTTTTACTATCAAGGCCTTCAATTGATTGATTGAGACCCACACACATTATAGAGGATAATCTGCTTTACTCTAAGTCAAATGATTGTACATATTAATCCCATCTACAGAATATATTCACAGTAACACCTAGACTTATGTTTTATCAAAAAACTAGGCATCAGAGACTAAAATCTGTCACATAAAATTACCATCACAACAGGTGAGGAATGTACAGGAACTCCCTGTAGCATTTGGAATTTTTCTAAGTGTAAATCATTCCCGAATATAAAGTATTTTTCTAAAAAAAGAATAAATGTAACATGTATCTCAGTATAATAAAAGCAACATTAAAATGGTTAATATTGATTACTTGAATAATAAAAATTAACACATGGAATAATTATTTTGGGTATTTTTTAGGTAATTTAATTTGTTTCTTAGCCATCTCTCTCTGATATGAAGTTACAGCTTTTTTTGTTGTTGGAAGAATCCACTTTTAAAAATATATTCTTTTATTTTTATTCTTTTTACAAAATTGCTTGTGATTCTTAAAAAGTATATTTAATAATTAATTAATTTGAACTTGTTCGCATTGACAGTTGACCCTTTTCTGTTAACCATACTATCATGTTTTTTTAAGAGTACTATTACATGCAAACTTTTTAAGCCCCCTTTACTTCCATTTGTTGAGATAGAAATATCCATGGGGACACAATATAAAATTTCTGTTTCTATGGCTGTAGCTCCACTTTCCAAAGATTGCTGTCCTATTTCCCTCTTCACTTTCAATCATCTTTCACTTTCGTCCCCTACCCTTCACCACCCCCAAAAAAGCAACAAATAAAAGAAGATTAAATTCAGCAAATATACTGTTACTTTATTTTTCTAACCCTCCAAATATACTTAAAAAAATCTCTTACTCTTGGGTCATATCTTTCTTTCCTATCCTCACCTCCAATAGACACGTCCAATAGATCAACTGCAGAGAGGGAAGCTAACTGAATGGCCTGTGTGTGGACACTGCTAAGTTCCTATCTCAAATACTAAGAATGGTGAACAGAGATTTGTTTTCCACCTTACAGTTCACAGTTTCCAAAGACTTTGCAAAAAATAATAAACTCATGAATTAAATGTGTCATCTCCAAATTAGAATGGGTGGTGAATTCTAGCAGTAGCATGTTTTGGTTTTGGTTTTGTTTTTTTGGTTTTTTTGTTTGTTTGTTTTGTTTTTGTTTTTTACCTTCAAATGGAACAATAAGACAAAATATACACATAGAATAAGTTGATTATATTTTAGTCTTGGTCTATTGATCTGCATTGAGCATCCCTATCTTAACACACACATTATTATTTTAAATAAAATAGACTACCATTTTAAATAAGATTTAAAATTATTATAATGTTAATTTAATAATTAACAATGAGACTGAAATTCTTAAAATTCATATAAATTAACTTATTAGAGAGATAATATTTTTTAGAGATTTAAAGACTTTTCCCAACATTTTTGTGTCAAAAATTGAAATGAATTGAATGAGTTTTAGAATAATTACCAGCTATTTCAGAATATACAAAGCACAATCACATTTTACATTTCAGAATAAGTGCAATGTGAAGAGACAACTGAAACCAGACAATGGAAGAAACCTCGGTGAATGAATATAAAGGTTGCAGTTTACATCTTCATAATAACACTTATTTCTTTGTTATATGCTGCTAATTACTGGGACTTTCATTAAGTACATATAATGTGAAAGATACTACTAGCTGCTGAAATTAATTTATTCTAGAATAAAAATGTATTTTTAAACAAACACCTATGGCTAATTTTAATAAGGAAAAGGCATTTATATTCACCCCCTTAGGGAAGATGACAGGAAAGCAACTACAGAGGGGTATACTATGGAAATTTATGCAAATCTATTGAGTATGCGAAGAGCATGCTATTAATTTTAGGCAATGAAAAGACAGGTAAAAGTTACAATTCTCAATGATTTGTGCATTGGGTATTGTACACCTTCCTGATTACATTAATTGAGGACTAGATGAGGTAGCAATTGTGCAGATGTCACTATGAATGCTGCACAGATATGCATAGCTGTCAGCAGCAGGTATGCCACTACTGTGTTTAATTTCTATATTATATGCATGTGACAGTTTCAGTAATGAGACACTAGTGTGAGGTGGACAAACAACAAAATGTACTCTTGTCCTAAAAAACTTAAATGGGTTCTAAAACACCTAGAAGAAGCCCATAAAAAACAATTCCACATCTGCAATATGGGATTATAGTACAGTAAGAATTTACCAGATTAGAAAAGCAAAAGATTAAATCTCATGTTAAAAAAAAAACAAAACAATTTTATGCTAAAGCCCGTGGTTGGTATTTTAAAGTCATATTGTACTTACACTTGAGATAATTTCTTATTTTGATAAGAATAATTGGTAACAAGTTAACTTGGAATATTTATAACAACAGAGAATTTTGAAAGAAATTCTAATTTAAAAACTAGTAGTATGGATCATCTCCTTTCAAGAGCTTAAAAATCATTCAATAACAAAAATTTCCTTTGTGCTCCTGTTATTTCCTGCTATCTCTTAGGAGGTCATTGGAGAAAAGTTACTTTTTAGGGTTACAATTTGGTTATGTTTTTAAACTTTAGATTGGATATAATTCCTGAGTGGTTAAATACTAATTTCCAGTGGTCATAACAAAAGTGAACATTGAAATGCCAGCATTTTGTTACCAAGAAGTATAATTAAATGACAAAGAAAATTTGGCAACAGAGCTGTGAAACATTTATGATTCTGTTACAAAATTATTATTATTTGAACTTACATCTTTTGTCAAGTTTTAAGGATAATATGAAAATTCTATTACTATGTAATGAAAATGAGAATCAAGCAACTTTCTTGCAAGAAAAAATATAGCATTATGGCATTTTTATTCATTTAACATATACCTTAAAATATTTTTTCAAAGATTACAGTAGACTTCTATTGATCATTTTGTATCATCTTTTCCAACTTTCTATTGTCCATGATGTTGCACATTTATAAGACACTTTTTGGGGGGAGAAGGATGGTTAGTGATGTCATCAGTGGCTCTGTATGAAAAGGAAGTTCCCTGACGATTACCCACAAATCTCAAGTTTACTATTTGTTGTTTAAATCAATTAATTTTTTAAAAAATCACTGGTGCTAAGAATAAACATATATCAACCAGAACACATAGTTCTGTGAAAATCCACCATAAGATCTGTGACTAGCATTACAGAAAAATTGGATTGATTATTTTGAATGTCATAAAATTTTTCATATAATGACAACAAATACTAACTTTCTACTCTTTTAAACAAAAGTGAAACAAAAATATTACACATCATTGTTTTGTCTGATTCGGCCAGTCATGTTATTTGAATGTGATAGGTAGATGATTATATAGAAGGACAGACAGATGTTAGATTAGATAGATAAACAGATTTCAATCAACAAATATATTTTATAAAAATAATACATTTAATTAAGAGTTTATTCCAGGATATTAATCAGAGGTCAAATATACTGTCTCATAATTTTTATAGGCAATATTAATACTTTAAAAAATTTTAATGTTTTCATTTTATTTTTGAGAAAGAGAGAGACAGTGTGCGAGTAGGAGAGGGGCAGAGAGAGAGGGAGACACAGAATCTGAAGCAGGCTCCGGGCTCTGAGCTTTCGGCACAGAGCTTGATGCGGGGCTTGAACTCAGGAACTGTGAGATCATGACCTGAGCTGAAGTCAGACGCTCAAACGACTGAGCCACCCAGGTGCCCCAAGTTTACATTATTACGCATATATGTTGTTAGCTTACATTATTGTAAATGTAAGATATCTTACCGATATGTTAAAAAGAGATCTATCTTAAAAGCTTAGATTTTAATACTTATGGAGATTGCATATTGAAGCACAATATGCTATGTGTCTTAATTTACTGTGTTTTGAAGAGGAAATAGTTGCAATATAATTTTTTCCCAATTCATAGACACTTGGCCAGCTTCTTTAGGAAATATTGTAAGGTGTTCTTAAAAGATAGCACAGTATTTAAAACCATCATCTCAAAAGAAAATTTGTGAATTCATAAGTGTGTAAAAGATAATGATGAGTCATGCAGTGGTCCTAAATCAAGATTCTCTTGTTTGTTTGTTTGTTTTTTCTGTCTTTTTAAAAAATTGTTTTGCTTTGTTTTATAGAAACTTTAATGCTGTCTAAAAAAGGATGATAAATCAGAGTTAAAAATCCAAAAATACAGGGTCTAGAGGAAGTCTTTTCATGAAAAAGGAACATCTGGTGGCTTATAAAATCTGAACTAAGTATTCTAGCATTTTTTTATAAAACTGAAAGCAAAAAATTAAAAAGAAAATAAACCTCTCTTAACATCAGGATCACATACATAGGCTGTCAGGAGATCTCACAAATTGAAATTTATTAATCACAACTCAGATTTTTGTCATTGTGGCTTGCACACTCAGAAGCCTGGCATTGTAAGACCTGTCAGATAGACTCACATAACTAAAATTTAGGAGATCTCTTAATTAATAGGCATGTATTTATTCATTTTCTATTATACATAACACATCTACCAGAATATTCGTCTCATTATAGTCATTGCAATCACTTCCTTTAGCTAGATGAGGCTAATTCCTATTCCTAAAGTTTTATGTGGTCATGGCATAAAAGTAAAACAAGATAAGTAGATCAATATATGTTCAGTGGTATACACAGAAATATACACCTCTTTGCTTTAGAATATCATAAAAGCATACTTTGAAGACTATTGGCCAAGACATCACTTCCCTCGGTCAGGGCTTGGGTGTATATTGTTACAGTTTCTGTGGATGAGGATACTTTTGAAGTTATCTTTTATATCTGACTGGAACACTGTTTCTATAGCTATGGAAATATATTCAATCAGGCTACCATCAAATCTAGTAAGCTGTGCTTTTAAGGTGGCTTTCCAGGTCTCCTTACTCACAACTTTTGGAAAGTTCTCATTGCAACATTCAAGTACTGACAATACTCACACATTTCCTATATGCAGAAGTACCATAAAATTTCTTGAAGTTAGAAGTCCAATTTTCATTAATCTAATTATGTGCAAGCCAAGGTAATAGGCATACTGGAACATTTAATGCAGAATTTCTGCATCAAATATAAATTTTCAGGCTGAAAAATTCTTGAAAACTGTTTATAAAGCTGAATATTAAGGCTGTACTCCATCCAGTTCCATTATTTTGGATGTAGAAAAACTGCATTTCAACAAGATAGTTTTATCTATTTGCAGTTCAGCAATATTACTTATCTTTTGGTTAGTGTCCTCTAGTATATATTCATAAGTAATATGTATAATCCCAGGATTATATTGGATTTAAACTAACACAATCTACAAACTACCTCTCTCTCTCTCTCTCTCTCTCTCTCTCTCTCTCCCTCCCTCCATCTCTCTGGTATTTACCTCAGCAAATAATTCAAGGCAACTTAGTTTATAACCCTGAAGAACATCTCTGCTTCCTCTTCTGCTATTCTAACAGTTATTTTCTGCTTCAGGATCTTTTTTTAAATCCCCAATCCCCCACAACAGGAGTCTCTTCTTTCTCACCCACTTTTTTCACTGTCATTTATCACCATAAAATTAGAACCACCAACAAGTAAAGATTCAATTCCCTGAAATCACTTTCTCCAATCTGTTCACTTCTGTGAGATAAAGTTAACCAGGAGGCAGTTGGTTCTCAAGAGTTACAGAAAATTATAAATATTTAAAACTGCTCTGTCAAATTGCTTTGAGTAATTAGAGTAATCTTTTTTTTTTTTTTTGGTTGTTCTCCCAGAATTGAAAAATCCTAATTCTACAGGTAAATATTTACTTCTGGAGAAAAAGAATATGCTTTTCTAAATCCAAACAGTTCTATAAAATTTTATTTGCAAAGAAAACTTTTGACTTAAGAGACATCTCAAAGTATGACCATACAGTAAGGCATTCGATTTTGGATACTGCTGTCCAAAATTGTACAAAGATTACAAAAAATTAAAATAATTTCCAGCATACTAAAATTTGCATCTATGACACTAAATGATTTTATACTCTTTTGTCACTATATTTGTTAAAATAATAGTTCTAACTTAATGTTAACAGTAAAAGTGTTAATTTAACATTTTAAACTATAAACCCAGACTAATGTTGGTAAGTTTTAAAGCATATAGAGTATGTGTGGCTCAGTCGGTTGAGCGTTTGACTTCAGTTCAGGTCATGATCTCACTGTTTGTGAGTTCGAGCCCCATGTCGGGCTCCGGCTCTGTGCTGACAGCTCAGAGCCTGGAGCCTGATTTGGATTCTGTGTCTCCCTCTCTCTCTGCCCCTGCCCTGCTCACACACACACTCTCTCTCTCTCTCTCTCTTGAAAATAAACATTTAAAAAATTTAGAAAATAAATTAAAAAACATGTAAAGTAGGCACTGAAATCTATTCAGTCATCATATGTTATGAAAAGCAGAGTAATATTTGGTATCAAAATAAAATACAAAAAAAATCACACTTAGTTTGTAGAAAAAATTAATAAGACCAAAGAAAGCTATATAAAATGGATGAATAGTAAGTTTTTATTAAGCATGAATTTTGTCTTATTGTGACTTAAATTGTATGATTTAAAAAAATAAAATATGGACTTAAATTTTTTTTAATCTAGTACTGAGCTAGCTTACCATTTTTTTTAAATGTTTATTTATTTTGAGAGAGAGAAAGAAAACACGTGTATGAGTGGGAGAGGAGCAGAGAGAGAGAGACAGAGAGACACCCATGCAGTCTCCACACTGTCAGCGCAGAGCCCGATGTGGGGCTCAAACCCACAAACCATAAGATCATGACCTACGCTGAAAACAAGAGCCAGATGCCTAACCGACTGAGACACCTAGGCAACACCCCAATTTTTGAAATTGAGAATGATGTATGGTCACCACAACAAATCTAATTACCACCTGTCACCATACAGAGTTGCTACAATATTACTGACAATATTCCCTGTGCTGTATATTACATTCTTCTGTTTTATTTATTTTATAATTGGAAGATTGCACTTCTTAATTCCCTTTACCTATTTTGTCCATCCTCCCACTCCCTATCCTCTGTTAACCACAGTTTGTTCTATGAGTCTGTTTCTGTTTTGTTTTGTTTGTTCATTTGTTTTGTTTTTTAGATTCTAGATATAAGTAGAACTCCACATATGGTATTTGTCTCTGGTTTATTTCACTTAGAATAATACCCTTTAGGTCCACCCATGTGGTGGCAAATGGCCAGATTTCATTCTTTTTTTATGGATGATAATTGGCTTTTATAAGGCATTATATATTATATAAGACATTATGTAATACATAACGCCTTATAACAGCCAATTATCAGTTTATATCACATTTGATTTATCCATTCATCTGTATATGGACATTTAGGTTGTTTCTGTATCTTTGCCATTGTAAAAAATGCTACAATGAATATAGGAGTATATATTCTTTTTGAATTACTGTTTTATTTTCTTCAGATAAACACATACAAGTGGAATCTCTGGATTGTATGGTAGTTCTATTTTTAACTTTTTGAGGAACCTCCATACTGTTTTCCATATTGGCTGCACCAGTTCACATTCCCATCAACAGTGTAGGAGGATTCCTTTTAGCTAGGCTGTTTGGTTTTTTAATATTGGGTTGTATGAATTTTTTATATATTGTGGATGTTAACCCTTTATTGGATATAACATTTGCAAATATCTTCTCCCATTCAGTACTTTGATTTTTCATTTTGTTAATGACTTCTTCACAGTGCGAAAGCTTTTTACTTTGATGCAGGAAAAAGCACAAAAATTTTTGCTTTTTTTAATCTTTGCCTGAAGAGACAGATGTAAAAAGATACTGCTAAGACTGATGTCAAAGAGCTTGCTTCCTATCTTTTCTTCCAGGAATTTTATTCTTTCAAGTCTTCTTTAGGTCTTTAGTCTGTTTTGAGTTTATTTTTTTAGATGGTGTAAGAAGGTAGTACAATTTCACTCTTTTGCAAATAGTTGTCCAGTTTTCCCTACACCATTTATTGACAAGAGTATATTTTCTCCATTGTATAGTCTTGTCTCCATTGTTATAGATTGAGTACGTAAGTGTAGGTTTATTTAGTGGGTCTCAATTCTGTTCATTGACCTATTTTCTGTTACTGTGTCAGTACCATAATATTTTATTACTATAACTTTGTAGTAGAGTTTGATATCTGGGAACATGATACCTCTAGCTTTGTTCTTCTCCCTCTAGACCTCTCTGATTATTCAGGGTCTTTTGTGAAAAGTACTATTTGTATTTTTTTTCTAATTGAAGTATAGTGGACATAAAATGTTATATTAGTTTCATCTATATGACATAGTAATTCAACAGGTCTATACTTTATGCTCACCACAATAAATGCAGTTACCACTTGTCAACATATAATGTTACTACAATATTACTGAGTATATGCTGTACTTTTCATGCTGGTGGTACCATTGGTATTTTGATAGGGATTGCACTGAATTTGTAGATGGTTTGGGTAGTATGGACATCTTAACCGTATTAATTCTTCCAATCTATTAGCATGAAATATCCTTCCATTAATTTGTGTCATCTTCAATTTTTTATTTTATCAATGTCTAATAGTCCTCAGAGTATAGGTCTTTCACCTCCTTGGTTAAATTTATTCCTAGGTTTTTTGTTTTTTTTGTTTTTTTTTTTTTTGATGCAAGTAAATGGGATTGTTTTCTTAATTTCTCTTTCTGCTACTTTGTTAACAGTGTATGGAAATGCAACAGATCTCTGTATATGAGTTGTGTATCCCGAAACTTTACTGAAATCATTTGTTAACAGTGTATGGAAATGCAACAGATCTCTGTATATGAATTGTGTATCCTGAAACTTTACTGAAATCATTTATTCTTTTTGTTGAAGGCTTTAGGGTTTTCTATTTATGTGAGCATCTTTGTCTTGTTTCTGATTTTAGAGGAAAGCTTTCAGGTTTTCACAACTGAATATGATGTTAGTTGTGTTTTTTTTCATGTATAGCCTTTATTATCTATACTCACTTTGTCGACAGTTTTTATCACAAATGGATGTTGAACTTTGTCAAAGGTTTTTGTCAAAGTGTTTTTCTGCATCTGGTGAGAAGGCATGATTTTTATCCTTCATTTCTTTGATGTGGCATATTGCACTGATTGATTTATGGGTATGGATCCATTCTTGCACCCCTGGAATAAATCCCATTTGATGATGGTATATGATCCTTTTAATGTAGTGTTGCATTCAGTTTGTTAATATTTTGTTTAAGATTTTTGCATCTATGATCATCAGTGTTATTGCCTGTAATTTTCTTTCTTTCTTTCCATCTTTCTTTCTCCCTTTCTTCCTTCCTCCCTCCCTCCCTCTTTCTTCCTTCTTTCTCTTTCTTTCTTTCTTTCTTTCCTTCTTTCTTTCTTCCTCTGTCTGTCTCTCTGTCTCTCTCCCTTTTCTCTTTCTTTCTTTCTTTCTCTCTCTTTTCTTTCTTTCTTTCTTTCTCTTTCTTTCTTTCTTTCTTTCTTTCTTTCTTTCTTTCTTTCCTTCTTTCTTTCTTCCTCTGTCTCTCTCTCTGTCTCTCTCCCTTTTCTTTCTTTCTTTCTCTCTCTCTCTTTTCTTTCTTTCTTTCTTTCTTTCTTTCTTTCTTTCTTTCTCTCTCCTTTCTTTCTTTCTTTCTTTCTTTCTTTCTTTCTTTCTTCTTTCTTTCTTTCTTTCTTTCTTTCTTTCTTTCTTCTTCTGTCTTGTTTGGTTTTGGTATCAGGGTAATAATGCTGGCATCATAGAATGAGTTGGGACATATTCTTTCTTCTTTAATTTTTTGGAACATTTTGAGAAGGATAGGTATTAACTATCCTTTATATGTTTGGTAGAATTCACCTGTGAAGCCATCTGGTCCAGGACTTTTGTTTGTTGGGAGTTTTTTGGTTATTGATTCAATTTCATTGGTGGTAATTAGTCTGTTCAAATTTTCTATCTCTTGTAACTCAGTTTTGGGAGGTTATATGTTTCTAGGAATGTATCCATTTCTTCTAGGTTGTCTAGTTTGTTGGCATATAGTTTTGTATAATATTCTCTTATAATCCTTTGTATTTCTCTGGTGTTGTTATTTCTTTTCTTCCTTTCCTGATTTTGTTCATTTGAGCTCTCTTTTTATTTTTATTTTTCCTTTTGATGAGTCTGATTCAATTTTATTACTAGTATTCAGTCTGTTCAGATTTTCTATTTCTTCCTAATTCAGTCTTGGAATATGTACATTCCTAGGAATTTTCCTTTTTTTTTTTTTTTTTTTTGGATCATCCAAAAAACGACGGTCCCTCTTTCTTTTTATCTTGATAAGTCTAGCTAATGGTTTATCAATTTTATTTATCTTTCCAAAGAACTAGATCTTAGTTCCATTGATCTTTTCTATTTTTTTGTTTGTTTCATTTATTCCCACTCTGATCTTTATTATTTCCTTCCTTCTATTAACTTGGGCTTTGTTCATTTATTTCTAGTTTCTTTAGTTATAAGGTGAGAGTGTTTGACATTTTTCTTATTTCTTGAGGTGGGTCTCTATTGCTATAAACTTCCCTTTTACAAATGTTTTTGCTGTGTCTTGTAGATTTTGGAAGGTTGAGTTTTCATTTTCATTTGTCTCAGGGTGTTTTTGATTAAATCTGATTTCTTCATTGACACATTCATTTTTTTTTTTTCATTTTGTTCCCAGTTTTCTTCTTGTAATTGATTTGTAGCTTCATACTATTGTGGTTGCAAAAGATAGTTACATAATTTCAATCTTATTAAATTTATTGAGACTTCTTTTATGGACAAACATGTAACCTGCTGTGGAGAAGGTTCCATGTGTACCTGAGAAGAATGTGCACCCTCCTGCTATTTTGGGATGGAATGTTCTATACGTATCTATTAAGTTAACTTGGTACAGCATGCCATTTAAGGTCAATGTTTCCTTGTTCATTTTCTGTCTGAATGATCTATGCATTGATGTAGGTAAAGTTTATAATTCTTAAAAGAATTAGAACAAAGAACAGTATATAAGAGCTACACGATGCTATATAGACTAGTTTTGAAAAATGTAGTTTTGTTGTGCTTTTTTCATATTTGGATTGGGACATGGTAATAAAGTCACCATTTCACTGCAATATTTTATGTGATTTTGACATCCATACATGTGATGAGGTTTAGGGAAGACTACTCCTGAATGTGCCACTTAGGTATTTTGATTATTTGAGCCAAAGGCAATCAAGTCTTAACAGAGAGCTTTGACCTCCCACTCAATTTGCCTAAAAGAATTTAGATAGGGGATCTGTATCAGGAAGAGATTTATTACCAAAGATAACTCTTTATATCAGAAAAACCTTATCTGCATGATATGGCAAATATTTGTTTATCAAACATTTGTTCTTCCTAGTTTTCTGTCAGTTGTGTCCCCTCCCTTTGAAGCCACAGATCCCTACCCCTTCCTCCTTAGGTCACTATGTCATATAACCCTCAATGGCCTGACTGTACTTGGCCCTCTCATGTCATATGTATAACATTAACTCTGTTTTTTTCTCCTGTTAATCTGTCTTATGTCAACTTAATTACGAGGCCAGACAAAGAAACTAAAAGAAAAGAAGGGGAATATTTTCCTCCTGTACACATAATAACTGGTTATTTTATGATATACTGGAATCTCCAAATAGAAAACACATAAAACTATATGCCATCTAGTTATATTTGCTAGAATGTTTTTAATCAACACATTGATATGAATCATTTCTATTAAGTGATTTTAAAATGCTAATTATTTATCACCAAGTGTCCTTTTGTAAGTTCGTAAATGATTATTTCATTCTTTATCCCCTTAACATAGCATAATTGTATATCTTTTATATTTTGGACATATGGGTGGGCAAAACTATATTTTAACAAGGCAGAAGAACAGCACTCCACCTTATCATCCATAAGAGATCATACATTCTTTATGTAACAGTTTTCTCCCAGATTATCCTTCCAAATGTACTTTATCTAGTCTTCAAGTGACTCCCATGGACCCCACTATTGGGTCAATGTCAATTCCCTGCATATCATTTTGAAATGGTGAATATACATAATACTTATCTATAGGGCCAGTATAAAGGATCACATTTCAATAGCTGCTATGCAGATAGAATAAGAAATTTAGAATATCAAATAACTTAGGTTTCTATTATCTTAGGAGTTATAAGTAGCAAGAGTCATAAGTTTATTTAAAGTTTAAGGTTACACACATGTCGGACATAAGAAAAACAAGATGAAAGAGATTTGGAAAGGAGCATGGAAGATGATTCTTTAATGT
The DNA here is from genome assembly GCF_018350195.1 of Panthera tigris. Taxonomy (NCBI): domain Eukaryota; kingdom Metazoa; phylum Chordata; class Mammalia; order Carnivora; family Felidae; genus Panthera; species Panthera tigris. The sequence continues at coordinate 171,415,501 of NC_056667.1, forward strand.
TCATTCTTTTATGTTGATTTTGAGAAATCTTTGGGACTCCAAATGTGAAGGTCTGCTACTAGGCCACTGTGTATACGGATCTGGTAATTGGAGGTAAGAAATTCGTAGGTGGCACTTCAAACAAAGGGTTGGATTAAGTTAAATAAAATATCTATTTAGAATGAAAATAACACAAGTCCAACAGGATGGTGTAAAAACCAACATGGACTGGAAGAAGATAATTATGAGAAATGAGAAGCAATCAGAAAGAAAAGTAAAAGAGAAGGAAGTTCAAGGAAAAAAAATGACTAATAATAACAAATACCAAAGAGGGGTAACATGAGAAGCAAAATGAAAAGTTATATTCAATTCATTCTTTGTTGTAGTTGACTGTTCAGAGTAGTTCTGGTGAAACTGAGGGTAAAAACTGAACAACAGTGAGATGAGGGATAAATGGGGAAGAGATGACTAATTGGATTACTAAGCATAGACCTTTACTTTCAAGGAGCTCAAGATGTTAAGAATGGCAGAGACAATAGGACAATGGCTAGTAAATAACTTCAGGTTAAGAACTTTAAAAAAGTAATCAAGAAAATGTCAAAATGCATTAAATTTGTAAAGGAAAATTTGAAGATAAAAAAAAAGGACAGTTGAGTGATGGAGTCAAAGGCATTGTGAAGACAGTTTTTACTAAGGGTAGGGACAACTTATCACTGTCCTAGGAAAAAAGAAAACAATGCTATTTTAAGGGATGGAGGATAGGATTAAGACATTTCTTCCTGCATATTTTCTAATACTCAGCACCTCAGAATGCTACCTTATTTGAGATAGGGTCTTTACAGATAAAATCAAGTTAAAATGAGCTCTTTCGAGTAGTCATAATCCAAAATGGCTGGTGTCCTTATAAAAAGGGCACATCAGGACACACAAACATACACATAGGGGGAAGATGGCGAGCTATAAGCCCAGGAGAGAGTCCTAGAACAAATCCTTCTCTCAGTTCTCCGAAGGGACCAAACCTGCCAGTATCTTGATTTTGGACTTCTGGCCTCCAGAACTGACAGACAATAATTTTCTGCCATTTAAGCCACCTGTACTTTGTTGCAGAATTCCCAGCTAACTAATACAGAGGGTTAGCAATACATAGAAAAGAAAAAGAAATTAAAAGATTCTGTTTTAATAATTTATGAAGATGCCCAATGCATTTTCTATCTGCCTGCTCTCAAAATGCTAAAATTTGTTCTGAGGTGTATGGGCAATTCCTCCAAGTTTTTCATTTTATTTATTTTATGAATATACAACATAATGAATATGCTTTCACTTGAGTTTACATAATGTCAGGAGAGCTCAATATGACATACTCTGAACTAGATGGAAAAGATTCTGGGTAATAGTCCTCGTTCTACCATTCAATGTCTAAATAATAATAACAAATAAAAAATAAATAGAATTATTTTTTCTCACTTACAAGTTGGATATAATTGTACCTGCCCCTCCACTTTATCTGACTGTCATCACAATAATGCAAAAATGCTATATTGGTCAAAGCTCTGTAGATTAAAAAGTTGTAATAAATATTGATAACATGTTAAAGTATTTGGCAAATATAAAACTGAGAAAAATATAACCTGATATATTCAAAATGTAGACTACTAGTGATGTCTGCAATTTAAAGTGCTATCTAAAAGGGATAAGTTTTAAATGGCAAATTTTAGTTTTATTTTCATATTAATTCCATTTAAATGGCTGTAAATGGAAAAAGAAAGTCATTTAAATTCTGTACACGCTTAAAGCAGGGAGCATCTGTCAGTGTAATAGACCCTTTAGCCTCCTGCTGGGCAAGCCCAGCTAGTAGACATTTTAAAATTGACTGAGTTTGAGAAGAAGCAATTTTTCATACAAAAGCTGGCAGTTAAGGAGGAAAATGTTTTTATCCTAATTGGATTGGATTTGGCCACTGGGATCTTTTCTATTCACCACAATAAATTTAGAAACCTTTTGTAAATGTATACCACTCAGGATTTTCCTAGTTACCTGATAAGTTGCCCAAATCAGCTATTGATGCTGAGTCTGCTTTTTGCTTCTCTAACAGTTTCCTGTTCTCCTTCCCTTGTGGATTCTTGAAGAATATAAGGAGGGATCTGGGTTTATTTAGCAGCTGGTTGTCTCCTGCTAATGGCTGACGAATGGGCACCCCTTGAAGATACTATTTGCTTTGCTTCTCTCTTAACTCATCCTGCTTATTTGAAGGTGTGTTTTGTTCCTAGAAGCTGTCAGGAAAATAACACATATGCTCAAAGAGTTACAATTAACATCCATTATAATGTTATGCCAATTGCTTATTCCTATTTTACATTTTTTAAAGCAACTGGAATAATGTGTTGCAAACACTGATTGTGTTTTAGCCAGCAAACATTATAGTCTGATTAAATTACTACTAGCACATAAATTGGCACTCATTTTTAAGCCTGCAATGAAAATGATGATACTTGTATATATATTTGGTTTTGTAGTTATTATTACTTGATTTCCCCTTAAAGTGCAAACATATTTATGCACACACAATTACATACACAAGCACATGGTTATTTCCATTGGTTTAATTTTCTAATTAAAATAGTTAGTGTAGAATACATTTGAATACACTTAATGTTGATTTCTCATTTGTTGCTGATTATATTTAAAATTTTCAATTTCTTATATAAACTCAAAATTAATGTTATCTGAAAAATCCATAGACTAGTATATTTCTATGTAATTTTCCATTGGTGTTTTTCTATTAATTTGGATTGAAAACCAGCGCTTGAATCAGGCAAAAATTGCTGTGTATACCAAAAAGAGAATTAAAAAATTGGAAGTCAGACCTCTTGACTAAATAAAAAGCAGTTACACTAGTTTTGCTATCCAGAAATAGTACCCCCATTTTCACACAGCCCCCTGAAGCTATATATGCAGAATTCTAGAGACAGAGGGAGAGGAAACTTTCAGAATTTTCCAATGAGTAGGGTACCACCAAAACAAAACAAAGAAAAAAAAATTACTAAAAAACATTGGGGAAATGGACACAAAGGAAATAGTAATATATCATTCTTGAGTTAGATATCAGCCTACTTAGGAAGCAAAATTACTGACCAGCCATATGCCTATTTGATGGAGGAAATGAAGGAAGGGAGAGAAGGCAGGGTGAGAGAAAGGGCCTCAATGGGTTGGAGTCCATTGCCAACATGTGCTTTGTCAAGACGATGTGTTTCCTGTGAGTCAAGTAGGCAGAGTGACTAGTAGCAAGGCATCAGCAGCCTTGCTGATACTGTGGATGGCTATACGATTTATTGTGTTACATAGACGGTTTTGAGAGCAAAATATGTCCCTACTAATAATTATTCAGACAAAAGGCATACGCTGGGAGACCATTAAGCAAACTACTATGTATGGTTCTTTGACTGCTAGCATGACCTGACCTGTGTTCATAATTGCCCATTTTGTCCCTTCGGCTTTCTTTGACCAAACTTATGGTCAGGCCTCTGTCCTCCCTATAGGCCTGAACTCTGCTTACCCTCAAGCCTGAGCAAGCACTGCAAAGCTGAATTTGCCAACTTATCGGCTATCCTGAGAACTGGCTGGGAGAGCCAGATGCTATTTCTGTCACTTCTGCTCATCATTTCCCCTTATTTGCCCAGCTTCCCCTTATTTATTTCTTACTGTTTCCCCTTAAAGGAAATACCTTTTCTGTTTGATTTTGAGATACTTCCTATATCCAAAGGATTCTTCCTATCGGAATAGTCTTTCCAATTAAACTCTTTTTTATCTGAACCTTGATTTGTTTTTATCCAACATACCCAACAACTGCCTCCAGAAAACCTGCCTCCCTTACAGTGGAGTGAAGCCCCTTTAGGGCAGCCAGAAGAACACACTTCCTTACTCTCCTAAGGAACACTAGCAGAAAGATGGTAGCATAAACGGATGGGGGTTGACATTCCAAACCCAGCTATGTGAAAAATACCTTTAACAAAGTTGATCGACTTGTTGGAAGGAAAGGAGAAGTAAAAGTCCAGTCCACGCCGCTCAACTCCCCAGTACTAGTACTTATTCTCAAAGTCTGGCCTCTGTTCGGCAAGGTGGTAAGGAAAATGAAGTAAGGGGAAATAAAGGCTGGAAGTAATAAGAAAATGGACTTTTAAGTTGAACCAAGTTGAACTGGACTTTATAAATATTCAAAGTGATAATAAGAGCTATTGGTCTGCCCAAAATACTCCTAAGAGATTTGAAATGGAAATTCAACACAGTATGGTTAACTGTAGTATTTAGAAATCATTAAAATTATTTTTTTGTTTATAGTCCACTAAGTTAAGACTATTTGGTAGTTATATTTACTTGCTATATTAACTAGAATGCTTCCAGCACAAAGGAGAAGAAGGCCTGACTCACAGTGGCTTAGACCAAGAATGCTAGTTATCTGATGTAACAAGAAATTTGCAGGAAGATAGTTGCGAGGTTGGATCAGAGGCTCAATGTTATTATCAAGGATAGAGTTCTTTCCTTCTTTTTGCTCTGCCATCTATAGCATGGTGTCCATATCTTCACTCATGATCTTAGTAAGGCTACAAAACCTACAAATGATGCTCTTGCATAACAACATACAAAAGAATTAAACAGGAGGGACATCTCAGTTGGTGAGAATGTACTTCTTTGGTCTCTATCTTCATCTGGGAGAAAACTTTTTACCAGAAGTCCCCCTATCTGACTGAATTTTTACTTCTCATTGCCCCAAATATCATGACTAATGAAAAAGCAATTTTGTATGGGGTGCCTGGGTGGCTCAGTCGGTTAAGCCTCCAACTCTTTTAAAAAAAATTTTTTTTTAATGTTTATTTATCTTTGAGACAGAGACAGACAGACCATGAACGGGGGAGGGTCAGAGAGAGAGGGAGACACAGAATCGGAAGCAGGCCCCAGGCTCTGAGCTGTCAGCACAGAGCCTGACGCAGGGCTCGAACTCACGAACCATGAGATCATGACCTGAGCCGAAGTCGGAGGCTCAACCGACTGAGCCACCCAGGCGCCCCAAGCCTCCAACTCTTAATATCAGTTCAGGTCATGATCTCATGATTTATGGGTTTGAGCCCCTGCACTGACAGTGCAGAGCCTACTTGGGGTTCTCTCTCTCTCTTTCTCTCTCTGCCCCTCCCCCTCTCAAAATAAATAAGTAAACTTAAAAAAAAAAAAAAAAAGAAGCAATTTTTAGCTTCTGATTTTGGAGGCAGTTTTGCCAGCCTGGAAAAGGCAGCTGGTAGTATTATTCAGTACTAATAAGCTAATAACTAATAAGATAATAGTGTTTGTCTTACAAACTTTTCAGTTTTGACAAAATCAGTATAACCTATTCAGGAATGAAGTGGTATCAATTTTTAGGAGACTTCACATGAAACAAACTGTGTATATCTATAGTTATTATTTTAAATAAAGAAATTATTTTATCTGAATAAAGTATCTTTAATGATGATTCGTTATACTTTTCTTTAAAATCTTGGTCTACTGGTATTATACATTACTACTACCCATCTACCTAAAGTTTCTTCAATGATAGTAATTGCACCATTCAGTCATTCAACCTAAAAATCACTGTGGACTCTTCTGTATAGTCTTTACAGCCCATCAGAAGCTTATGCAAAATTTTTGTTCCAACTAGTTCTATAATATCTATACCTTCTCCACATAGCACCTATTGTTATCTTGATTTGGGATCTTAGTTTCTTTCACCAGAATGATAGCAAATAGTGCTCACTATGTGCTTCTGCCTTAGGGCAGGTATCTTCCCTTCTACACTTCTTGCAGTCACAATTTAGGTTTATCTGAAGTCATATGTAAGTCATTCATTCAGGGGCACCTGGGTGGCTCAGTCAGTTAAGCGTTGACTTCAGCTCAGGTCATGATCTCTCAGTTCATGAGTTTGAGCCCTGTGTGGGGCTGTGTTGACAGCTCAAGGGCCTGGAGCCTGCTTTGGATTCTGGTCTCCCTTTCTCTCTGCCCCTCCCCCGCTCACTCTCTGTCTCCCCCTCTCTCTCAAAAATAAAATAAACTTTAAAATATATATATATATATATATATATATATATATATTACATATATATATTATATATATGTATATATATTACATATATATATATATATAATATATATATATATGCCATTCATTCCTAACCCCCAAATTTTGAAGTGTCTAAATTGACCATTACACAAAACCCAACCGCCTTGTCACGGCAACCCCTCAATCACAATTCCAGCAATTTTGGTTCTTGACTCACTTTATGACATAATATCTTGTAAGTTTGCTGTGTCTTTAATCATTTTGTCTAATACTTTTTGTCACTTGAAATGAATGCATTCCACTATTGTCTTCACACACTTGATTTTTTTCTGCAAGTTTGTCTAATCCTTAGACTGGATTAACTGACCTTTACATATTTCTATCATTGAATTTTATTTTAAATATATGTTAATGAACTTTTCATTCCTGTATTGCTATAGGCCTATTAGAGTGGCCATACTGTTTTTATTCAATAAAGGGTCAACACATAGCTTAAGAAGTACTGTCCCATATTCTTGAATGAATGACCAAAATTTTGTGGACCTGCTTTCACATTTGCAGCTAGTTTTACTGTAGAGATAATTCATTTAATCAAAACCATTTGCAGTTGATAGCTACAAAATGGTTTAAAATCATATATTTTCCTTTGCTTTCTTCTCCCCTTTTTAATAATATAAGAAAGCTTCTGTGATGTCACACTTTAATGTCATTGTCAGTCTTTTTCAAAGTCACCTGTTTTGAATCAGTTTCCTCTACTCTGACCTTTAGATTGGAGTGCTCCAGAGCCTGTACTCCCTTGGACTTTCTTATCTATCAAACACCATACCTGTGTAATCTCAACCTGTCCACTGAGGTTACATAATTATATGCCACATGAGTGTATGCGTGATTGATTCACTGATAATTAAACCTTGTCCTGAATGCTATTTTAAGTTCTAATTTTTTCCTATTGATATCTCCAGTTTGATTTCTAATAAACATCAAACTTGACGCATGCAAAATATTGTTGGTTCTCCTAGACTAAGAAATGTTCTTCAGTCAGTGGGCCCCAACTGAGTAAAAAAAGCACCAATATCCATTGACTCAAACTAAAAATATAATTTTTAGCCTTGATTCTTCTATTTTTATCACATTCCACATTAAGTAAACCACTACATGATTTCTACTCTATCTTCGCAGTCTATTTTAACTATTCACTTCAATTTGTTTTTATCTCAACTCTGTCATGCTAAACTTGTTACCTTATCTCTTTTCTGAACTGATACAACAGCTCATCTCATTGATTCCAATTTTACTTCTACTTTTCAAATCTATTCTATATATAATAGTAGGATGGTTCTCTTTTAAACTATAAATCAAATCACCTAATTTCCTCACCTAGAATCTTTTAATAGCTTTTAAACAGAACCTTTGAATAGCATATTTCATGCATATTTAGTAACATTGAATCTCTTTATAATAGCTTTTATGACCTACATTATTGTTCCTGCTGCCTACATATTTGACCTCATCTCCTGATACCTTTGTTCTATATACTAAGCAACTTGGCTTTCTTTGGATTCCTCAAACTAGTCAAGTCAGCTCCTTCCTCAGGACCTCTGTTTGGAATTCTCTATCCAGCTAAAATATCACCTCACCAGCTAGAAATCACCCCCTTTGATTATCACGATTTATCTCTCTCAAGCTATTTCCACATTACAGATTTTTGCTTTCACCTCTCTTATCTGTCTGAAATTGTCTTCTTAAATATTATTATTTCTGATTATTCCTGCTTTTTAAAAAATATATGTTTATTTTTGAGAGAGAGAGACAGGGTGTGAGCAGGGGGGGGGGCAGAGAGAGAGGGAGACCCTGAATCTGAGGCAGGCTCCAGGCTCTGAACTCTCAGCACAGAGCCCGACGCAGGGCTCCAACTCACAAACCATATGATCATGACCTGACCTTAAGTGGGATGCTTAACCAACTGAGTCACCCAGACGCCCCTGATTCTTCCTACTTTTATGTAAGTTTCCTAACAATTAGAATCCTGTATGGCATAGTCACCACTGAATGCCAATGTCTAGGAATGCCTTTTCCTTTTCCACATTAAACAGGTAACACTTTATAGTAGAATAACCACTGAAAATGGAATTATGCATATAAAAACCCTGAGTATATTTACCCTCTAATATTTAGACTGTGAGTGATGTTAAAAAAATATTCTTACTGTTTTTCCAGATTAATTAACTTATCTGTAAACTAGTAGTAAAATTCTTGTTTACTTGAAATGATTCCTGTGAAAATTGAATAAGGTCTTTATGAAAGAAAGCAATCTACAAATTTTAAAGCATTGCACAAATGCATGTGTTTTATAGTTACTTCCTTCTTGGATATATCTGCTGAACCTACAAAACCAGAAAACAGAGATCCACAATTCACATAAGAATTTGATCTTTTCTAAACAGATTGAACTCACTTAGAAGTTTGGTCTTCCAGACTCTTAGTGACAATTTTTCAGAAGTTGTACAACAGTAAATGATGTATGTGCTGCATTTTAAGACTGATTTCTAATAATCTATTTTATTATAATGAAGACGACTATTATTATTTGACCAGGAGGATTATTTACATGAATAAACTTTAAAAAGCAGTGTCTTTAAATGTTGGCAACCATTTACATAGTTACAAACAGGTAGGTATTTGTACAATCACTTTATGGGCTGAGAAAAAGTGGCAGAATATTAGAAATCAATGGCCTTTGAAAGTAACTGGAAAGTGAAAATAAAGTGATTTTAAAATTAGAATATAAATCAATGTGAACATGAGTCAACTGACAGAAATTGAATTTTTAGAATGCATCTGTTCCAGAAACTGTGCTGCTGTTGTGGATATTTGGCTAATGATCTAGAGTACTGAAAGAAATGTCGTAGCCAAAATCAGGGTAGAAAATTTTAGTTCTGCCCACAAAACTTATGCTGTGTGTGTATGTGTATGTGTGCTTACCTAATCAGTTGTGAGCAAAGGGAATGATGATTTCATAAGAGGATAAAAGAAAAGAGGAGGTATAGATATAACAGTTCCTTTACTGATTAAATAAAAGTTTATTTTTCAACATATATTTTGTTTGGTATTTAGCCATTCAGAGACTTTAACCAAAACCTTATATACTGGGAGTTTTAAGGTTAAACTGAAAGTGAAAATTATTCATAGAAATAATCTCTGTTCTCTCTGATTTTATAATCTGTTGGAAGGGAGGGTAAGAATACAAAAAATAATGAAACATGTGATAAATAATGATAGGTGCTATAATAGGATAGTTTTAGGTGTAAAAGAATACTTTAATTAAAACATTCTGAGGCCTGATATGATGGGCAAAATAAGACTATGTTTTTATCACAGAAAAGAGCATCTGCATTGTTTTTAGAACCTACCAGAAGGCTAGGAGGAGGGGGATGAAAGTAGTGAAAGTTAAGTTGTGAGAGATGAGGCTGTGTAGTAATCACTGGCCAGATCCAGGAGAACTTTGAGATCCATGGTTAAGGGATCTGGACCTTATCTTAAGGCCATGGGAATGATGAAGATTTTTAAGCGCACGTATGTGCGCTCGCCAGAATGTGGTTAGCAGTAATCTAATCTAAGCAAGGAATAATCACTGTTTGGAGTAGAGTTTAGAAGTTGTTGCTGGAGATAAGTGAATGATCAAAAAAGTATGAATGAGGTAAGCTTTGGAGAATGGTTGGATATTAAGTGTGAAGGAGAGATCGGAGGTAAACCCCAAGATCCTAACTTTAGTTATCGTAAACACAAGAAAAAAATCAGATTTCAGGGAAAAGAAGAGACAGTCAATTTCAACATCATTCATTTGTGTAATATTCTGAAAGTAATCTCCGTGGGACGATTTTTTAAAATAATTTAAAACCATTTGTATTTGGTGGGATACAACCAGACAGTCTCAGAAGTTCATAGAATCTACCACAGTGTGTTAGGTTCTGAACTCCACCTAATTGTCTAAAGTGCTCAACAGTCTATGAGCCAATTTACTAGCAAAGAAAATTAAAAAAATAAAAAATTCCTATTGATAGTCTGGTAAGAGATAATAGAGTATTAATTTGCTGAAAATATTCCAAGAAACAAAGTTTAACAAATATTTCTCTAATACAGAATATGAAGAGGAAAGGGGGCAGTTCGAACAGTGTGTTATGCTTTGAGAATAACTTAGTCCAATAGGAATCAAAACAAGGGGTTAGGAAGCTTCTGCTCTAATTCCAGCTCTATCTTTCATTGGTAGATGTTGCAGACAAGTTATTTATCCTCCCTGTCTTTCATTTTCTTTATTTTCAGCTAGTTTCTAGGCTGAGCCCTTAGACATACAAAAGAAAAAAAAAATAACTATGGATATAGATATTTAGGAAGCAATTGAAATATTTATCAGAGTCTCTAGAAGAAATGGCAGGAAACAGGAATAATTTCATAAGAATCTTCACCACCTGGTCACCGCAGTATCATTTTCAAGTCTAGTACCTACTTCTCAAACCCCTTTCCCTTTTTTAATAAACTGCCTCTCAATTCTATCAAGTCCATAGTTTTAGACAATTCAATCTCGAATCACCTAACTTCTCTTCTGTGACACCTTTTTATTTTTTATTTTCTCAATCATATGTCATCTTTTTTAATGTAAATCTTTCCAGTTAATTTAGTTATTTTATTGACCCTTTTTTTATGTCCCAGATCTATATAAAAAGCCCATAAAGGTTGAGGTAGAAACAACAACAACAACACCCCTGAATTCTCCTATAATATATAATCTATGTCTGCATTAGAGGGTAGGGGCGCTGTGGGAGTGAGGAGGTTAGGGAGGAAACAAGGACTGGTGGTCATGATCGGGTGGGGATGGACAGAAGTCCTAAATCTAAGTTTCTATAGTAGCTAATGAACTTTAAGGATACCTACAAGTCTTCCACTTTAAACAATATTTCCTGTGACTATGCTGAAGAATATGTATCTATGGGCAGTATTAACTGAGTTCTATATTCTGTCCAAGCATAGATAATTGATTTTACATACCAACATATTCTTTATCTCACTTGTAGGTTCATTTTGTTCATTGTGTCCGATTTCTTTAAAGACTGTCATATTTATCTAAATACTCTGTCTGGATTTCTTCCAATTACCAATGTATTTAATGAATATTTTGTGGCTGCTCAAAATATTAAATCTATGAGATTTTTTTTAAATCTGGAAGTAACAAAAGAGATATGCATACACACTGATGTTCAAAACAGTAAAAATCTAGTGTAAGTAAAACTAAACCCTTATCTATTTTTTTGTGTGTGAGAGATTTGTATATGACTCATTGTTTAGTGTTTCTTTAGAGCACATTGCTAAAGCAAAAGCTAAAAATATCCTAATTATGTGTCCCCAAAAGGAAGATATATCTAAGTTTAAAACAATAGGCGAAAATTTCAAGCCATGGTTGAATAAATAAAAATTAAATATTAAGCTTGGGTATAATAATAGAATGTTCTTTTGTGACTACATCTTAATATAAACTATGTATAATATTTGGCAAGAGATGCATAAAATATGACTTATGTAAACTTTTCCATCTTTACAAATTATAAGTCCTATTCTGGGGAATCTTCCAGCACAAATGACCTAAAGGACAGATAAACTAACTGTAGTCAAAGTCACTCTGTGTAAATACTTATCAGTTAGTCTTTCCCTAAAAAAGTCCTCTGAGGCTTACTGTCTTCACAGGCAGTGAAAATTTTGCCTGCTCATCTGTTTTGTCTGCCTGCAGTACTAACCTCATGCCAAAACTGTATTGCTTCATAAATTAATGAATGCAAGTTCTTGTACAAAGTTCTCAAAACTATAATTGCACACACTGGGGAATATTATCACGAAATGTTTTATATTGTTTGCTTTTCAAACACAACCTGAATGTTGTTGAATATACTTCTGAAAATAGCTAGATCTAATATGAAGCTTTATTTATTGTGTTACTGTTTATTTTATCAGTGGAACAAAATAGCTGTGTCTCCTTACCATTCATTAGAGGAATTGTGAATCGTCTCTTGATATATCTGTATTATAAATTCATAGATCATACATAGATTAATAGATAAAATAACACCTACTATCTTTTGCATTTTAACAACATGGGAATGAAAAGAAAACATATCATGTGCATTTACATAATTTATATCAACATATTAGATAAATTTGATATAATTCTCATTTCTAGAACTGAGCAAGGTATCATTAGGATACAAATTGAGATTACTCTGAAAAATTACACAATGATGCTAAACTCCTTAGTATGAACACATCCTTAGTAGAAATCAAGAGCTACCCATAAATGCAGAACCCACTTTCTTTCTCTTTTTCCAGCTTTACTGAGATATGATTGACACATAACATTGTGTAAGTTTAAGGTGTACAATGTGTTCATTTGATACATTTATAAATACAAAATTATTAAAATATTTAAGATCTACGGTTATAGCAACATTCAACCATATAATACAATATTATTAGCTATAATCATCTTGTTAATCACACTGCACCAAATTTGTTAATCTTCTAGCTCAAAGTTTGTACCCTTTGACCAATATCTCCCCATTTCCCCCATCCACTCTTAAACTCCTAATAACCACCCTATACTCTTTCTTTGAGTTTGGCTTTTTTAGATTCTACATATAAGTGATACCATGTAATATTTGTTTTTCTCTGCCTGACTTATTTCACTTAGCATAATGCCCTCAAGGCAGAACCCACTGACTTTCAGTCCACTATTCAAGATCATACAATAGCTTTTCATTCAGCTCAAGTTAAAAATGTCTTAGCTGTATCATTTACCAGATCAAAGAAATTTATTTTCTAAAAGAAAAAAAAAAAGACAACCCTGTTATCTCTTCCTCTTCCTTGGTCATACAAGATATTCTTAAGTTTACAACTGGACAATTATAATTATTTTACAAGTAGTCTTCTGACTATAGTTTGCTATCACCTTTAGTGCTGCCAACTCATGACAACTAAGTGAACACCGTCTTGTCTCTTTCTCATTCTCCTTTTTCTTTTTGGAGTTTTCATTAGTTAGAAGACAGGACTATTCACTCTGTGTTTGATATCCCTTACATTTTCTGTACTTCATTTCTTTATCTTTTTGTGCTGCATTCTATTAAGTTTTTTTTAACATCTACTTTCAGTTCACCAATTCTCAACTGAATGTGTTATTAACTCCAGAATTAGTAATATCTATTGTTAGTTTTCCTATTGTGGATATCTATTTTGTTATAGTTAGGCTATTTATTTAATTTAATTTAATTTTTATTTATTTTTTGTTTTGAGAGACACTGAGAGCACAAGTAGGGGAGGGCAGGGGAAGAGAGAAAGAGAATCTTTTTTTTTAATTTTTTTTTATTAAAAATTTTTTTTTTAACATTTATTTTTGAGACAGAGAGAGACAGAGCATGAATGGGGGAGGGTCAGAGAGAGGGAGACACAGAATCTGAAATAGGCTCCAGGCTCTGAGCTGTCAGCACAGAGCCCGACGCGGGGCTCGAACTCACAGACCGCGAGATCATGACCTGAGCCGAAGTCGGCCGCCCAACCGACTGAGCCACCCAGGCTCCCCTTTGAGAGAAAGAGAATCTTAAGCAGGCTCCATGCCCAGCGCAAAGCCAGACACAGGTCTTGATCTCACAACCGTGAGATCATGACCTGAGTCAAAATCAAGAGTCAGATGCTTAACCAACTGAGCCACCTTGGCATCCCTATTTATTTTATGTAGTATATTTTATATATTATGTAGAGAGATTATATTTATTTTTTATGATTTTTAAGGATTATTTATATATTTGAGAGAGAGAGAGAGCACAGCAGGAGAAGGGTAGAGAGGGGAAGAGACAGAATCCCAAGCAGGCTCTGCAATGTCAGTGCAAAGCCCCATGCGAGGATTGAACTCACAAACCATGAGATCATGACTGGAGCCAAGATCAAGAGTTGATATTTAACCAACCGAGCCATCCAGGCACCCCAAGAGAGATTATATTTAAATGGATTATATAGTTACATATCTATTTAGCTATTTTTCAGGATTCTTGGTTAAGTCATTATATCCTTGAATTCTTATTAACTAGATAATCATCTTTCATGCTTATTCTTTATTTTTAAAAGTACTGAATCCATTATTATTTTCTGTATCTGAAAATTCGATCCAATAAAATACTTGTAGCGCTATAGTTACGGATGTTTCTGATGTTTCTTGTTCATATGCTCACTTTCTTGCATTGCCTTTAATTGTGTACTCAGAGATGCTCATTTCCTTGAAAAAAAATGTTTGAAGCTCTTTTAAGTCAACCATGATGTTTATGATGTTTATCATGATTTTTCTTCAGAATTAATTTTGTTTACCTCTGCCAGAAACTTGAGGAATCTACTGGTCTTTGTCAACTTTATAACAAAATTCATAGTTTGAGATTTTAGGGGGAGGAAGGTCACACAAGGGATTTGAACTTAGGATGCAATTCTGTGTTAAGGCTGACTTCTGAATAAAAAAAATTCTCTGGGATCAATTTCTTCTTTCCTCTACTCAGTGATAAGTTTTGTTGCCTTCTTCTGGGAGGAAAAGTGGCTATTTCTTTTCTCCTTTTTCTTGAGAGTGCTGTTGATTGTGTTCTCCATTTAATGAATTGTGGGCACGTACCTAACTTCTCCAAGGTGGCCTTAGCTTGCTTACAGTTTCCTTTCTTCCTTATAAGCGTCCATGAAACTACAGACCAAGTGCAAGACAGTAAACAAATACCCTTAGAGCAAAATAAATTCCTATTGCTGAGTCTATTTATTGTTAGCTTTTCTTTGTTTCTAACTTCATGTAGATTTTGACCTTATAATTCCTTAAAATTCTGTCCTGTCCTTGGTGCTTTCAAAATAGTTGTTTCCTTTATATTCAAGATTTAATCCATCCATCAATCAATCAATTAATTTGAAAGAGATTGCCAAGATGTGTGGCTGGTTTTATAACTAACAACTGAAGTCTGCATGAATTAAAGAAAAAAAAGCTTTGTTAATTCTATATAAAGGAAAAGGTAATGGTTACACTTTGGGTCACAGAAAGCAAATCACCCCAACAGCAATGCATGATGCAAAACATGAGACAATAGTCCCTTAATAGCATTTGTGTATTTTTAGTTTTCTTGAAAATATAAACATACTAAATTTTAAGTTTGTGTCTTTAAACATAAAAATGTTTTAGATATTAATAAATTTAACTCTATGATTATTTTATTATAATCACTAAAGACAGCAAATCTAACTCTATTTTTCTCTTTATTTTTATATAATTTTAAATTATTTTCTTAATATATCAGATGAGGGAACAGGGAAGTCACATAAACAACATTTTTGTACCTTTTCCTTTTTTTAGGTAAGTAACACTACCTGGTAAGAAACATATATTCCTTTATTTCTTCAGAGTCCCAAGATTATTTTATTCTTTAAAATCTCCTCTTTTTACATGTTTGAAACAGGAAAACAGTTAAATGGCAATTATTTTGTTAATAGTTAATAAATAAAAAATAATTTAATTAATGTACTGTAATGAGAGTGTTGCTATTATAGAAATAGTAATACTGACAAACATGCATAAAAGAAAATAAATGATTCAGTTTAATAGATAAATGAATTAACTTAGAAAATATATAAGCTCTCATATTTTAATTTCTATTATAATGTTATCATGAATATAAAGTATTGCTGGATAATGTTGGAGATGGTTCAAGGGAATGTTTTCTTTAATAGTGTAGAATAATGAATGGTAAAGATGTTATTACTTAAACTGTTTAAGTTAATTAATAATATTTGTATGCTTTTACTATTTTTTTCTTTAAAAAATAAACATACTGACTTTTAATTTTTGTGCTTTTATTTTATCTTATTATTTTAAGATTTTTCTTCCTAAGTAATCTTTCACTCATTGTTAGATTTGAACTTACAACCCTGAGGTCAAGAGCTTCTTGCTCCACCGACTGTGACAGCCAGGCACGATAAGTTTTGTGCTTTTAAGTACCAAAATGCTTATTTTAGATTTTAATAAATAACTCTGTTTATTTTGTTGTAATCTCTAAAGACAGGTTTCAGTAATCTCTGAAAATGACCCAGAAAGTTCACTGTAGGTTGCCTGGACCATTTCATTTGAACTCAGGTTTTCACCTACATCAAATCCTCCAGGTGCTGGGTACCTGATGTTTTTCAAACAACTACTATAAACAGCTGGTATCTAAACCCATACTGTCTGGTACCCAAGTAAGCCACTTCTCTCCCCACTGGTTCTCATAAATGCCTTTTGTGAATACATGAGTACCCTATAGGGGAGTGAGGGAGAGAACTCAGAATCTGCCACTAGAACACATGTCCTCTTGTTGCGTGCCCCCAGCTCATTCCCTGCGGGATGCCAGAAGGATTGAATATTGTCTTTGCACAAGGTATCAGTGCTTATACCACCACATTCACCTTGTGACTTATTTACCTATTTTATATATATATCCTTCATTTTGTGTCATGTTCTAGGTACTGCCTTCACCATATCATAATTTATTAAAATAGTAAAAGAAAGATCAATTAAAGAATTATTAGGTATTTATATCAGAGAGGGGCTATTTTTTTCTCCCTAATCTTGTCTCTCACCTCTTTTGATAACATCTACATAATTAAAGGCAACTATTTTGTAAAAAGATAAATTCTGTCTAGGCACCACTTATTTTTTTTCACAAATTGCCAAAAATTCTATTTTTTTTTTTTTGCTTTTCTGATTTCTTCTGATCAACAAATTGTTTCGATATTATAGATACAATTTATCATAAATGTGTCAGGTAGTAGGTTCTGTGTTTTACATAGTAAATATGATTGAAAATATTAAAAAGAAGTTTAAATTGCTCCAAAACAAGAAACAATTCTCTATATTCCAATCTTCTTTTCCCTCAGATATATACAGATACAGTCATTGCTATTTCCCAAACTGTTAATCATAAGCTACAGTTTCATTCATTGCAACAGCAACACACATATTTCACTGTTTTAAAGAGCTATTATTATCGAGAATTGAAGCATTACATCTTTACTGAAAGATTTAATACATGTATAAAAGCTATAGAATAATTTTTTATATGGCATTCTATTGTAACCTATCCAAATTTTTTTTTAACAGTTGACATAACTTTAAGGTGAATTGCTAGTGGTTAAGAATCCGAGAGTACATATTAATTAGGCAGGCTTATACCATTTGTAGCTATTTGAGGTGTGCATTATCCCTCCACCCCCACAGGAACCATTATTGCTTTAAAGGCTGGAGCCTACACAAGGCAGCCAAGAGTGTGACAGAGACAGCAGGGGCCCACTCTGAAACTGCTGAGTCCATCTGTCATAGCAAGGATTTTAGCATTTACTTTAAAATCAAATTTCCATTCCAAAATTTGATTTCTCCAACCACTAAGTCTTGCAACACTATGTATTTTTACTCTGTTGCTATTTCTGGAGCAACTAGTCATGACTAGTTCTGCATTAAAACTTGAAGACATGTGTACGTATAAAATCTGTGGGTACGTTAAACTCCATTTTATTGAAAAAGATTGGAGAATATGATATTTTAGGGAATTAAATAATTTTCACACACAGTCCCAAGTGATATTAATAAGATATCTTTTCCCCCCAAATTTATAAATTTATATAGGCAATTTTCAATGTTCAGAGAAAAGGTCAGCTACAGATTTTACAATGCTTAAAATAATCCTGATAACAATAACACTGTTTATATTTAAATAGCAGTTGATAGTTTTCAAGTGATCAGAAAATAAAATTTAACTAACAATATTTCTGAATTATTGGGTGAATAATAGCATACGAATAGTGTATGTAATGTACATACACACACACATATATAGTGCATATATATATGCACTATATGCACTATATATGTGTGTGTGTATGTGTACAAACTTACACCAAAGTGGACTAGAGATGTGTACTATAGCTGTATCTTTATGTACAAATTTGTCCCTATATACATATTTGCTCATATATGTGTAAGTCCATACATACTTATGTACTTTTGTGACATAATATTACAAAATCTGTAGTGCTCACTGTGTATCAGCCACTGTGCTCTTAGCTATGTAAATGATTTCGACTGATGATTTTTCCTATCTCATATATTCACTACCCTTTAACTCATTCCAAAAATAGGATATGGGATAAAGAACTTAAAATGCTTGTTTGAATGAAATGGTAGTTGATACAGGATTGAGAACATCAAACAGGTAATGGAATTATATATTCAATCAATGCCTTCTTAGTTGAAGATAGTTGTTTTCTAGAATTTTTCTCACCTTATCTCTCGGCAATATATTATTTCTACTAAGAATGAAATGAAAAGTGATGCAATCATTTGATAGAATGTTTGTTCACTCTGACAGGTAAATAGTCTATGAAGAGAAAATTAATGTTGATTTCATCAAAGAAAAACTGTTTGTTGAAAATCAATCAGCTTTCATACACAGCTAAGAAAATAGTCACTGCTTTTCAAGCCATCAAATGCTTTCTGTAAATGTCTAAAACTACAAGATAATTAAAATGTCAACTAGCACTTTTATTAATCATATTTGTGTATTTAAGAAGAGAAATAAATCATAGCATATTTTAATTTCTAGATTTACATACTCGTGTTCAAAATCAAGAGTGAGCAAGTCCTCTCAGCTGCATCTCTAAGTCCTTATACACCTCTCTTCCCTGACACCCCCAGATAGGCAGCTTTGTTCAGTCAGCAAGAAACTGGTTAAAATCAGAATTTGCTTTATTTTATTAAAACATAGGCAAAATTATAATTCTCAAACTATAACGGTCCTGATTCCAAACTTTAGTTTTTTTACTTGATGGAACTATAAAATGCTGACAGGCCTATGAAAAGTTGCCTATCTGTTCATTAGCACATCTTTTCCCATGCAATCAGAGTTCCTTCCTTCTGATATATGTTACATACTGTATCTCAGGGTACACAAGTCTGGCCTAGACATAGAGATCTGTTTTAATTATTTCTACATTGAGGTATAGTTAACATAAAATGAAATGCACCAGGGTTCTTTTCAGTGAAGTCTGACAATTATTAAACCTGTGTAACTACACTACCCTTGTATTTGCATAAAATCCTAAATACTATGGTCAGTGTGGCCCTATAGAATATGCCTAACGGAGCATAATTCCTGAAAATGTTTATGAAATATAAGCTGTAATTCATATTCTTGATAATTATTTTGTATGATAGCATCAATTAATTCATGCTCCATATACTTTTGGAAATCCTACTATATGCTAGATAAACATTAAAAAAAAGCTGAATGTGAAACAAAAATCTTGAGGATTTCAGTAATAGTGGCAGATATGCTCACACTTTATAATTTTCTTTTTTTTTTAATGTTAATTTTTGAGAGAGACAGAGCATGAGCAGAGCAGGGGCAGAGAGAGAGGAGCCACAGAATATGAAGCGGGCTCCAAGATCTGAACTGTCAGCCCAGAACCTGATGTGGGGCTTGAGCCCATGAACCACATGATCATGCCCTGAGCTGAAGTCAGATGCTTAACTGACTGAGACACCCAGGTGTCCCATAATTATCTTTTTTATTTATTACAAAAACATTGAGAAGGAAGACCTTGGGCATAATGGCTAATGAGGGAAGTTGATGTTTAATTCATTCTTGGATTGATCAGAGTTTTGCTTGATGAAGTTTCTTGAAAGTCCCATTTTTCCCAGGTTTCAATGAATTTGCATATATTTCTACCCTTGACTTGTTCAAGTGATTTGGTATGCTATGGTTTTCTATACATAATATTATGTCATCTGCAAATACTGAGTTTTATATCTTCCTTTCCTCAACATATTTTGTTTTTAAACACTGCTGAGTTCAACAGGCTAATGCTTATAGTAAAATTATGTCCATAAGAAGATTTGTTTATAATTTTCTTTCTTTATGTTTTCCTTGTGGAGAAAGTCTTATAATCAAGTTCATAAAAGCTTTGTAATATAATGGTATTTTTATTTATTTTTTCTACTGTTTGAAATAGTTTTAAATACAGTGATTATCCATTCTATGAAAATATGATAAAACTTAGGTTAGGACTAGTGACTTTTATTATCTATTTATTGCTAATTCATTTGCATGAAAATGCTCAAAATGTTCACAAAGAATTTTTAAAATCTGTACTGGTTTTCAGTATTTTTTACAATATTATTTTCTTTTTCTCTCCTTTTAAAATTATCAGTCTCTCTAATGTTTATTAATTTTATTAGACTTTTCAATGAATAAGCTCTTGGTTTTATTGACTTCCTTTTCAATTAGTGTCTTTACTTATCTTTATTTATTTCCTTCAATATATTCAGATTTACCTGGTTATTTTTCCTAGATTCTTGTGTTAAAAAATTCAATTCACTCATTTATATTTTGGACCTCAAGCACATAGAACTTCATTTTTGGTTCATGACACATTCTTATCAATATGTAAAATATTGTAAAATCATGAGATTCCATATTAAATCTAGTTACTAAAGGTAGGGGAAGACCCTCATGTTACTAATTGTTATTAAAATGTAGAAAAAAACCCTCACTGTGAGGATGTAAATTTGGTGTGTATATATTAAAGAAAAATTTAAAAACATAAAATTTGAGAAAAAAGTATATATTATAATAACACCAATTTCAGTACTGAATATAAATTTTTGAGAAGTCCCACAAATAAATGAACAAGATATGTATAAGAATATTTACGTGAACATTGTTTTTTCAAAAGAACGAAACAACACAGATACCATCAGAGTCTTAAATTTTTTTATTCAAGTCTACTAATTGGTAATTATTATTATTATTTTTTTGCCTCTTAACTGCAATGAAATTATAGGCGAATTCTCCAATTCTAATTCTTTCAAAGCTGTACTTTATTCCACATGACGCATTTTAAATTTCAGTGGCCATTTTTTCCTATGTCTTATAAATGACTTCTTTTAGTTCTTCAAATCTTTTCTACATATCAGTTTTAAAATATTTTAATCAGCAATCCCAATTCTGGGTGTATATCCAAAGGAAATGAAATCAGGACCTCACAAAGATATCTGCACTCCAACGTCCATTGCAGCATTATTCACAGTAGCCAAGATATGGAAACAAACTATGTGGCTGTCAATGGATGAACAGATAAAGATGTGGTATGGATGAATGTATGTATGTATATTATTTAGTCATGAGAAAGAAAGGAATACTGCCATCTGCAACAATACGGTTGAATCTTGAAGGCATTATGCTAAAAGAAATAAACTAGAGAAAGACAAATACTATATGATATCACTTAGAGGTGGTAACTGAAAGAGTCAAAGTCATAGACATGGAAAGTAGAATGGTGGTTACCAGGGGAGGGAGGGATGGGGAAATGGAGAGACATTGGTCAAAGGGTACAGACTTCAGTTATTAGATGAATAAGTTTGGGCAATCTAGTGTATAGCATGGTGATTATAGTTAGCAATACTGTATTATATACATAGAAGTTGCTGAAAGGGTAGATCTTAAATGTTCTCACCACATAAAAGAAATAGTAATTAACTGAGGTGATGGAGGTGTTAGCTAACACTAAGAGATAGTAATCATTTTGCAATACATAAGTATCAACTCAACACATTGTATACTTAAACTTATATAACAATTATGCTATAGTAAAAATTAAAAAATAAGATAAAATCTTTTCAGATGTTATGTAAAGTGTATTACCTATAAGATTAGTTACTATTCTAATTGTTGATTTTACTGGCTCAAGTATTTTATCATTAGATACATTCCTACATCTTAGGGATTCGGTTTTCTTATTCTCAGTCAAAAGTTTTTCTCTTCTTCCTCTCCTTCCTTTCATTCTCTCTTTGTTTTTTATTTGTTTTATTATTGCTTCCACATGACCTTTTGGGTTTCAGATCCAAAATCGTCTTTATAGGGGCTCCTGGGTGGCTCAGACTGTTAAGCATCCAACTTTGGCCCAGGTCATGATCTTATGGTTCGTGGGCTCGTGACCTACATTGGGTTCTGTGCTGACAGCTTGGAGCCTGGACCCTGTTTCAGAGTCTCTCTCTCTCTCTCTCTCTCTCTCTCTCTCTGTGTGTGTCTCTACCCCAATCATGGTATGTCTCTTTCTCTCTCAAAAATAAATAAACATTAAAAAAATTCAAAATTGTCTTCATAACAGTTAAAAATTATGTTTCCCATGAGTTGTTAAGGGCATAAAGAAACAATGAGGGAGAGAGTAAGAGGAAGTGGTTTTGTTTAATTTCTAGTAAAGACGGTTGATTTTCTCCCCACCTTCTGAAGTCAACAATTTTGAATTAAAATGAAATCTCAGGGGACATCAATAACAGTAAAAGGTAAAACCAACAACAAAAAAATTAGACTCTTTAATGAGTAGGAGAACTCATCTATGCCCCCATATCCTCAATAAAACTTGCTTAGGTTTTCTGTCTAAAATAAACATTTGTAGTTCTCTTTACTACCCCCCTACCAAGAGTCCTTACTTATGACCATAAATGCCTACTTCCTACACAAAGTCTAGCTAGATTATTGCATCAAATTTTGTTTAATATTTTACATTTATTTTATTTCAAGTCCAAAGGTTTTTAAGAAGTTATTGTTTTTAAGTCTAGAGAGGTCTATTCAGTCATTACTTTTTATATGTGAGCTGAAGTGGCATGCACCATTTCTGGTATTTCCACTCAGTGTTCCATGAATGATTCTCCATGCTCTTTTCATTTCTATGAGTATGACAGTATGATATAGATAAGAACAGTCACCCTGAAAGCCAGCTGTAAATGATGGAAAAGAAAAATGTAGGAACTTGGAAATTTAAATGAAAGTTTTGAGATATGTGTTAATTCAGAACAACTATTTAATCCTTTATATAGGAAAGAATTTTTATATTTCATCAGTATTATTATTATTTACTTTTTTGATGCAAAATGTTGGTTTTTTTTTTTTTTTTTTTTTTTTTTTTTTTTTTTTTTTTTTTTTTTTTTTTATTAAAGCAAGGCAACAGGACCCTTGAGCAGAAAGAGTTGTACTGGGATTGTGAGGAGTGATTGATTATATACTTTTAAGTAGGGGAGGGTAGAGTTAAAGGAAATTTCCAAAAGGATTTTCATATGTTAAAGACGGCTTATAGGATCCTGCAGGTCTGGCTATTGTCAAGCTATGGTTGCCTTTGCCTCTAGCTAAGCATTAGCATTAAGACCTTTGTGAGTTCCTTCCCTTCCTATATACCATTCTTCTTTATCCATCAGTCAGAGAGGGAATAAAACCATAAGAGAGTCTTCAATACAGAAAACAAACTGAGGGTTGCTGGAGGGGAAGGGGGGTGGGTTAAATGGCTGATGGGCATTAAGGAGGGCACTTTTTAGGATGAGCACTGGGTATCATATGTAAGAGATGAATCACTGGGTTCTATTCCTGAAGCCAAGACTATGCTGTATGTTAACTAACTCGAATTTAAATAAAAATAAAAGACAGTTGTGAGTTCCTTGAGGAATATCATACTCTACTTGACTCAGTTATTTATCAATAGGGGTTGCAAATTGTAAGGAAATTTAATTTTATTTACATTTCTTTTGCTTTGTTCTCCTCATCATTTCCCCTCTGAACAGCTTTGACCCTTAAATCTTTAAGGTTGCCTGGTGTGAAAGGTCTTATCTTTTGTAACTTCTTGCTGAATAGGACCATAGAAATGTGCTTACCCATGGGTCAACATTATACATTTTGGATTTTTAAATTAACTAAAAAATCTTAGTGAAAGGATAAATAATAAAATGGTAGTTACTACAGAAAAAGTGATGAAATTGAGAGCACTGAAAGAGCTAAAAACAGAAAAATTTTATTGAATAAAGTGATACATGTGAGTGGAGTATAGAATTATTCTTAAATCTTATTTGAGTAATACGTACAGTATCAAGGGACAAAGTATACTTGTAAGGACTTATATGGCCATCATTACTCTTGTAGGATTAAATGATGAGTTAATTTTCTAACAAATAAGTTTAGAAATCTAGGTATGTAATTTGACAAATTAATATGCATCTTGGGGCTAAAGAATTAAATTTTGGATCCATAAATATAATATAAATGTTTCTATAACCATAGTCTGGGATAATCAAATAGTCTGTGGAGAAAGTTCTTGACCATTAAACTTCACAAAAATAAAAAGTGCAATTGAAGAACAGAGTAAGAGAATTAGAATGGATAAAGATGAAATTAGAATCAACTGAGATAATATTCTCAACAAATTGTACATACAATAAAAAGAATAGAATGGAAGACAATTGTATACAAGGACCCTTTGGGTCCATAAACACAGATTATGGTGAAAATTATATAGGTTAGATATATACGTGAGATTTCCCATGTTTTTCTTAATTTCAATTTCAGCTCTTTTTGTATTTCTAATAATCTTGACTTAACACATTTGTAAAATATGGTGAGAAGGAACGTGAAGAAATCTCCCTCTACTTCTTTTTTAAAAAATGCTTTCTGACTCAATAAGTGTGTATTTTCTTTTTCTTTTCTTTTCTTTTCTTTTCCTTTCCTTTCTTTTCTTTCCTTGTCTTGTCTTCTTTTCTTTTCTTTTCTTTTCTTTTCTTTTCTTTTCTTTTCTTTTCTTTTCTTTTGAGAGATAGAGAGTGTGAAAAGTGGAGGGGCAAAAGAAGAGGAAGAGAGAGAGAATCTTAAGCAGGCTCTCTATGCAGGACTTAATTCCACCACCCTGAGATCATGACCTGAGCCAAAATCAAGAGTCAGATCCTCAAATGACTCAGCCACCCAGGAGCCCCATCTCTCTCTACTTCTAATCTCTCCTTCCATTTTGTCCTCCATACTTCCATGACAGGAAGTTTTTTTAACTTTTAATTTTATTAATAATGAAATTATTAATTAATGCTGTCATTCCTTTTCTCAAAAACATTCACTAGCTCCTATCCTGTGCAGACTTAAATGCAACTCTTTTACCTCTTTTACTTACTTACTTGGTCTATTCAGCCATTACAACCACCCATTCTCTGCAGTGCAGTGACAAACTGTGAAATCAGCTTTGAGTCTGCTAGAGAGTGAAGGCTGAGGTAGTTCTTTAGTACTGATGATGTCCCCACATTTTCCTATCCGTTCAAACATGAAGGTGTTGCTTTGATAAACCAGCAGAGGTTCATGTTGGTAGAGAAAACCCAAGGAGGAATTTTGTAAAGTATTTCAATGATATATAAATTACCCAGAATTTAAAGAGCAAGTCAAAGCAAGAAATTAGCTTCCTTCTCCACTCTAGCAGGAAGGTGTTATCTACAGCACAATGATATGGAAAACAGGTCAGGAAAATTTCACAGATACGTGCTGCACCAGCCTCTGCTCTGTATAGCAATGTAGGGTCTGTGCATTCTGTATCCTTGCTATAATTAACCTGAAACTGTATTCATTCCCTTTTAATTTTTAAAGCTTATTTATTTCTTTTGAGAGAGAGACAGGGAGAGGGAGAGAGAGAGAGCATGAGTGGGGTAGGGGCAGAAAGAGGGAGAGAGAGTTCCAAGCAGTTTCCATGCCGATAGCATAGAGCCCCACACAAGGCTAGATCAAAAGTTGGTTGCTTAACTGGCTGAGCCACCCAGATGCCCCTAACCTGAAACTTTATAACTGGTATGTGTTGCAAGGAGGGTGGGGAGACGGTTAGAGGGTATTTTATTTTCCTTTTTAATGTTTATTTATTAATTGAGAGAGAGTGTGTATATGTGCACGAGCAGGGGAGGGGCAGACAGAGAGACAGAGAATCCTAGGCATGCTCTGCAATATCAGTGCAGAGCCCAATGTGGGGCTCAGTCCCATCAACCACGAGATCATGACCTGAGCCAAAATCAAGAGTTGGAGGCTTAGCCTACTGAGCTACCCCAGGTGCTCCTGGAGGGTCTCTTAAATCTACAAATGTCTTAAGACATTCTTATCCTTTTATGATTTATGCATCATTTCTCATGCTCATAATTTATCTCTGAAATTGTTTTACAACCTCAAGTCTGAGTGATATTTTCCTCTCCATAAATATATTGTTAACCAATTTCTCCACATGAATACATGCCTGTATACATATAAATCAGATGCATGTACATGTACATACATATTCTTGGTGCACTCCACCTGACATCTGAAGACTCATCTGCTCCTTACCCTTACTTCGCATTGTACCTTGAAAATTACTATTTTAGTGGTGGCTGCCTGGCTCCGTCGGTTAAGCATCTGACTTCAGCTCAGGTCATGATCTCACAGTTTGTGAGTTCGAGCCCCACGTCCGGCTCTGTGCTGACAGCTCAGAGCCTGGAGCCTGCTTCAGATTCTGTGTCTCCCTCTCTCTCTGCCCCTGCTTGCACTTTGTATCTGTCTTTCAAAAATAAATGAACACTAAAATTATTGTTAAATGTTAAAAAAGAATAAAATAAAATAAAATAAAATAACATAACATAAAATAAAATAAATGCCTATTTTATACTATTGGTGATAATAGTAATAAGCAATAAGAGTTATTGGCACTATATCCTTGTTTGTACTACCAGTATAAGAAGAAAGTACATAGTTAATGACTGCTATTAATTACATCAAAATAATTTGGATTGAAGATGAAATTACCTATAGGTATGTATATAGAGAGAAAAGAAAGAACTGAAAAACTTGGAGGATCAGACATGCTGTCACAAAAACAAATGAGGAAATAATGACAGAAATCTTTACATATTAGTTTCTGACTCTTGAGACATTTGCTATATGAAGTAGACAACTAGTTTTTTGTTGTTGTTTTTTTCCGAAGAGTAATTCTTTACTGGGTGTACACGCTTAACACATAAGTTCCCAAATTATTTTAGAATCTTTAAAAATTCCCATTCCCTTAACTTCTGTTGTCCCTGTGCTGATTTTTGTAGATGCTCACATATTATTACTTATGTTCATAGTAGCATTTTACTGATGTTTAATTTGCCTTAAATAGCACAAAATTTAAAATTAATAGTATTGTGTGCTTTCAACCTTAAGATAATAACAAGTCTTTTTATATTTATTTATTTATTTATTTATTTATTTATTTATTTATTGAGAGGGAGAGAAAGCAGGGGAGGGACAGAGAGAGGGAGAGAGAGAATCTTAAGCAGGCTCCAAGCTAAGCATGGAGACCAATGTGGGGCTCAATCCCACAATCCTGAGATCATGACCTGAGCTGAAATCAAGAGTTAAATGCTTAACCGACTGATCCACCCAGGCACCCTAATAAGCAGTCTTTTTAAAAAAACCCTTGTTTAAAATATTTTCCTTTATGATAGTTATTCTAATCATGTTTTACTGTTTTCTTCCATGTTCTCTTCTCCACTTAGTGCCAAGACTCCTTCACTGACATAAATTCAAGCCAACAGATGACCCTTTCCACTTGGGCAGATACATACAGGCCATACATGTGGTCTCCCTTGGATTCAACTGTGTCTACCCTTCACAACTCATATATATATATATATATATATATATATATAGAGAGAGAGAGAGAGAGAGAGAGAGAGAGAGAGAGGAAAATATCGTATATTTTATATATACATATATATGTTTATATGTGTGTGTATATATATACAGACACACACATACATAAAGAGAAAGAGGAAAATATCATATATATATATGTCTCTCTCTCTCTCTCTCTATTTATATATATATATATAGCCTCAACTGACCAATGTTGATCCATAGGTAGAGACATCTCTACACCCCTATTCAGCAGGAAAAAGTTGACAGAAAATGAAACCTTCCACCCTCAGCCACCTTAAAGATTTAAGGGTCCAAATTGTTCAGGGAGAGAATGATGTGGGAAACAAAGGCAAAGGAAAAAGAAAAAATCCCCTACTACTTACAGGCCATTGGTAAGTCCTTAAAACAAGCAGAGTGACATTCCTCTAGGGATTCAGCTGCCTTGATTACCACACTTTGCTAAGGGCAAAAGGTAATCTTAGCCTGAACCCCCAAGATCCTCTAAGTCTACTTTAACATATAAACATTCCTTTGGAAACTTCCTTTATCTCTACACTGCAAGATACTATTTAGCAATCATCTGCCAAGTATCTGGCCCACTGGTATATATCTGAAGGGTCTCATGACTGACTTTTTATTAAACAATAATAAATTACCTTTTCCTTAACAACAGTTAGCTCTTTCACGATCCTGGAAACCTTATTTCCAAAATACCTTGGAGGCTTGTATTGTCCCTAACCCCTTCCCAACTTGAAAGTATATAACCAGTCTCTCATCACAATGCCAGTGCAGCTCTTTCTGCCTATGGGTCCTTTTCTGTGCTTTAATAAAACCACCTTTTGCACCAAAGACGTCAAGAATTCTTTCTTGGCCATCAGCTCCAAACCCCAACACTTCAAACCACATCAAAAATCATATTTTTAAATACCTATATATGGCAATTATTTTCATTGTTCTATATGTTAGTAAATTTACTGATGCTTTATGAATTATAAAATGTGATAATTATTAAAATGTGGGTTGTTTGATGAGATAGTATATAAAGTGTAATGTGTATTTATGTATATGTAAATCTATATATGCTCATATATTGTTATTTTAAAAAGGACTCTGCAGATAAAATATACTTGTTGATACTCAAAAGGCTAACTCTAATTTGGAGCAAGATACGATGTACCTTGCAGGATAATACCTTGCAAATAACACCTGAGGTATGACTCCCTTGATAGAATGACGTTAATTGTTGTCATTAATAATTTCCCTAAATATACAGGGTCTCCAATCTCCTTGTCATATTCTATTTCATAATCTCTAAAGCTAAGCCTTACTCATGTTCATATTTAGAAGGTAAGTTTTGCAGAATGTTGAACGAAAATATCTCCCTTCAAAATATGTTCTTTTCTAGAAACATTTATGCTTTTAACTAGCCTCAGTGCTCTTGGCTGGCACCCCCGCTGATTTTGCTGACAGCAGAGAAACTACTGGTGCTCTGGAGTCATCCTAGTCATCTTTTACACTTGGAAAATATGGCACTCTGCTCTAATTTTATTCTTGATGTGGAAAATGGTGTCTGTTAATGCCTACAATAGAGCAGTGGTGTTTTGT
The DNA here is from genome assembly GCF_018350195.1 of Panthera tigris. Taxonomy (NCBI): domain Eukaryota; kingdom Metazoa; phylum Chordata; class Mammalia; order Carnivora; family Felidae; genus Panthera; species Panthera tigris. The sequence goes on from NC_056667.1 coordinate 171,444,748, forward strand.
TAGTAAAGGACATTTCCTTTTTAGCATTTCCGTATTGAGAATAAAATATTGTAAGCAACTATATTTCACAAGTTTACTACAACATACAATCTAGTCCAGCCCTTAACATCTACATATACACACATGTATATAGAGTATATAATAAACATATAAAAATATAATATTCATAATTACATTCCTGCTATTATATTTCTATTTATCATCAATCTGAATACGTCTTTTATTTTTTATTTAAAAAAATTGTAATGTTTATTTATTTTTGAGAGAGAGAGAGACAGAGTGTGAATGGGGGAGGGATAGAATCCAAAGCAGGCTCCAGGCTCCTGATGTGGGGCTCGAACTTACAAACCATGAGATCATGACCTGAGCTGAAGTCAGACACCTAACCAACTGAGCCACCCAGGTGCCCCTGAATACTTCTTTTAAGGACTCAACAAATGCCCATATTTTATGGCCTTTCTCATAAATCAGCATTTTTTTATTTGTATCACTTCTTTCCAACAAGTTTGATTCTTTAGTGTTTTTTTTAATGTTTATTTATTTATTTTTGAGAGAGAGAGAGAGAACAGGATGGGAAGATAGAGAGGGAAAGAGAAAGAGAATCCCAAGCAGGCTCCATGTTCTCACTTCAAGAGCCCAACATGAGGCTTGAACTCAAGAACCATGAGATCATGACCTGAGCTGAAATCAAGAGTTGTTTGCTTAACTGACTGAGTCACCCAGGTTCTTCAGTTCCCTGGTTCTTCAGGGAAATCTGAAATCTGGCTGAGAAATCTGGCTTGCTTTGCTGTCAGATATTTGTTTCCACATTTGTTCTACTTCATATTCTTAGCTATTTTACAACATACAATGTTACCCATGTTTTATATGAAATCATGGGAAAAAATGCCAAGGTGCTACACTTACTATCAGTGTGGTCTTCCTTAGTATACGAATTTAAATATACTTAGTAACAGAGAAATAAACTATATATCTATAAGTTAATTTGTCTTCATAAGGGATGACTCTGAAAAATGCTTCCTTAAAAAAATATGTGGTAATATGAGAGTAATTACCATATCTAAAAACAAATAAAGAGAGGTGCTTGGATCACTCAGTTGGTTAAGCATCAGATTCTTGATTTTGGCTCAGGTCATGATTTTGTGGATCAACCCCTGTATCCGTCTCTGCACTGTCAGCACAGAGCCTGCTTGAGATTCTCTCTCTCCCTTTCTCTCTCTGCCCCTCCCCTCCGCAAAATAAATAAACATTAAAAGAATAAAAACAAATATAAAAGACACACATAATCTATCAAAGTAGTTTCATAAAGCCTAAACTTCATGCAAAATTTTCAAGTTAGCAAAGAAGATAATTCAAGTGATTGTTGGGGAGGAAATAATAGAAAGAATGGAGAAATTGAATCGATACCACTGTAATCTTTCCCTACTTAATATTTCCATGTAATATGTTCTTTGACAACTCTTCCAGGGAACTATGTCTTTAAACTCCAAACCAACTATTTTTGCCATCTCTACAATGCATATGAAATTACAAGATCCCATAAATACTTCAGTATTTTCATATGGATATGCTTTTATCCATGTTTTACTCAATACGTAAGATCTTACTAATTTTGTGATCTTCAACATATTAATATAATAGTGTTTAGTTTTTAAATGTGTATTTTGATGTATAAAAATAGTTAAAATACACGTGTAAAAATAAATCCTGTGAATTAAGGTAACTTTCTCATTGTTTTTCATTTATATGCAGTTTAATACGTAAATATTATGTTCACCTATTTCTTCAAGTAATAATAAATCTTAATTTGTTCAGTTAATATAGTATTGAGTTGAACATTTTCCATTCTTGTCATCCATAATTTATTGAATAAACTACTTTCAGATATGAGTTTTCAGTTCAAAGGGTCTATCTAGTTCTATACAGGATTGCTGTGGAAAGTTTTATGACCATATCCTGATAAAATTCATGAACTTACATCCAAGAGAACAAATTAAATCTAAACTAAAATAAATAGCCTTTAAGTTCCAATATCTTCAATTTTGGAAATCAGAAGACAATGGAATAGCAGCTATACATTAAAAGATGAAAGGACTGAGGAAGAATCCTGTATTCCTCTTAGTAAGTGGCATTATCACTCATACGGTTTTTCAAGTTCTAAACCTAGGAATTATTGTTGAATTATCTTTTCCTTCATTATCCATACCTAAACTACTTGTTCACTTAACAATGTTTACAAACTGATGTATTTTCACTTTTATGGAGCCTAGGTATTTGTATGTGCAAATTTCAGTGACTCTATGACCAAAATTTTAACTCATTCCCTATACATAGTTACCATTTCTCTTAAGTCAGAATTGTCTGTTTGGATAACTGCAATAGACTACTAAGTGCCTTTCCTTTTACATTCTTACTGTACTATACAAACTTCTCCAGACTACTTCCAGATTATGACACTCAACTGTTCAAAGTAGATTGATAACTTTTGATTTTACTTAAAATATAATCCAAACTCCTTATTTTGCTCTTCAATACCTTTGTGTCTCTGCCTCTTACCTTCTCAAGCATATTTTCTATCTACCACTCTCAAATATGGTCACTGACTTGAAACTTCACAGGTCTCTCTGTTTCTAAAATACTACAATTTTTTCTGCTTGGGGCCTTTCCACTGTTAACTTCCTTCTGCATAGGAAGTCCTGGTATGGTTCTTCCTTCCTGTATTTCAGTCTAAGCTCAGACATCGCTGATTTGATGAAACCTTCCTTGACCAATTATTAGGTCTTTTAGTTTCTCATAGTTATCTTTTTTAAAACATGTAACATTAAACTTTATTTTTTTAATTATGTGTTTATTAAATGTCACTTTACCTCTATATACTACTATGTACACTAAAATATAAGTCCTATAAGAAAAAAATTTTTTTCTTATTCCATAATGTATAGCTGGGACCTAGGAAAATGTCTGACAGAACTGTTAGAAGAACATGATTTTCAGCTTTGGAATGGATATTAAATTGTATCTATTTAGAAGCTGCGAATCACAAGGATACTTTCAAGAGTAGCTTGAACTGTACTATTTTCTTTTCAATCTGAACTGAACAAGGATTCTAAAAAGAATCTAACCTCATAAATTTCATAGTAGTAGGTACTTTTTAACCACATGAGTCTCATTAGCTGATATCCTTTTTCAGCTCTTTGTCTCTGAACTTTTTTGTAATTTCCTCTCTCTTGAGGTCACTACAAGGCTTCAAGCTAGGATATTAAGCTAATCCCAACCCAAACTCCACGATTTCATGTGGAAGTATCCAACCAAGTAATAAAATATTGAGGTAGAAAGAAACAAGCTTGAACTTACTGTTAGATGGTCTTTTTATTCTAACTCAGAGAAGCATGTTTTTTATGAGTTAAATATAAAAAAGAATGTCAAAGTTACCACCTACATATCAAAGTTGATGACTTTTATTCTCAACTAAAATTATTTGTCATTCATTAGAGATGACTTAATTTAAGAAACACACCTAGTAAAACCATGTATGATTCTAAGTTAGTAAATTGTGTGGTATTGTCATGTTGCTAATGTATAAAACATTAAAATCGAATGTTTCACAAATGTTACAAAGAAAATGAATACACTTCAAATAAGTGAATAGATGAAATGAGAAGAGACCTAATACAGAAAGGTTCAGAAAAATGAGCATACAATAAGATAAAATATTTTGTGAAGCCTTACTGCTAAATGAATATTACAAGATCACTTTTTGTTTCTCATTGATAGGCAAATTTATCAGGTAGACAGTTCAAATTATAATCAGTTCTGTGTAACTGTGGAAAAATAATCTCTGAAATATATACAAATACATACAGAATAATCAAAAGTAGAAATACATTATTTTTCTTCCTCTTAATTCCACCAATGCCATTTATTTTAGATTAAAGTATAACCTGGATAGAATCTGATTTACATTAAAATAATTCAAACCTATCGAGAAAAGAAGTTCAGAAATGATGTAGCACTTATAACATGTGTGTGCATGGCAGTGGGTATGCAAGCATATAATTCCTTTACTATACTATAAAAAAATTAAAGCAGGAGTAATTTAAAATAAAATAATACATTAGAAGAAACAGAATTTTGCTTCTAATAAGAACATAACAGTGAATGTGTCCAGACTGATTCAAATGTATTATATTGTAATTCAATTTCTATGTCAGGGTTTCCGATGAACAATTTTAATAATGACCCCCAACAGCAGCAACAAAAAAGAGTTGTCCTCCTTTTTTAATATATGAGTTTCATTCTCAGATATTATTGTACATATTAAAAGTTTTCAAAAATCATTTGTGTTTATTTGTAAGATGAAGTCAGGTTTTAGACCCAGATCACTAGGATAAAGTATTTCATGTATGTGACTGGCAGCAAGGCATTTAAAAGATTTAAGATTTATTGAACACTAAGGACTAATCTTCATTATTTTCTCAGATTATCTGACTATTTGTAGGATGTCTGATATGCATGACCCTCCTGATAAGTGTCCCAATCCAATAATGACAACCAAAACAAGCACCGGGAAACTGCAGCCCTGGACAGGAGGTGGCAAACTATGGCCTTATGTACCAAATGGGACCTACAGTCTGTTCTGTATGGCCTGTGAGCTACAAATAGCTCTTATGTTTGTGACGAGCTTAAAGAAAACAAAACAAACAAACAAACAAACAAAACCAAAGACTATGTAGCAGAGATATTTACTCTCTGGACCTTATAGAAAATGCTACTGTGAGCCCCTGCACTTTTTCCATGATGGCACATATTTTATTCACCTTGTTCACCACTATAACAGGACTACAAATACTCCCCAAACATACAGGACTTGTAATAACTATTTTCATAAAGGAGGGGAGAGACTGTGATTAGAGTCAAGTGACTCTAAAATATTAACTCTGAAAGGAATGTACAGATCCTACTAAAGACGGCAAAGACGATCAGCACAGTCATATCAATTCATCCAAGGAATTCAGAACTGAGATGCCATAATCTGTTTTATCTGTGACTTCGGTTACAGTTTCTAGTTTCTAGTTCAATATATGCATATGTATATTTATAAAAAAATTTATGTGCTACCGTACACAAAATGTTACATCCTGTTTTTTCTTACAAGAATTTTCCTATGTCATTACATTATTTTTAGGAATATATACTTCTTTAATTTTTTTTTAAATGTTTATTTTTGAGAGAGAGAGAGAGAAAGAGTGAGAGAAAGAGAGACAGACAGCAAGCGGGGAAGGGAAGAAAGAGGGAGACACAGAATCTGAAGCAGGCTCCAGGCTCCGAGCTGTCAGCACAGAGCCTGATGCACGGCCCAAACTTGTGAACTGGGAAATCATGACCTGAGCTGAAGTCAGACACTTAACAGACTGAGCCATCCAGGCACCCCAATAATATACATTTTTAACCATCAAATAATGGTTTGATTTCATCCTATTTTTCTTCTATTTTTATTTTTTACTATAAAAATATTATAATAAGCATCTTTCCACTTGACACATTGTCAAATTTCCATTTACTAAGATTTTCTCTCTAACATTTTACTACTGGTTTAAAGGATTAAAACAGTTTTAATCATCTTGTTACATTATGTCAAGTTGCTTCCATAGTATATTGCATCTGTTTACACTATAACTAGCTGTACGCTAATGTGTCTATTATGAAAACTCAATCCACTCATTTGAGTGACTTCATGTAAAACAAATTAATATGCCCTTTAGACATGGCATCACTCTCAAAGCAAAATGTTTATAATTTTGCTAATTTTATGACAGTGACAAATAAGTAAATTTTGCCCATAAATATAAATCGTTTGTTGCAAGTTTCCAAGATCTTTCTTTTTTGGTTTTGCCTGCTTTAATCTATCTTTATATATCTTGCAAAGAGTCTGATTTTCTTTTCAACATTATCTTTCTCTATTACTGCACCCACCAAAAAAAAAAAAAATTACTTTGCCTTCTATACTAAAATCCCCCTCAGGTTGTCATACACACTTTCACTTAATATTATTGTACTTAATGGATGCCGCTTATACACAATCACGCAAGACTGTGAGGCAGGGCTTTGCAATTTTATGTGGTGAATTTCCATACTGAGAGGATAAGAATAAAGGTATTTTGCAAACATATTAATCAGACTCTGTCAGTATTTCAGTATATATACATAGATATATATAGTCAACAAATCAAGATATAAGATGCATTAAAATAGACTGAGACAGATGTAAAGGTTACATAAAATCTGAACTTAACTGATAACACTTATAATATTGAGTAACATGAAATTAGAAACACTATAGAAGGAACCATTGCCAGACAAAATTTATTAATTCATTTTCCCTTAGTGTAGTTCTGAAAGAATTGCATTATGTTGATTAATGGGTGGTTATACCTAGTTGAGTATGGTTCACTGAATTACATGAAAATGTAACATTTTTCATAGATTGGCCTTAATAGTCATAATAGCATATTTAATGAGTATTGGTGTTGGCATTACACTTTTAGGGTAGAAATTTCTGTGATACTGTGAATGTAATTCCTGTTGGAATTAGTGATGATTAAAATTTGAAATAAAAAATGATGGGCACCTGGGTGGCTTAGTCCATTTAGTGTCCAATTCATTTTGGCTCAGGTCATGATATCACAGTTCATGACACTGAGCCCTGCATTGGGCTCTGTGCTGACAGTGTGGAGCCTGCTTGGGATTCTCTCTCTCCCTCTTTCTGTCCCTTCCCTGCTTGTGCTCTCTCTCTCTCTCTCTCTCTCTCTCTCTCTCAAAATAAATAAATAAACTTTTTAAAAAACAAGGTATAGTTTATCCCACTTCTAATCCACTTTGCTGTAATAAGAAACAGAAAGTTGATAAAATTTGCCATATCTTACATATTATAAGGATATCAGGGGAAGCCTGGGGGCTCAGTTGGTCAAGTGTCTAATTTTTGGCTCAGGTCATGATCTCACGGTTTGTGAGTCTGAGACCTATGTCGGGCTCTGTGTTGACAGTTCAGAGCCTGGCTCCTGCTTCAGATTCTGTGTCCCCCTCTATCTCCACCCCTCCCCTGCTCACACTCTGTCTCTGTCTCTCTCTCAAAAATAAACATTAAAAAGAATAATAAAAAAAAAAGGATATCATGTACACAGAAACTGCACAAAAGTTGCCATTACATCTAAATTTCTTGGGTGATCTCTGCTCAAACAAATTCCCAGACTAGGTATTATGTAATTATTATTTAACCAATACATTTTTTCTCTTACTTTATTTTTTATCGCATATGTAAGGCTGCATATGTAATTAGGCATGTCTTCATTTCATTTTGCCTTTCCCAGTTAACTCTGTGAAACTTTGAGATACAATCTAATGAAAAAATCATGTGGGCAAATAGAAAGCAGATTCACATTGAAATATTCATTTCTTTGAAATTGGTGAACTCTTTACTGATGTCAATATAACTAACATAGCTCTACTAATCTCACCTTTATTGAACATATTTTGTCCTCTAATAATTGGTATTTTTCATCAACAAGATGTACCCTAGTCAATAAATATTCAAAATTTTATTTAAAGGTAATGTGTAAGAAAGATACATTAATTGTGGTGTGTGTGTGTGGGGGGGTATGTATGTATGTATGTATGTATGTATGTATGTATTTGACCACCAATGGCAAACCCTTTTTATGTTTCTATGGATGTGGTGTGTCTTCTGATAAGATGAGTGTATTTTTTTTTCATTTTTCATTTGAGTTGACACACAATGTTACATATGCAGTCACTTAATCCACAAGTGGACTAAGGAGTGCACGTGTTGTGACGAGCACCCAGGGTTGTATGAAAGTATTGAATTACTATATTGTACACCAGAATCTAATATTATACTGTATGTTAACCAACTGGAATTAAAATAAAAACTTTAAAAACAAGAAAACATTGACACTAAAAAAAAGACAAGTGTATTTTAAACAAAGCTCCAACTATAACTTGCTTGTTTTCATGTTACTGAGCTCCACTATGATACAACTCAGTGCAGTAATTTTGTAGATGGCCCTTAACAACTCCTACACGTTGAGTGTAATGAAAAGTGTGCAGTGAGTTTTTCTGGTGGGTTTATAATAACTCCATTGTCTGGAAGAGGGAAATACAAAAACTTGACTTTCTAAAATTATGAATTGATTTGAACATTACAATTGAGTGTTCTGAAACAACAATATACTTAGTAGAAAAGTGTTTTTGAAATTCGTTTTTCCCAGTGAATGCAAAAGCATCCATTTAATTCTTTCAACAATGTAGTAAGTCTTTGATGCCTACCAAACAAATACAGTATTGATTATGTCATTTACTCAAATAGCTAATCTTTAATGGTGTTGTTTCATCTAGAAATAACCTTTATCAAAGACTGTTTGCTTGAAGCAAACTTTCCTAAACTCTTGTTCTTTCAAAATATATTCATACATCATTCTTTGTTTTCACTTTACTGATAAATGTTGCATGTTAAATTCCATTTTCCTAAGACTACACTATTATGATTTAAGTTCCCACAAAATAAAATTGAACGCTTTTCTCTGTAGTGAAGTTTATTGACTTGATATGGATTTAAATAAGACTGAAATATATTCCTAATTTAATATTTAATGCCAAAGCCCTCTCAATCCAGCCTAAATTTTAGCATCATTTCATAAAAAATAATCTATTAATCATATTAAATTTTTTAGTATTAACATAGTATTATTAATAACATTTAATCATATTAGTATCATTATCACTATTATTAATAGTAATGTTGACATTGAGTTTATCTTTTTCTTCTTTTTAAATTTTTAATGTTTGTTCATTTTGAACAGAGGGAGACACAGAAGCCGAAGCAGGTTCCAGGCTGTGAACTCTCAGCACAGAGCCCAACACAGGGCTCAAACCCATGAACTATGAGATCATGACCTGAGCCAAAGTCAGATGCTTAACCAACTGAGCCACCCAGGTACCCCAACATTGAGTTTATCTTTAACAGAGTAATTTCCATAACAAAAACTTTAAATGATTATTTGAAAAAAGGAAAAAAAATCATATATAATATATTATTGATATTTAATGGTAGCTCAGAAATAATTTAATTTTCTATGAATTTTTAAGAATGTCAGGAGAACTTTGCATAATCTTGAAAATCAAAATGTTCAACTATAATTAAGTATATTTTCATAACGCAAATTAATAATAGCATGCAGGTATAAAAAATAAAGCTGTTATTAGATATTCCACAAAAGAAAAACTGCCAAAGGTTTCAATATATTTGAAAAATTTTATAAGTAGATTTTTTCTCACCATTTCATTATTTAATTCTATGGTTACCTTTGCCATTTTCTGAATTATGGTAAATGAAATCAAGAACTTAGTATTCAGCTCCAGCAATTCTGGACAATTACATAAAAATATCTTAAAAATATCATATCTTTCTCTGATACAACAGAATTACACTGCAATTGATTTTAGTCGTGTCTCAATGAAATGCAAACTGAAATTCTCTTTGTCACTAATATTATTTTAAGAAAATAAAATATAGTTGACTTTTGAACTATAGTTGACTCCTGAACAACATGGGAGTTAAAAGCATCGATACCCACCGCCCACATACAGTAAAAAAAACTCCTGTGTAACATTGACTCTCCTCAAAATTAACTATTAATAGTGGACTGTTGATCAGAAACTTTATCAAAAACATAAACAATTAACATATGTTCTGTATGTTATATGTATTATATATTGCATTTTTACAATAAAGTAAGCTAAAGAAAAGAAAATATTAAGAAAATCATAAGAGAAAAAGCATGCTGTGCTGTATTTATTGAAAAATAAATCCATGTATATGTAAACCTATACAGTTCAAACTCATATTGTTCAAGGATCAACTTGAGTTTAAAATAAACAATAAACATTTTGTGACTAAAAGTATAATTAAACAACTTTCATATTGCATGCATTTGTTCATACTTAGATTTCTATTCAGTAAAAATAAATACACAGTGTAGTTTGGAGTAACTCACATAGCTGACATTAATTTTTATTCTTTCTGGATTTATTTTGAATATGATTTGTCAATTGATTAGCATCCTATATGTCATCGGATTGAGTTCAATCTCATTTCTAGTAATAATACTGGAAAGTGCTGTCTAGTTTTAAATTAGGTGTGAGAAGCAGGGTAAAGGAGAACAAGGAAATAAAAATTTATTTTTTATTTACCCACTCATATTTTAGATGTATACTTTCAGTAATTTAATTTCTACATCCTTACTCATTTATTTTCAGTGAATTATCTAATCATCAGTTTAGGCTTCCCTTATCTTCTTTCTCTGTGGAGCAGGATCATGCCACCCCCCATTTTGGAAGGCAAAGAGAAAAGAAAGTCTGCTTAATTTTTCTTTCTTTGACATTTAGGAATCTTTAAGTTTTCACAAAAATATATGACCTTTCATCATAAAAACCTAAGTAATTACGTATTTCATTTGTATACTGATATGATATCAAATTATTATTCACAGTTATTACTTAGGAAAACAACACTATTTTATTATGAATATCAGAACTCAGAAGTGTATTTGCAATTTATATATGAAGTTGAAATTATCTTAACAAGAAAAAAACTTTTTAAGTTTTAGTCTAAAGAAAAGACAACAGAGAAATTAGCAACCATTTAGATTTAAATTGATAATTTTGGGATATCTACAGTAGATAGGGCCAACAGAATGGAAAAGAGTGATGGTCCTTGCATACCTAACAAAAAATTCATCACTAATGTGATTGTGAAAATGAAACTTATTTCAATTCATGCAAATGTGTATATCTCCATCTATCTATCTATCTATTATCTTTTATATCTTATAGTAGCATGGCAAGCATACAATTTTGTCACAGGATTAAAGAGCCATTAAAATGAGTGTTTTTCCTGAAAAAAAAAAGAAAAAAGAAAACAGAAAAACTGCATAGGATTATACTGAAATAGGATATTGACAACCTATATATATATAAAATAAAAGACATAGTCAACATGTTCCAATGTAAGTCTGATAATAGTACAAATACCTACATATATATTTAACCCTACTTAAATTTGTTTCATATTTTTAAATATATTCAATTCACATATAATTCAGTATATATATAATTTTTGATTCTGTGTAGTCTTTGTCAGAAGGAATTACTATATCTTATGGAGCCATTTTAAGTTATAATTAGTTTATAAATAAATAATAAGTAGAATCATGGGGAAAAAGGGACAATAAAGACAGCTACTTTTGTCTTATGATTCTTCCAAAGGAAATGATTTGGGGCTTTCTTGACCTTCTGCAGAGCAATTGTTTTCCACTATTGCAAATATTGAAATACTTAATTAACATGTGATTTGATGGCTAGAAACTGAAATAAATATTTAAATTATGAGACTACATTATTTTGATGATAAAAGAATTCATTTGACAACCATTTGACTTCCAAAGGCTATTATTTTGGGAAGCATATCATTCATTTGATAACCGGTGATCACACTTAATAAGAGTAGGGCTCTAGTATAAAGAACTGCCAACTTGCTTAAAATAATATACACTTAAATAAGGGGACAGTTTTACTGAACAGAATATAAAATGAATAAGCTGAGGCACCTGGGTGGCTCAGTCTGTTAAGCCTCCGACTTCAACTCAGGTCATGATCTCACAGTTCATGAGTTTGAGCCCTGCATTGGTCTCTCTGCTGACCGTTCAGAGCCTGGAGCCTGTTTCAGATTCTGTGTCTCCCTCTCTCTCTGCCCTCCCCCACTCACACTCTGTCTCTCTCTCTCAAAAATAAACATTAAAAAAAATTTTTTTAAACAAATAAGTAAATCACTGAGTGTTTTTAATGAAAATTTAACAACAATAACAACAACAAAATATGACAAATCACTTGCCCCACATTCTCACCTGAGCCAGATACAAACCGGTGAACAGGCCTACATTTTCTCTCACAGATTGCTAAGGACAAATAGCTCCTTTCTTTTCCCTCCTGCCTGTGTCAACTAATAAAACAAACTAACGATAACTACAACAAAAAAGAAGACATATTGTAAATAACCCAAGCCTGGCAGTGCAATTCCACCACATTTATGTTTTACAAAACTGTTTCCATAATGTTTAAATCTGAAAAAGTCAGTTAAGAGTTACTTTGTTCTCCTGGTGCTAAAGGTAAGCCGTGCTCTGAAGCAGGAGTAAAAGGAGAGTATATATAGTTCCTTTTCAATGTTATATTTGTCACTGACAGAAGTGAGATTGCTGGGATTGATTGATAGAGAGACAAAACCTACTTCCTTCATGACATGAATTTTTAGCCACATTTTGAAGTATTTGAGAAGTACTTTCATGAAGGATATGATTAATGTGAGCCAGGGCAAAGTGTTTGTACAGTATTACCCAAATGTGCCATATATTTTCACATCTTCATATTTTTGTGTATGGTGTTTCTGTTGAAGCTGAACTTCCTCTTATTTACCTGACAAAAAACAAAAAGTCCATTTTCAAGGATCAAGTTAGATTTGAATGAGCTAATATTGTGATGTATTAGCCATCATGCTTCTTTCCCTACACACTTACAATTACTGCCATTTAGTCTGATAGATTGGAGTTGCTGATTGACTTGAGGAGTTATCAGAGTGAAACCAGGTCAAACTCTGTAGAACCAGTCTTACAGTAAGAAATATATTTGAAAACAAGTTTCTGAGACTGTTTTTCTCCTTTCCCAAAGGACATACTAACACTTGACTGGAAGAGAGCTACAAAGGCTAAAGAGGGAGCAGCAGAGTGAGATACTGGTTTGAACATTGTACCTATTCATCCACCACCACTAGAGCTAGCATGAGGAAGGGGGACTGGAGTTGAAACCCTCAGCTAACCTGAAGGATCTGAGAATAGGTGCCACTGGTGTTCTGTGTCCCATCTGGAACTCCAACTGGCAGAGGCCTAACATATAGCTTCGAACTCCCAGCATGAGCAGGGCAGAGATACAAAGAGAAGCTTCATGGAAGGGTAAGTCAGCTCTACTATTTTCTGCAAACCCAAAGAATTAGTAACAATAGATGAAAGAACTTATATCTGTAAGAGAACAGGAAGACCAAAAGACTTTCACCAATCTAAATAATTGGATGTAATAGCAGATGCACAACGGGCACAAAGGGAATAAGATATCTCAGCAGATGACTTCTTGGAGGGAGAGTAGTTACCATAGACTATACAAGATAATGTAAACCTTATTGGAGGTCATATACTGACTTTTGCTGGGATTTTTGCTTATTCATCACATCTTGGCCACTTATGACGTAAAACTAGTATCTCCAGCATTAGTCCAAACCCAAAAAATGAGAGTGTTTATAAACTTTAAAATAATTCAAGAAGTACTGAAGTAACTTAGCTTATTCAAAAATTATCAATCTAATATACCCAGTACTTGGAATACTAGATGGTATATTGGGGCTTTGGAAAGACTTAGGTACAATTATTTAAAAAATATTTTTATATGTATTATATATGGCCAATTACATCACACTCATTATATATGTCATCTCAAAATGAAACCTTGCATGTTCCTCTTCTTAGTCAAGTTGATTTCTCCTCCTGCTAAATTATAGAACGTTGTTCACATTTGTTTTACAGCACTCACAAAGACTTTTACATATTAGAGAGTCATTTATGTATATGTTAGTATCCCAGTAAAATGGTAAATTTTCATGTATACAGAAAACGCCTCTTCAAATATGGATCTCTCAGTTCCTAACAGAGGATTTACTATCTAGTAAATGCACAATAAATGTGAATTTAACTGTATTTAACCTAACTGAACTACATTGAAATCATGGAGGAAGATGTTCTAAGTACAGTGAATACTAAACATATTTGTGAAGACTAAGTGTTGAAACTGATTTTGGGGTCCAAATCATAGAAGACATTTATAATACTAGGTGGAAAGAGATATTGAAGCACAGAGAAAAAAATATTGAGCCACAAATGAGATTTATTGCTTCCTGAGACTGTTTGTGAGAATAGTAGCTCTATGATCATGAATAAGAGAAAAATATGTTTTACCCTTTTGAAGTGGTAGTAATACTTATCTTGTAAATCTAACAGAATTCCTACTGTAAAAATATATATAAACTTATTTCCTATAATATAAAGGACATTATAGTATATAGTGCTATTGTTGCGTTTATTAATACAATGAATAATTAGGAATAGTTATAATAATTTATAAAGAAAATATGTTTGTTAAGTAAACATTATATGCAAGGCACTGTTCTAGGTGATAAAGACTTACAAGAGGAAGAAACAGACAAATATCTTTCCCTCATAATTTTTATTTAATAAATTATGTAAATAGTATTCTTACTAGTTTTTGAGAAGACAGAAAAAATTTCTAATTTAGTTTTACAACAGTTTAATTTTATACATCTATTGTGGGACATTCCAAAGAGATATTGTTGTAATAATGAATGGTCAGAAAGGGAGTTTATCATTAATTATTTTTAAATATCTTCTTTTTGAAAAGAAGACTTCTCTGTAGGCTAACTCACCTTGAAGTTTCTCAATTCTGAGTTATTAAACATTCTATTTAATCTTTCTCTAAATAACAATTCATATCCTTTGTTTAAGAAGGAATCAATCCTAACTTAGGCAAACATTGTCTGCACAGTGCTATTTGATCATGCATAAGTGGCATGCAAAATAATATATATATTGAATATACAGAGGAATATATATTTGTGGAAAGTAATTTGTGGAAAAGTAAAAAGTCATGTAAGCAAGTCATGGTAAAGAAAAAAATAAAATAATAAAGTACTTAGTGAGCGCTGAACTGCAAATACAACTGAAGAACAATTTTTTTTTAATTTTTTTTAATGTTTCATTTATTTTTGAGACAGGGAAAGACAGAGCATGAACAGGGGAGGGTCAGAGAGAGGGAGACACAGAATCTGAAACAGGCTCCAGGCTCTGAGCTGTCAGCACAGAGCCCGATGCGGGGCTCGAACTCACAGACTGCGAGATCATGACCTGAGCCAAGGTCGGCCGCTTAACCGACTGAGCCACCCACGCGCTCCTGAAGAACAATTTAAGGTAGTCAAATATTACAAGACAATTCATCAAAGTGAATTACTTACTGAGTGATCATTATAAAACAATTTTCAATACTTATATTAAATATTCTAAATATTTTTATATGTAGATGAAACTCAATATTTGATTAATAGAGGAATAAAGGGAAAATTGAAGAATTTTAAGTTAGCTTGTATGCCATTAACCTAGGGTTGTATTTTAATAAGATTGTATATAAACAACAAAAAGTAAAACAGTAAGCTGATCTATTCATTCATCCCCAAAACATATGGCGAAATCAACTAGGCACTAATGATAAAAGGAGAAAACATTTGCTTTTTGGTTTCAAGGACCCACAAGTCGATTTCAATAACCATGGTAGAAATAAATATTTTGTTCTCTGTCTTCAGATATCCACAAAGTGTATGTATGTATGTACTGATTAATTGTAAAGTGGTTTTTATCTCCCCAACTGTACCATTAAGAAGCAAGGGTCAAAAGAAAAAGTAAGTTCTGTCGCCAAGTAGATGAGGCTTTTTTATCAGAGGTCCTTTCATCCTTCTACATTTTGATAACTCCCACACAAATCTATGGGGTCCCTCCAGTAATATTTAAAATTACTCTGAGAAAAGTTAAGTCTATTTAAACCACTGTTATGTCTCAAGATGACTAAATTAACTATGGTGCTTTATTTTCCTCTCCTTCAAAATAAGAAACTGAACAGGCTAGAAGGACGAAAGGCCTAAATTCTACTTTCTAGCCTGATCCTGCACCCATAAATGGATGTTTGTTTTGAGAGTGTGGATAACAAGAAATCGATCATTGGCACACTGAAAATTAAGAATCAAGATGAATCTTGATATATCTAAATTTACTCTGTCTGCACTTGGACTTTTTAATTATAACATTTCTGCCACATTACATTGGCCTAAGAAACGGGCATTCTAACTTTGAGAGGTAAAGTTTAGAGTATATAGCAAGGTAGCTAAAATGCATATTACATTTGGTCCATTAATTCCATATATAAGATCTGAGTCTAAAGAAATAGTCTGAGGGGAACTTGGGTGGCTCAGTTGTTAAACTACCGTCTTTTGATTTTGGCTCAGGGCATGATCTCACAGCGTGTGGGATCGAGCCCTGCATCGGCACTGCTTGGACTTCTCTGTCTCCCTCTCTCTCTCTGCCCCTTCCCTACTTGTGTGTGCACTTTCTCTCTCTCTCAAAATAAATAAATGAACTTAAAAAAGTAAAGAAACAGTCTAAAAGGTAAAAATTAATATATGTACAAGAATGTTTATTATAGCATTATTTATCACAATGAAGAATTGGAAACTTCAAAAAGTGGAAAATCAAATAAATTATGGTATATCACAAGATTAATAGCAATAAACTGAGATATAAAGAATAGATGAGGCATAGGAAACTCCTCATTGTACCACATTTAACAGAACTAGATATAAAAGGGCAAAACTCCATCATCACATATTGAAAATGTCGTTTATAGGAGAATAGCATATGACCTTCATGTTATATCTGAACCCCAGATGAGATATGTTTGGATGCCAGATTTTGAATAAATGTTTTCCCAACACTTAGATAGTAAAATATATGACATAAAAATCTGATGATCATGTATATCTTAAGGAAAATAAAATTTCCTATAAATAATTTGTTCATGGGACATGACAAAAAGATATCCACATATCTAACCCTTAATAACATTTTTAATTGTTTCTAAATAAAAAAAACATTAAAATTTTACTAGTTTTAGTTTCAAAATTTATATTCTTAACCTCAAATCAAGATATGCAAGCAATTTCCATAGACAGGGAAAAAAGCATTACTATTTGAAAAACGAAAACAAGCTTATGAAAGTAATAAACATTTTGAAATTAAATAGTTTGTACAGAAAAGTCAATGTAACAAAGATTTACCCTATTATCCAAAAAGAAGAGAAGATGGTTGTCAGTAGAGGAGGGTTATGAGAGACTGATACTTTGGCAGGGTATTCTTCTTCCTACAGCATTTTCTTCAGTAATATTTCAAAACTTTGGAGACCCACCCTCATCTTTCACTAAAATTATACTTTAGAAAAGTATGGCACAGAAAACTACCCTTTGAATAAAGAAAAGTCTGAGATAAATGTGCTTTGAGCCACACGGAAAAAGTAGATGTGCTAAAAAACAGACCCTCGGGTCATAAAAGATGGATTTGTACAGGTTGGATATGTCCACAAAGCAACAAGTTGCACCATTCAGATTTGTTCCCTAAGCTACATTCTGGCTAGACAATATTGTTAAGTGAAGTGGTGAGGGGATCTTTACCTAAAACTGTAATGTCAAATCTTGCATATTTATTTAGTGATTTTACATCAAATATATTATACAGAGAAGAGTAGTCATTATCTGGAGGTGGTATCACTTCCTGTGAGCTCTCATAGTGCCAAGTTACAACAAAGCAACCTCTGGGTGAGGTAAATCTGTCGGTTATTACCTTGGAGAACAGCAGATTGTTTGGCCTGCAGACCACCTAAGAAGTTAGAAAAAAATCAGATTTTCAGGGTATTTCTTAGAATCCCTTTCGTCTTGGAGTTCCAAAAGCATGGACACATTTATTTTAGGAAGTTGGCCATACCATGCACAAGGTAACGTCTAGGCATATTAAGAGGTAATTTTCTACTAAATCGTTCATATCTGCTATTAAAGGTAAAGCTCCCCATTAGGTAGCTCCATACTCTGTCCGCATTCTGCTGTCAGGCTCAGCTGATCAAATCCATAGACAAAAGAGATAAAGGGAATTTTAAAAATAAGTTTTAACACAATTTATTTATTTTAATATAAAATACAATGTGAAAGTAGTTTCTAAGAGTACAGTAAACATGTATGCATGAGAGAATAATGTCGCGATTTTTGAGAAATTCTTCCTAAAAAATAATTTTCTAAATATTTACACCAAATTGTAGACTTCAGTATCTGTCATAAATATTAACATTTTCTGAAAAAAGAAAATCATTAAGAAATCATTATGACTATCATAAAGAATCATTTTAGAAAGATAATCCTTAATGTTTTTGAAATACAACCCATTAGATCTCACTTGTGTTAGAGAGAAGCTGCAACATTTCAATCAAATTTTTTTAAGTTTATTTATTTATTTTGAGAGAGACAGAGAGAGCACAAACAGGAGAGGGGCAGAGAGAGGGGGACAGAGGATCCAAAGTGGGCTCTGTGCTGACAGCAGAGAGCCTGATGCAGGGCTCCAACTCATGAACTGTGAGATCATGACCTGAGTCAAAGTTGGACACTTAACTGACTGAGCCCTCAATCAAATTTTTTTAATTGGTAAAACAAAATCCACGCTATAGGTATAGTCTAAAGGATGTAGCCTGGATTTTAATTGAATCCAAACTCATACATTTAAACAGAGTATATGATTAAGTAAAAAATACAATCTAAAAAATTGAGAAAAACATACATAGCATATTTAAAAATGAGTAGCTGAAAATTTTATATTAGCTTTCAAGACATTGCCAAATAACACATTTTGGTAAGAAATTGTTATTATAAGACAACCCTCAAGGAGAAGAAAATACCTGATTAGAACACTTGGCAAGTATTTTAAAAAGCACACCAACATATTTACATCAAAATACTAGAGGAAAAAAAATACTCTATGAATGTAAGATTTATTGGAGTTGCTATTGAGTTCTCCCAAAACACAAATTCAAAATGTACATAAATTCCTTCAGAACAGCTGATTTCTTTCTTTTTTTTTTCAGGTAAAATGTTGGTAAAATAACATTTGACATAGCTCCCAAGTAAAATAAAACTATTGTCTCACTGATCAGGGAATATAATGTAATCTGTCCAAATAAATACAAATCAATATGAATCAGTATTGAAGGAATTTAAAAATTAGTTCAATATTTATTGAGCATATCTTCAAAATATATTTAATGCACTTTATCTTAAGAAAACTAGTAACATATTAAGAAAGATAAAATCTATATAAAAACAGCTAAAGTGAAAACATAGCACCAAAAATAATTAGCTAAAAGGAAGACTTCATGGTGCCAATTCTTGGATCAGATCAAAGATCGACCTAAGATATCTCTCTGCTAGAACTCTGCTTTTTCTAGTTTGTTATTGTTTAGATGGTGATTAATGTGTGTGCTAAAAATATGTTAACAGATACAAACAAAATTTACAGTTTCCTCCACACAGAGAGGCAAATGAAGCAGAAGATAGCCATATCAGCATTCACAGTTATTTAGTCAAACTAATCTGGCCTTCAACTGCTGATATTACCAACTTAGAGGGGTAAGATTCCCATAAGATTCAAAGGCACTTCAATGTACTCCTAGCCTTTGGTTCTGTTCATACAGTCTCAAGAAACTGACAAACACCCTAGCATATACTTATATGGTGGTAGCTCTGAGACTGGTTGCATCAAAGTTGTAGTTCCTAAGGTCAATTTCGTAGTCATAGCGTGTGCCTATCATACACTGGTAAATTCACCTGGCAACACTCTTACTCCTATTGTTAGTAGCTGGGGTGGCATCCAAATTTACTTTCACTATACTTATACCAATGTCAGATCTTTAAGGTAAAAAATCAAATAATAAGATATTCAGGATGAAATGGTCATATTAGCAAGTGACTCTAAACTTTCCAAGATAATAGAAAGAAAAGAAAATTACTTAATAATAAGTATAGTCAAGAGGCATAATACAAATTAAATGCAGGTAAACACAAGGTAATTCATTGAGAAATAAGTATTTCAAGTGTCACAAATAAAATCGAAGCTTATGAAATGTATTTATACTCCAAGAAATGAACATAACAAATCATATAAACCATTTCATAAAAATTTTGACTTCAAAAAAGTAAGAAATATCTGATACTGACATACAATAGTATCACATCTTTAAAGGTAATACCTAATGTTTTTTGGTGTCTTTTCAATTTAAAATATCCTTTCATAGAGTTCAACACATTTGATTTTCAAAATTAGCTTATCATGTCTATTTCATAATTTATCATCCCTATTTACAAACACCTAAATCAAGAAAGTTAGATACCTTTTAGACCAATGCTCATATGCAGTGATCAAAGAACTACAGAACATTAGGTCTTACTGATTCCAAATATTCTTTCTACCCCCATTTCACTTCATTTAACAAGTAGTGAAACTGTGAAGCCTCTTCTGCACTTTAAGCCCTCCTTCCCTTCCCTGAAAATACTCTGGAAAGGCCTCAAACTGGAAAGTTTAAGAATGAGAAAAGTACAATCAAAAGTTCAGATTCAAACTAAAAACTACCTTGCAAATATATCTCCTGGAAAGATGAAACCTGACTGATCTCTTCCTCATGAATCCTTTCAAATGACTCTTTTCACTTGAAGCAAGCAAGTCCTGGGATCAAGTGGGTAATTAGGCATAAGTGGAAGCTTTGTGCCTATTGGATACTAACACAATAGAGCAGATCTCCTCATGTAGGAAAATATATAGAAGAAAAACAAGCACTGTGGTATGGAGAACAGTTTGTAAAGAAAACAGTGGCTAATTTATTTACAAATACAATTAGAGTGACAGTCATTTGTTAGGCAGGGAATGATGGCAACTGTCAGTGAAATAGAAAATACAGAGGAACTTCCATATCAGAAGGTAGAAATAATAGATTGAACGGCAACTTGTTTACACATGGAAAAATAATGGGAAAAAAATAAAAGGAAAAGGGAAACATAAATCAGAACTAAAGTAAATTAGAAAAACTAATAACATATGGAATTTGTAAGGCTAAATGAGACTACTAAAAGAGATTAAATGCAAGAAAGGAAATTTTTAGGTTAAGAAAACAGATATATGCATTTTTAATAAGATCACAATGCAAACAAAAGAGTTGAAAATAAAACTTGGACAAAGATATGCATGACAAATGAAAACAAAAATGGTAAGTTGATATCACATGTCTTAGAGCAAGGATAAATGTACTAAGATACCAAGTGTACCAAGTAGCATTATGTAATGACTAACTGGTACTTAATATAGAACATGAGAACTGTTAGAAATAAAGAATTAAAGTGGAAGATGACAATACACCTCCTAAATTGACATTATCTTTATGTCCATTGAACATATATATAAAAGTTGAGCTTGTACTACTACTACATTTTAATAAATGATATTTAGATAGAGATAAAGATGGGGCACCTGGGTGGCTTAGTCGGTTAAGTGTCCGACTTTGGCTCAGGTCACGATGGCACAATTTGTGAGCTGGAGCCCCACGTCAGGCTCCGTGCTGACAGCTCAGAACCTGGAGTCTGCTTCAGATTCTGTGTCTCCCTCTCCCTCTGCCCCTCCTCTGCTCATGCACTGTCTCTCTCTCTCTTTTTCTTTCTCTCTCTCTCTTAAAATAAACATTAAAAAACAATTAGATAGAAATAAAGATGATAGAAAAAGAATGAAATCATAGAGATGTAAATAGAAATTAAGATGTAAGTCTATGTTGTTTAACTTTAAGGTTTAACATAAATACAAAATATATACATTTCATATTTAATAAATAATTCAATTATTTTTTCAATCAATATGCACACATGTAAAACTCCCCAGATCAGCTGTAGAACATTTCCAATATCTCAGAAGGCTCTTTTGTGTCCCTTTCCAGTAAATAAAATAATCTATTTTGACTTCCATCGCTATGAATTTTGCATTTTGTAAAACAGAATTTCAGCATATTTTAAGAATCCTGCTGTATGGAATCAAGTATATCTGGATTCTTTGATTCAACATATCATCTATGAGGATCCATATTCTTGAGTATTTCAGAAGATTATTTTTTATTGTTGTGACTTATTTCTTCATGTTTATATGCCACAATTTACTCATTCCTTGCTAATGGGTTTTAGTTTCCAGTTTTTAGCAACTATGAATAAAGTCACAGTGAACATGTATTACATAATTATGTGCATGCAGTTTTCCTGAATATATACCATAGAAATGGGGTTCCTGAATCCTAGAAAGAGAAAGGTATTAGATTCTGACAAAAGAGTTTTCCAGAATAGCTGTAAAAATTTGTCTATCATCAGCACGTATTGGAGTTCTAGATGTTCAATACCTTTGACGTCACTTAGCATTCTTAATCTTAGTAATTTTATCTCTATTTCTGTGATTTACTGTTATTTTGTTGTAGTTGAAATTTGTGTTTACCTGAAAATAATTAAGTTGAACACTCTTTTCTTTTCTTTTCTTTTCTTTTCTTTTCTAACACATCTTTCATTAGCTAATAGACCATTTGGATACTGTATTTCGTGAATGCCTCTTTAATTTTTTTGTTCAATTTTTAGTTAGGTTTTTTTCTTCTTTTTTAATTTTTTTAATGTTTGTTTTTGAGAGAAAGAGAGAGAGACAGTGCTTGAGGAGGGGAGGGGCAAAGAGAGAGGGAGACACAGAAGCCAAAGCAGGCTCCAGGCTCCCGGATGTCAGCACAGAGTTCTGACATGGGGTTCAAATCCATGGACCGTGAGATCATGACCTGAGCCAAAGTCAGATGCTTAAGGACTGAGCCAACCAGGCACCTCATCTTCTTTTTGATTTCTAGATTAATTTTGTGGGTTTTTAAAAATATTATTTGTATACTTAAAGGTTTTATGTCCTTTGTCAGATATAGTAAATAAGCAAGCTGTACTTGAAGATAATTCATTTAGTGGATTAGATGTAGGTCAAGTTGATAAATACTGTTATTCAATTTCCTATATTTTCTGATTTTAGGTTTTATGTTTATGTTGCTTCCATCACTTAATCAGATTTTATATTAAAATTTCCAAACGTGATAATAATTTATCTATGTCTCCTTTTCTGTGTTTGTTTTATATATTTTGAAAATTATGCATTTGTTTATCTCATCATTGTGAAATGTGCACCTTAATATCCAGTAATACTTCTTGTATTAAATTCTACTTTATTATATTATTATATTAATTACATTATTATACATTATCACTTTCAGCTCGTGACTTTATTTTTAAAGTGTATCTTCTCAAATAGCATATAGTTGGGTTTTGGTGTCGTGTGTATTGTCCCTACTTGGCAGTCATTATCGTTTGATTAATAAGATCATCCTATATTATTTACTGATGTAATCAGTAATGACCAATATAGATGTGTTTAAAACTACAATTTCACTATGTATTGTTCCAACTGCTGGTTGCTATTGTTTTTCTGTTATTCTCTCTTTTACAGGAATCATATTTTTAAAAATTCAATTTGGAGACTTCTCATATCTAGTTCCACATGTAGAGCTTGAAGTCACCATAGGGGAAACTAATTAAGCAGAGTCTAACTTGCTGGAGTATTATCAGATCTTAACTGATGTGGGGAACGGAAATACCCAGAGATATCTCCATCCTTCCATGTAGGAGAAGGAAAATACCTAAATACAGCCCTGTGCAGTTACCTGTCCTACCTAAAGGGAGAGGGGGAGGGCACTGAGAAACACTTGTGAAGTTCAGAGTCCAGAGCACAGGCTTACTAAAAGCCTTGAGACCTGACTTAATCTTAGGACTACAGAACACTTTCACTCCCTCCATGTCTCTCCAGCACATTACTAAAGCCCTATTTACACCAACTTTGTTTACTCAATACATGATATCCAAACATCTAGAAAAATTACTAGGCAAAAACACAATTTAAAGAGCCAGGACAATCATCAGACCACATATGGCAGAGATGTTGGAATTATCAAATTGGGAACTTAAAACAAGTATGATTAATATGCTAAGGGCTCTTTGAATAAACTAGCACACAAGAACTGATGGGCAATGAAAGCAGAGAGATTGAAATCCTAAGAAAGAATAAAAAAGAAATCCTAAAGATTAAAAAAAATGAAACCAAAATGAAGAATCCCTTTAATGGATTTATTTGTGGGCTGGACATGGCTGAAGAGTGAATCTCTGAGCTACAGCATATATCAGTAGAATTCTCAAAAACCAAAAATAAAAGAAAGCAGAAACAAGCAAAGTAGCTGAATAAAATATCCAAGGACGGTGGGACAACTACAAAAGGTGAAACATATATCAAATGGGAATACCAGATGAATGAAAAGAAAAGCAGGAACAGAAGAAACATTTGAAACAATAATTGTTGAGAATTTCCCCCAAATTAATATAAGACACTAAAGCATAGATTCAGAAACCTCAGAGAACATGACGCAGAATAAATACAAAAGACCAAAAAAGAAAAATAGAGGAGCAAAGATAATAGTTACATCTAACTTTTCAGAAACAACATATGTAAGAAGAAAGTGGAGGTAAATGTTGAGAGAAAAAAAACCAACAACCTAGAATTTTGTACCCTGCAAAATTATCTTACAAAAGTAAAGGAAAAATACTTTCTCAACAAACAAAAATTGAAGTCATCTGTTGCAAGGAGAACTTTCTTACAAATAATGTTTAAAAAGTTCTTCAGAGATAAGGAAAATAATATAGATCAAAAACTCAGATCTACATAAGGGAAAAGCAAGAAAGAAGGAATGAGTAAAGGCAAAATAAAAATTTTTAATTTAACAGATAAGAGTCTCTTCAAAATAATGATAGCAACTATGTATTACATTATTATGCTTAGGTATATATCATATATATATTTGTATGGCTTAGGCATGCTTGCATATGAGTTAAATGAATGACAGCATGATACAGGGATAGGAGGAAGGAATTAGAATTATTTTCTTATAATATACTCATACTACCTGTGAAGGGATATAGTGTTCTTTGAAAGTAGACTTGGATTACTTAAAAGTGTGTATTGCAAAATCAAGGTCAACAATTATAAGAATTAAAAACAAGAAGTATAATGGGTACAGCAACATAAGAGAAAACATGGAATTCTATTAAATGCTCAATTAAAACCACAAAAGGCAGAAAATAGGTGGAAGACCAAAACAAAGGAATGAAGAACAAAGAGCAACAAATAGAAAACAGTAAAAAGTATGCTAGATATTAATTCATCTCTATCAATAATCACTTTGAAGGTCAATGGCCTAAGTGCACCAATGAGATTGTCAGGGTGAATTTAGAAATATTGGCTAGGTATATGTTGTCTGCAAAAAATACACTTTCAGTATAAAGATACATATAGTTTAAATGTAAATAAATGGAAGAAACTATACCTTGCTAATAGTGGTCAAAAAAAAAAAAAAAAAAAAAAAGAAAGAAGGAAGGAAGGAAGCAGGAAACTTATACTTACTTCAAACAGAGCAGACTTTTAAAGTCAGGAAAATTATCAGGGATAAAGAAAAGCATTACCAAATAGTAAAAGGGTCAATTTTCCAAGAAGACATAAGAACTCAATGTGTATGCACCTAACAACAGAGGGTCAAACTACATAAGGTAAAAAATGATAGAACTGTAAGGACAAATAGATGAATCCAGTATCAAAACAGGAGACTTCATCACCAGTATCTCAGAAATAGACAAATGTATCAGGCCAAAAATACCATCAATCAACTGGATATAATTGACACAAAATGTTTCATCCAACAACAGTAGAATGAACATTTTTCTCAAGCTTACCTGGAATAATCAGAAAGACAGACCACAATTTCGGCCATAAAATACAATTTAGCATTTTGAAGTATAGAAATCATACAATAATCTACTCTCAGACCACAGTGGTATTAAAC
This sequence comes from Panthera tigris, assembly GCF_018350195.1. Classification (NCBI taxonomy): domain Eukaryota; kingdom Metazoa; phylum Chordata; class Mammalia; order Carnivora; family Felidae; genus Panthera; species Panthera tigris. The sequence goes on from NC_056667.1 coordinate 171,470,560, forward strand.
TAAAAATCAATAAAGGAGAGACAACTGGAGTATTCTAAAATACAACACACTTCTAAATAACACATGGATCAAAGAAATCTCAAGATAAATTTACAATATTTGAACAAATGAAAATGAAATCTCAACTTATCAAAAATTGTGAGGTGACATGAAAGTAGAGCTTGGAAAGGTATTTATAGTATTGAATGCATATATTAGAAAAGAGAAATATTTATAATCAGCAATTTTCTTTGGGAACCTAGAAAAAAAGGGCAAATTAAATTCAAAGTAACCAGATAGTAGAAATGATAAGAATTAGAGCAGAAATCAATGAAATTAAAAATAGGAAATCAATGAGAAAATAAATGAAAATAAAAGCTACTTCTTTAAAAACATCAATAAAAGAAATAAATCAATATCCAGACTAAGAAAAAAGAGGAAACATATTACTAATATAAGAAATGAAAGAAGGGACATCACCAAGTCCAAATGATATTAAAAGGATAATAAGAGGAGCATTTGGGTGGCTCAGTTGGTTAATCATCCAATTCTTCATCTCAGCTCAGGTCATGATCTCACATTTTGTGAATTGGAGCCCCACGTACAGCTCTGCACTGTCAGCAGACAGTGATTGGGATTCTGTCTCTCCATTGCTCTGCCCTTTCTCTCTCTCTCTCTCTCTCTCTCTCCCTAAAAATAAATAAATAAAACTTTTTGAAAAGGATAATAAAGAAATAAACAACTATATGCCCAAAATCTGATAACTTAGATGAAGTGGGCAAATTCCTTCAAATAATGATTTTCCCAAACTCAAACAAGAAGAAATAGATAATCTGAATAGGCCTGTATCTATTAAAGAATTTTAATCAATAATTACTAACCTTCCAAAACAGAAAGTGCCAGGTCCAGATGGGTTCACTGGTGGATTCTACCAAACATTTAAAGAAGAAATTAGACCAATACTCTACAATCTCTTTTAGAGGTGAGAAGCAGAGACAATACTTTCTAACTCACTCTATGAGGCCAGCATTACCCAAAACTAGGAAAAACAATATGAGAAAAGTACACTACAGACCAATATCTTTCATAAACGTGGATGCAAAACCTCTCAACAAAATAATAGTAAATTGAATCAAAAAAGGAAATAATTATGTATCATGACCAAGTGGGATTTATCCCAGGTATGCAAAATCAATTAATGTATTCCATCACATCAACAGACTATAAAAGAAAAAATATATAATCATATTGATAAATGCAGAAAAAGCTTCTGGATGTATCTAATATCCATTCATGTAAAAACTCTCAGTAAATTAGGAATGAGGAGGAACATTTTCTAGAATAGAGGATTAAAACTGCAAAAACACTACAACAAACATTATACTTAGAAATGAGAAACTCAAAGCTTTCCTTCTATGATCAGAAATAAACCAAGATGTCCTTTCTCACCTCACCTTGTTAACATTGTGCTGGAATTCTCTGCTAATCTATCATGTCAGATATACAGAATAAAAAGGATTTTTATTTTACCTACTGTAAAGTGACAGTAATCAAGACAGTGTGGTGAAAGAATAGACAAGTAGATCAATGGAAGAGAAGAGAGAGCCAAGAAATAGACCCCCGGAAATTCAGCCAACTGATCTTTGAAGGAAGCAAAAGCAATACAATGTAGCAAAGGTGACAAATATGCTGAAATGATATCCACATGCAAAAAATGAATCTAAACACAGACTTTATGCACTTCACAAAAAAACCCTCAAAAATTAATAATAGCTCTGAATGTAAAATACATTAAGTATACAACTCCTACAAGATAACTTTGTAGAAAACCTCAATGACCTTGTGTGTGGTGACACCATTTTAGATACAACACTAAAGACATAATCCATGAAAAAAATAATTGATAAGCTTGACTTCATAAAATTAAAATTTTCTGCTTTGTGAAAGACAATGTCAAGAGAACTGAAAAGTAAGCCATAGACTGGAAGAAATATTTGCAAAAGACACAGCTGATAAAAAACTGTTACTGAAAATACACACACACACAAAAACTTAAAACTCAACAATGACAGTGGGTGTTATATGTAAGTGATGAATCCCTAAATTCTACTCTTGAAACTAATAATACATTATATGTTAACTAACTGGAATTTAAATAAAAACCTTGAAGCAATAATCAAAAAACCCTCAACAATAAGAAAACAATTCAATTACAAAATGGACCAAATACCTTAAAAAGACAAATCATCAAAGAATATATGCAGATGGAAAATAGGCACATGAAAAGATGTTCCACATCATATGTCATCAGGAAAATACAAATTAAAACAATGATATACCACTGTGCACCTATTAGAATGGCCAAAATCCAGAGCACAACAAAGCTATTGCTGGTGAGGATGTGGATCAACAGGAACTCTCATTCATTGCTGATGGGAATAAAAAATTGTACATTCACTTTGGAAGACAGTTTTGCAGTTTCTTATAAAGCAAACTCTACCATATGATCCAGCAATCAGTCTCCGTAGTATTTATCCAGAGGAGTTGAAAACTAATACACATATAAAAGCCTGCACATGGAGTGCTATGGTCTGAATGTTTGTGTCCCACTAAAATTTCATATGTTGAAATCCTACTCCCTAAAGGGGATGGTGGTAATAGGTGGGGCCTTTGGAGGTGATTCGGTAACGATGGGAAAGCCCTCATAAATCAGATTTGTACTGTTATAAAGGAGATCCCACTAGCTGCTTCTGCCATTTGAAAAATAAAGTATGTAACCTAGAAGAGGGTCTCACCTGACCATGCTTACTCCTGATCTCAGGCTTCCAGAATCCAGAACCGTGAGCAATAAATTTCTGCTATTTACAAGTGACCCAATCTGTGGTATTTTGTTATAGCAGGCCAAACAGATTTATATATGGATGTTTATAGAAGCTTTTTTTTCACAATTGCCAAAATTGTGAAGCAACTAAGGCATCCTTCAGTAGGTGAACAGATAAAAAAAACTCTGGTACATCCAAACAATGGAATATTATTCAGTGTTAAAAGAAAAAAGAGGGGTGGCTGGGTGGCTCAGTCTGTTGAGCAACTGACTTTTGATTTTGGCTCAGGTCATGATCTCACAGTTTGTGGTATGGAGCCCTGCATCAGACTCTGCAGTGACAACACGGAGTCCGCCTGGAATTCTCTCTCTCCTCTCTCTGCTCTCCCCCACTTGCGCTCTCACTCTCTCTCTCTCTCTCTCTCTCAAAATAAACAAATAAACTTAAAAGAAGAAAGAAAAAAGAACGTTCGAGCCATAAAAAGACATGGTGGAAACTTGAAGGCATATTACTAAGTGACAGAAGCCAAACTGAAAAGGCAAGATGCTATATTATTCTAAGTACATGTTATTCTAGAAAAAGACAAAACTATACAGACAATAAAAAGAAAAGTGGTTTCCTGAGGTGAGAGATGGGGAGAGATGAATAGGTAAAACACAGGATTCTCAGGGAAGTAAAAATACTCTATATGATATGATGCATATATCATCACACCTTTGTCCAAATCCATAAAATGCACAACACTGAGTGAATACTAAGGTAAACTATGGACTTTACGTGATTACAATGTGTCAATGTTCTTCCTTGGTAAAAAATGTACCATTCTGGTGGGTGGGATATTGATATGGGGGGTATGCATGCATGCTAGAAAGGGATATATAGGAAATCTCTGTATATCCCTCTCAATTTTGTTGTAAACCTAAAACTGCTCTACAAATATAAAATCATTAAAAATTCAAAGTTGATGATAACTAATAAATTTTAAAGATAACAATAAGTAGCTGTGATTTACCATACAATGCAAGCATTTTCAACACTACAAACTGTTTTTTGTATTATCATTTTCACATATTTCAACTTTATATGTTATAAACTTCCAAGACATTTTATTATTGTTTCTTTAAATAGTTAATAGTCTTTATATATACCTATATATAGTAACTTTTCTATGATTTTTGTTCTTTTCCAAATATCCAGGCTTCCATCCTGAATCACTTTTTCGTTCTCATCTTGAAAAACTACATTAATGTGCCTTCACTTTACCTGTCTGGTAATAAAGTCTCTAAACATTTTATTTTTCTGAAATCACATTTTGCCTTCATATCTTTAGGATACTTTTTAATAAAATTAAAATTTTGGTTGGTTTCTTTTCATTTTCTTTTCTTTCCCTATTAAAATGTATATCAACACTTTAAAGCTGTCATGTCATTATCTTCTGGCTTTTATAGTTTCTTTTAAAAATCTGTCAGTCTTATTGTTCGTTTACTGGAGGCAATGTTTCTTTAATCCAGGGCTGCCTTTAAGAGTGGTTTTTGCCAGTTTGATTATGATTTTTTTTTACTGTAGTTCTGCCTCCCCTTGCATAATCTTATTTGGAGTATATACATTGGAACATTGGAATATTACTCAGCAATTAAAAGGAATGAGTTACTAATAGAGACATAAGTAAATCATGGATTAGTTTTTTAACTGAAATTTTGAATGAAAGAAACATTATACAAAAATATAATTTTTATGATTTTATTTAAGTGAAGTTCCAGAACAGCTTAAACTAGCCCTTGGTAGAAAACACCACTCTAATGGGTGGGTCAATGATCAACAGAAAATGGGCTTAGTAGAATTTTCTTAGGTGATGGAATGTTCTCCTTTTTGTTATGGTTTTGAGTTACACTTATATGCATTTGTCAAAGTGCATTAAAATTGGTGCATTTCATTCTATAGAAAATGTATCCCATCAAAAATATATAAACAATGTTGAATTCTAATTTAAATGATATATGTGATAACATGTTTAGGAGTAAATTATATTGATATCTATAACTTACTTTAAAATGAATAAACTTGAATGAAGGGATTGATGAATGGGTGCATTTATCGATAAATGAAGATAATGTAATATATCATAATTGATAGAGTTAATAACTAGTCATATTTGTTACCAAGGTTCTAAAAATAATTATTTCTTCATATCACCCTTAAATTTAAATTCATTATATTCTAAAAGAACTATACTGTCACCAGTATTCAGTGTATTCATCAAGCTGCAATAAGAAATATTTTGAAATAGTTTTGTTTCTTCTATGAGATAGCCTTCCATATAATTACCAAGTACACACTTAATATTTCAAATAATGGTACTGCTAAAAAGTGATACTTGAATTACTTTGCCACTGATTCACCATATATTTTCAAATAAATAGATTGATGCAATCTTACACTATAGTCTCAAAATTGTACATGATTCTTTAGTCTTAGCAACTCAAAATGCCGTTTATAAGAAGTCAAAACAAATCACACTAATTTTTAAATATGAAATATCAAGCGTGTACTTGTATAAGCATCTTAATGATTAAACATTAAATAATAATGATAACATTTTTAACAATTTCAATACTGCCCATGCAAGGAAGGAGTACAACCTGTCTTTAAATACCACAAAAGTCTAAAGGGAAAATTAAAATAATAAACTTGGAAAAACATAGTGTCTATAGATAATTTTCATATTTCATATGAAATATTTCATATTTCCTGATTTAAGCTCAGGCCATGATCTTACAATTCATGGGATTGAGTCCCACACTGGGCTCTGCACTGACAGTGTGGAGTCTGCTTGGAATTATCTCTCTCTCTCTCCCTCTCTCTGTCTGCCCCTCCTCTGTGTATGCTCTCTCTCTCTCTCAAAATAGATAAACCTTAAATAAATAAATAAATAAATAAATAAATAAATAAATAAATAATAAAATCTCCTGCCATTACCACAGTATACTTCCATGAGACCAGTTTTTCCAGAGTGAATTTTAGTTGTGCGTTGAGGGGAAAGATGATAGGTTTAATAGTGATACTCCATGTTAATTATCACTACGCATGCTTTCAATGAACACAATGTATATCGATATTTAAATATTTTTAATGCAGCAAAGGGAAGGGCTTTTTCCTTCTTAACCTAACTATATCTCTATGTTGTTAAAGAAATAAGGAATACTAGTATGACACTATTTTTTTTTTTTACTTGAACAAATGTAAATATAAAGTGCCGTTAACTGAGATGACACCATGGCAGAAAGAGCAGGTTTTCTCAGGTTAGAGATCAGAAGCTCAGTTTTGGCTATGCCAAGATTGTGGTCTCTAATACATACAGATATGACCATGTTGATCAGGCAGTAAACAGGAATTCAGAGAAGTACAGGTAGGAGACGCAAATTTGGGTGTTGTCATCTTATGAGAGTAATTGAAAAGCATGAAGATGGGAAAGTTTCCTAAGAGAGTGTATACAGTCAGGGAAAAAACGAAAAAGAAAGGCAGGGATTCATGTCTTAAGAGATCTGGGATATAAGGATGAACCAGCAAATGAGACTGAGGGCTGAATGATTTTGTGAGATATTAGGGCAACCAGGGAAGTATAGTGTCTTGCAAACCAAGGGAAGCAAGTGCTTTGAAGAAGAGGGAGTGACTTATTGTGACAAACGCTGATGATGATTTAAATTTTATTTTTTAATTTTTAATGTTTATTTATTTTGAGAGAGAGAGAGAGAGAGCAAGTGGGGGAGGGACAGAGAGAGAGAAACTCCAAGCAGACTCCTCACTGTCAACACAGAGCCTGATGTGGGGCTCAAACCCACGAACTGTGAGATCATGACCTGAGCTGAAACCAAGAGTTGGACGCTTAATGGACTGAGCCACTCGGGTGCCCCAATGATGATTTAAATGAAAAAAAAAAAAAAAATCTAACAGTTAAACAAAAGTAAGTCATTGGCGATGCTGGCAAAAGCACTTTAAATAAAACAGTCAAAGCAAAAGACAAAAATTTTGACGAGTTTTATGGAGAATGGGATGAGAAAATTGAAGACTAGCTGATTGCTCTTTTAAAATTCTTGTCTATATACAGAAGTGATAGTGGTGTTATTTGCAGAGAGTGAACAAGATCTAGGGGAAAGAATAAATACTTATATATGCTTAATTATTATTTTCTTTGTAAAACATTTCAATTCTACAGTAGATACATTAAAAATGTTTCATATGAGTAATTACATTTTTAACATATACATTTTCTAGCCTAATATCTATTCTGCTTAGCTGATGCTGAAAAAATAGTCCCAGGATAAAATTAGAATAATTTGAAATGACTACAATAAAAGAACACCAGATCTGCCCACATTTAATGATAAGACATTTTTTAACAGAGACTATAAGCATAGCATATGTATAATTAGACCAAAAAATGCTGACTCCATTAGGAACAAGAATTTCTTCCTCTTAATGAAAATGTATTTGTTGTATATAATAATCATCATATCTACTAGTAGCTGCATATTTGTATTCTGAGGCCAAATATGCTTTCTCAAAAGATTTTTTAGTCAAAATATATGTCTATATGGTACATGAGTGTATAAATTTTCTAAAAAGCTCTATAACATACAACCAAATAATAATGTGACGCATATCGTCTCACACAAATCAACAAAATATTAAAACTTTCATCATTGTATGTATGCATAGAAACTACTATACTATTTTTCTGAAGCAAGTTTGTTCAAGGCAGGTCTATATTCATTAAGTGTTTATCATGCTCTAAAACATAAATCACAATTTTGGAAATTGGAAGTCATATCTGTACTAAGTAAAGTGGTGGCATTTACAAACTCCCCTTTCCATTTACATTTGATCTACTTCTCTTTAGGAGCTTTTAAGTGTCTTTAGACTTAATGAGTTCTTACTGGGCTAGTTGCAGGATGATAAAAGAAAACTATTGAAGGATCCTATTCTTTCAAAAAGTTTTTTCAGCTGAAAAAAATAATTATAAGTATACAATATTTTTGAAATTCGAAAAAAAATTCAAAATTGTCAGAGAGGATAAAAATTTTATTGAATGTCTCAAAAACCATTTATTAGTATTTATGAAAATCTTTTATTTTTTAAGTTGGCCTTTTTTTTAGTTTTTTTTAACTTTATTTATTGACTTTGAGAGCGAACAAGCACAAGTGGAAGAGGAGCAGAGAGGACAGACAGAATCCCAAGCAGGCTCTGCACTATCAGCACACAGCCAGAAGCAGACCAACCGTGAGGTCATGAACTAAGTCGAGATCAAGAGTCAGACGCTTAATCAACTGTGCCACCCAGGCAACCCAGTATTTATGAAAATCTTAAGAGGACTGCATGGCTACCTCTTACTACAGTGACTAGGGATGACAGTCTATGTAGCTGTAATTGTCATATAAAATGGGTATGCTATCTAGCTCTATTTGTCTTTGCACTGCACTATACAACACTAAAGAGAGAAAAAAAAAATTTTGAAATGCGTCTAAAACTTTGGTTTCAGAATTATGGTTCCAAATATAATTTAAATTTGTAATAAATTTCTGTGAATTTTTATTTCTCGAGGTATTTATAAAGGATTGAAAATAATACATATGGTCACTTTCCTCCTATAGTCTACTTTTCCTCCTATAGTTTTCCCAAATTAATAGACGGCACCACTATTTACTGTTACTCAGGTCAAAAACCTAGAAGATGTTTTTGATTCACCCCACTGTCAACTTCTTTGGCAAGCCACATCACTTCTCACCTGGATTATAGCGGAAATTTTCCTGGCTGGGGTCTATTCCATTCTTGATACCTGCAAACTATTGTGTACACACTAATCAGAGTGATAACATAAGATTGTAGATCTCACTATGCCAAACTGCTGTTCACCTACAAAATTCCAATCTGCTTATGACCTACACGGCCCTACACTATGTGGATTCCTTCCACATCCCTAACCACTAATCCAACTGCTGTAAGCTATAAGCCTCCTCCCATTAGTCCGTGAACTAAACTAATTCCACCTTCAGGGCTTTTCATTTTCTGTTCTTACTCCCTGAAGCACACTGTCCTCATACTTTCCATTTGTAAACAAGGTCATAGTACGATCTCAGCACTCCAGAGACTTCCTCCCAACCAAAAGTTATTTCTCGACCACATTCAAACGTGACTCTATATATCAGAATTCCCTTGTATGTTTTTTGCTTGTCTTTGAAAACAGGGCTTGGCACATCATAGGCACAGAATATGTATTTTATAAACCAGGAAATACGATATGCTAGTGAATGTAACTCTTAATTTATGAATTGCCTAATTAGTATAAAATGGGGAAAGGAAAGGAGAATGCTAAAGAGGAAAAGGCATAGAATCTCCTAACAAAGAATGGAATTCAAATCTCATCTCTCCCATTTATTCACTGTATGGACAAAATATATAACACTACTGGACATTTTATATTAAAAAATAGCTTCCTAAAAGTAGTATTTAATAAATGAAATAAAACCTTATATGTGTGGCACTACTTAAAGCTTAATAAATATTAACTTATCTTCTTCCATGTACATATCTTCTTGAAATATTTATATTGTCTTCTTGAGATATCAATATTTTTTTTCCTGCAAAGAAAATTATTAGGTACCAAATACATTCAGGAGAAATAAATACATACTTAACTGTATTAAAGAAGGATAAAGAATTGAAAAGTTCTGTCTAAAAATGTCAGTAGACAGTTTTGGATATTAATCCAACAATACAAATAGGTACAATTTAGAAGCCTTCAAAACACTTTAGTCCCTTGTATTTTTCTCAAATATAAATCATAAAAGACATTTATTACTATTTGTGTGTTCACAGATTAAGAACAATTTAATGCACATGTTTTATAAGAGTTATGAAAGAATAAATTTTCTCATTATCTTAAGTGTAGACCAGACAACTTTTGAACATCCCCAATTGTTTCCAGATGTGTGTGTATATACACACACACACACATCACAACAGTTCTAGGGTTTTTTTTTTTTTTAACTTACAGAGAGAAATCTGATCTGTATCAGCAGACTTTGAATCTTCTTTCTCAGAGGGCATATCCTTTGTGTTCTGTATTGAACAATTAATGTCATTATAGGCTAGAGAATTAATAGCTCTCATTAAAAACATCTGGAGAATTTCAGCACCACCATAACTGCTGGCTTCTTGTTCTATCCAAGTGGAAATCAAGGTTATATTCTTTATTCTTCTTTCTAAATTCCTTAAACAAGTTTATGATAATCCGATGGAAAACTATTGTGCCAAATGAAGATTCTAATTCTAATTCAGAGTAGTATAACACACTAGATTATTAATAAAGTTTAGTGGATAATAAAAATTATCTTGACATAATGTCAATTAGTATGAGAAAACCAATACTACTTTTATTTGCAGCAGTTAGGATGACAGAATGGCATATCCTTCTTACTGCCATTATTGCTAAGGATATCAAGAGAAGGTAACTGATTTTCACTAACTACAGCTGATACAAAACCATATAGCATTAGAACTGTTACCCTGTATACAGAATCACATAGTGGTGATCAAATTCAGCAACGCAAAAGAGATAATACCTAAATTATAAGTCATATAAATTGATTTTCAGTTCTTGAATTTTTATTTAAAAACCCTATCACAGGGGCACCTGGGTGGCTCAGTCAGTTAAGTGTCTGACTTCGGCTCAGGTCATAATCTCACAGTTTGTGAGTTCTAGTCCCACATCAGGCTCTGTGCTGACAGCCTGGGATTCTGTATCTCCTTCTCTCTCTGCCCCTCCCCTGCTCACACTCTGTCTCTGTCTTTCAAAAAATAAATAAATGTTAAAAAATTAAAAAAAAAAAAACCCTATCACAGAGAGATGCCTGTGTGGCTCTGTCGGTTAAGTGTCTGGCTTTGACTCAGGTCATAATCTCTTGGTTCATGGGTTTGAGCCCTGTGTCGGGCTCTGTGCTGACAGTTCAGAGCCTGGGGCCTGCTTCAGATTCTGTCTCTGTCTCTCACTCTCTCTCTGCCTCTCCCCCACTTGCGTTCTGTTTCTCTCTGTCTCTCAAAAATAAATAAAACATTTTTTAAAAATTAAAAAAAAGACTCTATCATAAAAAACAAAGCATGTGAAGGGACACTTAGGTAATATATATTTAATGCAATACCAGATAATTTATTCATATTTTGGTTAATCCTAAAAGTGGAGAAAAATGAACTTCATGTAGATAAAAATATTTGATATCTTTTAATAAGTCATAGGACAAAGTGGAAATCTGAAGGAGGCAAATAAAAAAATACATGATGTGAAAGTAGTAGAGGTGTAGTTCTGTCAAACTAGTAATCTGAGGGTTACAAACTATTAGCAGATGTAGTTAGATCTTTCTTATATTGTGGCAAAATTCCACTGTTTTCTTTAATTTTTTATTTCTTGTTTTCTACTAAAATCTCTAAGTTTTTGATCAGTTTTCATCTATTTCGTGCAGTTTATTTATCCCCAGCTTAAAATTTAGAGTACTTTTTCCAGAAAGTACTCTATTTTATGATACTTTGCACCTGAAGCAGTCTTTCATTATCCCAAGGATAAACATAATCTTTGTAAATTACTGTAAGTTAAAAATTATTTTCAAGCATTAACATGTATTGAACTATTTCCATGTGCCACATGTCAAGTATTTGTTTTTATAACAACTTTTGCCTCTGGCCATGATTACATATATTACTGGATGAAAGAAGTGTTCATTAACACACATATATATTTGGTATTTCATTAAACATATTGGTTGGCTAACAACAAAATAAGCCTAAGGAAAAATAACTGTTTCCTAAAATAGCTTACTATAGATTAAGAAAGATAGAATTTACATATGTGAAGGCATTAGACAAGTAGGAAAAGGTGGCATTATCAGTTTTGCTTATCAGTTTACCATGGAATACCTCAATGTGAGTTGGCATTTTGAAGAAAGCCTTTATAAATAATAATGTGCATCCTGCTAATGTAATTGTTTTCCCAAAGACCATACCTTTCTTTTTAAAAGAACATCTATTTTAGGAGCCCCTAGGGGGCTCAGTAGGTTAAGCCTTGGACTTTGGCTCAGGTCAAGATCTCATAGCTCCTGAGTTTGAGCCCTGCCTGGGGTTCTGCACTGACAGCATGCAGCCTGCTTCAGAATCTCTGTCTCCCTCTCTCTCTGCCCCTCCCTCTCTCTTTCTCTCTCAAAAATAAATAAACATTTAAAAATAACTAAATGAAAAGAACATCTATTTTCATAAGTGGTATTCAAGCAACAAACCTAAGCTGTCAGTTTTAACGAGTTGGCACCTTCACTTCTTTGTTAAATTTATAATTAAGATTATTTAGTTTCTTTCCTTAAAGTAATTCCATCATGAAGGTGATACTGTGTAGAAATATTATTCTTGACATACATGTTTGTAGGAATTTTCTCTCTGGACTATCAAATATAATATGCTATGTGCCAAACGGCAGTATAAAATGGTGGTAACCAAACTGGGGTTTTAGTGTGTATGTGGGTGAGGGCAAACAGCTCGAATTGATTCCCAGCTGTGTAATGTAATAACTGTATGATTTCAATCATGATATCGTAATTGTCCTTCAGGGTTCTCTTCTTTAATTTAGGAGCAACAGCATAACCTCTTCCCTCATGATATTGTTGTGGAATTAAATAAATAAATAGAAGTAAAAAAATAGGAAGTACCCAGAGGTATGTGGAATGTTTGCCATCAGCACTGTAAATTTAGAGGCATTGACTCCAAGCAGTAGAAAGTTTTTTTCCTAGATTACACACATCAAAACACATTATATTGTTCCAAGGGAAACAAATATCACTTTCTCCTGTAAAGCAGGATTTTACATGATAAATACAGAAATATAATCCATCAATTCAGCCATGTTAACCCCATACACTTAAGAATATTTCCCCAAATATGCCCTGCCAAATGCTAGTTTTTACTTTTATTTATTTATATTTTTTAGAGAGAAAGTGCAAGTAGGGGAGAGGGACAGATGAAGAGAGAACCTCAAGCAGGCTCCATGCTCAGCACAGACCCCACACGGGGCTTGATCCTCTGACCCTGGGATCATGACTTGAGCTAAAAACAAGAGCTGAATGCTCAAACAACTGAGCCACCCAGGCACCCTCTCCCCACCCAAATGCTAGTTTCTAAAAATGTTCTGGAAAAAGGGTTTTTTACTCAAATAAACTGTGAAAATGTTGCATATGCACCATTAATTGGAAGAATAGTCATATACACTGTATACATATATAGAATACATTCTGAGTAAAAACTATAGTTGGCAAAATTTAAATCCAGTCAGTCACAAAATTATATCACTATAGCACTCATTCATATGTGTACATGTGTGTGAGAGAGTCCTTTATAAATATACTATAGAATTAGTGTTCTGTGGAACACAGTTTGGGAAATTTGTTCCAAGTCCACAGATGTCTTTTTACATAAGATCAAAAGGTAACTATGAGATATTGATAGATATGGAAAAAAATCTCAATGTGGTGAGTTTTATAAGTATTCAAAACTTTACTTATTAAAACTCTCCAAACATCTTAGGTCTGCAAAAATTTCCTAGAAACCTAACCTCTTAAATACTAGCTTTATTATTAGATTGCTGGTGATTGCTGCTTCCCTTCAGGCTAGAAATATACTTAGAACAACCTTCTAATGATTTTACTTCTTTGGAACCTATGAAATGCAGACATATATAAAATATATGAAACTTTAAAGTTATAAAAGTTAACAAGTTTTGTGAAACTTCAAATTGCAGGAGAAGTTCAAGGAGCATAACTATTAATACAAAACATGTTTCTCACTTTTAAACTGTCATTTCTAAAATTATTAAAAGCATAACCAACCAAAACCAGTTTTTTCCTAGTCAGTGTGCTCATAATCAGTGGGTGTTTTTAATTGTAGCTTTCTTATTCTGTTAATTTGGCTGAAAAGAAACATACTTAATTCATCTTTAATCTTTAATTCTAATTTCTAATTTGCCTGTACATGTAAAATCAAGTTAATAATAAACAGCAGTTCTGGCTGAGTGTGATAGGAACACCAATTTGAGGAACAGATGATTTGTACATTGAGTTGCCCTTATAAAATCAGCACTCCCGTTTGCTTTGAGTTAGCAAACATTCTGCACTGCATGCAGTCCAAAATAGCTTGAATAAGCAGGGTAGAAACTCCAGAACCAGAATAGAGGTCAAAAATTTCAGCCTGCTTCACAAAGACAACATGATAACAAAAGTCAAAGACTAATAATATGTTCACTAATTAACTTTAAATTCAACATACATATTGACATACAATGGATTCAATATTGTTTTTTTCTACAAGCATTTATGTTTGTTTTATTCTCTCTAAATTTTAAAATCACTTCCTGGGCATCTAACTTAGAGCTAGAGGAATTCTACCACTAAGATCATACAAATGCATTATCTCAGAATTATCCTTCATTTTATTAAAAGGAGTTGAAAAAATCAAGTTAAGATATAATACTACTTTAATTTAATTGGCACTCTGAATTTTTAGTTTTTCATAGGAATGAAATGGATATATAAGAACAGTTTAAAAGAAATTTTTCTCCATTTAGTTTTATACTTGCCATGCTTATCAGATATTTCAAGCTGGCGTCTTTACTATGAAGTGTCCATGTATGGTAAGGTAGAGGAAAGAAAATAATGGCTACAACTTTATTTTCTGATGGACATTGTGATAACATAGTCATAATATCTAGGTTTGAAGGATGTCTGGAATTCACTATTTCTTCTTGAGACTCAAACTCCTCAGAGTAAACAGGCATATCTCCAGGTCGCATCTCCAGGTTCTCTGCAGAGAGCCCACACACACTGGGGGTCCTTCAGCTACATTTATTTTGATCTTAGTAACTCTCTATTAGATTAACTGTTTACTTTTTCATAATTTCCCAACTCTCTAATGTTAAGAATACAGATTCATTTGGTCTCATTCTCTATTTAGGTGGGCAGAACAGCAAAACTAAAGAAAACAAAATCTATATTGGTTTTCTCTCCCATGCACGGCTTACAGCTTCACATTCAGGACAACCACAGGCTGCAGAACTGAGGCTAAGATGTTAAAAAAATTATAATATTTTAGTTGTTAGCTACAATTTTATTTTATTTATTTTATTTTTATATTTTATTTTATTTTATTTTATTTTATTTTATTTTATTTTATTTTGTTTTATTTTATTTATTTTTATTTTCCCCCTTTGGGTGATATCTAGAATAGAAACACATATGTAAAACCAACCAAAGATTAAAATAAGTAAATGATAGATCTTTGTGAGCCTTAGTCTACTTCCTACTTTGAATCTTCCCCAAAGCAAAGCCTGAGTAGATTTAGTGCAAGTAGCACTTTTGTGTAGGGAGGTGATTCCAGGAAACATTCACATGGGAGTGGCACTGCAAGACTAGTAAGGGAAGTATATGGTATATGATTTTGCCAAAACCTAATTAATCCTGTTAGACTTTCAATTTCCTGGTTGAGCCAGTTATTAACTTTTCTCTATGTTTTTATTATTCTTTTGAATGCACTCTCATTTGAATTCTCTGGGCCAGGGTATCATACACCCAATGCACAGAAACTGGGCAAGCAGGTTAGTGGCTGTATTTCCTTGGCATGGTTTTATTAAGGCACCCACAAATGAGGAGCTTCCATCCCTGCCACCCGAGGATGACATCTGTCATCATTAGTGTCAATAGCTTTAAATTAGGTTCTCTCTTTGGGTATCAATAAGCTAGTCTAGGATTTTCTACTAATAGTACAGCCACTTGAAAAGCAGTCTCCCACTTGTAAGTAGGGAAGGGTATGAGAAAGTAGCTCCTATCAAACTAGGTTTGTCACAGCCTCCCTTTAACTCCATGCATCAGACTAGCTATCATACCATTTGGAAGCATCTGTTCATGGAAATTTGCAGCCACTTAGTTTTTGGTGGTCTTATTACTCCATTTTTTTCATGTAGTACCTGAAATTAGCAATGTACCTTCCTGATCATTGAGTTGACATATTCATGATTAGGCAGACAAGGCTTCTGCTACTATTTCTCTGTGAAATACTCAAGTTCTTTAACACAATAGCCTTAGGATTCAGTAGTCACTTGATCTGGGCCTCCAAGCATAGAATTTCCTGTAATCATAGATCTTATCTATCTTAATTTGTGAGTAAATAGGGCATATCTCCAGTTAGCATAGAAGAAAAAGTAGACCTTCCAGTAACAGGAGAAAAAAAAAGAGTTTGACAGTATTTCTCCTTCTCTTTTAAGGGTATCATTATCATCACTGCTGTTAGCAAAGCCAGGCAATAGAATTTTAATCTGTTGACTTAACCCACAGGATCAGATAGTTAAACATACTCATCAATATCAAGTTTTACTAAATAGTGTGAAAGATAAAAGCTACCACTGGTTTAGATAAGGGAAAGAGAAGCCTAGTATGTCAGAAATTGTTCCTCAGGTCTTTCTCATGCCAACCTTGCCCTTCCATCCCAGAAAAGATGAGGTCTCTAAATAGAGTTCAAGGGATCATCTCATATAGCAGCAGCACTTAAATTATGAAAGATGTTCATTTTATACTACATGGACTTGTAAGACCCCGACATTCTGCAGAAATTCATGTCTTATAGATCTTTAGTTCTATTAGATATAATACCTGGCCAAGGATTATTCTCAGGGTATTTTAGAGATAAGTTATCTTCCTCTTAGCAAATAGCAGTAGCCTGTTTACCCAGATCATTTCTTTTCTTTTGGGGGGGTATCCCCTGTAAAGGAGAGTGAATGTACCTTGCAAGTCAGCTCTTTTAACTCCCTTCTATGACCTCTTTGTCCTTCTGGCCATTATTCCCCATTATTCCACTTAGTTTTTTTTTCCTTGGGTCTATACCTGTTTTCTCTAAATTCCATTGGTGAATTTCTCTAAATTCCATTCCTTCATAATTTCTCTTCTTTTTTCTTGCTAAATATGCCTTAGCCAAAGGTTTGTGGGTCCAGGAGACAGTATAATTAATTCAAAGAACCAGTATGAGCTAACACAAAACACGGACTGTCAAGCTCACACAAATTACAGATACTACTCAGTATCAAGAATTCATAATAATTGCAAAGACACAAGTGATCAAAAGGTATGGGTAAAGCAAGAAGAAGCCTGGGATTTTCCAAATGGTCCCCCAGGCATTTGTTTCCTGCATTGGACAATATTGGACATATATGTGCTTAATAGGTCTCTGAAAATTCAGTAGGTTACTATTTCACACAGCTGGGAACACATAAGTTATGAAATTTCTCCATGGCATACATAAGTCACATATATAGCCTAGGTGAAATTCTAAGACTCACACTTCATACTTCCTAGATTGTAGGTGTGTTTGCCATAAGAAGTCTTAAAGTATTACAGACAGCGTATTTGTATCCTCCCCAAACTCATGTTGAAGTCCTATTCCCCAATGGGACGGTGATAGAAGGTGGGTACTTTAGGAGGTAATTAGATTTAGATCAGAAATTTAGAGCCCCATGACGGGATTTATGTCTCAGAAAGAGACTAGAGCTTCCTCTCTCTCTCTCTCCCATGTGAGAATACTGTAAGAAGGTGGCCATCTGTAAACCCAGAAGAGAGTTCTCACTAAGAACCTAACTGTGCTGTCCTCTGGTCTTGGAATCACAGCCTTGAAAACTGTTAGAAACAAATATTTGTAGTGTAAGGCATTGAGTGATTGATAATTTGTTATAGAAGCCCAACTAAGATACTAAGAATAGTCTGTTCAAAGCATATCATTGATAAGGATTCTTCTAGTAAAAAAAGCATTAGTTAATTAATCTAAGAGTTCAAATTATTAAGTTTTTAATGAAGTTTTATAAAGTTTTAATAAAATTAGACTGGATTACCTACCTTTCTTCCACTTATGAAATTTCCTCAGTAAGTAGATTATGAAAATATCAGTTAATTTCCTTTGAATTTAAATTTTTTTCAATAGATATAACTAACCCTTATGTGCCTTTTATTTTTTTAAGTTCATTTATTTATTTTGAGAGAGAGAGAAAGAGAATCCCAAGCAGCCTCCACTCTCTGAGTGCAGTGTGATGTGGGGCTTAATCTCACAAACCATGAGATCATGGCCAGAGCTAAAATCAAGAGTTGGATGCTTAACCCACTGAGCCACCCAGGCGCCCCTCTTATGTGCCTTTTAATAATTCCACAGCCAATTCACAAACTAAGAGTAAAAGATACATGCTTTGATTGTTTCCTTGTGACAAAGTAACTGTTTATCATATACTTATGTTACTTTCCTAATAACAAAATTAAAAACAAATGATGTGAAAATTTTATGTATAAGCCAAATTCAATGCTCTGTGTACTTTTTCAGTCATTTACATTCAAGCTCAGAGAGGCAAAACTTTTGAGTTACCCGATACACATATTCCCAACTTATGTTGCAGAAGATAATCATTCTGCTTTCTTGTTTTCAGCTCTCACCCTGTAAATAAATGTTCTTTTCACAGTTTATTTAGTGTCTTTTTTTTTTCATTTTTGTGGTTTATTTGCTGGTGATTTTGTTATTTAATATACCCCCAAGCATAGTGCTGATGTGCTGTCTAGTGTTTCTAACCAGAAGATGTGATGTACCTTATGGAGAAAATATATGTGATATAAATAAGCTTTGTTCAGGCATGAGTTACAGCGTTGTTGGCTGTAGATTCAATGTTAATGAATCAGCAATATGGTACATACAGGAAAAGGAAGAAGAAATTTGTCAATCTGTACATGAGGCCACTCCAGAAAGTGTTAAGGTAACATCTATAGTTTGTGATAAAACTATAGAAAAGTTGGTAAAATGGCTACATTTGTGGATTCATGAGATGACTAACTCAAAAAAGCATAGCAGTGAGGCCAAAAGCCAAGGAAATTTATAGTCTCAGATATTCGGATTTAGTAGAACCAAAAAGGAAATAAGAATCTTTATATTTGGCTAGCAGAAGACATAATTTAGATTCAGGCAGTCCACTCTTTGAGAAACAGTAGAAAACAACAGAAATGTAGCTATTTTCAATTTAAAGACTTTTTTTGTTGCTTTTAAAAATAAAACTTTTTAAAACTATTAGGGCAACTTCATGAAGAATCAGTATTTTAAATACAACACTGGGGACCCCAATCTAGTTGGTCACAGGAAGATACCGATTTCTCTTTTCTAAATCTCTTAGCCTTTTATACAAGAAGAAAAAAGTGTGGTTGGATATAGACTAATCGATTGCTCCTATCATGTTTGAATAGTCCTGAAAAACTGATTAATATTTAGTCATGTGTTCCTCTAAATTGGTACCTTTTTTTGAAAAACTTTAAAATTATCCACCCATTCATTTATATTGTTTTTGCTTTCCTTTTTTTTTAGTATAATTGACACATAATATTACATTAGTTTCAGGTGTACAATTTAGTGATTTGATAAGTTTATACATTATGCTATGTTCACCACAAGTTTAACTACCATCTGTCCCATTACATCCCTATTACAATATCATTGACTGCATTCCATCTGCTCTGCTTTTTATTCCTGTGAATCACTCATTCCGTAACTGCAGGCCTGTATCTCCCTCTCCTCTTCACCCATTTTGCTCAACACCGCCATTCCCCTGGTTCCACACTCTCCTGGCAACCATTAGTTTGCTCCCTGTATTTATAATCCTATAAATCAGTATTGTTTTATATTGGTAGGAACCTGACCAAAAGTTGATTTTCAAGGCTATATATTATTTTCTTTCTATAAAATATGAAGGAAATTTTAAACTTTATATATATATATATTTAAAAGATTTTAAATACTTCAAAAAATTATTGGTATTCTTATATTTTTAGTTTTATTTATTTTGAGATGGGGTGAGGCGCAGAGAGAGAGAGAGAGAGAGAGAGTCCCAAGCAGGCTCTGTGCTGCCAGCCTGTCAGTGCCAAGCCTGATGTGGAGCTCAATCTCATGAACCAGGAGATCATGACCTGAACCGAAATCAAGAGTTGGATGCTTCACTTCATGAACTGGGAGATCATGATCTGAGGTGAAATTAAGATTGGACACTTAACGGACTGAGCTACCCAGGTGCCTCTGGTATTCTTATTTGAGTTGTGTTTTCATGTAACTAAAGTTTGAACTATGGTTGTAACAGTTGTATGAGATTAAAATGGTTTCATACATTAACATAGTTTTATAAAATGCTAATGTCAAAATAATATTTAAAAATGCTATTGTTTTTTAAAACAAATTTTCTAACTGTTTTTATTGTTAGTCAAATTTTTATGGATGATGTAAGCTTAGTTCATTAATATAATCAATTTGAATATGCAGATTATTGTATATCTTTTTTGTCTAATATAAACACTTAATGGGCATTGTTATTTAATTTTGTAATACATATATAATGATTCTAGTGATAAAACAAAATTGTGACTGCTTTGCTATATGTATTTATATTATAGCATTTTGATTGATTATCTAGGGGAGGGAGTATTTTAGTATTTTTTTTAAACATGTGTTTTGGCTGCAACATGCTCACACTTGCTGATTACATCTCTGCAAGGGCTTTCTACCATCTGTACTCTATAGTTGCTGAAAATGTTAAACCCGAAGGGGAATAAACGACAATAATCATTAGCATGAAGCAACAATAAAGAATCTAAACTTGCAAGCTCAGAATTTGCCTACAGTTTATGATTAATGAAGGCAAATACATACTGAAAGCTGATTATGTGTTTCATTTTATGTGATGCCTAAGGGGCTACAGCTTAAGAGAAACAGTATTGGAATCTCTCAATTCTTAGTACAGGTTCAATTTGTTTTCCCACTTGCATTGATTTTTGGATAGTATTTAGCAAACTGAATCAGCAATAATAACTCTTGGGCTACAGTAAATTTTAAACAATTTGAATATATTTATCTCCCAGTCCCCAAAGTTAGCATTGTTTCATCTAGTAAAACTATGACACCTTGATTCTTAGATTAATAAATACTCTTAAAAAGAAATAAACATGTATCCCCATGTAATTCTTGAGTCTTTATAAGCTGTAATGCAATTCCTGAGTTTTTTGGTTTCTTTTTTTTTTTTTTTTTTCTTACAAGCTATAATGTCTTTTCCTCTATTTCCTTTGGGTTTTATTTATTAAAGTAATTACAAAATTTGTCTTATATAAACATCTCAAGATTTCCCTGACAGTGGTTCTGTCTTCTCAACTGATGATCCACGATTTACTCATCAAGAAATATAAGTAGCTTTGGGGAGCCTGGGTGGCTCAGTTGGTTAAGTGTCCAACTTCAGCTCAAGTCATGATTTCACGGTTTGTGAGTTCAAGCCCTACATCAGACTCTCTGCTGTCAGTGCAGAGCCTGCTTTGGATCCTCTTTCCCCCGCTCTCTGCCTTTTTCCTGCTCATGAGTGTTCTCTCTCTCAAAAATAAACATTAAAAAAAATATATATAAGTAGCTTTATTTTTTTCAATTGTATAAATCTAACAATGAAATCATGCCTAGATTGGAATTGTTACTTGTTCATTTTATTTCATCCCATCTAAAACAAACCTAAACTTTTGCTTATATTTAATATTCATATGTTAGTTTCTGTTGTTAATTTACATTCTTTACCTATATTGTTGTAAAATTCATATTTATATTTGATCCTATTTTTATGCTTATAAACTTATAAAAGTCCCTATTCTAACTCATAATTAAATGTTTTAAAGGAAATAGTTTTCTTTAATAGTTTAAAGGACCCAAAATTTTAAATTTATATTTAACTTGATAAAATATTAAAATTTGGAGAATTTGTATGAAAGATATGTAAGAATTCCTTGTACTATCCTTTATTTTATTTCTCTTTAAGTTATTTCAAAGTACATAAGTGTATGTACAAACCAGTTTCAGGAGTTGAGCATTTCAAGCAATTAAAATGGAGGAAAACCATTTCAATAGATGTCAGAGAACTGGGAAATAAAGCACTGAATATGTTACCCACTTGGATTCTGAAGACATGGAAGTGATGAAACATATTTAACAGTGATAAAGACAGCAAACCAGGTCCAATGTCCTTAATGAATGTGGGGAGATGAGTCAGAGTAGATAAAATAGAATGTGTCCAAGATTATTAGAAAGATATACATTGTTAAAAAAATGGAGATTCATGGTTTGCAAGTGACAAAAAAATATATTTCCCCCTCTTCTTAATTGTGAGTCAATTTTCAATTCAGGTAAGTGATAGAACACTCAGTAAAATAAAATTGTATTGGAAATAATTTAGCAAACTCCTGACAAGTATCTTTTAACTGCTTGTTGTACAATCCAAGACAGGATCATAAAATCAACTTACTGGATAATAGGCAGCATATATTTATGTAGTAGAATAGGACTGATGTGCTTAGGATAAATATTGTTCATTATTTTTTTCCCAATTATATTAGTATTTAAACCAATAGAGATGTAAAATGTAATTTGTAATGTGGGCTTAAACATGTTTGAAATGCCAACTGCTCCCAGAAAACTTCTTTTGATCTAGAGGATTTAATGAAAGGAACTTGAGGGGCTATATATCATTTAAGTGAATGTATTAGTGCATAGGAAGGGAAGTATGTGGATGATAGTTCAAAAGAGGACAGGGACTTAGATGACCTATTTTTAAGTGCACTGTACAAAAAAAAAAAAAAATCGACACTTAGAAGTTAGCTAACCTTAAGGTTCTATTTAAGTTTTATATAAAGTTTATTTAGTGCCAGTTTACATGGATTCAGCTGGGATTTAGTAATTTAATATCCTCTTATGTAGATGTGTACACGGATGTTGCCATATTTGTCTACCAATAGTGCCATCTGGAAATAATGTAAGTGTTTCCAAAAAACTCAACAATGTGTATGGTGACAGGCTCAGTAAATCACAAATGTAAATTTATCGCATTATTCTATTTCCTGAATTTGCTGTTTCCATGCTGTCATACCTGGCCCACTGGCTAAAGAACATGATTAATATAATGATTCAAAAGGACCATTTAAGTGTTTGAGAGACCTTGCAGTTACTTTATATAAAAGTTCCTTAGACTCATGAGGGATGCTTAAATTATACTTATAAACTCCCAAAAGGGATGATTTGTATTTTAATTGTAGTCATTAATACACTATATTTCTACGGGGAAAACCAAATATATATAAAATGGCAGAGTATGAAAAGCATATTTAGAAGAAATTTAATATCCCTGCATTAGTATGTCATATAATCTTGTATAAGACTATTTGGTGGTTGTTTTGTCAATGACATCAAGATATTCTTTAGGAACTTTGGACCATGTTATTTCAGGATCTTATATATATTTGACATCATTTAAAGTTATGACTGGCTCATTCAAATTGTTTTATATATTTATGGTAATTAAGTCAGTATCATATATTGAAGTATCAAGTTGAAACACAATATAGTTTAAATCAGGATTTATGCTAAAAGAATATATGACATTATAAGAATGATAATCATTTAAGGCAATGTTACCAAATGGAAACATCAGATCCTCAGAAAGAAATAAAAAGCAGTGAAAATAATAAATATGTAGATTAATATATATATATGTATTTTAAATTTTTTAATGTTTCTTTAGTTTTTTTGAGAGACAGAGACAGAGCATGAGTGGGGGAGGGGCAGAGAGAGACACACACACAAAATCGGAAACAGGCTCCAGGCTCTGAGCTGTCAGCACAGAGCCCCACGCGGGGCTCGAACTCATGAACCATGAGACCATGACCTGAGCTGAAGTCAGATGCCCAACAGACTGAGCCACCCAGGTGCCCCAGATAAATATATTTATTGAACCACCTTTCTTTCTCTTTCTATATTTGTTTAAAGGATGTATGACTTTTTAATGAAATAATTTTAAGATTGGATTGTGTACCTAGAGTGTCTGTGTGTGTATATATAAAATAACTATAGCAAGAAGTGCAGGCAACCAGTAGTGCAAGGTTTTTATATTTTACATAAAGTGGTAACATTTTAACTCTAACGACACCTTGAAAATTTAAAAATATGTCATTTAATCTGTGGATAAATGACAAATACTGCAGTGGCATAGCTAAAATACCAAAGAGAAGTTAAAATTAAATTCTAAAACAACATATTCACTTAACAGAATAGAAAGCAAGAAAGAAAAAAAAAAGAAGAAAAACAGAAAGAAAAACAGAAACCAAATAGCCCCTACATACCACTTGTTCCTTCACTCTTCCCCTGCCAATATCTCTATTTCAGTAACTTTTGAATATCCACATTTCATTTTCTTTTTTTTTTAAATTTTTTTTTTTTCAACGTTTTTTATTTATTTTTGGGACAGAGAGAGACAGAGCATGAACGGGGGAGGGGCAGAGAGAGAGGGAGACACAGAATCGGAAACAGGCTCCAGGCTCCGAGCCATTAGCCCAGAGCCTGACGCGGGGCTCGAACCCACGGACCGCGAGATCGTGACCTGGCTGAAGTCGGACGCTTAACCGACTGCGCCACCCAGGCGCCCCTCCACATTTCATTTTCTAAAATGCAATTCTACAAATACAGAGTAGTCAAATCTGAAGGTATAGTAGCTAGACAGCTCCTAAATTAAAAGTTCTATATTAATTATCTCCCAATGAGCTATGTATCAAAATATTCTCTCCAACAGAGGCGCTCCCTTCCCTTACCTAAACTCTTCTTAGGGTTTCCACACTCCATCAATATTTATAAATGCTGGCATCCCATTCAGCTTTTCTTGTTTGTCTCAGGTGGAATCCCGAAAGATCCCTTCTCCCCCATTCTCACCCAGAAACTTAGAGCAGTGTTTCTCAAATTTCTTTGACAAAGGACCCACTCTACTTACTTTCAAATTTCTACCAGTTGCCAAGACTGATACTTCTCAAAAGTACCTGAAAACTATTCCTTTTAAGAAATATTTTTGTTTTAAATTAATATTTAATCATTTATATGTAAATGCTGCTTCAAGTTTTATGACTGCTCAGTGCATCTTTGTAAATTACAGACTACAGTATATACACTTCAGCATTCACATATGGCTTTACAACTAAATTCAATATATCATAATACTATCCTAGCATTATCATAATTCTTCCTACTAAAACTAGAACTAATTCTTTTGGTCTTTATTTCTTCAACATCATTTCCATTGTCATAATTTGACTAATGCTACTGCCACATTCAAAAAGGTATATATTTTATCAACAAATAATTCTAATGAAACTTCTTTCACTTTCAGTGAATTGGAATTAAAAACAAATAACATGAATGTTACATGCTCAATTTAGTTAATAATCTTAAATTCTATATGAAAAAAACCATATAGATTAAAATTAAAAACCTGTAAAGTATTAAAATATATTGAAATAAATGTTTACATATTAAGTGTTTTTTTATGTAATTGCTAACAAACCTTAAAATATCATATATTATAACACTGTTGTACTCATGACTAGAATGCAGCTTGCATCATACGCATCACACCCTATGAATTTATCCACACTTGAACTAATCTATATTCTGTTCACCAAGATGTCTGCAGTAATTGTGTACTGGGATGCAGTCGTAACAATGCACAGACTGGAAACATGTAAATCTGCACCATATTTTATCTAGCACTACCCTAAAGAATTAATCACAGAGTCAACCACAATATTCAACAAAATAAAAATATCTCTGCTGTCAGTTTCTTCCAGTTTCCAGAGTTCTCAAACTCTCCATAGTGAGCTTTGTCAGTACTTTGTCTAAACTGAGCTTTTTGTCATCAAAAAACAGTAAATAAAAGCAAAATTATCTGTCTCATAGCATTACTTAAAATTAGCAGAAGCTGTATGAAGAATAAAAGGAACTCTTTGTAACTTTTTCTCTAATTCTAAATATTATTTCAAAATAAGACATTTAAAAATTATTGTCCAAAAAATTAAGTTCCAAGAATAATAACTTACTACAAGCAGAGTACATAAAACCCCATAAGAATGCTCCATTTGTTCTTAGTTTACAACCACCTTAGATGACATGAGATAATTGATAAGAATCAAATTATTAATTTGGTTATAATATCCTTCTCAGTGCTATCCTTAAAAACATCTGATCTCTGTCCTCTTCCCAAGATATTTCTAGTTGAATTTTCTCTAGCTATTACAGACTTTCTATTAGACAAACACATTTTTGTTGTTACCTAATGGTAAATTACACATAAAAAATTTTCCCTGTGGAAATTCATTGTCAGCTAATGAAAAGCCAAAGTTGAATGTTTGACTGATGTTCATTTTTAACCATGATTCAGAGTAGTTCATCAAAGCCACAGTAGTTAGAGTATCTATGGTTGAGAATAACCGGAAGCCTTGCTTACTTGGCTGTAAATCACAGCAAATCAATATATCGTTTCTACCACTTACACTGTCTGTGCAAATTTCTTACTATATATAAAGGAATACAATAATATATCACAAAATCGAGTGACTTCAAGTTAGTGTTAGAAATATACCACACGACACTGCACAGAAGCTAAATCCCAAGTTACAATTTTTACTATCTCTTGGATTTGTTAATTTATTTGGGCATTTGTAGGTTGATAGCTACACATTTGAATGGACACCTTTAGTTTTTCTTACAGGACAAGTACGAAGTGTGCACATTCTCAAGTAATCACTTGTAAATAAAATGTATTGATCTAATTAGTGAGGACTGTGGGTTTTTTTTTTCATGCCTATAACTGCCAATAAATTCAAGTAAAAAATTGGCTATTCTATAAATGTTAAATAATGCTGAGCCTAGAAAAGTTTTGAAAAAATTAGAGAAAGGAGCTGTCTAGTATGATACATAGCATATATATTTCCTTTCCATTACAATTTTCATTTTTTTTCTCTACATTAATACTGAGCCCAAGACTTCCAGGTGTTTATGATATGAATATATTTATGTCAGCCTATACACTTTTATACAATAAAAATAGCAATAAGTAATACAATGTGTCTTGTAAAATCTTGCAAACTTCTATTACAATATATCCTTAGCTATTTAGCTCCATAGGACATGCTATTGATGTTATGGTCCTTCATGAATACTCCTGTTTGAAGTTTATTTTGCTATTCATTATAAAATGAATCCTGGAGAACAAATATTAAAGATGGTATTATAAAATCTGTGTTCTCAGAAATCCCTTCTGTGAGGAGAGATGGGGAAGATGATGGCAGAGTAGGAGGACCCTAGACTCCCCTTATTCCTCAACTATAACTAGATAACTATCAAATCATCCTAAATATCCCAGAAATTGAGCTGATGACAGGCAGAATGAATTCCACCATGAAAGGTAGAGAAGGGGTCACATCAAAGAAGGTAGGAAGTCCAGAGACATCGTTTGGGACAGAAACAGGTCATGGCAGCTTGTGTGGGAAGGGAGCCACAGTTGTGGAGAAGGGTGAGGGACAGACTAGCATACAGGGGAATACACAGGAAAAACAAATCTCCATAGTAATTAGCTTGGAAAGTGAGTGGGGCTGAATTTCATGAGTTCTTGCAACCAGCAGGGCTTAAGGCCTGTAGTTTTAAAGGTCAGCATGCTTGGCTCTGGGAGAGCTCAGAGGATCCTGGGGTTGGCCTTGGAGAGAAGGAAAGGCAAACAGCCCACTGACATACAGCGTGGAAACAGTGATCTGAAGAGCACCTGGGACACACACTGGGGAGGTTATTCACTCATCTTAGAGGGGGTTTCAGAGACAGTATTCACAGATACACCACTCAGGGAATAAAGGAACTTACTGGCACCATTTCCTGTCTCACACCTCAGCATAAGCATAGGGCCACTGCAAGAACCAGCAAAACTCGGACACTATCTAATTTTTTCACCCAACCCCCCTCCAAATGGAAAATTGCCTCCCCCCAGTTACACTTGTCTCAGTCCCAGCACAGTGGGACCTCTTCCCCAAAAGGCAGGCCAAAATCCCTACTCATACCATGTCTCCCAACACAGGAGTTTAGGGAGCTTCAGTTTGGCAGTGGAGATGACAGGTCTCATTTCACAAGCAGGCCAGAGCACTTAGTTAAAAAGTACCACATTCAGGCCAGGAACCAAACACTTCCCACTACAGGCAAAGACAGCCTCTGCAGATGACTACTCAGAGGGATAAAGAAGACAGGACAAAATGGCAAAACATAAGCAGCACACACTGGAGACACTCCTAGAAGTGCCAGGCCCTAAGGAACAGGGGACACCACACGGCAGGGCACTACAGTACCTCTTCTTCATATGGCCATTAAAATCAAGAACAGGAGACACAGCTGACCTTCATAAAACACAAAAATAGGCACAGACTTAGACAAAATGAGAAGACAGAGAAATTCATCCCAAATGAAAGAAGAGAACAAGGCCACAGCCAGAGATCTAAGTGAAACAAATATAAGCAACACGCCTAAAGAGAATTTAAAGTAATGATTATAAGGATACTTACTGACTTAAGAAAAGAGTGGAAGACATGAGTGAGACCATAAACACAGAAATAAGGAAAAACATAGTAGAGATAAAGGGTTCAATAAACAAAATGAAAAACTTGCTTGATGAAATGTACAGCAGGCTGGAATATACAGAGGAATGAATTAGTGACCTAGAAGACAGAATAATGGGAAATAACTAAGCTGAACCAAAGAGAGAAAAAAGAATTATGGAAAATGAGAATAGATTTAGGGAATTCAGTGACTCCATTAAACGTAATACCATTGATATTATAGAAGAAGGAGGAGGAGGAGGATGAGGAGGAGAAGAAGAAGAAGGAGGAGGGGGAGGAGGAGGAGGGGGAGGAGGAGGGAAAAAGGGGGGAAGAAAACTTATTTGAAGAAATAATAGCCGAAAACTTCCTTAACCTGGGGAAGGAAACAGATATCAAGATCCAGGATGCACAGAGAACTCCTATCAAAATCAACAAAAGGTAATCCACACCAAGGCATATCATAATTAAGTTGGCAAAATATAGTGATAAGAAAAAAATATTAAAATCAGCAAGACAAAAGAGGACAATAACTTACATGAGAAGACCCATAAGGCTAGCAGGGATTTTTTAGTAGAAACTGCAATTCAGAAGGAAGTGGTGTGATATATTCAAGGTGCTGAATGGGAAAACTCTGTAGCAAAGAATACTCTATTCAGAGAAGCTATCATTCAGAATAGAAGGAGAAATAAAGAGTTTCCCAGTCAAACAAAAACAAAGGAGTTTATGACCAGTAAACCAGCCCTGTAAGAAATATTAAAGGGGAATCTTTGAATGGAAAGGAAAGAAAAAAATGATACTATGAAGATAGAAACAAAACAATCAGTAAAAATGAATATTTCTGTAAAAAATCAGTCAAGGAACTCACAATATAAAAGTATGTAAAATATAAAAAACATGGGGAGAAGAGGAGAAAAGAATGGGTTCAAATCTAAACAACCATCAACTTAATATAGATTTTTATATGCAGAAGAGGTTATGTACAAACCTAATAGCAACCACAATCAAAAACCACAGATAAATATGTAAATAATAAAGAAGACAAATACAAATATATCGCTAAAGAAAATCAGCAAACCATGAACAACAAAGAGACAAGAAAGGATCAGAGAAAATCTTCCAAACAATCACAAATAATAAAATGACAATCAATACACATTTATAAATAACTATTTGAGTGTAAATGGACTAAATGCTCTAATAAAAAGGCATAGGGTGTCAGATTGGATAAAAAAACAAGACCCATCTATATGCTGCCTACAAGAGACTCATTTGAGACCTAAATACAACTGCAGATGGAGAGTGAGAGGATGGAGAAATATTTATCATGTAACTGGATGTTGAAAGAAAGTCTGGGTAGTAATACTTATGTCACACAAAATAGACTTTAAAAAGGACTTTAACAAATGACAAAGAAGGGTAATATATAATAATAAAGTGTAAAATACAAGAAGATATAAAAATTGTAAATATTTATGCACCCAACATGAAGGAACACAAACACATAAAACAGTTAATAGCAAACATAAAAGATTAACTAATAATAACACAATAATAGTAAGTGACTTTAACACCCATGTTACATCAATGGATAAATCATCTAAACAGATAATAAACAAGGAAACAATGGCTTTAAATGACACACTGGACCAGATGGACTTGACAGTTTTATACAGAACATTCCATAGTAAAACAGCAGAATACACATTCTTTTTCAGGTGTGCATGGGACATTTTTCAGAACACATTGCATATTAGGCCAAAAACAGGCCTCAACAAATTTAGGAAGATCAAAGTCATACCATTCATCTTTTCTGACCACTAGTTTCCATGAAACTAGAAATCAAACACGAGAAAAATCTGGAAAGACCAGAAATACATGGAGGTTACATAACATGATACTAAAAAAATGAATGGGTCAACCAGAAATAAAAGAAGAAATGAAAAGATACATGGAAACAAATGAAAATGAAAACATAATGGTCCAAAAGCTCCTTGGGGTGTAGCAAAAGCAGTTCTAAGAGGGAAGCAATATAGCAATACAGGCTTACCTCAAGAAGCAAGAAAAATCTCAAATAAGCAACCTAACTTCACACCTACAGGAACTAAAAAAAGAACAAACAAAACCTAAAATCAACAGAAGGAAAGAAATAACAAAGATTAGAGCAGAAATATATGATATAGAATCTTGAAAAGCAATAACACAGATCAATAAACCCAGGAGCTGGTTCTTTGAAAAGAAATCAATAAAATTTATAAGCCTCTAGCCACACTTATCAAAAAAGACAGAAAGGACCCAAATAAATAAATCACAAATGGGAGAGGAGAAATAACAACAAACACCACAGAAATATAAAAATGTATAAAAGAATATTATGAAACATTATCCAATAAATTGGACAACCTGGAAAAAAATGGATAAATTCCCAGAAACATATAAACTATGAAATCTTAAACCTAAAGGAATAGAAAACTTGAGCAAACCAATTATCAGCAAAGAAATTGAATCAGTAGTCAAAACACTCCCAATAAATAAAAGTCCAGGACCAGATGGCTTCACAAGCAAATTATACCAAACATTTAAAATAGAGTTAATACCTATTCTTCTCAAGCTACTCAAAAAAAAAAAAAAAGAAAGAAAGAAAGAAAGAAAGAAAGAAAGAAAGAAAGAAAGAAAGAAAGAAAAAGGAAAGGAAGGAAAACTTCCAAATTCATTCTGTGATGCTAGTATTATCCTGATACCAAAACCACAAAGACACAGCAAATAAAAAGAACTACAGATCAATATCCATAATAAACATACATGAAAAAATCCTCAACAAAATACAAGCAAGCCAAATCCAACAATATATTAAAAGAATCATTCATCACAGTCAAGCGAGAGTTATTTCTGGGATGCAAGGGTGGTTCAAAACAGTCAATGTGATACATCACGTCAATAAAAGAAAGGGTAAGAAATATATGATCATTTCAACAGATGCAGAAAAAGCATTTAACAAACTATGACATCCATTCATGATAAAAACCCTCAACAAATTAGGTTTAGAGAGAACATATTTCAACATAATAAAGTCCAACTATGAAAAACCCACAACTCATATCCTTAATGGGGAAAAACTGAGAGGTTTTTACATTAGGTTAGGAACAAGACAAAGATGTCCATTCTCACCTCTTTTAGTCAATATAGTACTGGAAAAGAAATAAAAGGCATCTGAATTCACAAAGAAGTAAAATTTTCACTATTTGCAGATGACATGATACTCCATATAGAAAATCTGAAAGACTCCACCACAAAACTGGTAGAAATGATAAACGAATTCAGTAATGTCACAGGATACAAAATCAATGTACAGAAATCTGTTGCATTTCAATACACCAATAATGAAGCAGCAAAAGGAGAAATTAAGAAAACAATCCCATTTACAACTGCACCCAAAACAACAGGATACGAAAGACCTGTAGACTGAAAATTGTAAAACACTGATGAAAGAAACTGAAGATGACACAAAGAAACAGAAAGAAATTCCATGCTCATGTATGGGAAAAACAAATATTGTTAGCATGTCTATACTACCCAAAGCAATATACCCATGTAATGCAATCCTTATCAAAATACCAACAGCATTTTTTCACTGGAACTAGAATAAACTATAATAACTAAAACAAAAATTTTGCATGGAACCACAAAAGACTCCAAATAGCCAAAGGATACCTGAAAAAGCAAAGCAAAGCTGAAGGCATCACAATTCCTAACTTCCAGGTATATTACAAAGCTATAGTGATCAAAACAGTATGGTATTGATGAAGTTCAACTATCTTTTTTTTTCTTTTATGGATTGTGCCTTTTGTGTGAAGTCTAAGAACTTCTTGTCTAGCTTTAGAACCTGAAGATTATCTCCTATGTGGGGTTTTTTTTTTTTTTTTTTTTGCTATAAGTTATATATTTTAAATTTAAGCCCATAAAGCTCATAATCCATCTTAGGTTCATTTGGGGTACTAATTATCTTTAAATAACACATCTTCTATGTAAATCTCAGATAGAATCAGAGTGAAAAACTGTGACAATATCTTTTACATATATAAATATTTATATCTATAAAATGAAGTCTAAAGCATACAATGACATAAAGAGTTGAAAAATCTATTTTTTGTTTATATGATATGAAATTTATCATTAAAAATACCCAAAGTATGGTCAACTCTTTAAATGTATTTAGCTTGAAATATGTTTTTTGTAAAGTCCCCCCAGATTATTAATGATGCTAAGAAAGTAATGAGTCATGATATTCTATTTGCACATACATTCTGTGTTTGACTACTTTTAATACAAAAGATGGTATATAATATGGACATATTACAGTGTAACTAATAGTGTAACTCTCATTGAAAAAATATTGAGGATAAAAGAGGTCTTCTTGCAATGGTAATTTGTTATCTATGTTAAGAACTGAATCACTGACTTTGGTATTTTGCTCAGAGATATTGAGAACTTAAAAGAGCATCCCACCCAACTTTAAAATTAATACAATACAATACAATACAATACAATACAATACAATACAATACAAAACAAATGAAGGAAAGAAAGAAAGAAAGAAAGAAAGAAAGAAAGAAAGGGAAAGAAAGAAAAGGACAGAAGAAAATAGCAAGTTCACAAAATTTTCTGAATTGATTGGCAACCAACCAACCAAAAATATGAGACAGAGATGTCTACAGAAAGATGTGAGAGGTACTTGGGGCGCCTGGGTGGCTCGGTCGGTTAAGCCTCCGACTTCAGCTCAGGTCACGATCTCACGGTCCGTGAGTTCGAGCCCCGCGTCGGGCTTTGGGCTGATGGCTCAGAGCCTGGAGCCTGCTTCCGATTCTGTGTCTCCCGCTCTCTCTGTCCCTCCCCCGTTCATGCTCTGTCTCTCTCTGTCTCAAAAACAAATAAACGTTAAAAAAAAATTTTTTTTTAAAAAGATGTAAGAGGTACTCATCTGTAGGTAAAAATATTTCAGGTAGTTTGGTGAAGTGGTGAGGGTTAATTGAATGTGCACTAGTGAGAAAAGATGAAACTCCTAGAAATTGAACATGTAAGAGGATTCTACATTGTTTTACAGGCTTTTGCTCCAGAAGTCCTACTAGGTACTCACAAAAACATCATGAGCATTCTGATAAAGTCTCACCTGTGGTGCAGAACTGGAGAAGGGAAAAAGCAACTGCTTTAGGAATTACACAAAATTCCACCATAACATGCCCTATTTCCCCTATGGAGCAAAAGCTTTTATCTGTAGGAGGAAAGGTGATAAACAACCTTGTTCTTGAGGCACTTAAGAACACCTTTTGTAGCTGGGAGAAGTAAGGCTATCAAATTTAGCAAAGATTCCCAGTTAAATTTCGATTTCATATTAAAAAATAATATTTAGGTAGGTATCTACCATGTAATATTTGTTATTTAAATCAAATTAACCACCATTTATCTAATATTCAAATTTAACTGACCTTCTATAGGTTTTCAGACAATCCTAGGAATGAGGGTACAGTTAAAAAAGACAACACTCTATCTACCACTAAAGAAGAAACAGGACTACCTGCTGAGCTCAGAACTAGGTGAGAGAACACAGGAAGATTGAGAAGGGCAGCCCCTGAGACCCGAGGACACAGAAAATGCCTAAGGCTGATGCTTGACCAGGAAAGACTCTGGAACTGTCATAGCTTGGGAGCAAAATAATGAGAAGCAAAAGCTAATATATGTGAGTTCCTGGACTGGATTCTCAAATATAAAAAAATACACTAGTGGAAAAACTAGTGAAATTCAAATAAAATCTGTAATTTAGTTAATTGCACCAATGTTAATTTCTTCATTTTGGTAATGTGCTACTATTATATAACAATAGGATATACAGAATGGTAGCAACAGTTAAACCAGTCTAAATCATTTCAAATAGAAAGTGAAAAAATATTACTTTTGTATTATCACAAAATATCAAAAAGATGAAACTAATACAGGATATGGAGAATACAAGCAATTTATTAATATGTAATCATAAAATTACCCTAAATATATTTTATCATATCAGTATATTTTGATATATTTCTTCATATATATAATAACAGTATTTCAATTTGTAATTAGTTAAATGCTTCAATTTTTTATACATTTATTTTCTTTAGGTTTATTTATATTGAGAGAGAGGGGAAAAAACGAGTGAGAGAAGGGCAGAGAAAGAGGGAGAGAGAGAATCCCAAGCAGGCTCTGTGCTGTCAACACAGAGCCCAATGAGGGGCTCAATCTCATGAACCATGGGATCATAATGTGAGTAGAAATTAGGAGTCAGATGCTTAACTAACTGAGCCATCCAGGTGCCTCAATTTTTGTTACATTTAATTCATTATTAGGAGGAAATTATTCTCAATCAGATGTGTATTAACTCCAAATCAGTTAATTTCTCTGTCATGTGTTTTCAATAAAGTCTCAAGAATAGGTTAAATAATACCATCTTTCATAATCTTAAAATTTAGTCTCATATTTTTTCACTCCTGTTCTGAAATATTCAGATTACTATGTAATTTTTTGATGTTTTTCATGAGCATTTATGTAATTAATAAAGTAAGATCAAGCTAAAGCATCCAGAACTCAACTTTCATAATATTGATTTCAGATGATTTATTGTGTAATATCCTAAATAAGTTTTTCAGATGTATCCTCATAGTAAAGTTAGGTTATCCATATTGGTAAAAAATATTGCATAAAGAATTCTATGTTTTTTACATTGCACTTTATCAGGTTGCAGATAATTTTATTTTGTCCCCTTCAGATGTAGTTCATTTTCAATTGATTATTTGATATAAAGTTACTTTCCTCCCATATATAATTAATAAGAATTTTAGAAATAGGATCTCTGAAAGTATATAAATAACCTGTCCCTCATCATATTTTTTAAAAATATAATTTATTGTCAAGTTAGCTAACAGACAATGTTTACAGTATGCTCATGACTTCAGGAGTAGATTGCCATGATTCATCACTTATATATAACAACCAGTGCTCATCCTAACAAGGCTCACCTCAATGCCCATCACCAATTTTCCCCTCAGCCCCACCCCCCCCATCAACCCTCAGTTTGTTGTCTGTTTTTAAGAGTCTCTTGTAAGTTGCCTCCCTCTCTGTTTGAAACTATTTTTCCCCTTCCCTTCATCTGTGGTCTTTTGTTCAGTTTCTCAATTTCCACATATGAGTGAAAACATATGATATTTGTCTTTGATTGACTTATTTCACTTAGGATAATACCCTCCAGTTCCATCCACGTTGTTGCAAATGGCAAGATTTCATTCTTTCTCATTGCCAAGTAGTATTCCATTGTATATATAAACCACATTCTTCTTTATCCTTTCATCAGCTGGTGGACATTTGGGCTCTTTTCATAATTTGGCTATAGTTGAAAGGGCTGCTATAAACATTGGGTTACATGTGTCCCTATGAATCAGCACTCCGTATCCTTTGGATACATTTCTGGTAGTGTTATTGCTGGGTCATAGAGTAATTCCATTTTTTATTTCTGGAGGAACCTCCACACTGTTTTCCAGAGTGACCACCAGTTTGCATTTCCACCAACAGTGAAAGAGGGTTCCCATTTCTCCACATTCTCACCAACATCTGTTGTTTCCTGAGTTGTTAATTTTAGCCACACTGACTGGTGTGAGGTGGTATCTCAATGTGGTTTTGATTTGTATTTCTCTGATGATGAGTGATGTTGAGCATCTTTCATGTGTCTGTTGACCATCTGGAGTTCTTCTTTGGCAAAGTGTCTATTCATGTCTTCTTCCCATTTCTTTGCTGGATTTTTTTTCCAGGTGTTCAATTTGGTAAGTTCTTTATAGATTTTGGATACTAGTCTGTTATCCAATATGTCATTTGAAAATATCTTCTCCCATTCTGCTGGTTGCCTTTTAGTTTTGTTGATTGTTTTCTTTGCATTGCAGAAGCTTTTTATCTTGATGAGGTCCCAATAGTTCATTTTTACTTTTATTTCCCTTTCCTTCAGAGACGTGTTGAGTAGAAATGCAACCTATTCCTGTACATTGATTTTGTATCCTGCAACTTTGCTGAATTCATGGATCAGTTTAGCAGCTTTCTGGTGGAGTCTTTCAGGTTTCCCTTGTAGAGTATCATGTCATCTGTGAAAAGTGAAAGTTTGACTTTTTCTTTGCCAATTTGGATGCCTTTATTTCATTTTGTTGTCTGATTGTTGAAGCTAGCACTTCAACCCTACGTTAGACAACAGTGGTGAGACTGGACATCCCTGTCATGTTCCTGATCTCAGGGGGAAAGCTCTCAGTTTTTCCCCATTGGGAATGATATTAGTGGTGGGCTTTTCATATATGGCTTTTATGATGTTAAGTTATGTTCCTTTCATCCCAACTTTCTTTAGGGTTTTTATTGAGAAAGGATGCTGCATTTTGTCAAATGCTTTTTCTGAATCTATTTTCAGGATCATATGGGTCTTATCCTTTCTTCTATTAATGTTATGTATCACATTGATTTGCAGATATCAAACCAGCACTGCAGCCCAGGAATGAATCCCACTTGATCATGGTGAATAATTCTTTTAATATATTGTTGAATTCTCTTGTTGAGAATTTTTGCATCCATGTTCATCAGGGATATAGGGATATTGGTCTGTATTCTCCTTTTTAGTGGGTCTCTGTCTCGTTTGGGGATCAAGGTAATGCTGGCTTCACAGAATGTGTCCAGAAGCTTTCCTTCCATTTCTATTGTTTGAAACAGCTTGGGAAGGATAGGTATTACCCTGCTTTAAATGTCTGGTAGAATTTCTCTGGGAAGCCATCTGGCCCAGGACTCTTATTTGTTGGGAGATTTTTATAACTGATTCCATTTCTTTGCTGGTTACTGGTCTGTTAAAATTTTCTATTTCTTCCCGTTTGAGTTTTGGTAGTGTGTGGGTGTCTAGAAACTTGTCCATTTATTCCAGGTTGTCCAGTTTATTGGTATATACTTTTTCATAGTATTCTTTAAAAATTGTTTGTATTTTTGTGGTGTTGGTTGTGATCTTTCCTTATTCACTCATGATTTTATCTTTGGGTCCTCTCTCTCTTTTCTTTTTGAGAAGTCTGGCTGGAGGTTTATCAATTTTATTTATTTTTTCAAACAACCAGCTCTTAGATTCATTGATCTGTTCTATTGCTTTTTTGTGTTTTGGATTCTATATTGTTTATTTCTGCTCTAATCTTTGTTATTTCTCTTCTTCTGCAGGCTTTGGGATTTCTTTGCTGTTCTGCTTCTAGTTCCTTTAGGTGTGGGGTTAGGTTTTGTATTTGAGATTTTTCTTGTTTCTTGAGATAGACCTGGATTACAATATATTTTCCTCTTAGGACTGCCTTTGCTACATACCAAAGGATTTAGCCTGTCATATTTTTATTTTTATTTGCTTCCATATATTTTTTAATTTCTTCAACTGTCTGGTTGACCCATTCATTCTTTAGTAGGATGTTCTTTAACACCCATGCATTTGGAGGCTTTCCAAATTTTTTGTTGTAGTTGATTTCAAGTTTCATAGTATTTTGATCTAAAAATATTCATGGTATGATCTCCATTCTTTTATATTTATTGAGGGCTGTTTTGTAACCCAATATGTGATGCATCTTGTAGAATGTCCCATGTATACTTGAGAAGAATATGTATTCTGCTGCTTTGGGATGAAAAGTTCTGAATATATCTGTCAAGTCCATCTGGTCCAGTGTATCATTCAAGGCCATTGTTTATTCATTTTTTTGCCTAGATGATCTGTCCACTGATGTAAGAGAAGTATTAAAGTCCTCTGAAATTAATGTATTCTTATCAATAAGATTGCTTATGTTCATGATTAATTGACTTATCTATTTGGGTTCTTTATGTTGGGGCATAAACATTTACAATTGTTAGCTCTTCTTGATGGATAGACCCCATAATTATACAATGTCCTTCTTCATCTCTTGTTATAGTTTTAGTTTAAAATCTAGTTTGTCTGATGTAAGTATGGTTACTCCAACTTTCTTTTGACTTCCAGTATCATGATAGGTCATTCTCTATCCCCTCACTTTCAATCTGAAAGGTGTCCTCAGGTCTAAAATGAGTCTCTTATAGACAGCATAAAGAGGGATCTTGTGTTTTTTATCCATTCTGATACCCTATGTCTTTTGATTGGAGCATTTAGTTCATTTACTTTCAGAGTTATTATTGAAAGATATGGATGTAGTGTCATTGTGTTATCTGTAGGTTTCATGCTTGTGGTGATGTCTCTGGTCCTTGGTAGTCTTTTCAGCATTCCACTTACAGAGTCTCGCTTAGGATCTCTTACAGAGCTGGTTTAGTGGTAATGAGCTCCTTCAGTTTTTTTTTTTTGTTGTTGTTCTTGTTTGTTTGTTTGTTTGTTTGTTTGTTTTGTCTGGGAGCCTTTATGTCTCCTTCATTCTGAATATTAGCTTTCCTGGATAAAGGATTCTTGGCGGTGTTATTTTTCCTATTCAGCATATTGACTACTTCCTGCCACTCCCTTCTGGCCTGCCAAATTTCAGTGGACCGGTCTGCTAATACCCTTATGTGTTTACCCTTTTGGTTAAGGCCCATTTGTCCCTAGTTGCTTTCAGAATTCTCTCTTTATCTTTGTATTTTGTCGGTTTCACTATGAGGTGCTATGGAGATCCCTACTTTTGTTAAATCTCAAGGGAGTTCTCTGTCCCTCCTGGATTTGGATGTCTGCTTCCTTCCCCAAATTAGGAAAGTTCTCAGCTATCATTTGTTCAAATAAACCTGCCCTTTTCTCTCTTTTCCTTCTCCTTCTCCTTCTTCTTCTTCTGGAACTCCTATGATATAAATATTATTACATTTTATTTCACTTAGATCTCTATTTCTCTCCTGTGGTCTAGTATTTTCTTATCTCTCTTTTTCTCAGCTTCATCATTCTCCATAATTTTAGCTTCTATTTCATTTATTCTCCCCTCTGCTTCCTCCACCCTTGCAGGCACTGCATCTAGGTTATTTTGTACCTCATTTACAACATTTCTTAAATCGTTGTGACTATTTCTTAGTTCCTTGACCTCTGTAGCAATAGATTCTCTGCTGTTTTCTATGCTTTTTTCAAGCCCAGCTATTAATCTTATGGCTGTTATTCTAAATTCTTTCTCAGATATATTATTTATGTCTGTTTTGAGCAATTCTCTAGGTTTCATTTATTCCCAGAATTTCTTTTGAGGAGAATTCTTCCGTCTCATTATTTTGGCTAGTTTTCTGTCCTTTATGTGTTTTAATAGCTTGTTATGTGTCCTGCACCTGCAATCGCTACTATATTAAAAATGGGTCATACACTGTCTAGGGCCTGGCCCTTCAGTAGGTGTTTTTGGAGTGTGTTGCATGCTGTCTGTTGTTGTGACTCTGGCTGCTTTATCTCCCTACTTATAGTGGTTTTCTGGGCCTTCCACCAGGTGTGCTTTCATTTGTGCATTGAAATAACCCTGGAAATTTTTTTAAAAGGTGGAGGATGGAAGAAGCCTTATTCCATCCAAAAAGAGAAATGACAGGGGTTGGAAAAAAGAAAAGAAAAAAAATGACTAGGCAGAGAATCAGGGAAACTATATGGCTTAATCCAGACAGAGAGAGAGAGAGGAAAATAAAGAAGGAGATACAGAAGAGGTGCAAAAAGAATAGATTAAAAAAGTCTGCTTAAACAAACCAATAACCAGAATATCCAGAATAGAGAAGGGAAGAAATAAGAGGAAGAAAGGAAGCAGGAAAAAAAAATACACACACATACACACACACAATAAGAATTGACCAAGAATCAAATCAGAAAGTGCAAAACCACTGGACACATATATGATGGTGCCTTGGAACCATCATCTGTGCTGGTCTGAAGGAGGAGCTGTCTGTTTCAGTCACTGTCAGTATTCCTCCGTTACCAGTTACCCAGGCACAGAGGGGCGTGGTTTGGTGTAGGCAGTTCCACCTGTCCTGTTCCCTGAAGCCCCACCTTGTTGGTAATGGGGAGAAAAATGGTGACACTCCAGTCTCTCCTCCCTGGACCGGGTGTCCCAAACCACTCTGTTCAGGCCATCTTCACAGTGCCAAGTGGGCCCAAGTGCAAGTGGGTCGGTTTGTCCCACTCCACAGTCTCCCACACTTCTCTGGCACTTGGCTGGGATTCAAACCCTGATGTCTTAAAAGATCCCACTCCTTGAACCCTGGATCTAGGGAAGTGCCACTCCATCCAGCTGACAAAGGGCCTCTGGATGCTGGGAGCCTGCAGGGTTTTTTGACCTTGGAGTGGCTATATACCTTCTTCCCACTGAACTCAAGGGAAGGGACTTCTCTCTCCAACTGTGCCTCTGAGCTCACTACCCATCCACCTGAAGAACACGTACAGAGGGCAGCCCCAGTCCGGAGAAAGTCTCTCAACCATGGATCAGTTTGAAATTGGTTCTTTCTCTGTTTTTTCCATTCCCAAGTCCATGGTTTTTCTCTTGTCTAAATACAATCCTATACTTCCACAGTCTCTCTTTCTCTTCCTTTTGTCTCTCCACAGAAGGGGATCCCTCCCTTCTGTGCCTATGCCTCCTGTTTTATCTCTCCCAATTTGCAATCACGCACCTCTGGCCTGCGAAGTTGTCCCCATGGGTCTCTGGTGATGTTTTTGTCACTCTGTAGCCCGGATTCCGGGAATTCCAAGTCTTCTGGCCTCAGTGCTACTGTGTTTGAGGGACGAGGGAACTCAGGTCCCCCTACTTCCCTGCCATTGACTCCTCCCTCATCAAATTTTTAATTTATATCTTTAGGTATTTATTTGTTTTTCTTTCACTTTGGACTCATGGTTTCCTATTTTATTAAATAAATTTTAATCCCTCACTATCACTGGAAGCACAGTAAGGAAGTGTTGTTATGCCTCTCAACATTCTGTAGGTTGATTATATTCTGTTCAACATAGTTCAAGGGTTTGCTAATGCATTAAGATTAGAAAAGTAGTGAATTGGGATAACATTTCTGCATTACCCTTCATTCTATATTATCCTGCAATACTTTTTACAAGTATTCTTGTTTGCTTCTCTCCCCAAAATTATCCACTTTATACTTGTTTCTTGAATCCCATGAGATTGCCAGAATTTCCACTGGCTTTTCTGTGACTTAAACAACAGCTCTATTCTGAGGCCCTCTCCTTGGATTTAGCAAGACTTGGCAAATACTTTCAGGGAAGAAACTACTATTGAATATCTACTCACTTCTCTGCAGTTTCCTTCTCTCTAAAGTTTACATCCTTAGATAATTTGCCTCAGTAATTATATGCTGAATTAAAGCAAATGCTTGACATTTTATCCAAATTTTCTATATGTTCTCAGCAGGAACACTGTTCTGCTGCAATCCATATCATAATAGACCAAGAATATTTTTGTCTAATAAAGCTTTTGATAAATTATATTCTCTGGCAAAAAGTTTGGGATTTCAAATTCTGTGTTGTAAGCATATATATATATATATATATTTTTTTCTTTATCTAATACCTAATAAAAAAGGTAAGTTAGTTCATGTATATGACTACTCTATAAATTAACGGAACAAGGAAGGATGATCAAATGTGGAACAAAGTTTCCTTAGTAAATTGTGTGGTGTTTAACCTCCAGACACAGAAACGGGTATTTATTTCAGACTCTGAAATTTTGTTCTATAATCTTTTAAATCTTTATCCTTTAAAAACAGGTGTGCTGAACTGGATGTTGAAGAAATAAAATACAACTAACAATAATAGTTCCATTATTTAACTCTTCTCAACCCTCTGATCACATGAATTCAATGATTGGTACAAATGGAAATCAAAGTTCAAGAGTTATTTCCAGAGGTAAATTAACAAAACCATTTATTATATAGATGATAGTAACCAGAGATTAGCTATAAAATATCTCATGATATTAACATTATGAGTTATGAGTGTTATGAGTAAAATAACACATTTATTACCATTACCTTCTTTTACCATTACCTACATTTACTTATGATGTAATTTTTCTATGTATCTTTATATAACTTGAAATTAAGAAAGGGTTTATAGGGTGGAATTCTCCCGACCTTCAATGTATCAGGCTGAAACGGAAAAATCTGCTGTCAGGACTACTGTCCAGAACCCAAGAAAGTATAACTACTGCATTGATATATCATATATGGATACTGAGATATAACTGTATTTGTGTTGCTTGGGGATAGCTAGAGAAGTTGGAGTTCTGTGTGAAACCCATCTCAAAATTTCCAAGTCTAGTTCAACCGGCTTCATTAACCAGCATATATTTGAATAATTAATATAAATTTTATTTCATAAATTTTTATTTAGGAAATATTTCACTTGATTAAAGGAATAAATCCTAAATTATATTAAAATCTCTTACGAGGAGTGCCTGGGTAGCTCAGTCAGTAAAGCATCCGACTTTGGCTCAGGTCATAATCTCGCAGTCCATGGGTTTGAGCCCCGCATCAGGCTCTGTGCTGACAGCTCAGAGCCTGAAGCCTGTTTCAGATTCTGTGTCTCCCTCTCTCTCTCCCTCTCCCTTCCCCTGCTTGCACTTTGTCTCTGTCCCTCTCAAAAAATAAATAAACATTAAAAAATTTATTTAATTAAAAATGTTTAAGAACAATTGTCCATAAAGGCAGAGAAATATGTGATTCTCACTTACTCTTTTATTATTTTACCTCAGGTTTATTGAAATATAATTGACATACATATTTTTTATCCTCATTTATTTTTAGAAAAAGAGCAATAATATTAGTCAAATTGGAATAACTTGAAAATACTTAATGTGAAAATTAAAAGCATACAAGATTTTAAAAAGCTTTTTTATAGAACTAGTGGCCTCATGTAACCTCACATTCAGACTTGATTTGGGTTCTCAAACTATGAGCTGTACAGGCCTTAGGCCTTGGACTGCTGCCCTGCTAAGGCAGGGAAGCTAAATTTACAGCCCAATTTACTACTGAATATAGTACACAGTACTGACAATCTAGTAAGCCTGACCAGAGAATTCAAGCAACCATGGAGCCCATTCTACAGGCTCACTCAGGTAAGGAATCAAGCCAGCAGGCTATCCAACTGTTCTCAGCAGTGGCACACTACCCCATCCCTGTCCTCAGAGCTCAAACAGTTACTTCTCCTGAAAGTAGGCTAAAAAGCAAGCCCCATCCATGGAAAAACATTACACACACATACACCCAAAAACCCAAAGATTAAGATGACTGGTGAAGAACTGTCTCTGACGAAACAAACATGTAAAGTCTGAAAGAGGAGCCCTATTAATCAAATGTCCAGACATCAATGTAAGGAATCAAAGATCACAAAAAACCCGCTAATGACTAACTTTAAAGAAATGGGGAACTATAAACAGT
This sequence comes from Panthera tigris, assembly GCF_018350195.1. Lineage (NCBI taxonomy): Eukaryota > Metazoa > Chordata > Mammalia > Carnivora > Felidae > Panthera > Panthera tigris. The sequence goes on from NC_056667.1 coordinate 171,514,319, forward strand.
CAAAGAGTGTAGAAAAATCCACCTAAGGAAGTTTAGTGAACTGTAAGAAAACACAAACAACTAAATGCAATTAGGAAAACAATGTATGAACAAAATGAGAAGTTCAACAAAGAAATAGCAACAATCAAAACAAAAGAAAACAAAACAAAAACAAACAGAAATCTTGCATTTGAAAAATACAATAACTGAACTGTACTGAATTATCCATAATTAGAGTTTCAAAAGTAGACTCAACCTTGCAGAAGTGTCAATAACCTGGAGGAAAAGACATTGGAAATTACCTAGTCAGAGGAGCAAAAAGTAAAAAATAAAAAGGGGTAAAGAAAGCCTACAGGAATTATAGGACATAATAAAAAGAAACAATATTCAAAATTATGGGAATTCCAGAAAATGAAGAGATGGAAAGGGATGGAAAGTATGTTTAAAGCAATAACAGCTAAAACCTTCCCAAACCTGGGAAGACAAACAGACATCCAGATACAAGAAGCCCAAAGATTCCAAACAGGCTCAACCCAAACTGGGTTACACTGAGACACATAATAATTAAATTGTCAAAAGTCGAAAAAAAAAGAAAGAATTTTAAGAGCAAAAAAAGAGAGAAGTTCCATACAAAGGAACCCTCATAAGACTATAAACAAATTTCTCAACAGAAACTTTTCAGGTCAGGAGAGAAAGGGATTCAAAGTATTGAAAGAAAATAATTCTCAACAAAGATATTCTATAATTGGTGAAACTCCTTCAGAAACAAAGAAGGAATAAAGACTTTTCATAAAAAAACAAAAGCTGATGGAGTTCATTACTGCCAGTCCTGCCTTATAAGAAAATCTAAAGGGAGTTCTTTGAGTAGAACTAAAATATGCTAATTAACATAATAAGAACACCAAAAGATAGTTTAAATCTCAATAGTACTGGTAAGTATAAAATCAGAGTTCAATTTTGCAATATGGTAATAGTGGTACATAATTCACTTACAACTCTAGTTCATAAATTTAAAAAAAGAACATAGCAAAAATAACCATAAATACAGAATCTGTTATTAGTTACACAATATAAAAAACATGTAAATTGTGAATTATTCATAATTAAATAGAGTCTCAATAGTAGAGAGGGGCAGAAAAGTGAAAGTGTAGAATATACAACATCTATTGAAGTTAAGTAGTTATCAACTTGAAATAGGATATTTTATTTAAGACTCATGGTGACCAAAGGGAAAATCCTGTAATAGCTACACAAAGGAACATGATAAAAAGTCAAAGCATACTTATACCAGAAGACATTAAAACACACAAAAAAGACAACAGAATAAACAAAGAAAAATAGATCTATAAAACAAACAAAAAAGAACACATGGCAATAAGTCCTTATCACTAATAACCTTAAATGTAAATGGATCAAACTTTCCAACTAAAAAAAACATGAAATGACTTAATGGACACACAAAACAAAACAAAAATAAACAAAACCACACTATGACGCCTATAAGAGATTCACTTAGCCTTAAATAAAAACATACATAGACAAAGTGAAATAATGGAAAAAGACATTTCAAGCAAATGGGGTAGTCAAAACAAAGAAGAAAAAGAGCAGGGGAAGTTATAACAGACAAAATAGGCTTTAAAAGTGGTAAAAAGAAAGAAAGAAGGTCATTATATGGTTATAAAGGGATCAATAAATCAAGAAGATAATAACAATTGTGAATATTCATGCAACCAGCATTGGAGCTCCTAAATATACAAAGCAAAACCAAAAGAGCTTGTAAGTAAAAATAGACAGTAATGCAATAATAGTTGGAAACTTTAATATCCTACCCTCAGCAATGGATAGATCATCCAGATAGAGAATCAATCAGAAAATAGTGGATTTGAACAACACTATAGACCAAATGAATCTAACAGACACATACACAACAAAGGCAGAATACACATTCTTCTCAAGTGCACATGAAACATTTTCTAGGGTAGACCATATGTTAGGCCACAAAACAATTATTAGTAAATTTAAAAAGAATGAAATCGTAATAAGTAACTTCTCTGTTCATAATGGCATAAAAGTAGAAATCAATAACAAGAATAAACCAGAAAATTCACACACATGTGGAAATCAAACAGTACTCTCTTGAACAATCAATGGATCAAAGAAGAAATTAAAGGGAAAATTAAAAAGTTTCTTGACAAGTAAAATGGAAAAACAACATACCAGAACCTATGGGATGCAACAAACGCAAGAGATAACTTCATAGCAATAAACATCTACATTAAAAGACAAGGAATATCCCAAATAAACAACCAAATAATACACTGAGCCCAGAGTTAGCAGAAGAAAGGAAATAAATAAAAATTAAAGCAAAAATAAATGACATAGGGAAGAGAAAACCAACAGAAAAGATTAACCAAACTAAGAGTTGGTTCTAAAGATAAACAGCATTGACAAACCTTAGCTAGATTAAACAAGGAAAAAAAAGAGAAAGGACCTAGATCAGCAAAATTATCAGTGAAAAAGTAGACATTACAACTGCTGCCACAGAAACTCAAAGGACCATGTGGCTACTATGAACAACTATATGCCAGTAAACTGGAAGGCCTAGAAGAAATTGAAAAATTCTTAGAAAGTTACAACTTACCAGACTGAATAAGGAAGAAATAGAAAATCTGAATAGAACAATTACTAGTAAAGAGATTGAATCAGTAATCAAAAATCCAACCAGAGAAAAGCCCACAACTAGATAGCTTTGCTGGTGAATTTACCAAATATTTAAGACAAATTAACACCAATCCTCAAATTCTTCCAAAAAACTGAAGAGTAAAAAATTGAAGATGAAGGAACACTTCCAAACTTATTTTACAAAACCAGCATTACCCTGATACCAAAACCAGAAAAGAACGCTACTAGAAAATAAAAGCACAGGCTAATATCCTTGATAAATATAGATACAAAAATTTTCAATAAAATACAGCAAGTCAAATTCAGCAGCATATTAAAAGGATCATTTGCCATCATCAAATATGATTAATCTTCAGAATGCCAAAATGCTTCAACATATGTGAATCAATCAATATGATAGATCACGTTAATGGAATGAAAGAAAACAATCATAGACAAAGAAAAACGCATTTGACAAAATTCAACAATTACCCATGATAAAAACTCTTAACAAATTAGACATAGAAGGAACATATTTCAACATAAGGCCATATATGACAAACCTTCAGTTAGCTTTATAGTCAATGGTGAAGGAATGAAAACTTTTTCTTTAAAAAGAGGAACAAGACAAGGGTTTCCATTCTCACCTACTCCTACTCAGTATAATGCTGGAAGTCCTAGCTAGAAAAATGAGGCAAGAAAAAGAAACAAAAGGTATCAGAATTGGAAAGAAAGAAGTAAAATTTTCCCTATTTGCAAATGACAGGATTTTATAGAGAGAAAATCCTAAAGACTCAACTTAAAACTGTTATGTCTAATCAATGAATTCAGTAAAGTTGAATAAAACAAAATTAGCATTCAAAAATTAGTGCCATTCTATATACTAACAATGAAATTTGTGAAAAAGAAATAAATTGATCCTATTTTCAATAGCATCAAAAACAATAAAATGTTTAGGAGTAAATCTAAGGACACAAAAGATGTCTATGTTGAAAACTGCAAGACACTGGTAAAAGAAATTGAAGAAGGCACAAATAAATGGAAAGGTATCTTGTATACATGGATTGGAAGAATTGTATTTTTAAAATGTCAATACCACTGAAAGCCATGTATGGAGTCAACTCAATCCCTATTAAGACTGCAATGGCATGTTTTAGACAAGTAGAAAAAAAAAAACACTCCTAAAATTTATATGAACCACAAAAGACTATGAGTAGCCATAAAAATCCTAAGAAAGATAAACAAAGCAGAAGGTATCATACTTCTTGCTTTCAAGCAATAGTATAAAGTTATAGTCATCAAAATATTATGATAATGGCATAAAAAAAAAGACAAACAGACCAACTGAACAGAATTGAGAGAGAAGTAAACCCAAGCAATATCACCAACTAATATTTGACAAGGGAGCCAATACTTAGTGGAGAAGACAGTCTCTTCAATAAATGGTGCTAGGATAATTGGATATTTACAGGTAAAAGAGTGAAACTGGACCTATATCTTATACCACTCACAAAAATTAACTAAAAATAGATTATTATCTCACTTACATATTGAATCTTAAAAGAAAAAAGCAAACTCATACAAAGCGAGATCACATTTGTGCTACCAGTGGCAGGTGGAAGGGGAAGAGGACTTGGAGGAAGGTGGTCAAAAAGTAAAAACTTCCAATTATAAGATAAATAAGCATTGCATTAGGGATTTAATATACAACACAATTATTATAGCAAAAGCTTCTGTATAATATATAGGAAAATTGTTGAGAGTAAATCCTAAGAGTTCTCATCACAATAAGAAACATTTTTTCTATTATTCTTTGTTCTTTCTTTTTTTATTGTATGTATATGAGAAGATTGATGTTAACTGAACCCATTGTGGTAATTTTCACAGCATATATAAATCAAACCCTCATGCTCTATGCCTTAAACTTATATAGTGAAGTATGTCAATTATTTCTCAATAAAACTAGGAAAGAAGAAATAAAAGGAAAACAAGAAATTATCAGATTAATGACAATTAAAATAAATTTTTAATAGCAAATATACCCTAAAACATAGCTAAATAAAATCCTTTAAGCATAAAGGAAATGATAAAGGAGATGGCAAGCAAAAATAGTGAAAATACGATAGGCTTGTCTTTTCCTCTTGAGTTTCCTAAATTATGCCAAGTGGTTAAAACAAAAATTGTAACATTGTCTAATGTGGCCCTACGTGTATATAAAAGAAGTATTTAATACAATTGTATTATAAACAGGGCAGGATAAAGGAACACAGAAAGTTAATTTTCTATGCTCAAATTACAGTAGACTATAATAAAAAAGCAGAATGCACATTTTTTCAAGTGCCCACAGAAAATATACCAAAAGTAGATGACATTTTAAGCCATAAAACAAACCTCAACGAACTTCAAAAAAGTTAATAAATGGAAATAATACAAAGTATGTTACCCAACCACAGTCAAATCAAACTGGAAATCAGTAACAGAAATATAACAAAAAATTTCTACAAAAACACAGACTTTAATCACTACACTTTCATATAATCAATGGTTTAAAAAAGTCTCAAGGAAATCAAAACATACATTGAGCTGAATGAAAGCAAAAATACAGCATATTAAAGTCTGTGGGACACAGGTAAAGTAGGGGCAAGGGGGAAACTCACAGCAATAAATGCACACATTAGAAATGAGGATAAACTCTAAATCTATAATCTAACTTCCCAATTCAAGAGCCTAAAAAAAGTAGAGCAAAATAAATTCCAATCAAGCAAAGGGAAGGCGATAATAAATATAGGAAGTGATAAAATTGAAAATAGAAAAACAATACAGAAAATCAATGCAACAAAGAGTTTGAATGTTTGTTCTTTGAAAAGACCAATAAAATTGACAAACCTCTAACAAACAGACAAGAAAAAAAAAGACAAAACAACAAATACCAAAATCAGGAATGAAGCAGGAAGTATCACTACAGATCCTGCAAACATCAAAGGAAAATAAATGACTACTACAACTAATTCCAGAACCATAAATTCGGCAATTTAGAGAAAATGCCAATGCTTCAAAATGTACACCTAACACAACCTACCCAATATTAAATAAACAACTTTAGTAGCCCCATAATTATTAAGGAAATGGATTCGTAATTTAAAACTTTCAAAAAAAGATCCCAGGCCTTGATAATTTCACTGGAGAATTTTATGAAACATTTAAAGGAGAATTAACATTGATTCCATACAGTTTCTTTCAAAAAAACAGAAGAAGACAGAAATAGAGGGAGTGTATTCTCAATTTCATTTTTTGAAATTGGTGTCATACTGATGCCAATACCAGACAAAACCAATTCAAAAAAAGTACACTAAAGTGCAATATCCTTCATGAATACAGAAAGAAGAAATCTTTAAATTGTTAGCAAATAGTTCTGCAATATGTGAAAAGAATTATATTCATGACCAGCTGGGACTTATTTCAGAGATGTAAGGTAAGTTCAATTTAAAAAAAATCAATGCAAGACATCACACATAGGCCAAAGAAGAAAAATCACATGATGATATCATGTGATACAGAAATAGAATTTGAACAATTTGAACACCCATTTATAGATAAAAACTCTCAGGAAACTAGGAACACAGGAGAACTTGCTTAACTTACTGAAGAATATACACATAAAACTCATAGCTAATATTATGCTTAATGATGAAACACTAAATGCTTTCAAAAATACCCACTCTCACCACTCCTACTTGGAGTACTGGAAATTTTAGTGCAATAATGTAAGAAAAAGAAATAAAAGGCATACAGATCAGAAAATAAAACTGCTCTTATTTTCAGATAACATGACTATGTAGAAAATCCCAAGGAAAAAAAAAACAGTATTAATATGATAATAACATATTAGCAAAGAACATGTGGGTAAAAAAATTAGCAATACAATATCATTTATAACTCAAAAGAATGAAATATTTGAGTGCTAATCTAGCAAGCCATGTACAGAACTTTCATGCTAAAACAACACAATGCTAATGAAAAAAACTCCAGTAACACATACATAGACACACTGTGTTCATGGATTGGAAGACCTAATGTAATACTGTGTCCATTCTCCCCAAATTGATTGATAGGTATAACTCAGTTCTTACCAAAATTTCAACAGGAATTTTTTGTAGATATGACAAGACTGTTCTCAAATTTATATGAAAAGACAGAGGTTCTGGAATAGTAATTTTTTTTTAAAAAAATATAAAATAAAGTGACAAGAATGGCTACCTGATTTTTAACTCATTATTTAGGTACAATAATCAAGACTGTATGATATTGATGGAGGCATAGACATATAGATAAACTAACAAAATTGGGAACAAATAAGCCAATTGGATTTTTTTACAAAGATGCAAAACAATACAATGGAGGAAAGATAGGTTTTTCAATAAATCGTGCTGGAGCATTTGTATACCCATAGGCAAAATAACATACCCAAATCTCATGCTTTATGCAAAAAAGAACTAAAAATGTAACACAGACTTAGTTGTAAAATGTAAAACTACAAAAAAAATCTTTTGGAATTAGGGACAAGCAAGTGTTTCTAAATTTAACACCAAAAGCACAATTTATAATAGGAACACTAAACTTCATCAAAATTAAAAACATTCTCTGTGACAGTCTGTTAGAGAACAAATAGAGAAGCTATAGAGTGGGAGAAAATATTTGCAATCAACATATTCCTCAAGGGACTAGTTTTGCATATATGAAGAATTCTCAAAGACTTAGAATAAAAAAACAGAAAACAACTCAATTAGAAAATGGCAGAAGATACAAATAGACATTTACCTGAAGATCTACAGATGGCAATGATCACATGAGGAGACATTCAACATCATTAGTTATTACGATAATGCAATATCACTCTAAGCCTATCAGAATGGTGAAATAAAAATCAGTGACAACGTCAAATTCTGATAAAGATGTGGAGAAAATGGATCACTCATATATTGGTGTTGGGAATATAAAACGACATGGCTGCTCTGGAAAAGACATTGGTAGTTTCTTGTAAAATTAAACTTGTTACCATCATATGACCCATGAATTGCACTCCTAAGCATTTATCCAGAAAAATTAAAATTTATGTTAACACATAAACTTCCACATGAATGTCTTAGAAGTTTTATTGGTAATATCCAAAGGTACACTGAACTGTTAAGTGAGACTAGAGCACAATGAGATTTCCAGAAACAATAGATAAAGCCATTATATCTTTATGACACATAAAGGGGTGACACATAATGAAGAATTTTCTTAAAGTGCTGGAATCTAAATATTATTGAAATGATAGCTTACAGATTATAGGTTAAATTAAACTTATAGGTTAGCCACATTAAACTAAAAAGGTAAAAAACGAAGAAAGGTTTTTGTGTTTACTATAATAGAATAGTATAAATATCAAATGTTTGGACAACAGAAAATAGCTACTTGTTTCCATTTTTTACAGTCATCTTGAAGTTATAATACTTTACATATAGCTTTAGCTATGGAGTATTTAAGTTTTAATATCTATCAGAAAGCCAATTTTACTCATTTTGCATAATGTTGTGTAAATGGAAAAGTATAAAGTCATGTATAATTTTTATTTAATTTTATTGAAAAATATATATCAAATAATTTCAATGTGCTAGTTTCTGTTTTTGATGAGTATGGGACAGAAATAATTTGTATAAACTTTACACATAAAATTTCGTGTTGCTGGAAACAAATTTGAAAAGCAAGCATATGATATATCAGATGGTAAGAACTGTAAAAAAAGTTAAGTGCATTATTAAATTATTAATATTATTATATCATTTAAAGAAGATAGTAACAGAGCTGTATTTCATAAAGAGAAGTCAAGAAAAGTATTTAAGGGGCACCTGGGTGGCTCAGTCGGTTAAGCGTCTGACTTCAGCTCAGGTCATGATCTCATAGTTTGTGAGTTCGAGCCCCGCATTGGGCTCTGTGCTTACAGCTTAGAGCCTGGAGCCTGCTTCAAATTTTATGTCTCCCTCTCTCTCTGCTCCTCCCCTGCTCATGCTGTCTCTCCTTCAAAAATAAATAAAAACATTAAAAAAATGTTTTAAAAAAAGAAAAGTATTTAAACAGTGTTCTTAAGAAAGGGGAAGAATAAACCATGCAGACAGAACCACTGAAGGCCTCTCCAGTTAGGCAAGTAAACATTCCCCAGTAGTGAGCAAGCCTGGCATGTTTAAGACATTACAAAAAGGCCATTGAGGTTGGGTAAATGAAAGGAGAATTCAAGAGTTGCGTAAGACTTGGGGAATTTATAGTAGTAAACTGGGAGGCCCTTAAAGATAATGAGCAGAGAAATGACACACTCTAAATTATGTTTATAAGGATAAACTATAAAAAGGTAAAGAAACCAGTACTGACGCTATTGCAATAATCCACTTAAGAAGTAATCATGGTTTAGGACAGAGTGTTAAAAGTGAACATGGAGAAAAATGACATTCTGGATATATTCTGAAGAGAGAGATAACAGAATTAGCTAAATAATTAGGTATGGAGTGCAAGAAATAGAGAAAAGTAGAAAATGTTTTCAAGATTTTTTCCATCAACTGAAAAGAGTCACATTGCCATTTTTTGAAGTGCAGAAGTCTATAAGAAGAAAAAACTCCAAAATATGATTTTTAAAAATGTCATACTTAAATATTTTTAATAATTTAAAAGAGATGTTGAGTATATCCTTGACTATAGGAGTTTGAGGTCTAGGAACAAAGTTTGACTAAAAATACACCAATTGTGTAAGAAGCATGTGCTTAAATTCACAGGATGAAAATAATTCTTTTCAAAATTTAAGCTTTATTTGAGTTCACAATTTAAAAAAGAAAAGTAAAGGGGCACCTAGGTGGCTCAGTCGGTTAAACATCAGACTCTTGATTTTGGTTCAGGTCATGATATCGCAGTTCATGAGTTCGAGCCCCACATCAGGCTCTGCACTGTCAGTGTGTAGCCTGCTTGGGATTCTCTCTCTCTCCCTTTATCTCTGCCCCTCCCCACTCTCTCTCTCAAAATAAATAGATAAACTTAAAAAAAAGAATAGTAATTATTATGAAGATAAAAATTTTTATTTAGGTCAGAAAAAATAAAACCGGTTTTTAAAAACTGAGATATAATTGACACATAACATATTAGTTTCAGGTATCAGTTCTTACTAGAATATAAGAACTTTGGTATTTTTATTTTGTTAAGTAGTAGCTGTAAAAAGTATTTTGTTCCATTTCTAGAAGGAGACATAATATTAATTAAACTACCAACAACTTAAAAAACTTATATAAACAATGTTAAAGATTTTAAAGTCTCACTAATGTTAGTTCCTATGTTTTCTATACATTTAATAATAGTTACAATCTGATTATTTCATTTTGCCCAAGGGAAATCTATGCAAGTTAGGAAAATCTATAGACTTCAAAGCACACTATCATAACATGTAATAAAATAATCACTTTCATTGTCACCTATCTTATAAAAGATTACCCAATCATATATTGAAAATAAATAAATAAATAAATAAATAAATAAATAAATAAATAAATAAATAAAAACAATCTTGCAGGGGAAAAAAAAAAAAAAAAAAAGATTACCCAAGCTGCTACACAGTTTAAAATGTCTTTTGTGGTGCCTGGGTGGCTCAGTCAGCTGAGCGTCCAACTTTGGCTCAGGTCATGATCTCACAGTTCGTGAGTTTGCGCTCCACATCAGGATCCCCTGTCTACCTCCGTCTCTTCTCCTATCAGACTCACGTGCATGTGCACACACTCTGTCTCTCAAAAATAAACAGGCATTTAAAAATACAATGAAATAAAACAGAATGTCTTTAATGTTTCTCTTATGTTGTCTATAGTCAGGAAAAATTATATTTGTTCCTTCAAGAAAAAATTGCAATTGAGCAGTTTCTTTTTGTTTTAAGTTTATTTATTTATTTTGAGAGAGACAGAGACAGTGTGAATGGGAGAGGGGAAGAGAGAGAGGGAGAGAGAGAGAGAATCCCAAGCAGGCTCGACAGTGCAGAGCCTGATGTGGGGCTCGAACTCATGAATCGTGATATCATGACTTGAGCTGAAAACATGAGTCAGCCGATTAAATGACTGAGTCATCCAGGCGCCCCTTAAGCAGTTCCTCTTGAAAGAAAAATTCCTTTTTCCACTGCTCTGTAGAGTGGCATTATTGTCAAGTAAGAATATAAACCACTAAACTGGAAAGGATGAAAATGGAATTCTTTTCATAGGAGAATTTAAGCAATCTTAAATGAATCCTTGGTGCAGGTCCTGATTTAAAGTGATTTCATAATATCAAGACTTCCTTTAGAAGTCTATAGAAATGCTGGATAGAACTGTTTTTTAAAAGTTGTTTTTTTAATCAGTGTAGTCAATAGACAAATATTTTGTGCACTTACTATATACTCAACATCACACTATGTATTTGTCTTGTAAATACACATAAGACATACTTATTAAGTAGCATACAAAAAAATTATGGGAGAAAGTCCAGTCTAGATTTTCATGAAGGTAGTTTATTTGAGACAGCCCTCAAGAATCAGATTCATAGAGGAGTGAGTAATGCAGAATTAGATAGAGGGGAAAATTGCACTCTAACATTGTTGTGACAGAGCTTCAGCTCCCACTAAGGCTCTAAAGCAGCGATGGCCCTTCAGAGGTATCACAAGTTGGAGTAGGCCTTGTGTTCCTACATCTACCAGTCTTTAAAAGAAGGCTACTCCCAAGAAGGAGGCATGGTTTTGAGTGAGGCAGCACAATTGGCAGAAGGCTGTTCCCAGAGTGGAACAGAACTGTGAGCAATCAGCTACATAGAAATCTCTGTGGAGAATGTGTACTTTGTTTCTCAAGTGGGAGACCTGGGCTCTTGGAGCTGCAGGTGCTACTCACCATCTTCATCCTCCACTACCATCTGAAATTCCTCTTATGATTGGGGGAATAACCAGATCTTCCCCTCAAAAAAAAAATCTGACTTGGTGGTCACAATCCCTTCCCAGACTTTGGGGCTGCTGTACTTGCCCATTTCCTATCAAAATTGTTTATGAGGGAATACACTATGTCACAGTGAATCACCTGGGTGCCAAACATAATCTTACTTTTCCCTACTGTGTTATTATAGTTCTATTTATTCTGGATGATAAGGAGTATGGTTAAAGAGAGCCACACCTGCTTTCAACCCTAAGTTCTAGGGCTTATGGATTCTACCAACTGGGAAATAGCACTAGATATTGATTTAGGAAAAAAATATTGCATCTTAGAGAATGGAAGCTATACTCTCAGGATATTTTTTCCAAGCTGATACTGCATCTCCACCTGTAAAAGGCCATCTTATCACTTTATAATACTGGAAGACTAAGGTGGTGTACTATGTAACAGGACCAGACAATTTCATGGTCATATGACTACTGTTATACTACCTTAGTTAATGCAATGTTATGTAGGATTCTATGTTGGTTAATTAAGTGCTCTGTAAGCTCTTAGATATGCTGCCTAAGGTCCTATGAGTAAGAAAGGCAGACCTATACCCTAAACATGTGTTATTTTAAGTTAAAAAGAATCATTACTCCTTCTGGGGAGAATGGAGGTCCATTAGAATCAACTTCCCACCAAGTGGCTCTTTTGTCTCCTCAAAGGACAATGCCATACTAAGGGCTCATTATTGACTTAACGGAGCATGTAGAAGTGGCAGTAACTATATTGGCTTTGGTGAATATTGCTTATGCTAGTGGGTCCATGCATAGCCTTCAAATCTGCTACTATGGCCCACTACATTCATGACCCCTAGTGCCAGCAGTGGGGCTTACCAAGCCAGAGGTTGGCTGATATTACTTGGCCAAGAACTTATCCACATGGCTTCTTAACATCTCTTTCATTATGGATGCTCTTTGTCATGTAATGCTATACAAAGATTTTCATACATTGATCATTCCAATAAACCTAACTACATGTCTCTTTCTCAGACTACCTTGTCCCCAATCTTCCAATCTTTATCCTTCCAGGCCCCTGATCAACCAAAACAAGTAATTTGCTACTGTTAATTTATTTTTATCTGGTGAAATGTCAAAATTTCTGCCTATTGAGAGGATTTTCCTTCACTGATATCTATTAGGATCACCTTTAGTGAGTCTGTAGTGTAATGGCATTCCATATTGAGCCATCACTGAGATAATGGATGGATCAATCCATGAACAAGCTAAATTACATTACTCTATCTCCAGCTCATTATAATAGACCTCCCATGTGTCCATAAGTGTGAGTTGAGTGAGAGACACTTTTTTCCCATTTTTATACTAAAAATATTCATAACATGAAATTTACTATCTTAACTATTTTTAACAATGGTAGATGACACAGGCCTAGGCAAACTGCTCAAGTAACTTACTTGTGCCCTTTGTTTGGGCTTATACTTAATTACAAATGTACCATCTTCAAACAGTGATGAATTTTTGTGGCCCTCATACCTCTCAATCAGAACTGAGTATATTATATTATATTATATTATATTATATTATATTATATCATATCATATCATATATATATTATATGTATATAATATATATGTATATACTATATATATTATATGTATATAATATATATAATATAATATGTATATAATATAATGTATATAATAATATATATACATATATGTATATAATATATATAATGTATATAATATATATATAATATATATTATATGCATATAATATATATTATATATATATATTCCATCTTAGAATAGGAAACTCTTTCTATTTGTTAATTTGATGATTCTTCTACTGATATTTGCCATAAACTTCATGTAGCATATTTTCTCACCACAGATATTTCTAATATTACAAAATTTTCACAATACCTTACAAGCATCATATACCATGATCAAGTGGAACTTATTCCAGAGATGCAAGGATTGTTCACCACCCATAAACCAATCAATGTGATATATCGCATTAACAAAATGAAGGACAAAAATTATGACCATCTCAATGAATGCAGCAAAAACACATGACAAAATTCAACATCGATTTATGATAAAAAGAAAACACTCTCCACAAAGGGAATATGGAAGGAATGTATCTCAATGTAATAAGGGCCATATATGACAAACCCATAGCTAACATCATACTCAACAGAAATCTTTTCCTCTAGGATCATAAACGAGATAAGGATCCCTACTCTCAACAGTTTTATTCAACATAGTTTTAAAAATCATAGCCAAACTAATTAGACAAAGAAGGAAAGAAAGAAAGAAAGAAAGAAAGAAAGAAAGAAAGAAAGAAAGAAAGAAAGAAAGAAAAAACTAAAAGCCATTCAAATCATAGAGGAAAAGATAAAATCATCACTATTTGCAGAGGACATAGTATTATATATAGAAAACCCTAAAGACTCCATGAAAAAAACTGTTAAACAAATGAACGAATTCAGTAAAGCTTCATAATAAAGAATCAATATACAAAAATACATTGTGTTTCTACATATTAATAATAAAGTAGCAGAAAGATAAATAAAAATGCAATCCCAATTTACAAATGCATCAAAAAGAATAAAATAAGATAAGATAATGTAACCAAGAAGGTGAAAGACCTGTACCCTGCTATTAACAACTCTTAAGACATTATTGAAAGAAACTGAAGAAAACACTAATAAATGGATTTCTGTGCTAATAGATTGAAAAAATTAATATTATTAAAATACTCATAATACCCAAAGCAATCTATAGATCCAATACAATCTCTGTCAACATTCCAATGGCATTTTCTGCAGAAATAGAAAAAAAACCTAAAATTTTTATGGAACCACAAAAAAATCTGAAAAGTCAAAGCATCTTGAAAAAGAACAAAGCCGGGGTGTCCGGGTGGCTCAATCAGTTAAGCGTCCGACTTCAGCTCAGGTCATGATCTCACAGGTTTAAGGCGTGCATCCGAGCCCAGCTCAGAGCCTGGAGCTTGCTTTCGATTCTGTGTCTCCCTCTCTCTCCATCCCTCCCTGCTTGTGCTCTGTCTCGCAAAAATAAAGCAAAAATTTGAAAAAAAAAAAAAAAAGACAAAGACAAAGAACAAAGCTGAAGTCATCATGGTCCCTGATTTCAAACGATATTGCCAACCATGGTAGTCATAACAATATGGTATTGCTGTACAGAAACACAGATCAATGGAACACAATAAAGAGCCCCAAAATAAGCTCATGTATATATATGGTCAACTAATTTGTGGCAAAGGAGCCAAGAATATACAATGGGAAAAAATAGTCTCTTCAATAAATGGGAAAGTTGGGAAAATTTGACAGCCACATGCAAAAGAATAAAACTGGGTCCTTACACCACATACAAGAAGGACTCAAAATGGATTGAAGACTTAAATGTAAAACCCGACACCATAAAACTCCTAGAAGGAAACATAGGCAATAAGCTTCTTTTTTAAATATAATTTATTGACAAGTTGGCTAACATACCGTGTGTAAAGTGTACTCTTGGTTTTTTGGGTAGATTCCCGTGGTTCATCGCTTTTATACAACACCCAGTGCTCATCCCAACAAGTTCCCTCCCTCAATGCCCATCACCCATTTTCCCCTCTTCCCCACCCTCCATCCACTCTCAGTTTTTTCTCTGTATTTAAGAGTCTCTTGTGGTTTGCCTCCCTCCCTCTCTGTAACTATTTCTTTTCCCCTCCCCTTCCCCCATGGTCTTCCATTAAGTTTCTTATAAGCTTCTTGACATCAGTCTTAGCGGCATTTTTTTAGATTGGTTTCTTCAGATCTTACTATAAGAATATAGAATGGAAAACTATTCTTATAAATATTCCTTGCAGCAGCACAAATGCACTGATTCGCCTGTGCTAGAGTTTTCCACATTTAAATAGTATTGCCAGTGTAAGAATATTATATATTATCCTTTAGTACAGTCACTGAGTAGTGCTACAATTGGTGGCATTTCTGTCAAAATGTTGCAAAGCATGCCCAAAAATATATAAATAAACAAAATAAAATAAATAATACATTCCCCAGGCACTAAAGAGTAAGCTGAAAGAGTAAAGTGTGTTTTCAGTGTATTATGACAGACCACAGCAGGATTCTTCACAGGAAATGCTACAAAGCATATTTCAATTGAAGCAATGAACTTTAATAGGAATTCCATTTTACACATGAATGTATACTGTGTGATAATCTAAAATCTATTTATTCAACTGCTGGATCTCAGGATTAGAATGAAGGTGACAAGAGCATAGAGAATTATGTTCCTACAGAGTAAGAAAAATCCTATTAACCTTTAGTGACCTATTTTTCCTGCGCTTTTAGTTTGAAACTCTGATACAACCTACCGGTTATTTTGTTTTACTTTATGGGCTAGACTTACAATGTACAAAAGGAAATTTATGTATTTTATTAATAATAGTCATTTAAGTTTAGAGAGTTAGTCTAAGGCCAGAGTGGGTGTTTAGAGACTAATTTTGAAGTCGCTCAGGGGAACCCAAGGAATAATATATGCAAAACATGAAAGTGTGGGATGCCATCATAATGCACAGCGTGTACATCTAGAAGTTAAATTTCAGTGCTACAGTACTCCCTGTACTGTTCAATACTCAATACTGTATTGGTTCATCTATCTGCACAGCTCTCATATTACAGCCACAACAAAGCCTTTCACGACTGACTAATGAGCTATATTATTAGTTTAATTATTGTCTCGCCATTTAGAGACTAAACTTATTGGAAAGGAAATGGTGATTACTACAATTGGCAACTCCCTTGGCTCAGACTTTATTCAGGACACTACCTCATGGACTTATTACTTTGCTACTTTACATACAAGAAGGGCTTAAACATTTCATTAGTGAACTTCCTGTTACACACAATAACACTTTTATGTTTATTTTGTTAATGTCAAATGATGAGTTGATAAATCTTCTTCCACTTAATTATTTATGTATCTGCATTTTATCATGTTAAAATTAAAAAAAAACAATAATACTCATTATGTTCCGTGCAATGTACTAAATGTTTGATATGTGTAAATTTATATAAGACATACTTTAAAAAGTGCCTTGATAGGAAAAGTAGAAGACTTAGAATTTAATAGCACAATAGCATAATAGCAGAACAAGCTTAAAGTCCAAAAGACATGAAATTTGAAAAATATTTATCCTGAATATAGCAGCCAGGATAGGATTAGGAATGTGATTTGGACCAAGAGAATGAATGTTTCTAACACATAGTAGGAAAGATGAAGGCTAGTTCGGGTTTTATATAGATTAAGTTTTTGATACTTCCAGAATATCCAGGGAATCACTTTATTCAGGGAATCACTTCAATTAGAAAGCTGACAATCTAAGTCTGGATCTTAGAGATCAGAAATTACCAGCAAGTGATACTAGCAGAAGAGGTAGGAAGAAGGAATATTGAGAATAAAAATATGTAGAGATAAAATTTAGTCTTTGGAAGACCCTTCAACAAACATGAGGAAAAAATTAACTGATAGAAAAAAAAATCAATAAATCAGAAAGAAAAGGGGAAAATCTGGAGACTGAAGTATCACTGGGTGGATATTAGCAATTCAAATGTGGATTGCACTGTCAAATGTTGAACCAAAGTAAAATGCAGCAGGGCTTTGGCAATTAGAAAGGCAGGGGTAACTGATGAAAGAATGAAGTCAAAAAGTAAGTGATTAAGAGGTGGTTACATAATGGCAACTTCTATTTAACATGCTTAACACCTTACTGTTTCATAACCTCCTAACACCAAACAATGGTGACGATTCTTGAAATTAATTCCAATCCAAGAAAAACCAAGAGACTCTAGATAAAATTGATCATGTTGAAACAATAACTTAAACATATGGACAAGTGTTGCTCTAAGAACATTAGACATATTATTCATGCTTCTCAATAGCATTATTATTACCATTTTCAGGTAAGTAAACTAAGGAAGAGGTATTAAGTCACTAGCTTAATATCATAAAGATAATAATACACAGAGAAGCCAGGAAAGTCAGACTATCTGACTCCAGAATCTGTTAGTTTAAGCACTAAAATGTTTTTGTTGTTGCTATTGTTAGTTTTTATTTTTTTTTCCTGATTTTATTGTGGGCTAGTTCATAAAATTTATTGTCAACAAAACAAATGATGAAAAATCGAGTGAAAAAAACCTAAATTTAAGGGATTCTTAATTGCAATCTGGGTTACAGAAATCAATATACTGTAGCTTGTTCACTTTTTTAAGAAAATGCCTTCCCTTTCTTAAGAATTTTAACTCTCTTGCAATACGTTTGTTTATTATTTCTTATTTTTTATTTTTTTATTTTATTTTTATTTTTTTATTTATTTATATTATTTATTTATTTATTATTATTTATTAATTTTATTTTTTATTTTATTTTATTTTTTATTTTATTTTTATTTTATTTTTATTTTCTATTTCCAAATATCTTGTAAATATATTACTGATAGAATTAAAATCACCTGTCCTATCCACTCACTTTTTCAGGTGACAGTTAATTAACTATTACTCTATGAAATATTTTATATTATGTAGAATATGTGTGTATATGTGTGTATTATATTTAATGACACATAGCATACATATTTAGCCTATCTTCTGCACTCTTACGTAACTAAGACAATTTGATACTGGTTGTTTATACAGTTAACCAGATTTTGAAAAAAGAAAGACAAATGCTGGTTAAATTTGTCTGAGAGCTATTAACAAAAGCTATTTAGAGCAGAGAAAAAATATTTTAAGTAGGAGCAGGGAATATACAACCTTATTATATAATGTGGAGGGAGAAGAAAATAAATTCCATTAAATTCTAAAATAAATTTAAAAATCCCCTAATACTAAGTTACATTTATTTTTAAGTTAGTTAGATTAGATTAAACCTTCATTTACTACTAAATGCCTTTGACTAATTAGAAGTTGAAAATTCCATATAAAAGAACAAAATTATAGTTTCAATTTATCAATTTGTCATCGTCATAAATTAATGCTAAATGTATATGAAAATAATGTAATTGAATATAACTGACCTTGCTTATGAAACATTATTCTGGGAAGATCTATCATATCTTACAATAAAACATCTGGCAGGCTACATGGCATTTATTAAATTTGGCTTTTTTCTAATAGAAGGCATGCCAAAATTTCAACTTAATGAACATTGATGGCTGATGCCAATCACTGTTCTCTGACAGCCCAGATATACATATTTATCTTAATGATTTGGGGCTATATGGCAGCCAGAATAAAACAAGCAATGTCACTGGAGTCAAAGCTGTATCAAATCATGAAAAAAAAAAAGCTTATATGCTAATTTATAGGTAAAGGAAATATATAGTTATTTGGAAATGTTTTACTAATATTGCCTTATTCCAGATACAATGGAAAATACAAGAATAAGAAAATAGGAAGCAAATCATTGATAAAGTCCTATATAATTATAAACTGTGGAAACCTACAGCTGGCACTTCTTGGCATCCTTTTGATGTTCTAGCACAGGACAAGTATGCACACATTGACAATTCATTCCATTAGCACCTTTCATCTTTTCCCAAAATACAGGCAATAATCACAGAATGTTATCTCCATTGTCCTAATTATCACACACATTTTTTCATCATAATATCTTTCTTTACTTTTATTACCATCGGAATACTCTTTCTTGTATAAAAAATTAGGCCATCACTTTTTTCTATATTTTCTTCATAACCTTTCTCTTACTGAGTACAGATTATTCTCCTTGAGGCCAATATCATTACAATCCTGAGGAGTGAAGCCTGCACTTTCTCTCATACATCTTTTTAACTCAGGAGAAAAAGGTCAGGGCTCACTTGAGAACTCTTGAGTTTCAAGGCATTCCACTGTTTACAGATTCCACCTTGCTTCATATCAAACATGAAGATTCACATGGACCTCATATTAAATTAAATACTTTCTGTAAATTTAAACATGATTATAATTTTGCTTTTAAAATTATTTGTTATAATTTACTCATTTAAGATCAGTTAGAGCTTTCTACGGCAATTATCTAGCATGTTCAGGAATTCTTACAAAATTTGAAATTATAGTCTTCAAATGGTTTTTCAGATATTGTATTTAGCCTCTTAGCTACTATTTTCTACTGTGTTTCTTGGGGTTTCTCCTGTGCTTAGGCAGTTTAGGAGTCAGACAATAAGTTGAGGGGATTATTATGGAAACTGTGTGACTGAGTTTTCAGAATTCCTACCACTTTTCAGCCCAAACTCTAACCTGGACAACCTCAATCTAAAAATACTGCCATCTAATGCTGAACTCCTTCAGTAAACTTGGAAGTATGTAAAATTGCCCTCAGCAAAAAATGCAAAATGAATGTGGTCTCTCCTCGTATTTTTCTGCTTTAGGGTATTGTAATCTCTTAAATCCTGCCTCGTTCATGCTCTTTCAATGCTTTTAAACAACATTTTGTTAAAATTCTGTACAACATTTATAATTCCTACAGAAGGAGAGTTACCCTAATTAAGCTACTTCATCATAAACAAATCTGGAAGTCATATTTAAGGGATGTGAGTGTGTATGTGTGTGTGTGTGTGTGTGTGTGTGTGTGTGTGTGTGTTTATACTTAGGAAACTTTCATCTTTCCTTTACATGACCATAGTTTTAAGATGTACTCTTATTATATTATGTAATGTGTAAATCCCTCAGTAACCTCTATGGACAGCTTTTACTGCTGTCTTACTTTCCTTATATTTTGTCATGTTTTATCACCATCATGGAACAGCCCATGTCATATATTTTCTCTTTCATATATCTGTCTACTGATTTTAGAGAACATGTCTTATTAACTCATGTATCCTCAACAACTCACTCAGTTCCCAGTATATGGTAGATGATCAAAAATGGTCTTGAGTAAATAAATAAAATAATACGTCTGCAAATTCATGTTTGTTACAATCATCAAAATCTTGCAATATTCGAGACAAATTTCTTTATCCAATCTACAAGATAATTTAGTAGTTTTGATCTTATCTTAAAACCAATCAAAAAGGCATAAAGAAGAGTAATGCTGTTTAAAAATCTATTGGAAATAAATTTAGTATCCACAATATTTCAAGGGATTTTAACCTGTAAATTAGGTTTATGTCATAAGAAATATCAAAATATTTCTTATAGCTTAATATAGTTTAAAAAAATTACCTTAGGAAAAAATAACCTTAGGATACCATTCACTAAATATTTTAAGAATATAATAATATATCAAGTAATCATAAAAAAAGAAAAATGAAAGAGTATTTTTATAATGCATATACTTTCTATGCTATTTTGAGCACCAATAGTAATATCTGATAGATATTTTTAGCATAACTATTTTTAATTTGACAGGTAAGTCAAATAAAAAAATTATTAAAGTGTCCTGGCATTTAAATGAATAACAGCATTCGGTTTTTGTAGAGTATTTGAGAATTCAAGTGAACTTCATTAGAGAAAATAAATCGATCATAATAAAAAAATGAATCTGAACATATATAATTTACCGAACCTAAAGAGAAAGTGGATTATGAAAAAGACTACTTAGTGAAATTATAGGAATAAAAAAAGATACTTAAGAAAACAAGAAGAATGAATAAAATTTTCCCAGAAAAAGGAGTAAACGATATTATAGAGAGAGGAAAAGCATATAAAAGGGCAGAAAGTCATACTACATATAAGTACACAGAATTTAGAGTGAAGAAAATAAAGGCTGATAGTGGGGATAACATATTTGTCATTCTAAAGAAGTTTGAACTTTACACTGTTATGTAGGGGAAGTTACTAAAGTATCAAACTGGATGATGACATGATCTGATACACATTTAGAAAGTATTACTTTGACAAAAAGAAGAAGATGGCATTAAGAGCAAAAAAATAAAAATAATTAAGATCTTCTTCCAATAAGTAGTAGCAGTAAGGATGGAAAGGAGTAGGTGGAAATAATATGACTTGGTTCATTGCCAATATAGGGGTGGAAGAAGAGAAAGGATTCAGTAATGACAATTGTCCTGACTTGGGTAACTGAGTGCATGATGTACATGCACTAAAAAAGTAAAGCATTTATGGCTATAATTTTAAAGTATAATCATTAGAGTTTGATTCATTACTTATCACTAGAGACTAACCATGCTGACACCTTGATTGAATGTCCCAGCCTCCAGAGCTGTGAGAAATAAATTTCTGTTGCCTAAGCCACTCAGCCTAAGCTAGAGTGTATTATGCTAAATGAAATAAGTCAGAAAAAGACAAATACCATATGATTTCACTCATATGTGGAAGTTAAGAAACAAAATAGATGAACATAGAAGGAAAAAAAAGAAGGAAGCAAATCATAAGAGACTCAACTATAGAGAACAAACTGAGGGCTGATGGAGGGGAGGGGGTGGGGAATGAATTAAATGGGTGATGGGTATTAAGGAGGGCTCTTGTGTTGAGCAATGGTTATATGTAAGTGATGAATTACTAAATTCTATTCCTGAAACCAGTATTACACTATATAGTAACTAATTTGAATTTAAATAAAAATTTGGGAAAAAAAGATGTATAAAATATATTGTTTAGTTGATGGTTGAGCAACACTGCCAAAGGGAGAATTAATATATTGGAATTAAGTGGGAGCATGTAGCCCTTAATGCAGGACATGAAATAATATAATGGATGCAGGAAGGCAAGAAGAAAACAAAGGAAAGAAAGATAGCTCAAAAGCATGAAGAATAAGTCCAGCATTTATCTAATAGAAACTATAAGAAGAGAAAATAGGAAATTTAGGAAAAAGTGTGAGGCAAAGCCCAGTGTTCAGAGAATTAATATTTACAGCGATGACAAAATTTAGGGAGAGATGACTCTTCAGGTAGAGAGAACTTCAACATTCTGAAACAGTGTAGATAGAAATATTTCTGTACTTATTCACATTATAATACAACTGTAGAACATAAATGCACATAGAAAATATAAACAGAAGGAAAAACATATTGCTTCAAAATGTAAGATACAATTACATTGTAATTGTAAGCTTCCTGACAGTTATAATACATGATAGAGGCAATCAGAAAGCTTAATCTCTGCACCTACATAAACTCAAATAGAAAATTGAAGGTGAAATAGAGATATTTTCAAGTATATAAATCCTAGAAATTTAACCTGAAAGAAGTTTGAAATATTAAATTTGAAAACAAAATATGTGAACACTGAAAAGAAGGAATGATTAAAATATTAGCAAAACTGTCATTAAATCTAAATACACAGTGATTGTAAACACTATCGGTAATAATTAAAAATAATGGAGGGTTGTTTGAAATAAGAATATTGGAACCAAATTGCAGATCACACTAACAGAATATTTTGGGGGAGCAGGAAGAAAATAATTAAAGTTTTCAATTGGGTTAAATCAGCTGAGGAGAAGATAGGGGTATTAGTGTATTGATTATGGGCTTTGATAATCTGAGTCCACAAATTAAAATTAAGAGATGATTACTAAATCAATAAAAATAAGGGGTAAAACTCCGAGAACCGAAAGACTAAAGAAAAGAGATCGATCCTGGAGAAGGAAGGGAAGAAGATTTAAAATTTTTTTAAAATGTATGATCTATGAAAAACAAAACAAAAAATAAAATTATATAAATGAGTCCAGAAATATATGTAATCATAATAGATACAAGCTGAATGAACAGCAGCTATAACTGTCATATAAATAAAACTTTAGAAAAAAAAGAAAAACAGAAGCAGTGGCAGCAACCAACAAAATGAAGTCTGGATATATGCTGTTTACATGAGGCACATTTACCACAAAATAATACACAAAGTTTGAAAAAAGAAAATGCAGGAAAATGAAACTAAAATGTAGCTTACATGTTAGTATATCTACGAACTAAATTTAGAGTAAAAACTTTTACAAAGGTAATGTTACACACTGAATATTAATAGTTAATATAGCTACCCTATTAGAATTTATAATGATCCTGAATTTGTAACCTCCTAAATGCATAAGAATATATAACTAATAAGTATTTTATTTTATTTGTTTTATTTTATTTTAAAGTAGGCTTCATGCCCAGTGTGGAGCCCAATGTGGAGCCCAATGCAGGGCTTGAACTCACAACCCTGAGATCAAGACTTCAGCTGACATCAAGAGTCAGATGCTTAACCAACTGAGCCACCCAAATTCTGCGTTAAATACAAATTTTAAATAAAATATAACAAATTCATCTCACAAAGATATTGTGACATACAATATGAAAAGTTTTTATGGAAAAATAAAATTATAAAGCAATCTAATAAGTGCAAAAGTGCCAAATGAAACATTAGCAATTTGAATAATCAACATTACATAAAAGTGTGATAACCAGGGAATTAAAATAAGGTTCAAGACAGTAGCTTTAGAAATTTAATTTATGACCTTAAGAAATAATATAAGAGGGGCGCCTGGGTGGCGCAGTCGGTTAAGCGTCCGACTTCAGCCAGGTCACGATCTTGCGGTCCGTGAGTCCGTGAGTTCGAGCCCGGCATCAGGCTCTGGGCTGATGGCTCGGAGCCTGGAGCCTGTTTCCAATTCTGTGTCTCCCTCTCTCTCTGCCCCTCCCCCGCTCATGCTGTGTCTCTCTCTGTCCCAAAAATAAATAAAAAAAGTTGAAAAAAAAAATTAAAAAAAATAAAAAAATAAAAAAAAAAAGAAATAATATAAGAAAAAAAATTTTTACTACATCTCTCCACACATACAAACAATTTTTGATTAAACTGACACCTTCGCATAAGAAATGGATAATGAAATGTATTTAAATACCATAACTAACTCTGATTAAGCTTGTAAAACTGAGAATTCATTTAATCTTAGAAACATATCTAGGGGCACATGCTTTGTTCATTATAGGATGATAAATTGGTTAGAGGATAACATCATTATTGGTTTCATTCAACCATGTACATGAAAAAGTACTTATTCCTGGCATTTTGGGATATAATTTTACTAATAAAAAAAGTATGACATGTACTCTATAATTTAACAATGTCTTTTTAAAATTTAGTTTGTGAGCTTGTTTGTATAGGTATAGAGCATAACAGAGATGTTTAACCAAAATGTAAGGTATAGCACTTGAATATATTCTATTTTTATTTATACTATTGATATAACAATGTAATGTAAAACGCATTTGCTGAATCACAAAGAAGGAAGTAGATTTCAAATGCTATGTTTTAGAAATTGTACAAAGTAAGCAGAAAAAAATGGCAGTTTGTATTCTATTTAAAATTATTTAATCTTACACAAGATAGGTTTTTATTATTTTCTGAGAAATCTTCAGCTTGCAGAAATTTATTGTTTCTCTCAAATTGACAGGCCTATCTATCATGGCTGAATAATATCAATGCGAAATGTCAATTTGAATGTTTATTTTCAAGTGTAAAACTCAAATCTGAGTTTTATTTATTTGTTTATTTATTTTTAAAATTTACACCCAAGTTAGCATATAGAGCAATAATGTTTTCGGGAGTAGAATCCAATGATTAATTCCCTACATATAACACCCAGTGCTTATCCCAACAAGTGTTCTTCTTAATGCCCCTCACTCCTTTGGCCCTTCCCCCCCACCCAACATCCCACCAGCAACCTTAAGTTTGTTCTCTGTATTTAAGAGTCTCTTATGTTTTGTTCTCCTCCATGTTTTAACACTATTTTTCTTTTCCTTTGCTTATGTTCATGTTTTGTTTCTTAACTTCCACATATGAGTGAAGTTATATGGTATTTGTCTTTTTCTGACTGGCTTATTTTGTTTAGCATAATACACTCTAGCTCCATCCATGTTGTTGCAAATGGCAAGATTTCATTCTTTTTGATTGCCGAGTAATATTCCATTATACATATATATATAAACACACATACACATTATATATACATTTTCTTTATCCTTTTTTTTGTTTTGTTTTGTTTTATTTTTTTTATTTTTTAATATATGAAATTTACTGTCAAATTGGTTTCCATACAACACCCAGTGCTCATCCCAAAAGGTGCCCTCCTCAATACCCATCACCCACCCTGCCCTCCCTCCCACCCCCCATCAACCCTCAGTTTGTTCTCAGTTTTTAACAGTCTCTTATGCTTTGGCTCTCTCCCACTCTAACATACATTTTCTTTATCCATTCATCAGTTGATGAACATGGGCTCTCTCCATACTTTGGCTATTGTCGATAGTACTGCTATAAACATTGGGGTGCATGTGGCCCTTCAAAAAAGCCCATCTGTATTCTTTGGTTAAATACCTAGTAGTCAACTGCTGGGTTGTAGGGTAGTTCTATTTTTAATTTTTTGAGGAACCTCCATACTATCTTCCAGACTGGCTGCACCAGTTTGCATTCCCAGCAGCAATGCAAAATAGTGCCTCTTTCTCCACATCCTCGCCAAAATCTGTTGTTCCTGAATTGTTAATTTTAGCCATTCTGACAGGTGTGAGGTGTTATCTCATTGTGGTTTTGATTTATATTTCCCTAATGATTTGTGATGTTGAGCATCTTTTCATTTGTCTGTTAGCCATCTATATGTCTTCTTTGGAAAAGTGTCTATTCATGTCTATTCATGTCTTTTGCCCATTTCTTCACTGGATTATTTGGTTTTTCAATGTTGAGTTTGATACATTATTTATAGATTTTGGATAGTAACCCCTCATCAGATATGTCATTTGTAAATATCTTCTCCCATTCAGTTGGTTGCTTTTTTAGTTTTGCTGATTGTTTCCTTCATGGAGCAGAAGCTTTTTATATTGATGATGTCCCAATATTCATCTTGCTTTTTATTTCCCTTGCCTCCAGTGACATGCCTAGTAAGAAGGTGCTGCAGCCAAGGTCAAAGAGGTTGTGGCCTGTTTCTCTTGTAGGATTCGAATGGTCTCTTGTATCACTTTTAGGTCTTTCATCCATTTTGATTTTATTTTTGTGTATGTTGTAGGAAAGTGGTCCAGTTTCATTCTTTTGAATGTTACTATCCACTTTTCCCTACATGTGTGTTGAAGAGACTGTCTTTTTTCCCACTGGATATTCTTCCCTGCTTTGTCAAAGTTACTTGAGTATATAGTCATGGGTCCATTTCTGGGTTTTCTTTTCTGTTTCATTGATCCATTGTATGTTTTTGTGCCAGTACCATACTTTCTTGATGATTACAGCTTTGCAATGTAGCTTGAAGTCTGGAATTGTGATGTCTCCATGTTTGCTTTTCTTTTTCAAGACTGCTTTGGCTATTTGGGGTTTTTGTGGTTCTATAAAAATTTCAGAATTGTTTGCTCTAGCTCTGCGAAAAATGATATTAGTATTTTGATAGGGATTACATTAAATGTGTAGATTTCTTTGGGTATTATAGACATTTTAACAGTATTTGTTCTTCCAGTTCATGAGCATGGAATGTTTTTCCATTTTTTTGTGTCATTTTCAATTTCTCTCGTTAGTGTTCTATAGTTTTTAGAGTACAGTCCTTTTATGTCTCTGGTTAGGTTTATTCCTAGAAATATTGTTTTGGTGCAATTGTAAATGGGATCGATTCCTTGATTTCTCTTTCTGCTGCTTCATTATCGGTGTATAGAAATGCAACAGATTTCTGTACATTGATTTTGTATCCTGCAACATTACTGAATTCAAGTTATCATTTCTAGCAATATTTTTGTGGAGTCTTTGGTGTTTTTACATGGAGTATCATGTCATATGCAAATATTGAAAGTTTGACTTCCTCTTTGCCAATTTAGATGCCTTTCATTTCTTTTTGTTTTCTGCTTGTTGAGGCTAGGACTTCAAATACTATGTTAAATAACAATGGTGAGAGTGAACATCCCTGTCTTGTTCCTGACGGCAGAAGTAAAATTCTCAGTTTTTCCTCATTGAGGATATTAGCTGTGGGTCTTTCATATTTGGCCTTTATGATATTGAGGAATGTTCCACTGTTCCTACCTTCTTGAGGGTTTTTATTAAGAATGGATGGTGTACTTTGTCAAATGCTCTTTCTGCATCTATTGAGAGGATCATACGGTTCTCATCTTTTTTTATTTTTATTAACGTGCTGTATGACATTGATTAACTTATGAATATTGGACCAGCTTTGCAGCCTAGGAATAAATCCCACTTGATCATGGTAAGTAATTCTTTTAATCTACTGTTGGATTCGATTTGCTACTATCTTGTTGAGAATTTTTGCATCCATGTTCATCAGGAATATTTGCCTGTATTTCTCTTTTTTAAGAAGTTTTTATCTGGTATTGAAATCAAGGTGATGCTGCCCTCAGAGAATGAGTCTGAAGTTTCCTTCCATTTCTAATGTTTGCAACAATTTGAGAACAATAGGTATTAATTATTTTTTAAATGTTTGTTAGAATTCCCTGGGAAACCATCTGGCCCTGGACTTTTGTTTCTTAGGAGTGTTTTGATTACTGATTCAATTTCTTTTTCTGTTATCAGTCTATTCAAGTTTTCTAGTTCTCCCTGATTTAGTTTGTGGAGTTTATATGTTCTAGGAATTTATCCATTTCTTCCAGATTGCCCAATTTGTTGGCATATATTTTTTCATAATATTCTCTTATAATTGCTTGTATTTCTGTGGTGTTGGTTGTGAAAACTCATCTCTCATTCATGATTTTATTTATTTGGGTCATTTCTCTTTTTTTTAAATGAGTCTGGCTAAAAGTTTATCAATTTTATTAATTCTTTCAAAGAACCTGCTCCCAGTTTCATTGATCTGTTCCATTGTTTTTTGTTTGTTTGTTTGTTTCTATATTATTTATTTCTGCTCCAGTCCTTATTGTTTCCCTTCTTCTGATGTCTTTAGGGTCCATTCATTGTTCTTTTTATAGTTTCATTAGGTATACAGTTAGGCTGTGTATTTGAGATCTTTCTTGCTTGTTGAAGGAAGCCTGTATTGCTATATACTTACCTGTTACAACTACTTTTGCTTCGTGACAAAGGTTTTGGACCATTGAGGTTTCATTTTCATTTGTTTCCATGTATTTTGTTATTCTTCTACAATTTCCTGTTTGACCCATTCATTGTCTAGTAGGATGTTCTTTAACCTCCATTTATTTGTGTCTTTCCAAATTTTTCTTATGGTTGACTTCAAGTTTCATAGTGTTGTAGTCAGAAAATATGACCTCGGAGTTTTTTACCTGTTGCGGCCTGTTTTGTGACCTAGTATGTGATCTATTTTGGAGAATATCCCACGTGAACTTGAAAAGAATGTATAGCCCACTGCTTTAGGATGGGGTGTTCTCAATATATCTGTTAAGTCCATCTGGTCCCATGTGTCATTCAAAGCCATCGTTTCTTTGTTGATTTTCTGTTTAGATGATCTTTGCATTGATGTAACGGTGTTAAAGTCCGTTCTATTTTTGTATTATTTTCAATTACTTTATGTCTGTTTTTAGTATTTTTATATATATTTGGATGTTTCAAGTTGGGGGCATAAATATTTACAATTGCTAGATCTTCTTCTTGGACCCCTTTATAATTATATTCTTCATCTCTTGTTACAGTCTTTGGTTTAAAACATAATTTGTCTGATATTTTTTCAGGATTGCTTTGGCTATTCAGGGTCTTTTCTGGTTCCATACAAATTTTAGAGTTGTTGTTCTAGTTCTGTGAAGAATGCTGGTGTTATTTTGATAGCTATTGCATTAAATACATAGATTGCTTTGGGTAGTAGTGACATTTTAACCACATTTGTTCTTCCAATCCATGATCATGGAATATTTTTTTCCATTTCTTTGTGTCTTCTTCAATTTTTTTGTAAGATTTCTATAATTTTCAGCATAAAGATCTTTTACCTCTTTGGTTAGGTTTATTCCTAGATATTTTGTTTTTCAGTGCAATTGTAAATGGGATTGATTCCTCGATTTCTCTTTCCACTGCTTCATTACTGTTGTATAGAAATGCAACCCATTTCTGTACCGTGATTTTATATCCTGGGACTTTGCTGAATTCAAGTATCTAGCAGTTCTTTAATGAAGTTTATAAGTATTGCTACTCCAGCTTTCTTTTGACATACATTTACATAGTAAATATTTCCCTATCCTCTCAGTTTCAATCTGCAGGTGTCTTTGGTGTCTTTAGGTCTAAATGAATCTCTTGTAGGCAGCATATAGATGGGTCTTGTTTGTTGTTTTTTATACTGACACCAAGGTCTTTTGATTGGAACATTTAATCCTTTTTCATTCAGAGTAGTTATTGATAGATATGAATTTAGTGCCATTTCATTACTTGTTTTGCAATGGTTTCAGGAGATTTTCTCTGTTCCTTTTTAGTCTTTGTCACTTTTGATCTTTCTAACCCACTAAAAGAGTCCCCATTAATATTTCTTGCAAGGCTGGTTTAGTGGTAACAGACTCCTTTAGTTTTTACTTTGGGAAACTCTTTATGTCTCCTTTTATTCTGAATGATAGCCTTGCTGCATATAGTATTCTTGGCTGCATATTATTCCCATTCAGCATGTTAAAGATATTGTGCCTCTCCTTTCTGGCCTTCCAGGTTTCTGTGGAGAGATTTGCTGCTTACCTTATTATCTTTTATTGTAAGTTAGGGACTTCTTTTGTCTTGCTGCTTTCAGGTTTTTTTTTAATCTCTAATTTGCAAATTTATGATATGTATTGGTATTGGCTTGCTTCTGTTGATGAGAGATACTTATGAGTCCTGGATTTGGATATCTGTTCTCTTGCCCAGATTAGGGACATTTTCAGCTATAATTTGCTCAATTAAACCTTCTGCCCCCTCTTCCCTCTCTTTTTCTTCTGGGAATCCTATGATACAAACTGTTATTATGCTTTATGGAGTTGGTGAGTTCTCTAAGTCTACATTCATGATCTAATTTTCCTTATTCTTTTCACCTCATTATTTTCCATAATTTTATCTCATTCATTCCATTGCTTCTTCCATCCTTGTGGCTATTACATCCAATTGGTTTCATGTATCAGTTATTGCATTTTTCACTTCAGTCTGATGGGTTTTTAGGTATTTTATCTCTGTGGTAAGGTCATTCCTGATGTCTTCTATGCTTTTCTCATGCCCCACCAATATCCTTATGACTGTTGCCTTAAATTATGGATAAGGCATATTACTTACATCTCTTTAGATTAGATCCCTGGCCATGACCTTTTCTTGTTCTTTCCTTTGGGATGAATTCTTCCATCTTGGTATTTTGCTTTGGTCTCTATCTTCTTCTGTTAGGAAAGTCTGCTAAGTTTTCTGCTCCTGAGACAAATGGCTTCATAATATGGAGGTCATATACTGTCCAGGGCCTGGCACTTCAGGAAGTGTCCCTGGTGTGTGCTGTGTGCATTCTGCTGCTGTGTTTTGGTTTCTCTTTCCTTCAGGTCAGTCTTCTGCAAAGTTTCTTCTTACTTGCAGTGAGAAGTGTTTGGACTTTGGCCATAGTGTGGTGAGTTTTAACTAGATGTACTCTGATCTGCTTGTTAAAAGAGATCTGATGTTATTTCCACTAGAGCTGAAGTTTTGCAGAACTCTATGTTCAGTAGACTCGGTACATACAGGGAGTTTGTGCTGGTGTTCTGGGGGAGTAGCCTGCTATTCTGGATCTAAGGCACACTTTCCTGAGAAAATCAGCACCTACAGAGCCCGGGGGCTGGCGCTTAGTATAAGCAGTTTAGGCCACCACTGTTGGTCCTGTGCTACTTCTGAAGTTAGTTTATGCTGAGAGGAAGGAGAGAGAAATGATTGCAGCTCCCTCCCATGTTTTCAGAGAGGGCAGTTAGCAGCCACCACTGTCTGAGAAGCCCTTCCAGAAGAGTGAACAATTTACCCTCATGTGTCCCAGGCATCCCTCAGAACTCTGCCTTCACCCTGTCTGCATCTGGGCTGTCTGTGTCCCTGACAGTACAGTGCACCTTGGGTTCTATTCCAAGTGGGCAAGCTGAATTTTAAAATTCCAAACTTTAGGCACACTCTGGAGTACCATTGTGGGGACCCACACTGTGCGGGGGGGGGGGGAGGTCTTGCCTTGCTACACTGGGACTGATGCAGTTTTGTCCCAGAAGTGTAGTCACACCAAAGCACAAGGGTGTAGAGTTTGGAGTAAAGCACAAGGAAGAGAGGTGTCCAGGTTAGCTGCCCTCAGCAAGTGTCTCTGAGCCTATGCTGAGGGACTGGGGAGATAAATGTTCCCCACTGGTGCTTTTGTCTCCAGAAAGGCAATGCTGCTTGTCCCAGATGTGCTTAAAGAAGAGGAAGCAATTGTTCCTCCTAGTGCATACCAGGGGATCCTCAGATCGCACAATCTGTCTCCAGGCTATCTGCCCTCCTTCTCTACAACAGCACTGCAATTTCCTCAGGGCTCCACACTAGCCATGCCATTGACCTCTAAAACTCCACTCTGTGAACCTCACTAGTTGTAAAAACACAAAAATCAGCCCCTCTTCTTTCCCCAGTCAATAGCTTTAGGGAAGTATTTTCCTTATGTGACACCCTGTTGGCTCCCCCTGTCTCTGTGTCCTGGGTTCCCTCTTCTCCTCATCATCCATGATATGTTTCTCCTCCAAACCCTTTGTACATGCTATGATGTGGCCTTTCTCTCCCTCTATTAGTGTAGTTTGTTCTGTCAGTCCTCAGAATAATGTTTTGGGTATTCAGAATGATTTGATAAGTTATCTAGCAGTGCGCAGGGACGAGGTAAGCTTAGGATGTCCCTACTACCTTATCATGTTAGGTCCTCCAAAAGACAAGACTTATGTCTTGTTGCTTGCAGAAGACACAAGACTAAGGATCATGACAGATAGTTTTTATTACTCTTGGAACAACAAGAATGAACAGCAGCATTTTTCCATGAACTCTCCTAGTCCTTCAAGCCAGTAAGACAATACAGAGGGGACTTAACACATGCTAAGCATGCAACATCACAGCTGATGAACAATGAACTTGGGGAATTCAAGGAAAACTCATCCTACACTAACCTGAATGAATTGTAAGTAATAAGGGAATTGATCTAAAAACCTGACTTGCTCATGACAAGGATACTCAAGAAAGGGAGAGCTAGATACAAGATCATAAAGAAAAGTTAGCTCAATCACTACTTAGTGAAATGTCGTTTGCCATTATTTTTATCCCCATATACTAAGCATCAAAAGCTTAGCAATGGAACATTTTTTCCCCTTGGAAGAAATAAAAGGTGAAATAATAAATAGTTTAGGCTTTTGACCATACATACAGTCTGCAACTACTTGACTCTGTTGTAACATGAAAGCAATTACAGAGAAAAACATATGTTTGGCTAGATTTGGCCTGTATGCCACAGTGTGCTGGCCCTTGCCCCAGACTCAAGGTTTGAGGGTTACTCTCAAAATATTTGAATGACTTGCTCTGGGAAACCCAAAGACTGAAAGTAATGCCATTGGTAAGCTAAAGGGGAAAAAAATCTGTATATCAGCATCTAGGAATCCCACAATTTAAATGTCACAATTCTCAGCAATCTATCAAGAAATCAAGTTATTTTGTCAACAGCACACATTTATACATAGAACTACAAACATTTTATGGTATCATTTTATCTGTATAGGAATAGATTCATATAGAGAAAGATCACTAGAAATTTGAGAAAACCTACAATGTAGAAGATAAAAGATGTGGTAAAAGAAAAAAAAGCAAAAGACATTAAGGAAAGAGATGTATTGGTAATAGAAAAAAGATTTTAAATTAATTAATTATATGGCATTTTAAAGAAGATATTGCAACAATAAAAAACCAAAATTCTATGAAAGTGAGCTATAAATAGAATAAATAAACTTAAATATTACTAATGATTGATTACATGAAAAATCAAATGAAGTCAGGAATATAAAATCCAAAAATAATCTCCTAGAGTAAACAAAAAAAGAGATACTATTAAAGAAAATTAAAAAGTAGAAAATCTGTTTGAAAAGAGAATAAAGAAATGAGAGTAAAGCAAAATTTTAAATGGACAATATGGGAAAATTTTTTAACAGCTGGAGAAAAAAACACATAGAGGGGACTCTCTGAATAACATGTAAATTTTTAAAAATATATTTTCATCTTTGAATTCTATTCTCAGATAAATTACCAAGCAAGTGTGACAATGAGATAAGATCTCTGAGATTCAGAAAGTTAGCACCCATATAGCCTTTACTAGAAAATTATTTTGAAATATGCTATAGAAAACAGTAAAGTAAACCAGCAATTAGAATTAGGGAATTGAACCCAGAAAAAATTCTGACCTACTTTCATAGGTTCAACAGAACAGCATGCTGAGATAGGTATAACCATATGTGAGAGCATAATTAAGGGACTAAAATCTTTAAGAAATATGATGATTTAATAGAAGAGTTAAGACTATATAGACTTTCAAAATATCCTTATAATAGAATAAAAACAAAATGAAATTTTGAAAATAAAAATTCTTTCAAGGTTTTTACTTAGAACTTTTTTAAGCGGCTGGAAACAATGGACCCATAGATAATTAACTGCTATCATTTACAAATTCATTGTGTAATGTAATATATTTGGTAATAATTACATAAAAGTCACATATTGGTTTTCAACACTGTGTCACAATATATGCAAATTATGGAATACTTAATATTTATGATACAAAATGGATACCATAGATGAGCTTGTCCCATTAAATTTTAGCATGACAAAAAATACTATGAAAATTCCATGACAACTTTAGAATATGACTACTGCTTGCATTATGTATGTGTGCTAGATGTCTGTTAAGGCTCCCTTGACAGAGCAACATAATGTCTCTTTGGCATATTCTGCTATGTGGCAAAATGCTTCTGGCATTCATAATCAAAGACCCCACTACCTACATATTTCCTTTGATTAAGAAACAAACAAAATCTACTTGACAAAGCATTCCAGCAATATAGTAGCTGAAGTTTAAAATACTTGCAAATCTTTTCAAAAATTTCTTACACTTATCCTATTAATAAAACATAGTTTTCACCTCTAGATAAGCATACATTTATATTCAAACTATAGAATAATTCCTAAATTCATTTATCTCATTACCTTAGTTTTTCAGTCTATATTTTGTTATCTATATACCAATAGTTGATTTGCCATAAACAGGAGAGTAATTGCAAAAATAGTTTTTCTTGGCATTTCTTCATCCAAGCATACCAAGAGCAGCACACATGTTTTTTCATTAACTCACAGCACAAATGGCTGACAGTTTGGGAAGCTGTACAGCACTTCTTCCTAAATTTCATTATTTGATCTGGTTTGACATAGGAAAGGTTATTATACTAGTGGGCTGACAAACTGACAGACCCTGCTTCAGCTGTTACAATTTTTTAATCAACATCTTAGTTAAAATTCATCTGGTATCTCTCAACTATGTACCACAGGGGGGGCATACATTCATTACAGCTAATTGAGAAATCAGTATGATGATTCAGAGAAATATTGGAAGTGATGCTCCTAATGGTGACAATTTATGATTTGACCCAGATTAAGAAAAATCTGTGTCATTGTTTTCTATCATGTAATATGTGTATGTTGCAAAAAGTATTTGGTTATTTGCCATAGTGTTTCTACTATCTTTGTTATATTTAATTTTATTCTCCTATTTTATCACTTTAAATATATTATTGCTGTAATTTCATATTGAAATACCAAAATAATGAAACTTACCAAAGAAAACCCAGGTGAGATGGTTAGGTATTAGGAATGAAAATTAAATAACTCTATGCTATTCCATCAATTCTCTACATGAAAATAAACATGATGAGGCAGTGAAGATGTCTACATTTAAACCTCAGACATACAACATCTAAGAAAGCACTGGCCAAGCCACTAAAAGGTAAATACAAACGTAAAAAGTGCATTATTCTCATCTTTGAGTTACTCACAAACTAACCAGTGACTCCATAATTGCATTAACTTTACTACTCATTCTGGGCACTTGTTGGGTTTTCCCAGTTCCCAATTGTTCTTTAAAACCAGTGACTTCTGACCAGTTTGAATCATAGATGATTTTAGAATAGATATACAATAATATAATGAATGCATGGTACAACTATTTACATCAGACATTTTCTGTCTTGCAAGAGTTAATGAAATTATTGTGAACAGCAGTTTTGAACTGTCTACCAAAAGTAATATCACTCTACCATAACTACTTAAAGTTCAACATAAAAAGTTAAAGCAGAGTAAATGAAACTGATGTTTTTATATAGATTTGGCTTATTTTAATACATTGCCAGCATATTTTTATTGTACATAATTATCACACCCCTCACTTTCATTTCAAGTCCAACAAAATAGATGTATTATTCATAAGGATCAAATTGTTCATACATAATCATTCCAAATGTAACCCTTTAGGAAGGTAAAATATTCTCAACCCAATATTAGAATAGCTACACACATTGTAAAGACATTTCATTATATATAATTCTAGAAAAGATTGACATGTCATTCTCAAGTCTGCCTGAGCTTTTATTTCCTGTGGAGATTTTCTCACATCTTTGTGTGTACACAGACTCTCTTGGCCAAGAATGTGCGGATGGACTGGGCCAGCTCTAATCTCTCTTGTGTGTATGCACAGCTTCTGGTCAACCCAGGATATGGGAATAACTTATCAATTTTTCTATGGCTGTCTCACTCTTGGAACTTTCTTCTAAATTCCCATTCATCCAATGGTCTGTTGCATGAGCCAAATAGAACCACAGTCTCAGGCTACTGGAGTCTGTAGTCCTCCTCTTCACTTGACACTAAGATCAACAATTTGACAATACTCCACATCAAGTGAGGCTCTTCCAGCAGCAACAGCAAAACAACTAAAAATGGATTCACAGCCTGCCCCACCCTTGTCCAACAGTTAATGCTGACAGAGCCAGTTGGGGGCAGAAGCTGCTGTACTTACTGGAATGTCAGAAGATAACCTAGATTTCATCAGAGACATGATGGCCAGCAAAATGGTTTGGAAATCATGCAACATACAGTTTTCATTTTAAGTTATATAGACCCATAAACATATTTCTATTATATTCAAAGACATAATGGGTATAAAACTTATATAAATATGAGTTTATCCTTCATAAAAGTAACAAAAACTAATTGGCCACTCATTTACAATATGATTTTATCACAAGACTCCTGCAAGCTATAGTTTCTTCTTCTGTAAAATAGGTACAGTACAAGTTCATGGATAGCATTAACAGCTGTGACATTGAAGGCATGACAGTATTTATGTAAAGCATTGTATCATGTCAAGCTACAAACTATAATGTCTCCTTAGCTTCTTCTCCTAACTTTTAATCAATCATTTTCACTCTTCTCTTAGGTTTCAAAGTTGTCCATCATGTCAATAAAATTTCAATAAAGCCCCTAATCAATTGTAACTACAGTAGGAGATTACTCTCTAAATCCTATATACTATACTCTTACCTTACTTTTCTACATTGTTATTTAAATAAACTATGATATCGCAGAAAAAAATCTCAACAATAAATAGACTTTCCATTATGTTCTACTCCATTGTGGTCATTTCCCCACATTTATTTTATTTAAAACAATAATTTCTAATTATGTATAGAATACATTTTCATAATAGAAAATTTAGAAACTCCAGAAAAGAAAAATTAAAAATAACAAGCATCAAAAATCATACATCAAAATAGCAATTATGAACATTAAATATTTTCTTTCAAAAAGCTTGCTTTGAAAATGTATTTTTAAAGATATTATACTTTATTCTGATATTTTAATTGTTATCTAGTAAATCAAACTTTTTCCCTTTTCTCTAAAAACTCTTTGCTATTCCTTTATTTTGAAATACTTTTAGGATTCCTCATCTGTTGTTTTTCAAATATGACATTTTTTGTTTGTTTAGAATAATCAAAAAGTATACTTAACTAATATATAAAGGTACCAATATAAGAGTGAAGTGACTTCAAAGGGAACTCTAGAGAGGAAAATATAAAGATTGAGGGAAAGAAGAGTTGAGTAATATTTCTAATTTGTATTCCATAAAACCACAGATTTGAGATTGTAATTTTCTATACTGGACATAAACCAGAAATTATTAACATTTATAGTAGACAAAATTAGTTTGCTTTCACACAAAAACCACTTGTATAAATAACAGTTCTATACAAGATAATATCTACCCTTACAGCATTGTAAAATGCATTAATCAGTAGTAGAATGTAAGTCAAGATACTCACATATGTAGAAAATCAGATAGTCCCAGATAAGCTTGCTAGACACACCCAGTAGACCCTGATGGAATACCCATGAAAAATTCTTCATGTTTAATACCAATTCTTGGGCAGTTTTTTCCTAACAGTAATTCTTGTGATCACAAATAATCTCCAAAGATTACTTCCAATCACACACACACACACACACACACACACACACACACACACACACACACAACTGGTCCTATTGTCATTACCCTGTTTTTGTTATTTATTTTATTTTAATAAGTACAGCAAGAGGTGTTAATACACATAGGCATATCTTGTTTTATTGGCTTTTCTTTATTGTGTTTCACAAATACCCTGTTGTTTTGTTTTTTTTTTTTTTACAAATTGAAGGTTTGTGGGAAACTCTGCCTTAAGCAATTCTGTTGGTGACATTTTTCAAACAGCATTTGCTCACTCTATATCTGTCTGTAGCATTTTGGTAATTCTTACAATACTTGAAACTATTTCATTATTATTATATTTATTATGGTGATCTGTGATCAGTGATCTAAACATTACTATTGTAATTGTTCAGAGGCACCAAGAATTGCACCCAAATATGATGGCAAACTTTTTTGATAAATGTTGTGTGTATTCTGACTATTCCACTGACGAGCTGTTCCCCACTCTTTCTCCATGTTCAGGCCCCTCTATTTCCCAAGACATGACAATACTGAAATTAGGCCAACCCTACAATGCCTCAAAGTGTTCCAGTGAAAGGGAGAGTCCTATGACTCCAACTTTAAATCAAAAAATAGAAATGAGGAGCAGCTGGGTGGTTCAGTCAGTTAAGCATCCATCTCAGCTCAGGTCTTGATCTTAGGGTCATGAGTTCAAGCTCAAGGTCATGTTAGGCTCCACATCCAGAGCCTACTTAACAAACGCACACACACACACACACACACACACACACACACACACAACTAGAAATGATTAAGTTTCATGAGGAAGACATTTTGAAAGCCAAGACAGGACAAAAGCTAGACCTCTTGCAATAAATAGTTAGTCAAGTTGTGAATGCAAATGATAAATTCTTGAAAGAAATTACAAGTGCTATCCCTATGAACACATGAATGATAAGAAAGAGAAGCAGCTTTACTGATGATATGGAGAAAATTTGAGTGGTCTGGATAGAAAATCAAACCACCCACAACATCCCCTGAAACCAAAGCCTAATCCAGAGCAAGACTTGAACTCTCTTAATTGAATAAAGGCTGAGAGAGGTGAGAAAACTGAAGAAGAAATATTTGAAGCTGGTAGAAGTTGGTTCATGATGTTTAAGAAGCTATCTCCATAACATAAAAGAGCAAGATTAAGCAGCAAATTTTGATGTAGAAGCTGAAGCAAGTTCTCCAGAAGACTTAGCTATGATCATTATAAAGGTAGCTACATTAAACAACATATTTTCAATGTAGACAAAACAGCCTTATACTGGAAGAAGATGCCACTTAATACTTTAATAAATAAATACACAGGAGAAATCAATGCCTTGCTTCAAAGTTTTAAAGGATAAGCTGAATTTCTTGTGTTAGGGTGATGCACCTGGTGATTTTAAGTTGAAGCCAATGTTCGTGTACCATTACAAACTTCCTAGGGCTCTTTAGAATTATGCTAAATCTACTATGCCTGTACTGTATAAATGGAACACCAAGGCATGGATAATGGCACGTCTGTTTACAGCATGGTTTACTATTTTTTTTTTATTTTAGTTCCAGGTAGTTAAGACACAGTGTTGTATTAGTTTCAGATGTACAATATAGTGATTCAACAATTCTATACATTATTCAGTGCCCATCATGACAAGTGTACTCCTACTCTTCTTCACATATTTCACCTATCCTCCCACTCACCTTCCCTTTGGTAACCATCCAGTTTTCTAGTTTAGCAAATATTTTAAGCCCACTGTTGAGATCTTCTACCACATAAAAAGGTCCTTTCAAAATACTATTGCTCATTGTCAACATACCTGGTCACTCAAAATCTCTGATGAAGATATTCAAAGAAATTAACGTTGTTTTCATACCTGCTAACACAACATCCATTCTTTTTTTTAAAATATGAAATTTATTGTCAAGTTGGTTTCCATACAACACCCAGTGCTCATCCCAAAAGGTGCCCTCTTCAATACCCATCACCCACCCTCCCTTCCCTCCCACCCTCCATCAACCCTCAGTTTGTTCTCAGTTTTTAAGAGTCTCTTATGTTTTGGCTCCCTCCCTCTCTAACCTCTTTTGTTTCTTTTCCTTCCCCTCCCCCATGGGTTTCTGTTCAGTTCCTCAGGATCCACATAAGAGTGAAAACATATGATATCTGTCTTTCTCTGTATGACTTATTTCACTCAGCATAACACTCTCCAGTTCCATCCACATTGCTGCAAATGGCCATATTTCATTCTTTCTC
Source organism: Panthera tigris (assembly GCF_018350195.1). Taxonomy (NCBI): domain Eukaryota; kingdom Metazoa; phylum Chordata; class Mammalia; order Carnivora; family Felidae; genus Panthera; species Panthera tigris. The sequence continues at coordinate 171,554,562 of NC_056667.1, forward strand.
ATTGCCACATAGTATTCCATTGTGTATATAAACCACAATTTCTTTATCCATTCATCAGTTGATGGACATTTAGGCTCTTTCCATAATTTGGCTATTGTTGAAAGTGTTGCTATAAACATTGGGTTACAAGTGCCCCTATGCTTCAGTACTCCTGTATCCCTTGGTAAATTCCTAGCAGTGCTACTGCTGGGTCATAGGGTAGGTCTATTTTTAATTTTCTGAGGAACCTCCACACTGCTTTCCAGAGTGGCTGCACCAGTTTGCATTCCCACCAACAGTGCAAGAGGGTTCCCATTTCTCCACATCCTTACCAGTATCTATAGTCTCCTGATTTGTTCATTTTAGCCACACTGACTGGCGTGAGGTGGTATCTGAGTGTGGTTTTGATTTGTATTTCCCTGATGAGGAGCAACGTTGAGCATCTTTTCATGTGCCTGTTGGCCATCTGGATGTCTTCTTTAGAGAAGTGTCTATTCATGTTTTCTGCCCATTTGTTCACTGGATTATTTGTTTTTCGGGTGTGGAGTTTGGTGAGATCTTTACAGATTTTGGATACCAGCCCTTTGTCCGATGTGCATTTGCAAATATCTTTTCCCATCCCATTGGTTGCCTTTTAGTTTTGTTGATTGTTTCCTTTGCAGTGCAGAAGCTTTTTATCTTCATGAGGTCCCAATAGTTCATTTTTGCTTTTAATTCCCTTGCCTTTGGAGATGTGTCAAGTAAGAAATTGCTGTGGCTAAGGTCAGGGAGGTTTTTTTCCTGCTTTCTCCTCTAGGGTTTTGATGGTTTCCTGTCTCACATTCAGGTCCTTTATCCATTTTGAGTTTGTTTTTGTGAATAGTGTAAGAAAGTGGCTTCCCAGGGGAATTCTACCAGACATTTAAAACAGAGATAATACCTATCCTTCTCAAGCTATTCCAAAAAATAGAAAGGGAAGGAAAACTTCCAGACTCATTCTATGAAGCCAGCATTACTTTGATTCCTAAACCAGACAGAGACCCAGCAAAAAAAGAGAACTACAGGCCAATATCCCTGATGAATATGGATGCAAAAATTCTCAATAAGATACTAGCAAATCGAATTCAACAGCATATAAAAAGAATTATACACCATGATCAAGTGGGATTCATTCCTGGGATGCAGGTCTGGTTCAACATTTGCAAGTCAATCAACGTGATACATCATATTAATAAAAGAAAATATAAGAACCATATGATCCTGTCAATCGATGCAGAAAAAGCATTTGACAAAATTCAGCATCCTTTTTTAATAAAAACCTTTGAGAAAGTCAGAATGGAAGGAACATACTTAAACATCATAAAGCCATTTATGAAAAGCCCACAGCTAATATCATCCTCAAAGGGGAAAAACTGAGAGCTTTCCCCCTGAGATCAGGAACACGACAGGGATGTCCACTCTCACCACTGTTGTTTAACATAGTGTTGGAAGTTCTAGCATCAGCAATCAGACAACAAAAGGAAATCAAAGGTCATCAAAACTGGCAAAGATGAAGTTAAGCTTTCACTTTTTGCAGAAGACATGATATTATACATGGAAAACCCAGTAGACTCCACCAAAAGTCTGCTAGAACTGATACATGAATTCAGCAAAGTCGCAGGATACAAAATCAACGTACAGAAATCAGTTGCATTCTTATCCACTAACAATGAAGCAACAGAAAGACAAATAAATAAACTGATCCCATTCACAACTGCACCAAGAAGCATAAAATACCTAGGAAGAAACCTAACCAAAGATGTAAAAGATCTGTATGTTGAAAACTATAGAAAGCTTATGAAGGAAATTGAAGAAGACATAAAGAAATGGAAAAACATTCCATGCTCATGGATTGGAAGAATAATACTGTTAAAATGTCAATACTACCCAAAGCTATCTACATATCCAATGCAATCCCAATCAAAATTGCACCAGCATTCTTCTAGAAGCTAGAACAATCAATCCTCAAATTTGTATGGAACTACAAAAGGCCCAGAATAGCCAAAGTAATTTTGAAGAAGACCAAAGCAGGAGGCATCACAATCCCAGACTTTAGCCTCTACTACAAAGCTGTAATCATCAAGACAGCATGGTATTGGCACAAAAACAGACACATAGACCAATGGAATAGAATAGAAACCCCAGAATTACACCCACAAAAGTATGGCCAACTAATCTTTGACAAAGCAGGAAAGAATATCCAATGGACAAAAGACAGTCTCTTTAATAAATGGTGCTGGGAGAACTGGACAGCAACATGCAGAAGGATGAAACTATACCACTTTCTTACACAACATCCATTCTACAGCTCATAGATCAGTGAGTCATTTCAACTCTCAGGTCTTATTATTTAAGAAATACATTTCATCAGGCTATAGCCACCATACAGAGTGATTCCTCTGATGGATCTGAGAAAAGTAAATTAAAAACTTCTGGAAAGGACTCACCATTTTAGGCGCTGTTAAGAACATTTGTGATTCATAAGAAGAAGTCAAAATATTAATATTACAAGAGATTGGGAGAAGTTGATTCTAGCCCTTTGGATAACTTTGAGGAATTCAAAACTTCAGTGAAGGAGGTAACTACAGATACAGTGGGAATGGCAAGAGAGCTAGAATTAGAAGTGGAGTCCAAAGATGTTACTGAAGTGCTGTAATATTAAGATCAAACTTTAACAGATGAAGTGTTACTTCTTATGGGTGAGCAAAGAAAATAGGTTCTTGAAATTGATTCTATTCCTGGATGAAGATGAAACAGATGTTGAAATGACAACAAAGGTTTTAGAGTATTACATAAACTTAGTTGATAATAAAGTGGCAAGCTTGGAGAGAATTGACTCCAATTTGAAAGAAGTTCTTCTGTAGGTACAGGGCTATCATACAGCATCTCATGCTATAGAGAAATTATTTGTGAAGAGTCAATTGATGAGGTAAACTTTATCACTATCTTAAATGTATAGTCACCCCAACCTTCAGCAACCTTCAGCAATCATCAACATCAAGGGAAGACCCTCCACCAACAAAAAAAATTAGAGCCTGCTGAAAGCTCAGATGTATTTTTTAGCAATAAAGTATATTTTAATGAAGGTAAATACATGGTTATTTTAGATATAATGCTATTTCACACTAAATAGACTATAGTATGATATAGACATAATGTTTTATGCACTAGGAAACCAAAAAACTTCACTTGCCTTGCTTTACTATGATAACTGTTTTATTGTGGTGGTCTAGAACCAAACCCACAAATCTTTGAAGTATGCCAGTATGTGCCTTCTTGTCATCCTGGAGTTGAATTACTATTAATGTCAAAGAATTAACTTTGCTTCAGAGCTTTTATTAAATATATTAAAATTTTATTTTATATAACCTGTCTCAGGCCAGAGATGTTTTTTTTTTTATTATTATTATTACTATCATTCTTATTTGCTCTATTTTTTGGAAATAAAGAAATTAAAACTAAGAAATTTATCTTCAAATTTCTTCTACACTATTTATAAATAAAGCTGAATTCTTCTCTCTTTGAAGTCTCACAAAATTTCTTAGACTCCTGTCTTGGCAGGAAGTGATTATCCGTACTACATAAAATATTTAGGCCATCTAAACCAATGAACAGATACTACAGATATTTGCTTGCCAGGCTTGGTGAGAATTGGTTCACATATGAAATATAATATGTATTCCTTAATGGTAGGCTTGTCATACTTATCAAATAACATTTATTCTCACCACCAACAAAAAACTCACTTTAGATTTAAGAGCACACATAAGCTGAAAGTAAAGATAGATGTAGAAAAAGATACCATGGGCTATAGCAACAAACAAAAGAGACCATGGTGGCTATGCTTACCTGAGACAAAATATACTTTAAGTCAAAAACTGTCACTAGAGAAAAAAGAACATTATATAATGTTAAATGGATCTATTCAACATAAAAAATAAAACAATCATACCTATATATGCATCCAACATTAGAGCATTTAAATACGTAAAGTAAACATGGACAGAACTGAAGAAATAAAGATAAATGCACTAATAGGAGGGGATTTCAATACCTCATTTTCAAAAGAGGATAGATCATCCAGACAGAAAACAAACTAAGAAACAAGGAATTTGAACAACACTATAAACCAAATGGATCTAATAATAGAACATGCCATTTAATGGAAGCAGAATATACATTCTAATCAAGTGTACATGGAACATTCCCCATGCTAGTTCACAGATTAAGACACAAAACAAGCCTTAACAAACTTAAGAAGACTGAAATCATACCAACTATCTTTCTGACCACAATGAAATGAAACTAGAGACTAACGGCAGAAGAAAAAGAAAATTCACAAATATACAGAGATTAAAATGAACTTTTGAACAATCAATATATCAAAGAAGAAATCAAAAGACAAATTAGAAAATATATCCAGAAAAATAAAATGAAAATACAACATACCAAAATCTGTTTATGGTAATAAATACCTATACTTAAAAAAAATGTCTCAAATAGTCTAGTTTTATACCTCAAGAAACTACTAAAACAAGGAAAAACTAAGTCAAAAGTTATCAGAGGGAAGGAAATAATAAAAACTACAGAATAAAGATATAAAATATAGAATAGTAAATCAATAGAAAAATCAATAGTTTTTTGAAAGGATAAAATTGATAAACCTTTAGCTAGATTAACAAAGAAAAAAAGTGGCAAGATTGAAATAAATAAAACCATAAATAAAACAGGAAACATTACAACTGATGCCACAGAAATATAAACAGTCATGAGGTTACTATGAACAATTATTCACCAATAAACTGGATAAATTTCCAGAAATTTACCATTTATCTTCACTGAATCATGAAGAAAGACAAAGTCTGACCAGACCTATAGGTAAGGAGACTGAAACAACAATAAAAAACCTCCCAACAAAGAAAAGGCTGGGACCAGATGTCTTCACTGGTGAATTACAGCAAACGTTTAAATTAGAAATAATGTGAATCCTTATCAAACTCTTCCAAAAACCTAAAGAGCAGAGAACAACTCCAAATTCATTTTATAAAGCCAGCATCATTCTAATAGGATATAAAAATAGATAGACACCTGAATAAAAGAAAACTAAAAAATCCTTGATAAAATACTAACAAACTAAATTCAAGAGCACATTAAAAGGATCATACACCATGACCAATTGGGATGAATGGAAGTTTCAACACATATAAATCACTCAATTAGGTACATGATATTGACAGAAAAAAAGTTAAAAATAGCAATATTATCTTAATAGATGTAGAAAAAACATTTGACAACATTTAACACTCTTTCATGATAAAAATACTCAAGAAGATAAATACAGAGATAAATTACCTCAACATAATGACCATATATGAAAATCCCACAGCTAACATCATACTCAACAATGAAAACTGAAAGTTTTTATTTAAAGATCAAGAATAATGTAAGGGTGTCCACTCATGCAACTTCTATTCATCATAGTACTAGAGGCCCTAGCCAGAGCCATTAGGCAAGAAATAGAAATAAAGAACATCTAAATCAAATAGATTTTAGTAAAATTACCTCCTTTTGTAGCTGATATCATGTCATGTGTAGAAAACCCTAAAGATCCCACCAAAAGAAAACAACCACTTTCAAAAATTGTTAGACTAATAAATAAATTCTGGGAAGTGGCAGAATACAAAATCAACATACAAAAATCAATTGCATTTCTATACACTAACTGTGTACCCTCTGGAAAAAAATAAGAAAAAAATCCCTTAAGGTAGCATCCAAAAATAACTAAATAAATAAGTAAAACACATAGTAATAAACTTAACTAAGGAGGTACAAGACTTGCACACTGAAAACTACAAACCACCGACGAAAGAAATTAAAGGAGACACAAATGGATGCAAATGGAAAGACATCTGTGTTTATAGATCACAAGACTTACTATTCTTTTTATTTTTAACGTTTATTTATTTTTGAGAGAGAGACAGAGACACAGAGAGAGAGCATAAGCAGGCGATGGGCACAGAGGGAGACACAGAATCTGAAGCAGGCTCCAGGCATCAATATGTCAGCACAGAGCCCACGCGGGACTCGAACTCATGAATGGCGAGATCATGACTTAAGCTGAAGTCAGATGCTTAACCAACTGAGCCACCCAGGCACCCCAAGAGTTATTATTCTTAAAGTGTCTACACCACTCAAAGTGATCCTACAGATTCAATGCATTTTCTACCAAAACCTGATGGCTTCATTTTTACAGAAAGAAAATCTAAAATTCAAATGGAAACACACATACAAAAAACAAATAATTTCACAAAGCAGTAGTATTAAAAACATTAGGGTACTGGTATAAATACAGACATAGAGCAATGAAACAGAATAAAGTACCCAGAAATAAGTCTTTACCTATAAAGTTAAATGATCCTCAACACGGATGCCAAGAATGCACAATGGGGAAAAGACAGTCATTTCAACAAGTGTTGGGAAACTGGATGCCCATATGCAAAAGAATGAATTTGGACCCATATTTTACACTCTACAGAAAAATCAGCTGAAAATGCATTAAAGGCTTAAACACAAGACCTAGACTGTAAAGTCCTAGAAGAAAACATAGGGGAAATCTTCAAGCATTGGACTTAGATGATTGCATGGATATGACACCAAAGCACAACCAACAGAAATAAAAATAAGCAGGGTTACATCAAACTAAAGACTTTGGCACAGAAAAGGAAACAATCAACAGAGTGAAAAGGAAACCTATGAAATAGCCCAAAATATTTTCAAACCATATATCTAAGGATTAATACCCCAAATCTATGAAATGGCTGGAATTATTTGCAAACCACATGTCTAACAAGGGATTAATACCCTTCCCCCCCCAAAAAATGTGTAAGGAACTCCTACAACTCAACAGCAAAACAATTAATAACCCAGCTGAGAAATGTATGCATGATATAAATACACATTTCTCCAGGAAAACATAAAAATATCCAATGAATATATAATAAGATGCTGCCACGTATTAATGGGGAGATGCAAATCAAAACCATAATGAGTTATCATGTCACACCTATTAGTATGCCCATTACCAAAATGTTAAAAACTATATAAATAAAAACAAAGAAAAAAGAAAATAACAAGTGTTTGGAGGGGGAGAAACTGGGACTCTCACATTCTGCTAGTGGGAATGTAAAATGATGTAACCACTCTGAAAAACAATACGGAGGTTCATTTAAAAAATTAAAAATAGAACTACATCATGATTCAGCAATCTTACTTCTGGGTATTTATCCAGAAGCACTGAAATCAGTACTTGGAGAAGGATTACTGCTCCCATCTTTATTGCAGCTCTATTAACAATAGTTGATGTGGAAACAACCTTTATGTTTATCAACACACAAGTAAAATAAATGTGGCATATACAAATAATGGACTATTATTCCACATTAAAAAAAGAAGTGAATCCTGGCAATATTCAAAAACCTGAATGAACCTGGAAGACATTATTCTAAATGAAATAAGCCATAGAAGAACAAATACTGCCTGATTCCACTTACATGAGGTATCTAAAATAGTCAAATTCATAGAATTAGAGAGAAGAATGGTAGTTACCAGGGGCTGAGAGTGTGGAAGGAAATGGGAAATTGCTAATCAATGGGCATAAGATTTGGGTTATGGAAAATGAATGAATTCCAGAGATCTACTATACAAATTGTACCTATAATTTCAATAGTGTATTGTACATTTAAAAATTTGCTAAAAGACTAGATCTCACTTTAAGTGTTCTTACTACAATAAAAAATTTAAAAAAAAAATTCTGTATGTAGACTGATCCTAAAGAGAGAGAACATATATTATCCAAATAAGAAGTGGAAAATTTATCCTCACTATAAACTATACAGGTGAGGAAAGTGAGGGAAAAAAAAGCAATGCTATATCATTACAGATTATACAAATAATTAAAAAGAAAAAATATGTGTATAAACTTTCTTCTGACATACTTGACAAGTTAGATAAAAATTAGCAAATGACTTGAAAGAAAAATGTCTATAAAAAAAAAAAAGAAAAATGTCATCAAATATGCCACAAGAATGCAAGGTATTTTGACACTCAGATATAAATAAAAAATTAACTGTATTATTAGTATAAAGGAGAAAATATATATTATCATTGCCAATTGATGAAGAAACAGTAATTGACAAAATTATACACCACTCATGACAAAAGCTTTTAGCAAACTAGAAACATAAGAGAACTTTCTCAATTTGATAATCTGTAAAAATCTACATCTGATAGTATAAGCAATGGTGAAATATCAATAGCCTTCCCTACTCTACACCCAGGTAATTTTGTTCCTAGGTGAGGAGTCTGGCTTCTGGTTAAAAATCTATTTGCAATTTTTCAGGTGTGACTATAGGGATTTTCCTATAGGGAAAAGCTACCCTCCTCACCCTCTTTGGTTTTAGCCTTGCTTATACCATTACAGTAAGTGATGAAAGCTTTAATTCTTTCATTTTTGGTTTCTGCTACAATCAGCTACTCAGACACCTCACAGTTTATCTCTCTCCCAGCTCAACTGAGTTGCTGACATCAGATATTTAGCCAGGATAAATTAAACCAAATGCCCACACAGATGCTTTTAAGCAATGTCCAAATAGCCCAAACTATAAACCATCCAAATGTACATCAACTGGCAAATGGATAAATAAATTGTGGTATATCTATATATTAAAATGCTATTCAGCAATGGAAAGAACTACAGAAACATACAGCTACAAGGATGAATCTAAAAACACCATGCTGACTGTAAGAAGCCAGACACAGAAAGTTATATACTATACAGTTTAATTTCACAATTTAAGAAAAGGCTAAGTAAACTATAGTAGGAGAAAATATATTAGTGGTTTCCTGGGAATCTGGTTTGATGCAAGGATTTGACTATAAAGGAGCATGACATTGGGCTTTCCTAAGTTTGCAGTTTCTCACCTATCGTGCATTATCTACTAGATGTGCTGCATTCACCTGGATATCTGCACACTACCTTTGTGGGACTTGGGTAGCAAACAGACACAACAGAAACATGAATTTTGTGCTGATTGCTGTGCTATGAACAATAAAGTCATTTTTCCTTGGCCTAATCATCTCTTGTTTTCTTCCATGAAGACATGACAAAGTTGTGCTTACAAGTAAGATATAATCCCAGACTCTTCAGTTCTTTACATATCATTGTTACATATTATAAATATAAAGAATACTATCAATTGACAGATACTTTTAATTGTAAATAAATCAGTGAAATAAAACACTGAGTTTATAAGAAAATAAAAGATATAAATAGAATTACAAAAGAAACTTTCAATCAATCCAAGAGAATTCAGAGAAATAGGACAAAGGGAACAAAGGAAAAAGAAAGATAAGTAGGAAACAGCCAAATAATAGACTTCAATTTAACCATATAAATAATCACATTAAATTTAAATAGTCTCTATATCTCAATTAAAAGGATAGGTATTGTCAAATTGGACAAAACAGCAAGCTTCAATGATATACTGTCTAAAAGAACTGTATTTTACATATAAAGACACAAATAGGCTAAAAGTGAGATAACAAAATGTATTCCATATTAACTCTTACCAAAAGCAAACTGAAGTGGCTATGTTAATAACAGGAAAAAAATAAGTTCTACATCAAAAATATTTAAATAAGACTAAGGAAGGGCATTTCATAGTGATAAAGTGGTCAATTGATCAAAAGATTATAACAATCATAAGTAATTACGCAATAAGTAATTATACATAATAACAGCTTTGAAATGCATGAAGAAAAATCTGATAGTACTCAAAGAGAAAGAGACAAATCCATTTTATAATTATAGACTTTAATGCCTTTCTCCCAATGATTGGTAGAACAAGTATAAGGAAAATCAGTAAGTAATGAATACAGATGTTGAATCTCTATGGCATACACCTGAAATGAATGCAACATTGTGTGTCATGTATACTCAACTAAAAAAAAATTAAAAAGAAGTTGTGGTATATATATGTATATATAAACACACATACATACACACAATAGAATATTAGTCATAAAAAAGGAGATCTTACCATTTGTGACAGCATGGATAGACCTAGAGGGTATTACACTAAGTGAAATAAATAAGAAAGAGAAAGCAACTAACATAATTTTACTTACATGCGGAATCTAAAACACAAAACAAACAAACAAAAGCAGAAACAGACCCTTAAATACAGAGAACAAACTGGTGGTTGTCAGAGGTGAAGGGGTGAGGAATCGGCAAAATATTTGAAGGGGAGTGGGAGATACAAGCATCCAAGTATGGGATGAATAAATAAGTTACAAGAATAAAAGGTACAGCATAGGAAGTACAGTCAATGGAATTGTAATAGCATTGTATAGTGATGGATGGTAGTTACACTTGTGGTGAGCATAGCATAACATATAAACCTGCTGAATCACAATGTTGTACACCTGAAACTAATGTAACATTGCAAGTCAACTATACTTCACTTTAAAAAAATCAGTAAATATATAGACTTGGGTAACACAATAAAAAATCTGCCTTGTTGTTGTGATAATTCTATTTTAACCATGAGTATCTTGATATAACTCACTAATGATACCCAAATTCTCTGGGGACAGAGGATTCTCCACTATGAAAAGTTAATATTTTCCCCTTTTTAATTGCTCAGTATTTTTAGGGAGATATTTTTGGAAAACAGAGGTATCCTGTTCTTTGTAATACTTTCACCCACTACTTTTCTTATTCATTAATGATTTTTTCCTGAACCCGTTATTACTCTTGGTATATGCCATGGGGATTTTTTTATTTCCTTCATTCATATGAATTTGTTTTATTTTATCCTATTAATTGGAATCTAATTTTAAAATCTGCCTATCTTCCCCATTCATTTTTAATTCAATTATTTACATTATTTACTTAGATCATTACATGGATATTTATATTATTATATGGGTTCTAACCCAATATTATCATTCTTATATCTATCTATCATCTATCTATCTATCATCTATCTATTCATTCATTCAAACTGTTCCAGATTTGGCCATTGGGAGCTTTCAACTTCAACATGGTAACACTGTAATTTTCAAATATCTACAGTATAAAACTGATATTCTGATATTGAAAGTCCAAGAGTTGTTTTTATTTAAGTACATTTGTTATAAAAAATTTTGAATTTTACAAGGGGAAATTTCAATTTAACCTTTAAAACAAAACCTATCTTTAAACTTTTAAAATAAAGCTCCATAAAACATACATTTATTTATTTATTTACTTACTTACTTACTTACTTCACAAAATAACTGCATCTTGTAGAAGCAGATACTCTTCATTGTGAACTGGTAGTCTTTTTAATCCACATTATGTAACAGCCTGAGAACAGTTACCTTGCTAATCTCTGGATACAATCATTTCTAAATAATAAAAATTCAATATAAAATTGCAGTTTAAATTCATGAGAAGAATAAATTTATCAATAGCAAATAAATGTTAAAATGTATAAGCTTTTCAAAGATTCTCTAGATCCTCATTGAAATTGCGTATCTGTAATTTGTTTCAACAAGATTATTTCATTTCTTTTCTCATGTATGTTTGTGCCTGAGTGAGTTTTAATATTACTTATGCACAGTTTTAGTGTCTTTTAACTTTTATTAAAGAAGTTTAATCAAGTGCAATAAAAATCCCTGATTGAAGATCTGTCTTTTTCTTTCTTTATTAAAAGTAAAAGGCTGCCAAGAGTCTGGATGAGAACTATGGGATTCCATATCCAACAGGAAATCTATTTTTTAATAAAAAGAGACTCTTGATAAACTCTATGCTTGAAGCAAATTTCAAAAGCATTTACTATAGCCACAGAGCCTTTTAATTCCTTAACACCCACACATAAATCTTAATAACTTCCTTTTTGACTACAGGTTTTAGCCACTTCTCTGAAAAGGAAATGGGTTTAATATCTACATTGTAAACTTAGTAAAAAAATATATTTGAATATGTCAGGTAGAATTGAAAACTTTCTAGTTAATAAAATATTAATCTCATCAAATATTTGAATACTTCTAATTCTTTAAACGTCATTTCTTCCTATTTCCCATGTAGCCAAAGGCAATTTGATAAAGAAAACTCTGTGGAGATCAAAAAGAAATGTTTGGATAAAATTAATAATCCTGAAAAACATCTTCTGTGTTTAATTGTTAATAATGCTAAGATAATTATGTATACCCTAAATATAAATATAGAGCTGTTGGTAATAAAGGCAACCAACCACCAGTTATAAATCACCATAAAGAATAAAAAAAAGTCTTTGTGATTAAAGCCTTCTCATAAGGTACATATTAGGGTTTTTACTAGGGAAAGAACAAAGATCACAACAGTGTCTAACCTGCTATCATACAAAAAACTATTTTGTAGAATTTATTACTCCAATCATTTTAATATACTTTAAAGGAATTCTTTCCTGTTTCTACAGTTTGGTCATTTAATAAATGGTCTGTTCAGATGACATACTGTAAATATACTTCTATACAACATTGGTTTTTTGATAGTTTATTTGCCTATCAGGTGTCATAAGCATGGATAAAGTAGCTACTGATATTTGAAGTCATTATAAATAAAATTAAAATTTAGAAGCTTTTAGTATTGATTCCATTTTACTATAATATTTAACATTTTACTCATTAGTCAAAGAATATTTGCATTTGTTGACATGCAAAAAATAATTTTCTACCTCTTTCAAATTTTTAAAAAAGACTTGATTTCTGGTCTAAAGTAGATACAAAAATGATATTCATATTCACTGCCCTCTCCAAAAATTATGAATATCACATAAAACATTAAAATTAGAATAATTAATTCCACATTCCAAAGAAAAAGGATATTGTCCTATATTAATTATCTTTTACTACATAATCAATTAGTCCAAAGTTTAGCAGCTTAAAACAACAAACATTGATTATCTCATAGTTTCTATGACCAGGAATCCAGACATAGAATAGCTGGGTCCACTTCTTTAGAATCTCTCACAACACTGCAAAGATATAGGCTACCAGGGATATGGCTATGTCAAGGTCAACAAGGGCAAGATCATTTTCCAAGCTCACACAGAGATAGTTGGCTGAATTCAATTTCTCATAGGCTGTGGAACTCAGGCCTCAGTACTTGATGAGCCACTGGCTGGAGGCCTTCCTTGATTCCCTGCCTTTCTAATAGATTTATGCAACATGACACCTAGCTTCATCAGAGTGACCAAATGAGGGAATAAGAAAGAATGCCAGCAAGAAAGTGCTAACAGCATGAAAGTCACTTTATTTTATAAAGTAATTATGGAAGTAAATCCCGTAACTTTTGTGATTTCCTATTTGTTAAAAGAAAGTTATCAGACCCAGCATACACTCAAGAGGAAGGAATTACATAAGAACTGGAGAATCTGGATGTGGAAGTCATTGGAAGCTATGTCACATGCTGCCTAGCACAAGCCCCATTCCTAAACACAAATGCTTTACCCCTGTACAGAAACAATGGAGGATACTGAGGATCACAGTCTTTGAATGCCTGTGTGTGGGTACGTGGGTGTGTGTGCGCGCACGCATACAACTTTACATGGATCACTTGAATCTTTAGCAGAATATAAATATACATATGTAAAATGAAATTTCACAATATCAAGAAATGATTTGGGAGTATTAAGATGAGTAATCCTCAGAGTTTATACAAGGTTAAAAGACACTGAAGTTCCAGCTAACCAGATTCAAGGGTCTGTTTGAAACCCAGAACATTCAGTGAGATTCCAGAAGGGTCAAATCTTAATAAAATTACATGAGCCCTAGAATAAAGGAAACTTTTAATATCCCCAGAAAAACAAAAAGCTTAAAAAGCCTCAGAAGGTCAATTTTATTAATTATTAGCTAATTAGCTTCCAAAACAAAGTCCAACAATCGTTAAGGGAATATATATAACATGGCACTTGAAAATATAAAATATATATCTATCATCTTATTAGAAATAATTATACATGCAAATAAGCAGAGAAATATGGCACATCATCAATAGATTCAATAAAATGAATCTTCCAATCACAAAAAAAGTTGGAAAAAGATTACAAAAGGACTTTAATACATTTATTTTAAACATGTCTGTGTATTTAAAGGAAATGATTAATTCAATGAGAAAAATTGAATAAAAATGAAGTCAATAATAATTCTCAGTGTAAAAAGTAAGATTGATAAAGTGAAGGAAAATAACTTGTTTTACTTAACTGCAAATTAGAAACTATATCATTGGATTTTAGTCCTAGCAAACAAAAACACAAAGAAAAATTCCAGAGCCCACTGACCTATGCTATTACAAGTAACTTAACATATATATATAATTGGAATTTCAGAAAATGTGGAAGGGAAGAAGAGAAAAATATTTAAAGGAATAATAACCAAAGTTTTTTTCAAATTTGTGAAGCATAATAAAGCCACAGATCCAAGGAGCACAATCAATAATAAGCACACAAATAAATTCACACAAATTAATCAAATTACTAAAGCACAGTGATAAAGTAATAATTGTGCATATGTGAATATTGACATACATGTTTCTTTTTTTAATGTGGCCAAAAATATGTGACATGAAACCTATATTCTAAAAAATTTCCACGTGACTAATTCAGTATTGTTAACTATGTTAAAGCACAATGTTGTACAGAAAATCTCTAGAATTTTTTCAATCTGGCATGACTTAAACATTATACCCATTGAATGGTAACTCTCCATTTTCCCCACCATTCTACTTTCTGGTTTGATGAGTTTGACTAATTTAGGTGTCTCCTATAAGGGAATCATGCAGTATTTGTCCTTCTGTGGTTGGCTAATTTCATTTAGCATAGTGTCCTCTAGATCATCCATGATTTTGTCTTCTCAGGGGCTCCTGGGTGGCTTAGTCAGTTAGGCATCCAACTCTTGGTTTTGGCTCAGGTCATGATCTCATGGTTTGTGGATTCAAGCCCCGTGACAGGTTCCACAGCTGGCAACAAGGAGCCTGCATGAGATTTTTCTCTCTCCCTCTCACTCTGCCCCTCCCCCTCTGGCCCTCTATCTCATTTTCTCAAAATAAATAAACATAAAACATTTTTCTTCTTTTCAAAGACTAAATAGTATTTCATTGTATGTATACACACACCACATATGCTTTATCCATATCATCTGCCAATAGACATTGGGTGTGTTGCCAACTCTTGAGTACCGTGAATAACACTGCAGTTAACATAGGAGTGCACATATCTGCTGAAAATCTTAATTTCAATTTATTTGGATAAATTACTCAGAAACGAGATTGCTGAATCATATGACAGCTCAAATTTTAATTTGGGGGGAACCCTATATGGTTTTTCATAGCGGCTATATCATTTTACATACCCATAAATTGTATACAAGTGTTCTAATTTCTCCAAATTCTCTCTGTCATTTATTTTGTTTTTGATATAGGCTATACTAACAGGTATGAGGTGATATTACATTAGGGATTTGATTTGCATTTCCTTGATGATTAGTGATGTTGAATATCTTTTCATATACCTATTAGCCTTTCATGTGTCATCTTTGGACAAGTGTCTATTCCAGTCCTTTGTTGATTTAATCAAATCATTTGCTTTTTTTTGTTGTTTTTTGTTTTTTGGTGTTTTTTTTGTTATTGAGTTGCAGTGCCTTATATATTTTGGATATTAATCTTATATAAAATATGTGGTTTGTAAATTTTTTTTTCCCATTCTGAGGTCGCGTTTGCACTCTGGTTATTTCCTTTGTTATACAGAAGATTAGTATGATGTAATCCCACCAGCCCATCTTTTATTCTGTTCCTGTACTTTTGATTTTATATCCAAGAAATCAATGCCAAGACCAATGACATTAGTTTTGTTCCTATGTTTTCTCCTAGGAATTTTACAGATTCAGATCTTATGTTTAAGTCTTTCATGCATTTCAAGGATTGTGTGTGTGTGTGTGTGTGTGTGTGTGTGTGTGTGGTGTAAAATGAGGGTTCGATGTCATTCTTTTGAATGTGGATCTCCAGTTTTCCTAACGTCATTTGTTGAAGAGACTATCCATTCCTCATGGGATATTCTTGGCAATTTTGTTGAAAATCAGTTGACCATATATGTGTGGATTTATCTCTGGGGTCTCTATTCTTTTCTATTGGCCTATCTATCTGTCTTTATGGTAGGCCATACTGTTTTAGTTGTTGTGGGCTTGTAATACGTTTTGAAATCAGGAAGCGTGAGACCTCCAATTTGTTCTCTTTCTCAACATTGTTTTGGCTCTTGGGGTCTTTTGTGGCTACATATGAATTGTAGAAGTATCGTTTATATTTTTGTAAAAAATTCCATTGTGATTTTGATGGGGATTGCATTGAATCTGTAGATCTGTTTGGACATTTTAAGAATACTAAGTCTTCTAGTCCATGAACATAGGTGTTTCAATATATTTGTATTTCAGCAATGTTTTTTAGTTTACAGTGTATAAATCTTTCACCTGTTTGGTTAAATTACTTCCTAAGTATTTTATTCTGTTTGATGTTACTGTGAATTGATTTTTTTTTTCTAATTTTCTTTTTGGATTCTTCATTGTTAGTACATGAAAACAAAACTGAATTTTGTATG
Organism: Panthera tigris; assembly: GCF_018350195.1. Classification (NCBI taxonomy): domain Eukaryota; kingdom Metazoa; phylum Chordata; class Mammalia; order Carnivora; family Felidae; genus Panthera; species Panthera tigris. The sequence continues at coordinate 171,571,229 of NC_056667.1, forward strand.
TTGGTATCATATCCTGTCACTTTATTGAATTCATTTCTTAATTCTAACAAGGTTTTTTGGGTGCATTCTTTAGGGTTTTCTTTACAGAAGATCACATCATCTTCAAACAATAAAGAAGGAAAGAAAAGAAACAAGAGATGAAGAAAAATAAAACAAAAAGAGGAAGAAAAAAAAAGGAAAGAGAAATAGACAAAGGAAAAGAGAAAGAAAGAGAGATATAAAGAGGCTAACTATTTAACTTCCTGGTCCCAGTTTCCATGTATATTAAAAAAAGGATCATAATCCTTATTTTGCCGTCTTGTTTTACAAACAATAATAAGAATACTATTAATAACATCTCACATTGTAAGAGTGTTTTGCTATAGAAAAACAAGTATGCAGCAGATATCAAAAGATCTTTACTTTATTACTGTCCATCTATGTCACTGGACCTCAAGCAGAAATATGTGTTCAAAAGGTGTAAGAGTTTTCAAATTATATCCCAAACTCATCTAATACACCAAAATGAAAGGGTGTTAAACATAGTTTCAAAAAGTTTCCACAAAAGTTCTGTTATATTTTCCTGTCCAACTCTCCTAAATACCTGAAAAAGCAATTAAATTAGACATTATAATCATACATGCATTTGTGAAATTGATGAAAACACTATCCATGTAATATTTCTTTTATAAAAATATATAATTTAAAGCTAGAATTATAACTTTTCTAGGTTTTATATTTTTGGAAGCAGGAAGAGGAGAGAGAAGGAATATTTTTGGTGGAGTGAAATTCTTGATACCTGCCTCTTAAATTTTTCAAAAGTCGAGAGTAATATATTCCAAAAGTAAACAAAAATAATATTTAGTAATTATATGTAAGAACCTCAGATATATTTTATAATTACTTCATAAAAGTAGTATTTCCAGGCAGATATCTTTAAAAATAAGATATCATGCATTTATTTCAGCAATGGCAATGATAAATCTTCTTTATGTATTTGTGACCCCATAATCAGCAGGAAATGACCATTTATAAATATTATATACTGATAAATAAAAAGCTTAATATGCACATATAATTCAATCTGTGTACGTGCTTGCAACCTTGGAGCAAAATTTTATTAGTTTATACTAATACAAAAACTAAAGGAAATAATTATGAAAGTGGTAATATGATACTGCCATCTTATGGCTAAATCTTCATAAGAAAAGAAGGTTGATTAATTGTTTTACAAGTTCAGTTGTCAAATTTAAAAATCCGCTTTTTGCTTTTAGACAATTGTCCTGTTTTACTTTATTTATAGAGTACTCTTGAGCCACATATTTGACACTAAATAAGATGTAAACATTATTTTCTAATAAAAAAACCCCAAAATGTTATATTTGAGTTAAAAAGATACTAAGCATGTGTAGTTCTGTATGTTTTCATTATTCACTTAATACTTATATTTCTCAACATCTTGTATCTTAATTTTAAAAATCTGAATCTTTGATATATTTTTATATTAAACAATTACATCAGGTTCTTATTTTTAAGGACTATGTTCAAAGGTAGATTCAGAGGTGGTAAGTTGTTTTTAGCAAACAATTGTATTTATTCTCATACCTTCATATTTCAAGATTCAGCTAGACAAATTTCAGATATTTGTAGATGGAATAGTAAAAAGAGGATTTCCACAAACCCAGAATTAGGCAAAGCAGTTTACATAGTATGGAGAAGGTATGTTAATTGGCTCTGTGACGAATGACCTAGTGAAGTATATATATTTATCACCCAACAAGTGATAGTTCAATAAAGCAAATAATACTGATGAGGTCAGGCCAAGCCAGTCAAAATGAGCAAATCATGTAACTTAAAATATATGAACAATATTCAGAGTTTGAAAATTTTAAGTAATCACCAGAAATTTTGGAGCCCAGACCTAACAACTATTTTTTTAAGTTTATTTATACTGAGACAGAAAGCAGACAGAGTACATGCTAGCATGAGTTGGGGAAGGGCAGAGAGAGAGGAAGAGAGAGAATCCCAAGCAAGTTCAGCACTGTCAGTGCAGAACCTGATGCAGGACTTTATCTCAAGAACCATAAGATATGACCTGGACTAAAGGCACTCCTCTAACAGCTCTTTTTGCAAACGCTTTCATCTAATCAGCAGTTATAAAATAGACTTCCTTTCATATTTCCCAACAAAACAACAAAACTTTAACTGATAGTCCAATTCATTCTCATGATTTAGTTCTTAATGTTGGTGTTTCATTTTTTTAATAGCTGTATTGAGATATAATTCACATGCTGTAAAATCCATCTACTTAAAGCGTAAATTTTAGGGTTTCAGTATTTTTACAGTTAGGCACACATCATTGCAATCTAACTTTAGAACATTTTCATCATCTCCAAAGAAACAGCAGATTGAGTAGTAATCATTCTTCATTCCCTCCCTCCCTACACCACAGGCCTTAGGAAACCAGTAATTACTTCCCATTCCTATAGATTTGCTCATTCTGGATATTTTGTATAAATGGCATCACACAATACATAGATTTTTGTGACTGGCTTCTTTCACTTAGCATAATGTTTTCATGGTTCACCCTTGTGGCACGAATTACTACCTCATTTCTTTTTACGGTCAAGTATTATTCCACTGTATGGATGTATCACATGTTACTTACCCATTCAAAGTTCGATGAACATTTGGAATGTTTCCATCTTTTTTTTTTTTTTTTTTTTGCTATTACAAATAATGCTGTTATAAACTTCACTTAAAAGCCTCTGTGTGGGCATAGGTTTTCATTTGTATACATGTAACAATATTTCTGGGTCATGTGGTAATCTTACATTTAACATTTTAGGGAAATGCCAAATTATTTTTGAAAGCAGCTGTACCATTTTAAATTCCGACCAGCAATAGATGAGGATTTCAAATTCTCCACATTCTCATCAATAATCATTAATTTTTGTGGTTTTGGTTATAGCACTTCATTGTGGATACAAAGTGGTCTCTAATTGTAGTTTTGTTTGCAAAACTAATGACTAATGATACTATATTTTCATGTGCTTATTGATCATTTGTATTGCTTTTCTAAAGAAATTTGTTAATTCAAATAATTTAACTACGATCCACGATATTTTGCATGATTTTTTTTCTAAATTTATTGAAATTTGTTTTGTGGTCTATGTACGGTCTATCCTGGAGAGTGTTCCACGTGCATTTGAAAAGAACATATATTCTACTTTGTTGGATGAAACGCTGTATACATGTCTAGTGAACTTTTACAGTTGTGCAATTTTTATATTTACCTACTGATCTTCTTCTGTCTAGATATTCTATATTTTATTGATATTGTGATATTGAAAACTCCAACTATTATTGTAGAACTATGTGTTCTTCTTTGCAGTTCTGTGCATAATTGTTTCATATATTTTGGGACTCTGTTATTTGGTGGATATATGTTTATAATTCTTTCTTCTTGATGAATTTACCCTTCTATCAATATGCAATGTTAGGCTTGGACTCTTGGAACTGTTTTTTACTTAAAATCCATAGTCTCACAGTATATCCACTCCTGATCTCTTTGTCACGATTTTCATGGAATATCTCTTCCATCTTTTCTTTTTAACTTATTTGTGCCTTGAATATGAAGTTAGCCTCTTGGAGATAGGATGTAGTTGGATAGTTTTTTTAAATCCATTCTGTCAATCTCTACCTTTTGGTCTGACAACTTAATCTATTTACATGTAATTGATCTAAATAAATATTTTTACATTTATTTGCTATAAAGAAAGAATTTCTGTCATTTTGATATTTGTTTTCTACGTGTCTTTCAGCTTTTTTCCTTCCTTTTCTCCATTACTGTCTTCTATATAAAAAGTTTTTGTGATACCCTATTTAGTTTCCCTCTGGTTTCACTTGGTGTCATTTTCAGGCATTTTCTTAGTAAATAATACAGAGATTAGGATTAACATCCTAAATTTATTACAACCTAGTATTAATTTATAGCTACTTAGCTTCAACAGCATACAAAATTCTCCTATGCAGTTCAATTTCCCCCTTACTTTGTTAGAGTCACAAAATCCATCCTAATGTCTTAGGTGACATTGACATAGATTTATAATTATTTGCCTTTTAAATAATGTAGGAAATAAAAATAGGGGTTACAAATAAAAAACACAACAGTAGCTTTTATATTTACCTATATACTTATTTCATTTGGATTCTTCACTTCTTTGTATTGTTTTGAGTTACTAGCTAGTGTCCTTCCATTTCAGCCTGTAAGACTGATTAGCGTTTCTTGCAGAGTAGGTCTATTAGTACTGAATTCTCTCAGCTTTTGTTTATCGAGGGATGCCTTAATTTCTTTTTCATTTCTAAAGGACAGTTTTGTAACATGTAGAATTCTAGGTCAACAATATTTTCTTCTACTACTACTTAAAAAACATCATTCATGGGGTGCCTGGGTGGGGCAACTGTATCTTGATTTCAGCTCAGGTCATGATCTCATAGTTCATGAGATCGAGCCTCACATCAGGCTCTGTGCTGAGAGTGTAAGAACTGCTTGAGATTTTCTCTTTCCCTCTTTCTCTGCCCCTACCCTACTCTCTTGCACTCTTTCTCTCTCTCAAAATAAATAAACCTAAAAGAAAGTCATTCACTCCCTTCTGGTTGCCATGGTTTATAACAAGTTATCTGCTATTAATCCTATACCCTATACATAAGGAGTCACTTTTCTCTTGCTGCTTTCCAAGATTTAGTCTTTCAAAAATTTGATTGTAATGTGTCTTTGTGTGTATTTCTTTGTGTTTATTTTTCTGATTTGTTGAGTTTCTTGATTGTGCACATGTCTTTTACAAAATTTGAAAAGTTTCAGTCATTATATCTTCAAATATTCTTTCTGTACCATTCTAATTTTGTTTTACATCTGGGATTCCCTTTATTACACGTATATGTTGGCATGCTTAATGATAATCTATGGGTCTCTTAGGCTCTGTTTAGTTTTCTCCATTTTTTTAATTTTTTTTGCTCCTCAGAAAGAATAACTTCAATGGATCTATCCTAAATTTCATTGATCCTATCTTCTGCATGCTTACATCTGATACTGAGATGCTTTAGTGAATCTTTCATTTCAATTATTATCATTTTAAGTCTTGAATTAGTTTGTTCTTTTTTTATAATTTCCACCTCTTTATTGACATTCTCATTTTGTTGATACATCACTCTCTTTATTTCCTTTTGTTCTTATCCATGGTTTCCTTTAGCACTTTGAACACATTTAATACAGTCAATATGAATTATTATTTTTTTGAATTTTTCAATGTTTATTTATTTTTGAGAGAGATAGAGAATGAGCACAAGTGAGGGAGGGGCAGAGAGAAGGAGACAGGGGATATGAAGCAAGTTCTGTGCTATGAGTACAGAGCCCAATGCAGGGCTTGAACTCACCAATCAAAAGATCATGACCTGAGACAAAATCAAGAATTGGCCAATTAACCGACTGAGCCACTAGGGTGCCCCTAAATTCTTTATTTAATAAATTCAATGTTTGTGTTTCCTCAAGGACAATTTTTCTTAATATTTTTTTTTGTAAATAGGCTATACGTTCTTGGTTTTTTAAAACACACTTTGTAATATTTTGTTAAAAAGAAGTAGATTTTTTGAATATTGTTATGTAGTAACTCTGAAAATCAGATTCTTCCTCTTCCTCAGAGAATTCATTCATTTCTCTAGCTGTTGTTTACGGACTCTTCAAAACTAATTTCATCCTCTATAATCTACATTCTATGACCGAGACCACACAGTGAATTGTTATTTCAGCTATTGTATTTTTCAGTTCTGTTATTTCCATTTCTTTTTTAATATATAATTTCTATTTCTTTTGTGAGAATTTGTTTTTTTTAATTATTTAACATTTATTTATTTATTTTTTTTTTTTTTTGACAGAAAGAGATACAGAATGCAAGTGGGGAAGGGGCAGAGAGACACAGAATCTGATGCAGGCTCCAGGCTCTGAGCTGTCAGTACACAGCCTGACATGGGACTCAAACCCACGAACCAGGGAATCATGACCTGAGCTGAAGTTGGACATTTAACCAACTGAGCCACCCAGGTGCCCCAAGATATTTCTATGTTTTAATTTACTTCAAGAAAATCCATAATTGTTTATTGAAGCATTTTTAAAATAGTTGCTTTAAAATACTTGTAAGAATTCCAACATCTGATTCATATAAGTGTTGGCATCTATCGATTGTCTTCTGTCATTCATGCTGTCATTTTCCTGGTTCTTGGTGTAATGAGTGATCTTCAATTATATGCTGAATATTTTACACATTATATTATGAGACTCTGATTCTCACTTAATCTTTTTTAGTGGGACATCGTTGTGGTGAGTTGTAACACAGGTGCCTGCTGGGTGTATATATTCAACTTCCCTTCAGGCCTTACCGACTTCACCTCAACAAAAGTGGGCAACTGATCCACACTGCTTCATAGCAGATGGGTAAGATGAGGTTCAGCTCTCCTTGGGCCAGGCTGATATCTTCCTGGTGAAAGGGGACACTGACTCATATCATTTCATTGCCTCCTAGGAGGGGTAAAATATCACCATTAACAAGGAAGGTGGAAGTGGAAGGCTCACTCACATTGCTTTGTTGCTGCAGGTTGGAGGCAGAAACTCTTGTGTCCCAGCTAACACCAGGAGAGAATTTGGGAGAAATAGAATGCCAACTAGACCTTACTCCCTCCACATCTTTCTGTTTCATTGATTCTGGTTGGTTGTGGAAGCTCAGTTACCCACTGGATCCCAGTGATACCAAGAGGACTAGAGCATCGACCATCCCACCTTGAAGAACTTTGTTCTGCTTCATTGATGCCAAATAGGTGTGAAGAATAGCTTGCCGCTTGACTCACTGACACTACCTCCAGGGTTGATTACTCCACCTGCACCTTCAATAAACATTACCTTTATACCAGCAATATATCTAAATGTCTGGCACATCATGTTAATCTCCCTTTGTAATAGTCCAAAGGCATTCTACTACTCTTTGAATAAAATCCAGTCTTATTACTGCTTCATGAGACTTTTTCATTTGTTCCCCACTAATCTCTGCTTTATCTTTGGCTGCTTCCTTATTTCCTGCTTTTGGTCCAGTTATTCTGAGCAATTAGGGAGTCCTATGCTCCTGAGTGATTTTATGTAGCCTTGGGTATGAACTATTTTCAATGTGTGTGTGTATGTATATATGTATACATATATATATATATATATGTACATATATATGCATATGTATATATACACTATTTGTGGCCAATACTAATATTTATGTTCTGTTAGAAAAATATTTCCATGGCATTATCTTGAATTGGTCATCTTAATTAACAAACACATACAAAAAAAAAAAAAAACCCAGTAGCTTAAATTTCAAATTAGACAATCTATCACATCTTGGAATATCTCTAAAATTCAAACATGACATTTTTATAAGTAAACAGATAAATAAATGAATCAAATAAATTGCATCCATAATTACCTGTATTTCATAGAAAATTCTTTCAAAGAAAGAGTCAGTACTATACATACACAAGGGGACAGTGAGAATACCTCCCCTGGTACTGTTATACACATTATATGCTAAACACAAATACAGATAAAACCAAATGTAAAACATGCCACACAGGTATATCTGGTTGTCTACATATATTACCATCATGGCAAGTGAAAGTTCCCTTTACTGTCAAATTCGTTCCAGGTATTAAAAGTTGTTAGTGTCTCCAGTAGTCCTCACTGATCTAAAATTGGATGGCTTTTTAAATCTGTGCCACTCTTTGCTTGTGGGGTAATATACTAGTATTAATATAAAATTTCTACAAACAGAAGCTCATGTGTCATCTGATTAATAAATACTCTACCATTTACAAGGTCACATTATAGTGGAAATGAATGTAATTATGTAGATGAATAATATGATAATTTAACTTTTGGTCAAAGAGGACAAATTTAGAACAGCTGGATTTTCTGTTTTAAATTTCATATCAGTCAATTACAATACATTGATCTGAAAACAGATGGCATTGCAGTCAGGCAGAATTCTCCAGCACTGGGTGTTAACATTCAGGAATTTCATCAATGTAGAGTGCCACCCATAAAGTAAATCTTGTATTATATTTACCACTGTGCTATTACACAATGAGGTGGTTGTCATCTTTTATTAAAATTAGCTTGATTCTCTTTTGTTGACTGATAAGGCATTATATTTGTAAACCATTTTTTATCCTAAGTGTCACATTCCCTGAAGATAAGGAATAGTCAAGTTTTCAGTGGCTTTTGTTTTGTTTGTGTTTATTTTTGTTTTTGTTTTTTTCTGCCATATGGCAATTAAATGGTCAGATTATTTGGATAAGCACTGAAACATCTGTTCTCAGTATTGTTCTGCTTTCAACTATTTAGCTTGTTAGTAAATAGAGAAAAGCTCTCTTATCTATGAGGTATCTCTCATAGTTAAGATAAGGTTACATTTTGTAGGAATAAGCAAAAAGAGTTGGTTGCACACATATTAAAAATGTATAGATTCATTTTACAAAATTTTCATATCAAACTCTAGATGGTCATTGAAATACACTTCTTTATACAAAATGACCATTGATCTTTTTATTGCCTATGGAATGTTAATGCTAAAGTATAACATATTATATTCATTGTAAGCAAATTAATTCTAAAAATGATACACATATATACTACAACAAAGCCACAGGAAGCAGAATTATACTGATTCTACCACTTAAAAATCAAGTATAATGTAAGAAAACAAGCACAAATTGAGACAAATGATTAAGCAAGGAATATTGGCAAAACACTTATAAGACAGTTCAAGATATAACTCTCCATATCACAGAGGCATAGGTACAAACAAAACAGAAAAAAATTGAAATTACTGGAGAATTATGATTCCATCAAAATAGATTATTTCTTCTAAACCCTCCACTGTACAACTAAAACATCCTGGTCACAAATAAGCATAGGAATACTATGATAGGTAGAAAGAAGGAAGTCAACCTACAGACTTCAGGACATGATGAATAACACAATGGTGAGTTCTTTGGGTTTCCTTATTGTTTCCCATGTATCCTGATAAAAAATTACAGCACCCACAACATAACATTAACACTTCTAGATGATAATACAGGAGAAAACCTACAAAGATTGTTTTTCAAATGGAACACAAAGAGGATTAGTCATAAAGGAAAAATAATATTTCTGATCACCAAAAAATAGTACTGGGGTGATACAGAAAACTACAAACTTTGACAAGATATTTATAGATCATACAAAGCATATATGACTTGTACCTGGAATATATATCACATTACTATTTTCAAAAGAAATTGCATAACCAGTAAATAAATTGAGTCAGTAATCAAAAATCTTTCAACAAACAAGAGTCCAGGGCTGGATGGCTTCCTAGGGGAATTCTACCAAACACTTAAAGAGGAGTTAAGACCTATTGTTTTGAACCTGTTCCAATAAAATGAAATGGAAGGAAAACTTCCAAACTTATTCTATGAAGCCAGCATTACCTTGATTCCAAAACCAGACAAAAAACCCACTAAAAAGACAAATTCCCCTGATGAATATGGATGTAAATATTCTCAACAAGATACTAGCAAATTGAATCCAACAATACATTAAAAGAATTATTCACCACAATCAAGTGGGATTTATTCCTGGGATACAGGGGTGGTTCAAGATCTACAAATCAATCAATGTGATCCATCACATTAATAAAACAAAGGATAAGAACCACATGATCCTCTCAATAGATGCAGAAAAAGCACTTGACAAAATATATCATTGTTTTTGGAAAAAAAAAAAGCTCAAGAAAGTAGGGATAGAAGGAACATACTTCAACATCATGAAGGCTATATACAAAAGACCCACAGTTAATATCATCCTCAAAGGGGAAAAACTGAGAGCTTTCCCCCTAAGGTCAGGAACAAAACAGGGATTTCCACTCTCACCACTGTTGTTCAACATAGTACTGTAAGCTCTAGCCTCAGCAATCAGACAACAATAAGACAATAAAAGGCATCCAAATCAGCAAAGAAGTCAAACTTCTACTCTTCACAGATGACATGACATTTCACATGGAAAAGCCACAAGACACCACTACAAAATTGCTAGACCTGATACATGAATTCAGCAAAGTAGCAGGACATAAAATCAATGTACAAAAATTGATTGCATTTCTATACACCCATATCAAAGCAGCAGAAAGAGAAATCAAGGAATCAATCCCATTTACAACTGCACCAAAAACCATAAAATACCTAGGAATAAACCTAACCAAAGAGGTAAAAGATCTGTAGGCTGAAAACTATAGAAAGCTTATGAAAGAAATTGAAGAAACAAAGAAATGGAAAAACATTTCATACTTATGGATTGGAAGAACAAATATTGTTAAAATGTCTATACTAACCAGAGCAATCTACACATTTAATGCCATGGCTATCAAAATAACATCAGCATTCTTCACAGAGCTAGAACAAACAATTCCAAGTTTTTTTGTGGAACCACAAAAGACCCCAAAGAGCCAAAGCTGGAGGTATCACAATTCCGGACTTCAAGCTGTATGATTTGGATGGATACTGATGACAGACTTTGCTATAGCTAAAAACGAGAACTTTATTTTGGGTTCAACACCTGGTAGAAGTATACTCTAACATCATGAATATTTTCCTTCCTAAAGCAATTGCAACTGAATATCTGTAGCTTTCAATTAGTAATATAATTTCAATAAGAGAAAATTGATGTTATAGATAGATTGTACTGAACTAAAAGTAGCAATTGCCTAAAAGCTCTCACTGAAAGTTTTTTATAAAGGATCCCATATATAATTAAATTTCACAGTAAAAAGAAAAGCCTTTTAAATGCTTTTATTAGTGTAGTAACCATACATTTTTAAAAGGAATAGAATATGAAGCTTTGTAGCAACATTTGTTTTTATCCTACTCAACAGCATTGTCAAATTATAGTTAATGACCCATTTTGAATCCCTCAAATTGTAGAGTTAACGATATGAGTTAATGTGTTCCATTACCTTTTTAACATTCCTTAAGTAGTTTTTCTAAGGTTTTTTAAGAAAAAATATGTTTCAGTCACATCAAAAGTGATGTTCAACTTTTTGAGATATGAAGGATTGCTTTTCTAATTTTATTTCTTTTGCAATAGATGTTAACATATTGATAAAGCAACATCTATAAACATATCGTCTGATGTAAGTCAGGTAAAGTTTATGTTTAAGAAAAAATCAAAATATCACATTTTGGAAATAAGAAATAGTTTAAGATAGGAAGTGATGTTATATTTATATTCACCTCAATTATCCACTCCATTTAAGTAAGTATTAAGTTTATACTAATACAACAGTTTTCTATTCCCATAGTGCTTCCTATTTCATATGAGGTCTTTCTGTATTTTCCTATAATTATCTGCAACTTGACAGAATCATGCATTCACAGGCATTGATTCATATTTGAAGGAAATACCTTAGAGATAGAAGTTTGCTTTATGGACTTTAGCTAATAGGAAGCTCTTCATGGATGCTTCTTCCTGGAAGTGTATTGGCAGCTGCTTGGATATATAAATTCCAAAACTTACAATACATTACCCTCATGTGTCTACAGGATAAGAAAAGGGAAGAATTGATTAATAAAAGTTAGGTAACACTGAATATTGTCATCATGACATATACAAACATATATAACTATAACAGCTATACAATAAGCAAAGTTATTTCTAATTATTTAGGGTTATAGGGTATGATGTTCTTTCTTCCTTTATTCAATACATGCTACAGTCTTAGAAAATTTTGGTGAGGTGATGGATGTGTTCATTAACTTGACTGTGATAATTATTTCACAATGTATATGTATACTAAATCATCATATTGCACACCTTTAAAAAACACATCTAAGGGCACCCAGGTGGCTCAGTTAGTTGCGCGGCTGACTTCTGCTCAGGTCATGATCACACTGCTCGTGGGTTCAAGCCCCACATCAGGCTCTGTGCTGACAGCTCGGAGCCTGGAGAGTGCTTTGGATTCTGTGTCTCCCTCTCTTTCTGACCCTCCCCCGTTCATGCTCTGTCTCTCTCTGTCTCAAAAATAAATAAACATTAAAAAATATATACACAAATAAATGTTTACTATCTACAATTATCAAGGTATTTATCTGGAGTGATATTTATCTGAGGTGATTTAAAAAATTGAAAAACTTTCAAAGTCTGTGAGTATTTTATTTTTATTTTTTAAATGTTTATTTATTTTTGAGAGACAGATTAAGCGGGGGAGGGGCAGAGAGAAAGGGAGAGACAGAATCCCAAGCAGGCTCCACGTTGTCAGCCCAGAGTCCCATGTGGCGCTTAAACTCATGAACTATGAGATCATGACCTGAGCCGAAATCACGAGTCAGTTGCTTAACTGACTAAGCCACACAGGCACTCTGTAGGTAAAGTTTTAAATGATGATATGATGCAATTATTGTTTTGTTTCCTTTTCTTCTGTGAATTTAAACTGTCAAATGTCTTTTGTTTCAACTGAGTAAAAAACTTTTCTGAACTGTTTAGAGACTGATATATAAAACATAATTGTGGTTATCGTAAAGGAGTAGATTGAAGAAATCTAAATATTCCTTTGCCATAAACATAAGAAATGCTAGATAAAGCCTAGCAAATGTATTCTAAGTTAAAATCTGATCCTGCCGTAAAGAAAAGGAAATTTCCAGTTTCTAGACATAATGTCAAAACTGAACCCTAGTGAGGAAAGTAGATGAGTTGAGGCTGCTCCGTGTGAGGTCTCAGGCCATGGGAGCACATATTCAAGAGGGTTACATCTCCATAAACCCAGGAGACTAGACTTATGCCCATGTTAGGAAATAAGATAGCTACTGATAAACCAGGAAATCTCAACTAGTCTGTAAATCTGAAAAAATAAAACTGGAAAGAGAAATGCAGAGACTATTACAAACTTCTCTGTATCTACATAACCTGTGGGAAAAAAAACAAACAAAACAGAAGTTTCTGGGTTCACCCCAGACATACTCTGATCATCCCCAAGGCATGAAATTAACATAAAAATTGGTCATTGAAAAGAAAGGTCATTGGTTTTTTAACTAGTAATATGTCTGATGAAAGTAAACCAAAACCCACTGTGAAGGTACACTCCAAGTCTCAATTCAGACCACCACAGGCTTCTCCCAAATAAAGTCACCTCACAGGCAAAAATTACAAACACGTACAATAACAAGACCATATTAGCAAGAGGCATCAGAAACAATTAACAGTGTAATTTTACTCTTGAGTATTATTATTCTTATATTCATTGGTGAACAATCTGCTAGGAACAATAAAATAAATATTTCAAATAAAGACACATGAAGTAAGAGGCTTGAAATAAACGACAAATAAGAAAAAGACATCTGTGAAAGTGAACAGAGAATAAAAATGTAAAAATTTTAAATGAAAACACAAAAATATATTAAACAGAAGATATAAAAGTAATTACTGAATTAGAAGACATCTCAGATTACTTTCCAGAATAAAAAGAGATAAAAAGATCGAAGATGTGAAAGAGAAGTTAAAAGAAACAGAGGAATGGATACCCACACAACACCCCCACACACACACACACACACACGATAGGATTTCCTAAAAAATACAGTTATAATGAAGGAAACACAAATTGACAGAGATAAAATATACTAGAAATTAACACAAGACAAGATTTTCAATACAAAGAAGCATAACAGACTTCAAGAGGGAAAGGAATAAACGTGCACAACTGAACATATCTTAGTGAAATTTTGTAATACTAAAATTAAGAGATCTTAAAAAAATCATAGGCAGAAAATAGAATCAGGTCTATAGCAAACATGGCCAACATGAAGCCAACTGAATATCTTTATGTAAGACAAAATAATGTAAGACAAAAATAAAGATGTTTTCTATCAAAATGTGTCTATCACCGACAACTTTACAATAAAAACTACCTGTAATTAAAGAAATAGAGAATTAGGTATAGAACAAAGTGGAAGACAAGAATCATATAAAAGAAAAAAAGAAGTGGCTAAAGAAATGTCTAAAGCATGGGATATATAACACAAAAATAATTAAAAATTAAAAAATGTAAAAGTAAAGCAGAATGAAAATATTGAGCAGTATTTAACATATAAGAAGTGAGGATGATTACCAGTGTTTTCAAATTCTGACATCATTTAGAAAGAGGGGATATCTCCTGATTATTTTTATAAGTTAAAATTAAATATATACAAGAAAATTTTTAGAACAGGCTCTAAAAGAAGTAAAACAAAAATTTATAATTTCAGGTCATTAGAGGAGAAAAAAGATCTATCCAAAAGAAAACAAAAATTAGAATTACAAAAGTAAATAAAAAGCATTCTGGAGCATTTCTGATAGCAAAACCATGATATATGTATTCCTCAAATTCCCCAAAAGAGGTGGGGGGAGGGTGTCAAAGTCCATAAGGAGAGCAAAAGTAACACTTATCAACAGCATCATCATTAAAACTTGTTGGCAAGCTCCAGAATACATTGGGAGTAGCTAATGTGCTGCCACCGCCTCAAGACGGGTGCGGGACCATCAAGTGTTTAGTATACTAACTAATAGCACACAGTTTTAGGAACAGAACCCGGAGAGCAACAACAACAAAAAAACCCATAAGAGGAATAGCACTAAACTTTGTGATAATCTCAGCAAGCAAATCCAAGATCAGCAAAAAGCCAAGAAGACTAAATATTAACCTAAATGTTGCATTATTCAATGTTATGCCCTTTATTTTTGCTTATATCTTTAATAGATATATAATCATAGAGCATGTACAATTATGTATCCTATTTTCTCACTTAGCTTTCTTCTAAAATTTTTTCATATTGTGGGGCAACGGGGTGGCTCATTTGCTTAAGTGACCAACTTTGGCTCAGGTCATGATCTCACGGTTCATGTGTTCAAGCCCCGCATCAGGCTCTGTGCTAAGAGCTCAGAGACCAGAGCCTGCTTCAGCTTCTGTGTCTCCCTCTCTCTCTGCCCCTACCCTGCTTATGCTCTGTCTCTCTCAAAAATAAACATTAAAAAAAATTAAAATTTTTTCATATTGTTGCATAATTTGAATGATTATTTTAATAATTAGTTGTTCACTGTTTGTTTTCTTTTTACCAAAATACACATATATATGACTTCAGTGATTCTGTATAGATACTTTCTTTCTGTTTAGATACAAGAGGAGCCCCATTTATTTTGATAATAAAAGACGGCATAATTAAGTATCAATACAATGGTTACTGAAGCATTCTCATTAAATTATGCTCGTGTGTGAAAAGACAAATGCCATATGATTTCAGTCATATGTGGAATTTAAGAAAAATTTTTAAAAAGCAAAGAAAAAAAAGAGAGAGAGAGAAACACAAACCAAGAAATAGATTCCTAGCTATAGAGAACAAACTGATGGTTACCAGAGGGTAGGTGGGTAGATCGATGGATAAAATAGGCAACAGGAATTAAGGAGGGCACTTGATAAATAGTGGTTAATGTATGGAATTACTGAATCACTATATTATAACCTGAAACTAATAGTAATACTGTATGTTAACCACACTGGAATTAAAATAAAACTTTTAAAAAATAATAAAAAAATATGCTCATGTCGGAATTGTTAATATACATGTGCTGGGAAATTCTCTTGCCAAATGGAGAAAATGAAAATGTACATGAGGTACTCACTATGATGTACTAAGGTATGAGAAAGAAAGAGAGAGAGAGAGATGACCAGGATCTATCACAACAAAAACTTATAGTCTAGTCAGAGAAGCAAGCATAGCAATTATTCTAATACAGGTAAAAAGTATGTCAACCAGTATTCATACTCAACAGTAGTACTTGAAGGAACCTCATAAAGTTGTGTATTTCTTGAATAAGGAAATAAATAAGTAGGAGAGGGCAATGGATTAGTGTGAGATGAGGCTGAAGAATTAGACCAGAGAAGGACATGCTCAGGATCTGCTAAAATCTTGCCATTTATTCCTAGGAGATAAAAGTATGCAAATTATGTTAATTAAAAGAGAGCAAGATTACCTTTTCTTAGTCTCATTCTTTTCATAGTTGGTATTGCTATACTGATATATAATAGTATAGTAAAATATGTATATAATTTATAAAAATACAAATGTAAGTACCAGAAAACTTAATATATTTTTACTAACATGGTAAATTTACTAACACGGTAAAGGTTTGAGCCACATTGTTTTAGAGGAAGAATTTTAGAAATGGAGATGTGAGATAGAAGGCTGTTAAGAGGTTAGAGTAATACTCTGGAGATGATTTCAGGCTAAGGAAAGACTTTTTCGAGTCATCTTGCCAGGCCTTGGACTCCATAATTTGTCCCGGCTGGCCCCAACTATGGTATAACTCATGATACTTGGTGATTTGGCATCACCTATAGTACCTCTGCATTCACAGATTAAACACTGACATAGCTGCTTGTAAATTTAGGTTATTTTGGCAATGCTTTCTGCATTCTGCTGTCTCCAAGTCTGTCAGCCCACACACAACTACTTACATCACTCCTTTCTTTGTGCCCTATGGCCAAAAGAAATTTGAAGGACTATGTTCTTTCTTCCTAAAAAGTCAATGATGTGCCACACAGTTGAAGACAGTAAGCCGGAAAAAGCTCTCTCCATCTTCTTAGATGTAAAGAAACTATCTGGAGCTTTTTATGGGCTTCCAAGATTTTGGCCTGAGAGGGAGAAGGGTGGTGTTAGCTGAGGGAAACTTTCATTCTGTCAGGGATATACAGAGAAGCAATTGTCAACGGGCAGACTTAAAAACAAAAAAAAAAACCAAAAAACAAAAAAAATCATATGGTGCCCACTTACAGGGACTTACAATGTTTTAATCAAGTTGTACTACAATTTCAACTTCATAAAAGCCTGTGACCTGTGGCAGTTGTGTCACTGCAGCAACCATGAGCAAACAACAGATGACCTTTCAGCCCTTCCACAAACCTACAGTGAAAAATGAAAGCATTCACTCTAATGTGATACACAAAGATAATGTTCAACTGTATAATCCAACAAAATCAGAATCTATCACAAATGTCTCCATCATCTGAGGATTAAACTTGTCACAGATATTTCAGTAGGTCACAGGGTCCAGAATATATTTATAATAGAACCTATTCTTTTATTTCTCAATTTCACTTCCTAATAGTGTTTTTTTTGAGGATGTCAAGAAGTAATTTAGATTTTAACCGTGAGGTCAAAAGGATCAAGAGATTTTTTTGTTTTTGTTTTTGTTTTCTGAGTTGCAGAGAGTTCACTGACATTTGTATGTTTTAAAATAGAACTCATCTTGCAATATACTTTTCCATAAAATAATAATACTTTTCCAATAATAATAATAATAGTAATAATAATAATAATTATTATTATTTGCAGTAAATCAAAGTGCAGTTAGGAAGAGTAGGTTTATTTTGTTAGTGAAGTAAACTTATAGTCTTGAGAAAATATTTCAAAGGCCACCAAATTTCAAAATTATCTCCTGCCGTAATAGTATGTTCAAACGTGATTTTATAATCAAGTTCTTCTTAAAAAAATAAACAAAGTGGAATGAGAATAATAATTTTTTGTAAATTACACTTTAAAAATGTCTTTATGTTACATGCTAGGACAGAAATAACATTAGGGAAAACTTTAGAAACACAGTAGTTTATAATTTCTCATCTCTTTTGGACTTTATACAAAATCAACAATATAAAAACTAAGAATTAGCGAGGGAGCAAGCCATTTGTTGATTTAACAAGTATTTATTGAATGATATTGTGCAATAGGCTCTGTTCTCCGTGCTAAAAGACAATGCAAACACAACAGATGGAGCTATGACCTCATTTGTTTATAGCAAACAATGTAGCAGGATTCTCACACATGGAGAGTCCTGACATGGAAGCTTTTCTTCCCAAGAAGCAACTTTATTCCTGCCGGCACTGCTCAGTTGGGTGAGAACTGAGCCCTGATTGCCACATCGTTTTTCATATATTTTTTACTTCTTTGTCTCCCATATATGGTAGCACACACAAACATGCAGTCTGATTAAGTGGTCTCATGTTACAAGGTCATGAGGGATGTTGTCACGTATGTGCACAGCCAGGTTACCTTGAGGCTTTTTGTTTTGTTTTGTTTTGTTTCTTTCCTTAGGGAGGGGACCCTACCACAACAATAAACACATCTATAGATAAAAAAATAAAATCATCAGAGAACGATATTTTAAACTTTCAATTTACAGCTAATACGAATCAAGTGCCTACAATGTTCAGGTTGATGTCATAGGGGCTTTTAACTATATGTACAATAATAATACGGAGTCTGATGATTTCAGATGGACAGATGAAGAAAACAAGGTATAGTCACAATGCTAGTCAGTGGTTGAGTCAGTTTTAAAACCTTCTCTTGTTTTGGGGCATCTGGGTGGCTTAATCCATTGGTCTTCTGACTTCAGCTCAGGTCATGATCTCACGGTTTGTGGATTTGAGCCCCACGTCAGGCTCTGTGCTGACATCTCAGACCCTGGATCCTGCTTCAAATTCTGTGCCTCTCTCTACTGCTCCCTTACTCACAGTCTGTCTCTCTCTCTCTCTCAAAAATAAATAAACATTAAAAAAAAATTTTAAAAAAACCCTTCTCTTGATTCTCTAAAGCCTATGTGTGCTCTTTCAGTGTTCCTCATGCCTCTACTCTCCAAAATTAGCAATTTTCTTAATAAAGATTAGTTGCCGAGTAGATGAAGTAGTTATTTCTAGAGTTGTTTTCAGGTTGAGGCCTTTGACAGTGACTTTTAAAAAACAATAAAAAAGTAGTTAGCATTTTTCAGTAGCTGAGGAGATGAAGGGTAAGAGATGTTTTCTTGAAAAATTCCCTAAATCTCCAGAAATGAAACATCTTTCTCACTATGGTCTTTTGCTACTGCTAAAGATTGTTCATACCTGGATGGCAGAAAAAGAATGGGCTTTAAAAAAAAAAAAGGTGTTCCAAAAGACTGTTATTTGTGCCAACACAGAAGTCATGCAGGTAATCCTCTGTGACCAAAATGCATCACACTGTAGACCAGAGGTGAATCACCACCAGTGATCCCTGGTGAAAAATAAAACTACTCTACCCCAGCCCAGAGTTGTAAGGGATCTCGATGTAAGGGACCTTATGGAATATACTTAGTAGATTTCTGGCTGTCTTATATGAATATGAATTATACAAAAAGGAGAAAGTATCATTGTTTTCCTTTTCTTAATCACATCTCTTTATGAATCAGAGTTTATATACATGAGAAAAGCACTGCTAACAAATAGAATGAACACCTGTGGTTTTGATGCTAGATGAGCAGTGATGGCTGAAACATAATTCTGACCTTGTAGTCACTGTATGGAATATTGCAATATAATAGCAAGTAAGGCATACAGAATTAATTAATTAATTAATAACTAAAACTATATAAAGGTAACTCAATTCAGGAATTCTACATAAAGGCTAAGTTCACCAATGAATAATCCGGCTAATTAATATAAACAAGTACGTCAAAACATAAACAACCAACCTACCCTGATTACAAGTGCTATCACTTTCTACCTCCTTCATTTTATAGAACGCAGACTTAGAAAATATAATCAGAAAAAAAAAATGGTTAAGTGGTTAAAAGAAAGATATAATAGATTTCACTTCACTCACACTCCATTTGTGGATTTTTAAAAATAGGCTTGACTCCAGACTGATATTCAGAATGTCTAGATCTTATGGAAATTGAAGACAATATGCACGTGAGAAGAACTTAATTTGATTAAATTTGTTTTTTTTTTCTTTCAAACAGAAATAAAACATACTTTTCCATGCTGTTTTACTTGATTTTCCTAGTCCAGGAATAATTGTATAACAGAAACAAGAGGAAAGCAATGCTTTAATTTCACATATCTGTTTATTGTAGACTTTAACTGTGTTACAAGACCTTTCAAATCTCAAATAGAGTGAAACAAATAAAACATTGGTGCTGGGTTCATTAGCATTTAATGAATAACAAATTAGCTTGCCTGGGCTAGTAATCTGAATT
This sequence comes from Panthera tigris, assembly GCF_018350195.1. NCBI lineage: Eukaryota > Metazoa > Chordata > Mammalia > Carnivora > Felidae > Panthera > Panthera tigris. The sequence continues at coordinate 171,591,351 of NC_056667.1, forward strand.
AGTCTTCCTCCTGAGTTTTTCATTTATGTTATCTTCTTTCATGCAAATTAAGGAACTACACAAACACAATTAGACGTGGCAGCTATCTCTGTAGCAAGTAAAAGGAAATGGGCTTTACAAAATGAATTACAGATATATTTCCTCTTCTACCAGCAACAATCAGACACTACAATGGAGGCAAATTTTAGACTTCTTTTCACCATCTCCTATCAGAGGGTTAGGGTGATACAAAGTAAATGTTTTTAAGAAAATAAATTAAGTTGTTTTCCCCATTCTATTTTACCTCATCAACAGCTGATTTCGTGAAGTCTTGGGGGAGAGGCACGTTAGAGAATTTCTGCTGAACCCAAGGTTTCACTCTTCCTAGAATCCACTACTGTCACCAGGCACAGGCAGTGAGCGTAACGGCACCGTTCCCACTTGCCCACTTGATTTGGCTTTATGCCCTCGGCAGCAGAAGTTGGGTTCTTTAAACAAAAATAAAATTTGATTCCAGTTCTTCAGCAATACTCTTTTCAGACATAAATAAAAAGTGACTGCCTCATGGCACAACTGGCTCCAGGTAAAACTGTAGAGTAAGCAAAATGTGTCTACAGTTGCTATAATATTGTTCCACTTCTGCAAAAACATGCCAGGCATTAAATTTACCTTAGTTGAACATTAACTCATTTTATGCATGCTAAATAATTTAAACTTCCCATAACCCTGTGAATTAAAATGAGCTAAATTTTAATTCAGAGAAGCTAAGAAAGTGGCAACAAATGACGGGGACAGTGCTTAAACACAAGTCTGAATAGCTCCGAAATTAGTGCTCTTCCGTTTTTACTCACGTTGCTTGCCAGAAAACTAGGTTTTTAACGATTTCTTGAACATGGTAATTTGGACTGAAGGCTCACCTCATGGGGTCCCATTCTTTAATTAGGTCAATACTATTGGGTCTACTTCTTGTTTTCTCCTTTAAGCCCAGCATGCCTATGACAGCCAACATTAAGCCCTTCATTGCTGTAGTTGCTCATTTTTAAGTACATGGTAGAAGTGGGTTATTATTTTAGTATCAAAGGGCATGGCTTCTGTGCTAAAATAGTTTGCAGATAGATGATGCATTTCTGGACAGTGTGATTAGCGCTAAGGTAAAGGTATGCAGGGAGGGCTGTGAAAAAGAATCTAATGTGCTTTCCCACAAGTTTCTGCAAATTTCTAAGGGAAAAACATTTGCAAGGTGATCTCTTATTCCAATGCTGTGAGTAACTCCATCTCTTTGTTCAGCACCTCACAAGTGTTATTTTTATTCAGTGACAAAAATGTGGAACTCAGCTCTTTTCTTTATATTACTATACACCAAATTAAACTAAACTAAATTAAAATAAAACAAAATTGCCAATCTAATTCTGTATGTGAAGCATTGTAACTGGGTAAAGAGAGGAGAAAGAGAAGAGTAAAATGAACATTATTCAAATATTGCACAGCTTTGTGCATAAGGGTTCTTCAACCATTCTTCTATGTTGTCCTTAGTATATCCCACTCTCTTCTCTCAATCTCCTCTTTCTTCTTTTTTCCCACCACCCCTAGAATTCCTTGTTAGTTCTGTCAGTTAGAAAGCTAACAATCTTGTGTGTGTGTGTCTATATTATGCACTCAGCTTTTTTTTATTTTTTTAATCTTTATTTTGGCGGGGGGGAGGGAGGGGCAGAGAGAGAGGGAGACACAGAATCTGAAGCAGGCTCCAGGCTCTGAGCTGTCAGCACAGAGCCCAATGTGGGGCTTGAACTCACGAACTGCAAGTTCATGACCTGAGCCGAAGTCGGACGCTGAACAGACTGAGCCACCCAGGCACCCCAATGCACTCAGCTTTTATATCTAGTGAGTATCAAGTGTATTTTCCTCCACACAAGTTCTTTCTACCTAACGGAAGCTTTGATGATAGTTCCTGAAGTTATGTAGTAGGTAAAGTCTCACAAAGGAGAGTATGAAAAACAAAGGACCAAGAGCAAATTTATAGAAGTTATTCATGTAAGCAGAATAAGATAGAAATAAGCTTATAAATAATGAGAAGGAATTTCCGGTGGGGTAGGTTTCTCAGAACCACAGGAGAGAAAAGCATAAGCAAATACTGTTAAATGCCAGAATGAGTAAACACTGTTAAATGCCAGAGATGAAGGACAAGAGAGAAAACAGGCCACTGCCTCTGGCAATGTGGCAATTTTTGCTGACTTCAGCAAGAAGAGTTTCAACATTATCTGAAGTTTTTCATTAAAAATAGATAAATAAATAAATAAATAAATAAATAAATAAATAAATAAATAAAAGCTTGGATAAATGTTTTAACATGAAAGGGAGCACCTGGGTGGCTGTTGCATCAGACTTCGGCTCAGGTCATGATCTCATGGTCTGTGAGTTTGAGCTCCACGTAAGGCTCTGTGCTGACAGCTCCGAGCCTGGAGCCTGCTTGGAGTTCATTAAAAAAAAAAAAAAAAAAAATTAAATGTTTTAACTTAAAAGTATCTTAGCATATAACTATTTTTTAATTTTTTTAAATGTTTATTTTTGAGAGAGAGACAGAGACAGAGACAGAGTACAAACTGAGAAGGGATAGAGAGAGGAGACACAGAATCTGAAGGAGGCTCCAGGCTCTGAGCTGTCAACAAAGAGCCAACACAGGGCTTGAACTCACAACTGCCTGGTGGCTCAGGCGGTTAAGCAACCGACTTTGGCTCAGGTCATGATCTCACGGTTCGTGAGTTCAAGCCCTGCATCAGGCTCTGTGCTGACAGCTTGGAGCCTAGAGCCTAATTCGGATTCTGTGCCTCCCTCTCTCTCTCTCTCTGCACCTCCCCAGCTCATGCTCGCACTCTGTCTCTGTCAACAATAAATAAACTTAAAAAAAAAAAATCCAAGCCATAATCAGACACTTAACCAACTGAGCCACCAGGCACCCCGACAATGTTACTATTTTTAAAGAGCTCCAGGTAGATCTATAGTTTTCTAAAGTTACATACCAGATAAGTGCACATACAATAACTCCCTTCATCTGAAATTAAAGAAATAATTTTTATTCCAGTATATAATTACAATTGCTATATTTTATGATAAAAATCTTACCTATAATTAAAGCAGAAAAAAACATAGAAAAATCCTAATCATAAATATAAATGAAAATAGGGAGCATTTATATGTGTTAAGAGGTAAGTTAGTAATATTCTTCACAATATAAACATGACATTCTTGTTTATCATACTTCATATTCTTTTTTTAAGTTTTATTTATTAATTTTGAGAGAAAGAGACAGAGACAGAGCACACAAGTAGGGAAGAGAAACAGGGAGAGAGAGAGACTCCCAAGCAGGATCCACACTGCCAGCACAGAGCCCCATGCAGGGCTGAAACCCACAAACCAAGAGATCATGACCTGAGCAGAAGTCAAGAACCAGATGCATAACCTACTGAGCCACTGAGATGTCCTTACTATACTCAAGCATATTTCTTAAGCATAATTATAAATGACCAAGGCATGCAAGTATCAGAGGCTTTGATAAAACAACTAGTTATGTATGCAAGTGTTTATGTGTGTGTGTGTGTGTGTGTGTGTGTGTGTGTGTGTGTGTGTGTGTGTGTGTGTATGTTTGTATACCTTTGAAGGTCAGGGAGAATGAGTACATCCAGAGGAGCGACTTTAGCCCTTCCCCAAAGTGCCTGAGACCTCTTTGCTTCTCCCCAGGAGGACTTACTCCTTTCTCATCCTAGTCCTGTAGGACTAGGATCTCCTACCCTGTTGTCTGGTCTCGCACAGGACCAGAGGGAAAAGCAGCCTACAGGGATTCTCTAGAAAGCACATCCTCCAGACTTGACCTATATATTGATTGGCACAAAGATCTGCTTGGACCAAGAGAAGAGAATTACTGAAATAAGGATGGCAGCAATCGGAGGAAAGGCACATTTATGTTGCCAGTCTCTTGAATATCCATACCTTTTTAAGGGGCACCTGGGTGGCTCAGGCAGTTAAGCATCCGACTTTGGCTCAGGTCATGATCTCGCAGTTCAGGCTCTGTGCTGACAGCTCAGAGCCTGGAGCCTGCTTCAGATTCTGTGTCTCCCTCTCTCTATGCCCCTCCCCAGCTTGCACTCTGTCTCTGTCTCTCTCTCAAAAATAGACATTAAACAAAAGGAAAAAACTGTATGTCAAATAATGTGTTGACATCCTCTCAACATCATATGTTGAAATTCTAATCCACAATGTGATAATTTTGGGGGGAGGAGGGTGACTTTGAGAGGTAATTAGATCATGAGTTTAGAGCCCTTACAAGAAGAGACACGAGATAATTTCTCTCTCCATCATGTGAGAATATGAAAAGATGGCCGTCTGTAAACCAGAAAAGGAGACTTCATCAAGAATCCAAACATACTGTCAGTCTGGTCAACTTCCAGCCTCCAGAACTGTGAGAAATCAATGTTTGTTGCTTAAGCCACCAGTATGGGGTATTCTATCACAGTATACCTAACTAAGATATTCAGTATTATGAAAAACAAAAACAACACTACTGTTCAATATTTTGCTTGTTATTCTTGTGTTTGAACAAATACGCATCAAGTGGCTGCTAACTTAACTTGACTAACTTTAGTCAGGCTTCTCTCCTTTTCCCAGACCCCTGAACTTTGTCCCATCCTTCAGCATAAGCACTGAGAGGAACTATGCCCTATTAAAGTCATCTTCTGAAAATCACCTAACCATAAAGAAAACATTTTCTATTCATTTATTGGATCATGCCTTCTGTTCACCCCACAAATCCACACCTAGTTCTTTCGAATCTTGTTTTGCTTCCCTTTATGAGGGAAGGAATCCCTCTCTTTCTTCACTCTGAGACACAGATCTTATGGTCAGAGCATGATCCCTTTACCATAGTCTTTTTTAATAAAATCTTTCCTTATTTAAATCTGGGCTTGTTTTTATTATGTTAGAATAGTTTCCATATTAGATTGACTTTGAATAAAGTTAGGAGAAATATTGTTCAGAACATAACAAGTGGTTGTGTTGAAGAAAGCTTTCATTACTACCCTGAAATCTTTAATTAAAAGAGATGAGGAATTTCAGAGTGTAAACTAACTTAGCTGAGTATCTGCAATGAAACAGAAAATGTATACTTTCAAATACTTTATCACCTTCACATTTCCTATTAACTCAACGCAGGTTTAACTTGTTTTCTGAAAGAAGAAATGAGGCTCATGGATATAGGAATGATTTGTTTGACCAAGGTCACACAACTAGCAGCAATATGAACAACTGCTATTTGAATGCAAGTCTCATGATGCCAAACCAAATGTTGTTGACACACAACAGCTGCAACAAAATGTGTACACTATTTACTTATAAAAGGAAAAAAGCTTCTTTGCATAATATTGAAAGTTGAACACTTTCAAAGTCATCTTGGGGTCTACATACTTTAAGAATTTAGTTATTAAACAAGCAAACAAGCAAACAAAAACAGTAAGGACAATGAAGGAAGTCTTTTCATGTTCATATAAAAGATTGAAGTTACTTATGGATATTTTGCAGCTTTTCCATTTTTGGTGGTATTCAAGAGCATTGAAAATCCTATTTTAAACGTGTGTGGTACTTTGGATGTTTGCCATGTAATTATTCTTCCCTTACTTGTGAAGAATTGGGTTTTATATACTGTCACTATTTGAAGAAGCCTATGAAAATATTTCAAATGATTTGAAAATCAGTGAAGGTTATATTTTATTACTCAAAATTATTTGGAGTAGAAATGAAGGATTTAAGAAAGCCTTTTTGTGTTATAATTGTCTCTTGGTATTAAGATTTTTTCTCTATTTGATAAAAGAAGCAATAAATTATTTGGGTATAGCAAAAGGAGAGAGTCATCATTTATTTTAACAAGACTCTAAATAGGTATTCTTATATTTCAAGGTCATGGATGCTATATCCCATTGAAGCAATTTCTCCAGCCTGAGTGGACTAGAAGTTAATAAACCCATCTATAATATAGGTTTTGGACTCTGAATCTGGTGCAGTTGCAAGTCCAGTTCAGATTAAAAAAAAAGATATCCTAGTTCAAGAAGACCACTTGACAAGTGGAAAGTTCTGAAGGAATCTTTCCTTCCTTCCTACCTTCCTTCCTTTCTTCCTTCCTTCCTTCCTTCCTTCCTTTCTTCCTTCCCTCCCTCTTTCCTTCTTTCCTTCCTTCCTTCCTCCCCTCCCTCCCTCCCCCCTCCTTCCCTCCCTCTTTCCTTCTTTCCTTCCTTCCTTCCTTCCTTCCTTCCTTCCTTCCTTCCTTCCTTTCTTCTTTCCCTCCCTCTTTCCTTCTTTCCTTCCTTCCTTTCTTCCTTCCCTCCCTCCCTTTCTTCCTTCCTTCTCTCCCTTCCTCCTTCCTTCCTTCCCTCCCTCCCTCCCTTCCTTCCTTCCACTATTTTAGTTCTATGCACATTCTTTTTTAAAAAAATGTTTATTTATTTACTTTTGAGACAGAGAGAGTACAAGTGGGGACAGGGCAGAGAGAGGGAGACACAGAATCCAAAGCAGAGTTGTAGCTGTCAGCACAGAGCCCGATGCGGGGCCTGAACCCATGAACTCTGAGATCATGACCTGAGCTGAAGTTGGATGCTAAACTGACTGTGCCACTCAGGCACCCCAGTTACATGCACATTCTATTTAGAATTTGTTTTTACTTATAGAAGTTTTATTCGGGGAAAATATGATTTGGAAAGTTTCACATGCCAAGGCCCAAGTATTTCCATTACCTGACCATTATAATAAAGTGATTCTGTGATAACTTTAAGTAGGATAACAATTCCCTCTTACAGACTGTGCTTCGCTTAAGAAGACCCCGTTGTTTTTATATTTCCACCTACTTACTATTACATTATTCTTAATCATGTTATTATCATTATTATTGTTATTATTATTCTATTTCAACACTAGTGTTTGCTCTGAATCATGTTAGGAAAGTATCCTTCTAACTCCTTGGCAATTCTTTATGTCAAGGAACAACCAAAACCCATTCATTCATTCATTCATTCAAGAAATATGCATTAAACATTTACTATGTAATATGAACCGTTCTATTCAAAAGCAATTCAACAGTGGCAAAAAAAGACACAGTGCTTAATCTCTTTATGTTTACATTCTATTATGGGAAAAAGATAAGAAATTAATAAACAAACATGTAGTATACTATAAGGTTGTAATATATACTATGTTGATAAAATGAACAGGAAACAGAAATAGAGAGTTCAAGGGGCAGTGAAGGGATAGAAAATACTTTAGCTAGGGTAATTATGGAAAGCTTCAATGCAAAGATATTTGTACACAGACTTGAAGTGAGACAGATGGATGAAAAGTATTCCAGAGAGAGGAAATGGAAAGTGTAAGAGTTCTGAGGTGGAAATATCCTTGCACTAATTAATGAATAATAGGGCAAGTTGGCAAATATTAAAACAATGGAAAAAATAATGGCTGTTTAAGTTGGCAAAGTAGGCTTTGCCTTGAATTATAATGATGTTCAGAATATCATCAGAGGAAAAAAAATGAACAGCTGCTAAAAGTTCATGAGATCTATAATCAAGGATGTTCCATGAAATGAGTTAGGCATGGATTTTGTCTTTGTTTTGTTTACAATTTCAAAGACTTGACTGTGATAAATATATAACTATAAATACAAAAGCAGGCCATATTTTACCAAGTAGAAAAGGAGAATTTGAAAATTTCACAATCGAAATCTGCTTGCTATCAGAAAAGCAGAAATACAAATGGCAAGAACCAAGAAAACAAAGCCTGATTCTTGACAACCCTGAGCAAGAGATGAATGAAAATATTCCAAAAGATAGAATTGAGTCAGAATATCTCTTTACTTTATAATCATAACAGTAATGAATGTGTACAGATGCCCTTATGTATTTTGTTATTTTATTTTTGTTTACACTATTATGTATGTTATTATATCTAAAGTAATAAATGATTATTTTGATATAATCTGGAAAAACACAGAAAGTCATATCTTGGCATGTAAATGATATTTCCAAGAATCTTTCCATCTAACCTTTAGGAATAAAACTTCCTAAACTTTAGCTAAGTCCATGACACTCACCTAGGATTATATTTCACAGGACTCCTTCTCACAAATTCATTCCGTTATGCGATTTAGTTATTAACAATGGAATATGAACAAAAACAATGTATACAATGTCTGAGTATTTCCCATAAAGTGATTACATGGGTGTTCCTTTTTGTTCACCTTTACAAAACTGCAATATAAGACAGTGCTCCAATAAGGTGGACAAATAAAGTAGATGTAACCTGGGTATTTGGGTGACTTTTTAGAACAGTATAGCCTATCAGTATGTCTGCACATAGTTTCTCAATATCCCCAAATTATTAAGCAAGAGGAAAATAAGGGACTAACTTGTTTAGTACTAGCGTATTAGTTTGGCATTTTGGTATAGCAACTTAGCCTGTACTTTTACCAATACAGAGGTGTTATATTTAATGATGAACAAAAACAAGGCCAAATTACCAGCCCCAATTAGAAACACTTCCAATATTTCTTTCTTTTAAGCTAACTGGGCAAGAAATTCCAAAATGAGTATACAATGTATCAAGATGAAGATATATTTTTTTAAAAAAGGAGAATAAAACAATCATATATGATATTTGCCCCAATTGAGCCAAGCCATTTGTAATATTTTAACTCATACAAAACATTCAAAATATTTTTTAATATACATACTCACGGAAAGCAATGTCTCAGTTAAATGTTAGGACCACAGCAACCCCAACATGTCAAGAGAATTCTAGTCATGAAAGCGATAAAGAAGCAAAAACAACAATCTTTATACTTTTTTCAGATATTCACCTCAAATGGACTAATTGAGAAGTAATAGAAAAGCTAAGGAAAAAGCATTTGATATAATCATTAAACCCAAAAATTTCTGAGGGAATAAATCAAGAGGCCTATACATAAGTGTTTATACATTACTTCTAGTGATAAATATCCTACCTATATCAGAATAACCCCAAGCCATGTTACTTTTACCTATAGGTAAGAAAACAAGTATAGATAAAACTTTGGCCCCTGACTTTTGTCTTCCCAAATTTGTATCCAGCATGTGACAGAAAATAGTCTAAGAACACCCAGATGTGATGAGTTGTGCCTTCTTTGATAAGAACTGATTTTCTTTACTCCTGAAGATTCTGTTATATTTCCTTCTCCCCCTGCTTAAGATCTTTCCACTGTAAATCAAAGACACACCCCTCTTCCAAACCCCTTTTTTCTCAGAAATATTTTCTTTCTTTAGCCAAACCATTCACCCTAACTTCTATCCATAATGAAATATCATGTAAGCGGGATAATGCTCAGATCAGGAAGAGTATTAATATGTTTTCATTTTTATTATTTAAAGTTTTAAGTTTAAAGGAACTAGAGAACTACAAAGGCATCCAGGTCTTGAAGGGCCAAGATTTTAAAAAGGGAATTTTCCAGGATAAGCCCAATTTTCTGTGTACTACTTTTCTCTTCTGAAATTTTTTGCCAGCAACTTCACCAAGTATACATATATGTAACGTTTCCTGGGTAGAAGAATACGCTGAGAAGACAGGTGAATGGTAAGGTAATCAGGACATAGGAGATCAAGACCTCAAAAAGAAAGGAGGTCTGATCTCAGAGAGAATGGAGGTGAACAGAAAACACTAAGTAAGGCATACAGCAGCTTTCCTCTTGCAGCTTTTGCTGAATGCTTAAGCACGGCAAGAAGCTATCAAGTCAAGAAAAAGCCACTGGAATGCAGAACAGTTTTTGGCATTCTTATAATACTGGGGAGAAAAACTGTACTTTAGGGTTCACCAAGAAAGAAGGGCACTGCTTGCAGCTGATAAGCTTGGAGGCCCATGCCATAGGAATTATTGTTAGCAAAAGACAAACTGAGCTTTCCAAAAGTGTAATCCCACCAGCTCTCTGCTTAGTCTAGAATTTGTGATCATCTTCTGCATTCTAGCTCTTTAAGGTAAGGTAGGGTAAATGCTCTCTGAAAGAAAATCAAGTAAGCTGTGACCTCTATTATTTGACACAGACAACATCAAAAAATGTTTTTAAATATTATCAGTTATTACAACAACAAAAGGATACTATGGACAATTTTATGGGAACACAAAAATTACTTGAATGAACAAAATCCTAGAAAAACATAAATGAAAAAATGAACACAGAAGAAATATGAAATCTAAAGTTTATTTTCATCATGAACCTATAAATTAAAGCCTTACCCCAAAGGAAGTATCATTTCTAGATGGTTAAAGGCAAAGCTTCCAAAATATTTAATTAAAAATAAAAGAGCACCAATACTCCAAAAACTTGCCCAGAAAACAAAAAATCGTTGAACATTTATCATTTAGTTTTATACAGATAACAAGTTTTATTCCAAATCTTGACAAGAATATCCCAGGAAAAGAAAAGTACTACCTAATCTTATTCATGATCATAAATGTAAAACTCTCTAATATAATTTTATCAAACAAAATCCAGTCATCTTTAAAAAGAATAATACATGAAAACAAAGTTAATTTATTTGAGGATTATAAAATAATTCAATTGGGAAATAAATAAGAAAAACAATAAAGGGAAAAATTTTATCATGTCAATACATGCAAAAAATAGTCAATAAAATTCAGCAATTCATTTATGTTGAAACTTTCAGCAAACTAGGAATAAAAGAGAACTCATCTATGAATGGCAGGCACACAAACCAAGCACAGACTGCATGATCTGAGGATTGCATAAGTGGTATGGGGAGAGAATGTTTGTTCTTTTTGGAGCGCATCTCTGAGGGGTGACGTTGCCTCTGTGGGTACAAAAGAACCTATGGATTCCATTTCCCTCCCCTGCCCCTCAGCATAAGCTCAGAGACATCTGCTAAAGGCAGCTAACCAGGACATTGGCTGTTTAGCCTGCTTGCTCCAACTCTCAAGCCCCTGTGCTCTGGTGCAGCTATGTTTCTGGGTCAAAACTCCATCAGTCCCAGCATGGTGAGACTTTGCCAGAGGACTAGCGCAGATCCTGGTCACACCATGTCCCTGAAGTTTGGAATTTTAAAAGTCAGCAGGCCTGGCTATGGTAGAGCCTAAGGTGTGTTGCATTGCTCCAGGCAGGCAAGTGACCCAGAGACAGACAGTATGAAATCAGCAATCTGAAAAATGCCTCTGATGCATGAAGGAAAATCATTTGCTCCTCTGAAAGTGCTTGCCCGAGAGCAGCAAGCATGTACTCCCCTCTTCAGAGACAAAGGAGCTGGCTGGCACCATTTCCCTTCCCCACCCCTCAGCATATACCAACTTCATTAAACAGCACCACACCAATACTGCTGCCTAACTTACTTATACCAACTCCTACCCCTCTGCACTCTGCTGGTACTGCTTTTCTCAGGCAAGTGTGCCTAAGGACCAGCACAGCAGGACCCTCCTCCTGAAGACAAGCACAAACACCCTGCACACATGTCTACTAACCACAGAGTTCTGCAAAGCTTCAGCTATACTGAAAACAGCATCAGCTCTCTTTTAACAAGCAGACCACAGAACATCTAGTTAAAACTCTCCACACTCTGGTGAAGGTCCAAATATTCCCCAGGGCAGGCAAGGAGAAACTCTGCAGAAGATTGACTGAAGGATAGAGCAGCCAAAACATAGCAGCAGAGTGCACACAGCAAGCCTTAGACAGTATACGACCTCTTCTTCACAAAATTATTACTCTCAGAAGTGGGAAACATAAACAGGCTTTCCTAGCACAGAGAAGATAGAGACCTCAATAAAATGTCAAAATGGAGGCATTCATCCACAAAAGAAGAAAAAGTAAAGATCACAGCCAGGGATCTAGTTGAAATAGATATAAGTAACAGGTCTGATCCATAATTTAAGGCAACACTCATAAGGATACTAGCTGGGCTTGAGAAAAGTATAGAAGACATCAGGGAGACAAAAGACCTAAAAATTAGTCAGGCCAAAATGAAAAAATGCAATAACAGAGATTAGAAAGCAACTGGCTGTAATGACCAAAAGGATGGAGGAAGCAGAGGAATGAGTAAGTAATACGGAAGATAGAATTATGGAAAAAATACAGCTGAACAAAAGAGGGAAAGCAAAGTCTTTATTCACAATAGTAGACTTAGGGAACTAAGTAACTCCATAAACTTTAATAACATTGGTTTCATATGAGTCCCAGAACAAGAGGAGAGGGAAAAGGGAAGAAGGTTTATTTCAGCAAATTATAGCTGGAAACTTCCCAAATCTGAGGAAGGAAACAGACACCTAAATCCAGGAGGCACAGAGAACTCCATCGATATCAACAAAAGCAGGCCAATACGAAGACATATTGTAAGTAAGCTTGCAAGATATAGTGATAAAGAAAAGTAATCCTAAAAGCTGCAATACAAAAGAAGTCCCTAACTTACAAGGGAAGACCAATAAGATTTACCAGCAGATCTCTCCATAAAAACTTGGCAGGCAAGAAGACAGTGGAATGATATATTCAACGTGCTGAAAGGAAAACATATGCAGTCAAGAATATTCTATCCAGCAAAGCTATTATCCATAATAGAAGGAGTGATCAAGAGTTTCCCAGATAAAAAGTAACAGATTTCATGACCACTAAATGAGCCCTGCAAGAAATATAAAGGGGATTATTTGAGTACAGAGACTAAAAGTGACAAAGACTAGAAAGGAAGAGAAAGTCTCCAGAAACAATGACAAAACAAGTAATAAAATAACACTAAATATATATCGATTAATAATTACTCCAATCAAACTGCATAGGGTTTGAAAGGTAAGAAAGGATAAAAAAGCAAGACCCATCTATATGCTGCTTCTAAGAGACCCATTTTAGACCTAAAGACAGCTGTAGATTGAAATTGAGGGGACAGAGAAACGTTTTCATGAAAATAGAGTCAAAAGAAAGCTGGAGTAGCAATATTTATATCAGAAAAACTAGCTTTTAAACCAGCCAGTAACAAGAAATGAAGAAAGACACTATGTCATAATAAAGGGGACTAACCAACAAGATCTAACAATTGTAAATATTTATGCCCCCAATATGAAACACCCAAATATATAGAACAATAACAAATATAATGGGACTGGTCGATAATAATACTATAATAGTACAGAAATTTTAACACCCATTTACATCAATACACAGATCATCTAAGCAGAAAATCAACAGGGAAACAATGGCTTTGAATGACACACTGGACCCTATGGGCTTAATAGATATATTCAGAATACTTCATCCTAAAGCAGCTGAATACACATTCTTTTCAATTACACATGGGACATTCTCCAGAATAGATCACATACTAAGTCACAAATCAGGGCAAATACAAAACGATTGACTCCATACCATGCACCTTTGTTAAACACAATGTTATAAAACTTGAAGTCAGCCACAAGAAAAAGTATGGAAAGACTAAATATACAGAGGTTAAAGAACATGCTATTAAACAATGAATGGGTCAAACAGGAAATTAAAATACATGGAAAGCAATGAAAATGAAAATACTACAGTCCATAAACTTTGGCATATAGCAAAAGTGGTCATAAGAGGGAATTATATAGCAATACAAGCCTACATCAAGAAGCATGAAAAATCTCAAGTGTACAACCTAACCCTAAAGAAGCTAGAAAATGAATAACAAATAAAGCCTAAAGCCAGCAAAAGAAGGGAAATAAGAAAGATTAGAGCAGACATAAATGATGAAGAAAACAAACAAACAGACAAACAAGAAACAGACAGTAGAACAGATCAATGAAACCAGGACCAGGTTCTTTGAAAAAAATAATAAAATTGATAAAACCCTAGCCTAACTTTTCTAAGAGAAAACAGAAAGGACTCAAATAAATAAAATCATAAATGAGAGAGGACAGATGACAAACAACACCAGGGAAATGCAAACAATTAAAAAAGAATATTTCAAAAATTATATGGTAAAAAATTGTACAATCTGGAAGAAATGGATAAATTTCTAGAAATATATAACCTACCAAAACTGAAACAGGAAGAAATAGAAAATTTGAACAAACCTATACCCAGCAAATAAATTGAATCAGTAATCAAAACTCTCCCAATGAACAAAAGTCCAGAGCCAGATGGCTTACCCAGGGAATTCTACCAAATATTTAAAGAAGAGTTAAATACCTATCCTCCTCAAACTATTCCAAAAAATAAAAAAGTAAGGAAAACTTCCAAATTCATTTTATGAGGCTAGCACTACCCTGATTCCAAAACCAGACAAAGACTCCACTAAAAACGCAAACTACAGGCCAATACACTTGATGAACATGGCTGCAAAAATTTTCAACAAGATAGTAGCAAATCAAATCCAACAGTATATTAAAAGAATCATTCTCCACAATCAAGTGGGATTTATTCCTGGGTTGCAAGGTGTTTCAATACTTGCAAATTAATCAACATGATATACCACATTAAAAAGAGAAAGGATGAGAACCATATGATTCTCTCAATAGATGCAAAAAAGACATTTGACAAAGTACAACGTCCATTCATGATAAAAACCTTCAACAAAGTAGGTATAGAGAGTATATACCTCAACATCATAAAGGCCATATATGAAAAACCCACAGTTAATATAATCCTCAATGGGCAATAACTGAGAGCTGTTCATCTATGGTCAGGAACAAGACAGGGATTTCCACTTGCACTACTGTTATTTAACATAGCACTGGAATTCCTAGCTTCAGAAATAAAACAACAAAAAGAAATAAAAGACATCCAAAAAAGCAAGGAAGAAGTAAAACTTTCACTATTTGCAGATGACATGATACTATTTGTAGAAAACCCAAAAGACTCCACCAAAAAATTGCTAGAACTGATACATGACTGATACATGAACTAGATGCTAGCAATGATACATGAACAACCTTTCAGTAACGTTGCAGGATACAAAATCACTGTACATAAATCTGTTGCATTTCTATAAAATAATGAAGCAGCAGAAAGAGAAATCAAGGAATCTATCCCATTTACAACTACACCAAAATCATTAGTTATCTAGAAATAAACCTAACCAAAGATGTAAAAGATCTGTACCTGAAAACTACAGAACATTGATGAAAGAAATTGAAGATGATACAAAGAAATGGAAAGACATTCCATGCTCATGGATTGGGAGAACAAATATTGTTAAAATGTCTATAGCACCTAAAGCAATCTATACAATTAATGGGATTCTTATCAAAATACTAACAGAGCTAGAACAAACTTCTTCACAGAGCTAGAACTAACAATCCTAAAATTTGTACAGAACCACAAAAGACCCCAAATAACCAATGCAATCTTGGAAAAAAAAAAAAAAAAGCAAAGCTGGAGGTATCACAATTCCAAACTTCAGGCTATATTACAAAGCTGCAGTCATTAAGAAAGTATGGTACTGAAACAAAAACAGACACACAGAGCAATGAAACAGAATAGAAAATCCACAGAACAGAAAATGGACCCACAACTATGTGGTCAACTAAACTTTGACAAAGAAGGGAAGAATATCCAATGGAAGAAACAGAGTCTCTTCAGCAAATGGCGGTGGGAAAACTGGACACTGACATGCAAAAGAATGAAATGGGACCACTTTATTATATCATATACACAAATAAATTCAAAATGGATGACAGACCTAAATGTGAGACAGGAAACCATCGAAATCCTAGAGGAGAACACAAGCAGTAACGTCTTTGACACAGACCAGAGCAACTTCTTACTACATATGTCTCTTGAGGCAAGGGAAACAAAAGCAAAACTGAACTATTGGTATTTCAACAAAATAAAAAGCTTCTGCACAGCAAAAGAAACAATCAACAAAACTAAAAGGCAACCGACAGAATGGAATAAGATATTTGCAAATGACATAGCTGATAAAGGGTTAGTATCCAAAATCTCTAAGAACTTATCAAACTCAACACCCAAAAAGCAATCTAGTTAAGAAATGGGCAAAAGACATGAATAAACATTTTTCCAAAGAAGACATTCAGATGGCTAACAGATACATGAAAAGATGCTCAAAATCACTCATTATCAGGGAAATCAAACTCAAAACTACAATAAGGTATCACCTCACTCTTGCCAGAATGGCGAAAATTAACAACACAGGAAACAATTGTTAGCAAGGATGTGGAGAAAAGGGAACTTTTTACACTGTTGGTGGGAATGTAAGCTGGTGTGGTCACTCTGGAGAACAGTATGGAGGTTCTTCAAAAAGTTAAAAATAGAACTACCCTAAGACCCAGCAATTACACTACTAGGTATTTACCCAAAGGACATAAAAATACTGATTCAAAAAGATACATGCACATCTGTGTTTATAGCAGCACTATCAACAATAGCAAAATTACGGAAAGAGTTCAAATGTCCATTGACTGATGAATGGATAAGGAACTATGAGATTGTGTGTGTGTGTGTGTGTGTGTGTGTATATATATATATATATATATATATATATATATATATATATGCGCAATGGAATATTACGCAGCCCCCCCCCCCAAAAAATGAAGTCTTGCCATTTGCAATGATGTGGATTGAGCTAGAGTTAGAATGTATTATGCTAAATGAAATAAATCAAAGACAAATACTATATAATTATACTCATATGTGAAATTTAAGAAACAAAACAGATCAACATAGGAAAAACAAAAAACAAAGGCAAAACAGACTCAAGTACAGAGAACACACTGAGGATTATTGGAGGGGAGGTGGACGGGGAGATGGGTTTAATGGGTGATGGGGATTAAAGAGTGCACTTGTTGTGATAAGTGTTCAGTGTTGTATGTAAGTGATAAATCACTAAATTCTACACCTGAAACTAATACCATACTGTATGTTAACTAACTGGAATTTAAATAAAAACTAGAAAAAAAAAAAAAGAAAATGCAGCATGCATGAAAGTAATACACATATTAAAGTTCATGTATTCTTTAAAATTATAAAATTATAAATACATTTACAATTTCTTAAGAATTCCCTCAAATCAATACGAAACATAAAAATGGAAAAGTAGATTAGAAGACTCGAACAAGCAATTCACATTAAAAAATCTAATGAATAATAAACATAAGAAATATGTCAAAATTATTACTTACAAAGAAAATTCAATTCAAACTGCAGTGAAATATTCTGACACAATAACCAGAGAGCTAAAGTTTAAAAAGGAAAATAAGCTGATAATAAACATATTAGCACAAATACAGAGGTACACTGTGTATTACATTATGTATAATGAATAGAATTATAATTTGGTAGAACTATTTTGGATAAAAATAAAATTGATCATATGTTTAGCTCTCCATTCAAAAATTTCACTCCTCATCAATTAACTAAGGGAAACGCTCACATATATGTGCACTAAAAGACATGTATGTAAGATGTTCACAATATTCCTAATAGTGGATAACTAAGAAGAATCCATATATTAGGAGTAAAATGGAAAAACTATATAATTGTACAATAGTATAAATTAAAATATTAAGCAAAATAATACAGATAATACAAAAGCAATATGATTCCATTTATATAAATAGGCATAATGGTCTTTGCCTTAGATATCAGATGAGATTATTTGGGGTGGGGTTAAACATTGAACTCCTTTTAGAGGAGGACTTTTGGGAAGCTCTGGTATGGAGGGGTTTGGTTGATTTCAATTAGTGTTCTGTGCTGAGTTACTTAAAGGAAATTCATGAGGTTGCTAACTTTTGATATGTACACTTTTTTGAATATTTATTATATGTCAGGAAAAATTTACACTTGCTCTTAGCCAAAAAGGCAGAGAAGCAATAAGAAAAATTTATAAACAAAACACTCTGTTAAAAAAAGACATGTGAGGGGCGCCTGGGTGCCTCAGTTTGTCAGTGTCCGACTTCTGATTTCAGCTCAGGTCAAGTTCTCCCGGTTTGTGAGTTCAAGCCCCGCATAGGGCTCTGTGCTGATAGCTCGGAGCCTGGAGCCTGCTTTGGATTCTGTGTCTCCCTCTCTCTCTAACCCTCCCCTGCTCATACTGTCTCTCTGTCTCCCAAAAATAAATATTCATTGAAAAAAAATTAAAAAAAAAGAAGACGTGATATGCTTATATATAATATTTCAAAAGAAGGTCCTCATATGTCCAGGACATATTTTATTTTCATCCCCTTGAAAACTCAGTTAAAATTCTGCCTTCATAGTAAGAATCCTTGCCTCTCCCCCACCCCCACTCTTTTTCTTTCTTTCTTTCTCTCTTTTTCCTTTCTTAAAACTTGGCCTACTTTTCCTGCACTAATTTAATGTTTATATAATTACAGATAAAATCAGTCTTTTATAGGCATAATTAGTCACTTTCATATCATGTATCTTCTAATTAAGTTATATATTCAGAAGAAAAATACCAACTCAAATGCCAAAAATCACTTTAGCATCATACACATGAACTTTAAAATTAAGTGCATAGGAGATGTTTACCTATATCAAATGTTTTTGGCCTTTATTCTTTACCTCTTATTATAACATCAATTTTCTATGCAAATAAATGAGGAGAAATTGGAGAAAAAGCCTTTAGTTGTTGTCATAATCATCATTATCCTGTCGTTATTAAGTAAGTTTATTCCT
Source organism: Panthera tigris (assembly GCF_018350195.1). NCBI lineage: Eukaryota > Metazoa > Chordata > Mammalia > Carnivora > Felidae > Panthera > Panthera tigris. Next base: position 171,609,985 of record NC_056667.1, read on the forward strand.
GAAGCAAATTCAAATAACATTAGTAACTGCGTGGATTATTCTACAGTGATGACAGGAACTAGCACTTGATTAAATACTTTAACGAGATGGTTCTATCTTGAGTTCTTTTCATCTTCCTAAATGCCAGTTTTTTCTGAAATTGCAACATTGTTTTGCTTTTTGACAAACTCATATATTATTGTGAGACAATTAAAATAATGCTCTCAAATATTTATTAAATGAAAAGTATTATTACAGAGTAGTCATGTTTTATAGATTGAGATTCTGACTTTAAATTTTCCTGGAAGTTTTGTTTGAAGGAATAAATTAAACTACAATTTTAGTTTTCTGATCTATATCTTTGTCTATAAACATGTCAATTTGATGTAGGCCTTTTTCCTACAGATTTTTATATAGCATCTCAAACAGGAAAGCACCATTTTCTAAGTATCTGCCACTCATTAGCTGTGTTTGACATGGCTCTGATAAAGTCTGGAGCATGGTGGTTTACCACTATACTTGAAGTCCTAGGGTTTATTTTTTATATTGACATAATCATATCTTAGATGTTAATAAATGAATAGTACAGAAAGAGTGCTGTGTGGGTTGAACGTCTGTACATGGAACAATTATATCCCTGATTATATTTCCTGAAACCCTGGGAGACAAATACCTACTATTCCCTGATTCTGTGATGGGGTAACTGTTTCCTTTAGAGTTTATGAATCAAAGACATTCTGGATTTAACAGACTTTGAACGCAGTAGTGGTCAGGGGTAAAGTGCTGAACTGAAAACATGGTGACTACGAGATAAAGACCCATCATCATTGTTACCATTTTCCTTGTTTAGAAAGAGAGGGAGAGTGTGCAAGTAGGGAGAGAGGGAGAAAGAGAGAGAAAGAGAGAGAGAGAGAGAGAGAGAGAGAGAGAGAGAGAGAGAGAATCACAAGCAGACTCCATGCTCAGCACAGAGCCCTATGTGGGACTTGATCCCATGACCCTGGGATCTTAACCTGAGCCAAAATCAAGAGTTGGATGCTCAACTGATTGAGCCACCCAGGTGCCCCTCCCTTTTCCTTTTTAATCCAAATGCTGGAGACACACTTAACTACTCCCATTAGGAGCTTGCAGGATTTCCCTCTAAAGAAATTACCAATTGTCCTAAGAGAAAGGGATTATATTTGTTGCCATTGGGCTTCTCTATCAAATAGCTTTATCCCCGACTTGATGATTCTGCAATAAAAACTACCAATTGATTAGAACTGACCTTAAGTCCCTCATTCTAAAATATAAATGGACAGTCAAGAACGAAACATTTGAACAAAGCCTCAACTTGGGTAAAAAAGAGAGAAAGAAAGAAAAGAAAAACTCTTAAATCAATCAAATAAAAAAGAAAAATAGTGAAAGTCAGATGAAAAGCACTAAGCATAAAACAAGAAAATTTAAATAAACTTTTAATAATCTCAGAGTTATGAAAAAATATGGAATCTTTGCAATATAAAAGGATATAGTAAAATATATATTTAGTGAAGCTGTTAGAAAAAGATATAGCATAAAGAAAACAGAAGAGAGATAAAGCTAAAAAAATCTTTCAGAAACTAGAACCAAAATGTAAAAAAGACTTAAAAAAAAAGAAAAAGAAAAGCAAAACAAAAACAAAAAAAGCAGATCTAGAAAATTCAGAAAAAATGCAAGATTTGATAATCAAAACTTTCCCATACAAAAATATGATAAAATAATTCTGACTCTCATGAGCTCACTAATAAAACTATTTTTTAAAGTAACATTAAATACTTTTTTAAAAACCCTAGTATGCATTTTAACTGTTCACAGATTCCCAGATACTTTGTAATGACCTAACAGCACACATTTGCCTTTCATGTTCTTCCCAATAGCCTCAAATATAGTGACAAATGAGGCAAATACAATTGCCCTTTAGTACTACCAAGAAAACTGGTTGTGAAACATAATAGTTTTTTTTTTTTTTTCTAAATGGTACTTATTAACTTTTTACTAAATGTCTGTGCAGGCATTTTTAAATGTTGTAAGATGAATAAGCACACACTCTTATCTCACAATTGTAGCATAGGGAAGGGTGGATAAGACACATACACACATAAAAACTATCCCCCTACATTCTAATGATCATCAATTTAACTTCTAATCTTTCTGGACTCAAGAAACCGTAATTTTTTCCTTGATACTACAGTATACCTCAAGGAAACATGAAAATGTGATGACAAAATCATTTTAATATCAACTGTAGACTTTCACCTGTTAAAGACCAGGCGTTGCCACAAACCCTATGTCTTATTCTACAGTCTGGCATCCTTAAGCAGTGTGTTATACAGGAAAAATCTTATAAACTGCTGACCACTAAAAATACAGCCCTATTAAAAATAATTTTTGGACAATTTTTAAATTTAATTTCAATTTTTTATTAGAATATCAATACATGTACCTAGTTTAAAAGAATAAAATATTGCTTCAAGCCTTATACTGGAAATAGCATTTTCCTAATTCACTAATGCCATCTCCCTGGAAGAAAAGGCTCTCAAACATTTTTATCTATCTGGTTATTATTTCTAAATAATAATACTTTACTGCTATTTCTTGATTGTTATTTTTAAAATATATCTACTGGTTCCCTATTACAGAAAATATTTAGCTTATATGAAATACCAACTTTTCCTTCACACGTGTATAAATATGTTTCACTGCCCTCCTTCCTCTCAATACAGTTATACCAAAATATTTGAGAAAATAAGTATCTAATTTTTACATGAGTATAATAATATAAGTATTACTTATAGATAAATATCAGGGTCATTTGCAGTGACATATATTTTTTTTTTCTCTGGAATTTGTTTTCTTCAATTCTTAAAAGATTTTCTTGTTTTATTCCTCACTTATCATTAATTTCTCCTTAAATTCTCCAACAGATTCCCTAAATGCCTATCAATATATTCCAATAATATAAGCCAAACATTCACTTTTCCTTAGAGATATCTTCTGTAGAACATTCTAAAACTCTACTCCAATCAATATTAATTGTCAACTAGACCAGCAGCAAAGGTTTAATCTTGGAACTAGGCATCACCACTGAGTTCCTTGCCCTTCTCTGTGTTGGATTTCTCATTTTTTTTATCAGCCCTTTTCCTTTCTGAGATTATTTCTATCTTTTAATAGAGTATGCCCTCTATAAGTAATAATTGATTTAGTTAGGTTGTAATGATAATAACAATATTAAAAAAACCTCAGTGGCTTTATATACATGTTTACTTCTTTCATGTCCTTCCTACTATGGGTCACCAAGACAGCAATGACTTAGTGATTTGGGCTGCCTTATTCTAGTGGTCCTGCCATTTCCAAACGAGGCTTCCCTTGTCACAGTGGACAGAAAAAGAAAAGTAGGAAAAAAGAAGGTTCAATTCAATGCGTCTTTACTAAGCTCCCATGGTGTGTGTATTGGGGGGGAGGATGTTGCATGAATTCTGGATCTGTAATTTACATAAGTAGGAAAGTATTAATTAACTAGCCTCATAAAAATAAAAAAAAATTACAACCTCCCTATGTATTTCAAGTAAATTGTTTAATGTGAGTGAGATTCAGCTTGATAATACCACAAGTATTAATAGAAGAAAACAAAAAGGATAAACATTTCCTTTTCTACCAAAAAAAAAAAAAAAAAAAGATTTGGTGCCAGGATAAGCTAGCTTGTTGGTCTAACAACAGCTGATCAAAACCAATAGAGAATCTGGAAGTAAAAAGTGTGCTTAGAAGCACTGTTCCCTAAGGGCTCATTCATCTGAGGACAGCAAAATATTGAAAAAGTTAATTGGCCCAAAATTAATACTGAAAAGTTGAGAAGTCAGACACAGCTTGGGAAAAAAATTATGAGAACAGGTGACCCTAGATGCACCTGGATTAATAATTCTGGAGTTTCCCTGGAAGTGTAATAGCACTGTGGGAAAAGTCCAGAGAAACAAAAAGGTGGAAGTCCACAGAAAGAGAAAAGTTCAGAAATTCACCATCTGCTCTTCAAATCATAAACCACAAGGTGGCACACGTCAGTTCTACACACACTCATTGGCCAAAACAAATAACATATTTTGATGAAAAATTACATTGTGAAAAATAAAAAATGTGAAAATATTTTTTTACATTTAAAAAGTGTCTTTAATATCTAAATTAGTAAAAGACAGCTGGATTCTTTATCTGCTCTACATTCAACCTTTTGCAAATATGTGGTTTCATTTAAAATAGATGGGGATGCATAGGGGGTTCAGTCAGTTAAGCATCTGACTTTGGCTCAGGTCATCATCTCGTGTTCATGTGTTCAAGCCCCACATTGGGCTCTGTGCTGACAACCTGGAGCCTGGAGCCTGCTTCGGAGTCTATGTCTCCTTCTCTCTCTGCCCCTCCCCACTCCCGTTTCTCTCTCTCTCTGTCTCTCAAAAAACAAAACAAAACAACATTAAAATAGATGAAGAAAATCCAGAATCAAGCAGATATGTAGTAGGATCAAAGAGGAGTATTTCAATAGTCTTTTCAAATTATGTAGGTATTTTTCTTTGATACTGCTCCAAAACTCAAGTGATGATTTCTTGAAAGATCTTCACAATGCAAAATCTGAAACCATATCAATGCTACGTTAAAATGTATTGGTCTGTCTTGTAACTTGAATGGATTTTTTTACCCATGATTTTGTAGCATCATGCATTGGTCATTTGGAAAATATGGGTTCAATAAATAATGAAGATCTTCTAATTGTTAATATAATTGCATTATAAAATATCAAAAAATTGCATTCATTAATGTCACTACTGTTCTTATCAAAAAAGTCCCCTTGTGTATTAGGAAATTATTGAAGTCATGATGGTGAAGATAAGTTTTCCAAAGTTCTAATTGTAGCTAAATCTTATATTTTACCACTAGCAAAATATCTTCACTGCTTTCCTCAAAGTGCTAGGTTCACTCCATTCACTTTTGAGATCTAAATAACCATAGTTCGCCTAGTCAAAATGCTGTTCCATGAAACCGACTAGTTCAGCTCACAGTTCAAATTCTTTTCTTGGAGACAACTACCACATTACTACATGAAGCATTATGCTTCATTCACATTTCCCATTTTATCATATATTCTAAGGAGAAGAATCTTATTCTAGGGTCACAATTTTTACTGCTTTCTCAAGAACATTCTTAAGTGAAACTGATACCTGAAAATTTGTTATGTTGTGATGGTGATTAATACAATAATTACTGACAATTGGAATGTACCAAACTTTCACCTAACTGAATTTATCATCAACCTAGTTAGTTGTTCAACTTACAAGCATATTGGAGCCATCTTGCAGTACTGTACCTGAGATAAAAGTATATTGAACTATATTCATAAATTTACATAAATTTGCTAATCTACTCCTGATGCTAATATTTGATAGTTCAAAATTACTTGCTTCCTAGTTTTCACTGGAAAGCAAGAATTACTAAGTTAAAATTTATAATCAATATTTAAAAATAAACTACTAAAAATAATAAAGGTAAAAAAATGACTTGTGAAAAGTAGGTAAGGAAAATAGAATGAGTTTTTTGGATAAAAAAAAAAGTGTAAAGGACATGGATTTTGTTTTGTTTGTTTCTGTTAAGAGAAAAAAAGTAATTTTGTCCTAAAATAAAATGACTGTTTCAGAACAAGAAAGGAGTAAGATAGGACAAAACTCAAATGGACATAGGAAGCTGCAGAAGGATTATGAAAAAGGAATCTTGAGAAGGGATTTTTACGTGGGGTCGAGCTGACTAAAATTGGAATGGATTTAAAGTTTTAAAAATTAATCTTAGTATCAAAAGTATATACTGATGCAAAGTTAGAATTTGGATTTCTTTTGTTCTTAATAAGAAATTATAAACAAAGTTTCCTCACTTTTGTGAAGGCAAAAATTCTGTTTTGTCTTTATTAGGTCTTTGATTATTTAAGAAAACTGAGTCCTTGGGAAACCTGGGTGGCTCAGTCAGTTGAGCTTCCAACTTCAGCTCAGGTCATGATCTCACAGTTCGTGAGTTCTAGCCCTACATCAGGCTCTCTGCTGTCAGCACAGAGTCCACTTGAGATCATCTGTCCCCTTCTCTCTGTGCCCCTTCCCTGCTCTAGCCCTCAGGCTGTCAGCGAGAAGTCTGCTTTGAATCTTCTGCTCCCGTCTCTCTGCCGCTTTCCCACTTGCACTTTTTCTCTCACAAATAAATAAACGTTAAAAAAGAAAAGAAAAGAAAAATGAGTCCTCTCTATTAAAGACCTAGTTTTTTACAACTACATAACATTTTATATAGGCCAAATTGCATGGGAAAGGTCAAATAAAAAGGAGTGTTTAACTTTCCTCTATGAGGAATATATATCATTAAGATAAGTAATTCAGAAATTATATGAAATTCCTAAAAATCTGATCTGTCATGGTATAATGCTATCAGTCATAATTCCAGTTATTATCTTAAAATATTTGAATATCACAAAAATAACCAAATTTACTTGTCAATTGCATAATTTTTTGGTGTGTATGTGAACTCTCACCAGATCTTTAAATTTGGAAATTTTTAAGTCTTTTCTCATTTATAGAGTTACTGTTTTACCCTGATGCTTGCCTGCAAAAGTGTTTTACCTTCAAAGATATTCATCGAAAAGACCCTGAAAAATACTCTAAAATGAAGTTTTGGAATAACTTTGAGATCTTAACACTTAACTGGGTAAGAATTTCTGAATCTTTAATAAAAAACTGATTCATAAAGCTGCTAATCCAAAGTCAAGCAAACAAGAATTTAATGCATAGATTGAATGAACTGACAAAGATGATTTTAATTTTTATGACTTCATTTCAGGCATTGCTAACTTTGTAATATTTCATTTTCCAAATTTAAAGGACCCACTTTTCTTCTCTCTTTTAAGCTATCTATAATTTAAGCAACTTGGGAAAATGTATCTTTTTAACAAAGTTTAGAGCATTTATCTTTTACTCCCTACCTGATCCCTCCAAAGCTCAGAAACTATTCTTATTTTTTATGACTATATATATAATATATGTTAACTATATTATATATATATATATATATATTTTATGACTATATATATACATATATTTTTATAAATTCAATAAAAACCTAATCTTCTTGTAACAGAAGACAATTGAACAAGTTCTTGGTTGGGCTTCCTAGTCTGGAGAGGCTTTTGAAAGTCCATACTGGGATTCCTTATGAAAAGTTCTAGTAAAGCAGTGTTAAAAGAACCTATATGGTCAATCACCATTCTTGCTGTATTTATGTAATAATCAAGCCATATTTATTGAAACTAGATTTATTTGCAAACAAATTGGTCTTACTATGATTATCTTTTATAGAAATGGAGATTATTATATAGAGAAAATTTCTGTTTCAGTAATAGACCTTTGTTGACACCAGATTATAGTGCCATTAATGTATTTTAGGTTTTGTTTTTTACCTATAAACTGGACTGGATCCTGAATACTTTTGGGTTTTTTCCAATATTTGGCTAGAACTCTCCAAACTAACATTTCCAATTTTCTCCATGCTTTTAATTTCAAATCACCATGAAATTAAAACAGCCCTTTTCCCAAAGTCATGCAAGCTAAAGTTGAACAACTTACTATAAACATCAGAGAAATCACCACAGTAGCTCGTACGTGAACAATCTTCATGCCTATTGCTATATGGTCATTCAGAAAGATCACCAGAGACATTTAAACTGTAAACCAGGAAAATCTGTCAGATTTCATTGCTTGCCCTCACTTCATCTGAAGATGCTCAGAATTCAACATCCAGAAAACTTCTCAACTGGCTGTTCCCCAAACTAAGAAACTGAATTTATAATTTGCTTAAAATATTAATTGTTATTATCTTATTTCCATAGAAACACCTCTTGTTAAATCATTTCATTGTTCACATCACATAGAGGCTCAATTTAGGTGGAAGTTCACCGGAAACATTGCTTCCTAGAATAAAACATCCTCATATTCCTCCTGTTCTAAGTAATCATGAGAATGTGTTTGCTAAAATATCATGTTATGCCTATGTAAATAACTTAAAAAATTATAACCCATTTGAGTTGTTTAATGGGTTAAATCTTGGCTCCTGGGAATTTCTGCTCTGGGGAATTTTTCAATCCTTGGCTATTATTCTCCTTTTAGTTACCATATTAACCTCTCTAGTGTGTTGTAGACTATCAAGGATTTTAATCTTTTTTAATGTTTATGTATTTTTGAGGGAGAGAGACAGAGAGAGAGAGAGAGAGAGAGAGAGAGAGAGAGAGAGAGAGAGAGAGAGATAGTGTGAGCAGGGGAGGGAGACACAGAATCCAAGGCAGGCTCCTTGCTCTGAGCTGTCAGCACAGAGCCAGACATGGGGCTCGAACTCACAAAATGTGAAATCATAACCTGAGTAGAAGTCGGATGCTTAACCAACTGAGCCACCCCAGTGCCCCTACTATCAAGGGTTTTAAATGCCTATTGGTAGCCACTCACATGCCAAATGGTCTCCATCAGAATCAGCCAAATGGGTAAAATAAACAATAACCACATACATGATGAAGGTAGTGACTACATGGCCTGCTAGCCTGATGTCTCAACTGGATGAAAATACTGAATGTGTGATTCTCCAGCCTGACTACATCAACACAGGTAACTGAGAATAACACTATGCTGATTAGTCATACTTTCAGCCTACTGAAAGAATGACCAAAAGGGAAAATTGTTAAAATCAAGAGCAAATGGGAGATCAGCCCTGAAAATATCCTGACTAAGCAAAACCAATTTAGTCATACAAACAAAGTTCCAGTTGGCTTATTTTGCTAGGCCAATTTCACCTCAGTCATTTATTGCTTATGTCTCTAAAAATTAGAAGCAAAACTTAAACTGTTTTCCAAGGTTGGAATGAGGTAACCACTGACCAGTTCCTTATCATTTAAGAACATTCTAATATGTAACCAGTCACTATAGAGAACAAAACATCACTCCTTTCTCACTATATATGCTACTTTATAACAATATACCCCTGAGCCTTGTTCCATGTTGTGATTTAATTGCAAACTGTCTTTTTGGTGTGTGTTCAATAAATTTTTACTGATTATTACTTCAGTGATCCATTGGTTTTACTTTTGTTTATGAACACACACACACACACATAATACATATATATTACATATGTATATATATTCTATATATACATATATAAAGTTTATTAAATAAGCTCTAGAAATGTGAATCCATTGGATTGTTATAATAAAACCAAATTTTATTAGTGTTCATCTTACATCTCTCTCCTTCCCCCATAAAGGATATAAAAGCAAAGATATTCTTCCTTTAGTAGCTTTTGATGTCATATTTTCCTTTTTTTTAATGTTTATTTATTTTTGAGAAAAAGAGAGAGAGCATGAATGAAGGAGGGGCAGAGAGAAAAGGAGACATAGAAGCTGAAGCAGCCGCCAGGCTCTGTCGGAGCTGTCAGCCCAGAGCCCGACACGAGCTCAAACTCATAAGCGATGAGATCATGACCTAAGCTGAAGTCAGACACAGACAGTCAGTCACCCAGGTGCCCTGTGTCATATTTTCCTTTTAGTAACATTGAATGTCTATTCAACTATTCCCTATTCCTCTGTAGAGTTTTTCAGTTCTACTAACATGATTTACTTGTACATGATTTATTTTTTCTAAGTGTGAACAGATAGGACATATTTTATTGCAACTTCTTAAAATTGACTTATATTAATTGAATTTTTAAATTACCTGATTAAGGGAAATTGTTCAGCAGAAACAATATTTTTATTGCATTCTTTCTAAAAACTCAAATGATAGAAAATCAAAATGTGTTTTCATTCCTTTTATTTTGGATTATTTCCTCTTAAAAATCATAAGAGTATTATTCACATAGTTACATTTTGTTTTCTGATATAAAACTCAAATATGCAACTGGAATGTTTATATAACATGTTTTTCCATCTGGGCCATTAGAATTTACTCTGAACCTGGAATGTATTTCTAACCTTCTTTTCTCTGGCATGATATTTTAAACATGAATAACTTAGGTGTAAAAATGGAAAAATAATAGGAACTTTGGGTAAGGAAACAGAAGGCATTAGGGCAAAGGGGAGTTTTAAAATCATACAGGACAATTTTGAACAAGATGCTAAAGTGGATAAGCACTAACAAAACTGTAATGTTTGAATAGAGGGGCAAAATGGTAATAATTATAGGGAAAAACTATATTAATAAGTTATTGCCAGCTCTTTGCAATGCATAAATGAAAAGGCTGAATATGCAAAATCTAGGACGGCACAAAGTAAAATGTGTTAATAGTACCCAAAACAATAATGGGGGCAGTGCTGATACTGACAGATTTGTAATATTCCTATTGCAAAAATAATCATCTGACCTCATGACTTTGAAATGCCATCTATAATGCTTCATTTCAGACCTCTTACCCAAATTCTAATTTCTTATGGCCGACTAGTCTACCTCCTCATCTGGATGCCTAATAGACATATCAAATTCAATAGATCCAAACAAACTCCTCTCTCCATTTTTGTGATAAAAATTATTGGCAATTCCATTTTTTTTCAACAGCTCTGGCCGGATACTTTGATGACATCCTTACACTTCTCTTATACCTTATATCAGATTAATCAGGAAATCCGTCCACAGACTTTAAATGAACATACACTTGGCTTTAAATGAACATACACTCAAAATCTTGCTTCTTCTTCCCACCTTCACAACTATCATCTTGCTCAGCCACCCACACTTCTCACTAGAAATACAAAAATAGTATCTTAATGTTCTTCCTGGTACTTTGCTTTCCCCTACCACATTCTGTGTTTAAGAGAATCATTTTTAAAATATGCCACATTAGTTCATGTTTTCACCTTTAAAAGAAGCCAAGAACTTTGTGATGTCTTCTATGATATCATTCCCTCCTCAGTTCCATAATACATCACACTCTCACATTCTCTATGTCATCCATACTGCCTCTGAGTATATCAGGTAGATTGCTGCATTTGCAGCTTTACTTTAGCTTCTTCCTCTGCCTGCAATACTCCAGTCCCAGATATATGCAAAGATAGTAAAAATAATATCCCTTATTTTTTCAAGTAGTTTCTTAGCTGTCACCTTCTCAATAAGTTCTAGTCCAACTCTTGATTTCAGCTCACCATTGGTGAGATGGAGGCCCATGTTGGGCTCTGTGCTGACAGTGCAGAGCCTGCCTGGGATTCTCTCTCTCCCTCTCTCTCTGCCCCTCCCCCCTCAAAATAAATAAATAAACAAACATTTAAAAAATAACTTGTAATTTTAAAAGTTTTTTATAAGACAAGTTTTTTGGTCATGGGAATATTAAATTTAAGAATATCTCCACACAAAACCAGAAATCAAAAAACATTTTTTGGAGTCTGTTTCTACATAAAAGAAAACATAAAATGCCAACTCACTTCTAAGATCTTCTGTTGACATTTTGCAAAAAAATTACGTAATGATGGACTGCAAAGCATAGATTTATGTGAAACCAAAATTTGCTATGTTCACACTTACTTCTAGTTCTGGGTATGTGTCTTTACACACTGTTCCAATCTACAGGAATCTCTCAATCCCATCCAAGAGACAACTAGGTGAAAGCTTTGGTGATTCCTTTATTCATTTTAGGCTTCTAACCTTTTGTAATGTGAAACTTATTCAATAGGTCCAACCAATTTTTTATTATAGACACAATTTGCCTTTTTGAATTGAATAATATTATAGTAGTTGGAGACCTGGTTAAATAATACAAAGCTGTCCACATACAGGTAAAGACATTTGTCCATGTGGAGATAAAAAATATTTGGTTTGGATAATTGCTCTCCTATCTTTCCTACCTCGTTAAAACAAACAAACAAACAAAAAACAAAAACCTAAGGTAGTAAATAGTCTTTAGTATTGGTGGTATAATGAATACAGTAGACTACCCACAAATAGACTATATCTATAGTTTAGTAATGTTAGCAAAAAATTATCAAACAAGAAAATCATTAAGTAAAATAGTGTGACTAACAGAGTTACAATAAAATTACTGATTTCCATAAATACTTCACATAATTTCTCATAGTGGTGGCTCAAAATTGTGTTCAGTAGACAAACTACATAATTATCACCTCAAATGCTTATTAAATGCAAGTTCCTTTGGCCCTACCTGAAACTTACAACATCAGAATTTGGGGGAGTGAGTGAATATCACCTCAGAATATGAATTTTTCCCCTTCTTTTCCAGATAATTGTTTGGAAGCTAGTATTTAATGTAATTTTTTATTTACTTGAGAATAATGACACAAAAGCTAAATGTAGCTCCCCCCTCTACTTCTGTAATGAACTCTTTTCACTATATGACACCATTTCTTTGAAATTCATTTATTACAGGGAGGAGCTAAGATGATACAGTAGGAGGACTCTAGGACCCTCATCTCTTCCGCATAGCTAGATAAAAATCAAATAATTGCGAATACCCAAGAAATCAATATGAGGAATGACACAACTGCATAACTAGAGGGAGAGAAGAGACCACATCAAAGAAGGTAGAAGGTGCAGAGATATGGTTTGGGGGAGAAAAGAATCATGGGTGTTGTGGATGGGAGGGGGCCCTGGTCCTGGAGAGAGAGAGAGAGAGAGACAGAGAGAAGGAGAAGAGCCCAGAGGGGATTGCACAAGGAAAACACTCCCCCAAAGCCATTGACTGGAAAAAAAGGAGAGCAGCTGATTTTTGTTGAGTTTTTACAGTGGGTTCAAAGACTAGAGTTTTATAGGTCTGCAGGCATGACCAGTTTGGAGCCCTGAGGTTTCTGCAGTGCTCCTGTGGAGGAGGGCAGATAGCCCAGGACATACAGTGAATCTGAGGATCCCCTGGGATGCACTAAGAGAGATGGCTGCCCCTACTTGGAGTGCATCTGGGAAACGGGGCATTGCCTCTCCAAGGACAAAAGAGAAAGCAGGTGACATTTCCCTTCCCCACCCCTCAGCACGGGCACAGAAACACTTGTTAGGGTGGCTAAACTGGACACTGGCTCTTTGTTATGCTTTATCCCAAACTCCATGCCCCTGCACTTTGGTGCAACTGCCCTTCTGGGACAAACCTACATCGGTCCCAATGTGGTGAGACCTTCCCCCAGAGGACCAGTGTGGGTCCGTGCTATGCCAGTTCCCTAAAGTTTGGAGTTTTGAAACTCGGCTGGCCTGCCTAGGGTAGATCCCAAGGTTCACTGTGCTGCTGGGTGGGCCCTGACACAGACATGGTGAAGGCAATGATATGAGTGACCCCTAGGTCCTATGAGGGGAAATTGTTTGCTCTTCTGGAGGGCTTCCTGGACAGTGGAGGAAACTAACTCCCCTCTCCCAAGGCGAGGGAGCTGGCTGGCACCACTTCCCTCCCCTACTCCTCAGCATAAACTAAACTTCAGTAAATACCACAGCACCAACACTGGCCACCTAAAACGTTTATACCAAGCCTCACCACATTGCACTCTGCAGGTGCTGCTTTTCTTGGGCAAGTGTGCCGAAGAACCAGTGCACCAAGCCCCTTCCCCACAAGACCAGCACATACCACCCCAGAGGCACCACATCAACTGACCATAGAGATGTGCAAAGCTTTATCTCTAGTGGAAATAGCATCACCTCTCTTTTAACAAGCAGACCAGAGCACACCTAATTAAAACCTGCCACTCTCTGGCCAAGGTCTAAACACTCCCCATTGCAAGCAAGAAGAAACTCTGCAGAGGACTGACTTGAGTAAAAGACTGCCCAAAACACACCCACAAGCATTCACACAGCATACACCAGGAACACTTCCTGAAGCACCAAGCCTTGGACAGTATGCGACCTCTTCTTTATAAAGCCATTACCCTCAGGGGCAGGAAATATAACAGGTTTCCTAAAACACAAAAGAAGACAGAGACCAACACAAAGAAACATAGAGGAATTCATCCCAAAAGAAAGAACAAGAAAAGATCGCACTCAGGGATCTACCTGAAACAGGTATAAATAATAGGCCTGATCCAGAATGTAAAGCAACAATCATAAGGATACTAGCTCAACTTGAGAAAAGCAAAGGAGACACCAGGGATAGCCTTACCACAGAAATAAAAGACCTATAAACCAGTCAGGCCAAAACGAAAAATGCAATAATAGAGATGGAAAAGCAAATGGTGTAATGACCATTCCTTCCAAGAATGGAAGGAAGCAGTGGAATGAGTAAGTGATATAGAAGATATAATTACGGAACATAACGGAGCTGAAAAAAAGAGGGAAAGAAAAATATTGGATCACAAATGTAGACTTAAGGAACTCAGCAACTTCATAAAGCATAATAACATTTGTATCATAGGAGTCCCAGAAGAAGAGAGGGAAAAGGGAGCAGAAGGTTTATTTGAGCAAATTATAGATGAAAACTTCCCTAATCTGGGGAAGGAAACAGACATCCAAATCCAGAAGGCACAGAGAACTCCCATTGAAATCAACAAAAGCAGGCCAACACAAAGACATATTGAAGTTAAATTTGCAAAATATAGAGATAAGAAAAAAATCCTAAAAGCAGCAAGACAAAAGAAGCCCCTAACTTACAAGGGAAGACCAATAAGGTTGGCAGCAAATCTCTCCACAGAAACTTGGCAGGCCAGAAGAGAGTGACAAAACAAATGAGAAAAGGGGGAAAAGAAAAGAAAAAAGAAAGAAAGAGAGAAGCAAACCAAGATACACTCTTAACTACAGAGAAAAAGCCGATAGTTTCCAGAGAGGAGGTACAGGGGAGAGGATATCGGTTAAATAGGTGATGGGTTAAGGAAAGCACTTGTGATGAGCTCTGGATGTTGTACATAAATGATGAATCACGGAATTCTACACCTGAAACTAATACTACAGTGTATGTTAACTAATTGGAATTTAAATAAAAACTTTCAAAATATGAATTTTCTAAAATGATAGGGAATTGCTCAATGGTTACCTCATATCAATCTTGAGAAACGGTTTAAGTTTTGCTTGTGATTTCTGCAGACACAAGAAAGAAGTGACCTAGGTCAAGTTAGCCTTGCAAAATAAGCCAAATGAAGCTTTGTTTGTATGACTAAACTGGCTTTGTCTGCTCAGGGAATTTTCAAGGCAGGTCTCATTTGTTTTTTATTTCAACAGATGTATTGAAGTCCCAACTCCCAGTATCTGATACTTATGGATGCTACCTTATTTGGAAATAGGCTCATTATAGTCGTGATCAAATTAACATAAAGTCATTAGGGTGAGTCCTTAATTCAATGTGACTTGTGTACTCATAAAAGAGAAATTTGGATACAAACATACACACAGGAGAGGAACACCAGTGAAGTAACAGAGAGAGCATCATGTTCCCTGGAGGCAGAGATTGAAGGGCTACCTACACCTGCAAGCCAGGGAACACCAAGGACCATCAATAAACAAACACCTAGCAGCTAGGAAGAGGCATGGAAGTATTCTTCCCTATAGGTTTCGGAGAGCATGGGCCTGCTAACACTTCGAGTTCAGACTTCTAGCCTTCAGAACTATGACACAATACACGTATGTCGTTTCAAGCTTACTCAGTTTGTGGTACTGTTATGGTAGTGCTAGGAAATTAATGCCGTTAAGTTTGTGGTCATCTGTTACACAGCAATAAAAACAAATACACCAGACTTTCTGAAGCAATCTGATGTCAGTTTAATTCTTCTTTCATTATTCTTCTGAGATTTTTAAGAATATATTTTTTGATATTTTTAATTTCAAATATTTCTTTAATTTTTACCTCAGTCATGTTCGACAATGACAGTTTCCAAGTAAAGAACTATACCTTGCTTTAGTTCTTGACAATTCTTGCTCATTATTTATGCAAAATAGTCTAGATCACTTTCATTTTTTTAACTTTCATTTTACTTCTATCCCTTCAATATCATATATTTGATGTCATGAATTTGAATTTTTAAATATATATATATTATATATGTGTGTTATATGTGTATATGTATGTATACAATTATATCATGATGATATTAATAGTAAAGCACCCATGTTTCTCACACCCAGTTTAGGACTTAGAACATTAATGTTAGCTTTAGAATTTCCTGCGTGCCCTTCCATAACCATTTTTTTGACAGAATGTTCAATGTTGATTATTTGAGAGGAGGACAACTCTGATAAGTGTGTTATCTTGTCAGGAACCAAAAGTCCCGTACTTAATTTCATGGATTAATTTAAGCAGTGTATTTCCTCATTCAAAATTAAAATCCCTAATTAACTCTTGGCTACTTCAGACTCTAATTACCAAGGCTTCCCTATAGGGTTGGAATGTTTGGCTGGTTGGAATAAAAAATTAAAAAGTACAGGTAAATTCTCTTTTTTTTTTTTTCTAATCTGCTTAAAATCTGTTTCTGTGATAGTCTAAGATTATCTTAAGTGCTTCAATTTCCCTTGTTGGCTCAAATGATCAACTCTGTATCCTCTTTTAATAAAATATTTTCCTTGTTTTGATTGGCAACGGTTGCAAGTTGTTGGCAAGGGCTGAATTCAAACAATTTAAGCAATAGATGGGTTTTATTTACCCACTATAGGAGGTTTAAAAATTATGCTTGAATACCTTAAGTGGACATGAAACAATTCATGACAAATTTTGTCCCCTCAATGCCCACTGTCATCATTTGCATTACTTGTCTTGTCCACAAATATAACATATAGTATGGATGAAATAGCAAATCTTAGAATGTCAGTTTAGGATCCACAAAGTAGGGGACAGGAAACAACCAAACTGTCCCAGGACTTTACACTGCATTTGAAACTTAATAATTTATATCATTTTCACTTTTTCTTTTTTTTTCAAGATTTGTTTTATTATTATTATTTTTTTTTTAGCAAGAGAGCATGAGTGGGGAAGAGGGATGGAAGGAGAGAATGAGAGAGAAAATCTTAAGCAGGCTCCACACTCAGTGCGGAGCCCTACTTGAGGCATGATCCCACGACCCTGGGATCATGACCTAAGCCAAAATCAAAAGTCGGATGCTCAACCAACTGAGCCACCCAGGTGCCCCCCATTCTCATTCTTATTAAGAATTAGGAGGAATATGAAGTAATGAGTAAACAAAACTTACATGACTCCTTTAAAACCCAATTTCAGTGCTAACTTAAACTCTCTCTTCCACCCCTCTATATTTTGCACCTAATGTGGATTTAGTACTGCTAATACTGTTTCCAATTTTCTCTGTTTGGGGTGTACATATCAATTTATATAAACAGTATTACATAAATATTTTATATATATAAATATATATATATGTGTGTGTGTGTATATATATATATATATATATATATATATATATATAAACTTTTTTTAAAAAAGATTCATCTATGGTCCTCTAATCTATAATTATGTCCATCTAATCATCTAATCTACAGTTTCTATTTGGGGCATAGAATTCCGTGTTGTACTTATATATCTTTTACCTATCCTCCCACCTAGTAACAGACACTGACAGTATCTCCCATCACCCTGGCACCACAGATAACATGTTAATAAACATTGTAATTATGTCCCCTTTTTAAACTGTGTGAGAAGTTTGGTGGAGTGGAGGGGAGAAGGTATACAGTATACCTAGGACCATAATTACAAGGTAACAGTGTATCATTATAACTGATCAGACTGAGTGATGCCAGACTGTTCTCCAGAATGACTGTATCATTCTACATTCCCACAGATGAAGCATCAGTTTCAATATTTCCACATCCCAG
Organism: Panthera tigris; assembly: GCF_018350195.1. Lineage (NCBI taxonomy): Eukaryota > Metazoa > Chordata > Mammalia > Carnivora > Felidae > Panthera > Panthera tigris. The sequence goes on from NC_056667.1 coordinate 171,627,756, forward strand.
AATACTTGGTTACCTTCTGTATAAATGCTCTTGTCCTCCTGCACCTGGCTTTCTGAATGAAATGTCTGTGTGTCTACAGGGTATAATTGGACAAAAGGTACAGTTATAATTATCATAATGGGGCATAAAGGTTCTGTGGATGTATAGAGAAGGAACAACTTGGCAATGGGGAGGGGATAATTGAGTCCCTGGGAGGAATGGTGGTGGAGGAAGCATTAATGATCATTTGTATTTTAACACTGCCCCTGAAGCCTTCTTCATGAAGGGAAATACTGTGGTATAGCTCTCCCAAACTGCACTCCCAAACTGTTGTACGCATAAATTTAACTAACTGCTAGGTCTGCAATCCGCCTTTAGATAATCCTATGACTCGCTTGCAATTTCTTTAATCTTGCTAAGAAAACTATCAAAAAATGCAAGGGATATCTCCAGTTTCTGCATCTCTTGGGTAGACCATTTTCAGAGAGACCATATCTTTCACACCTCCATTCTCAGTTATTCCATTGGTGTGGGAAGGAAGCAACCTAGCTGGTGGCATGGACAAACAGGACATATTAGATTAACTGTCCTCAGCAAACCAAAAACAATAATTAGACTCAATTATTTAAACTAAACTAGGGACCCTAAGCTTACCAGTCCTCTCTACCAAGGCCATATTAGAGGCACTTTACAATTGGGCTCCCTGTCTGATATAGGCCCCATTGGTTGGAGGAAGGCAATAAATGTAAACACCATTTTCTTTCATGAAGTACACATGCACTTCCAGAACTGGACATCTTAAGTGGAAGCCACACATAAACTGGCTCATCTTCTGAAAACACAGTGACTTTCACCTCAGGGTTGCTCATAAGCAATTTACAAGTAGATTATGTAGCTCTCAGGTGACAGATTTCTCCAAAATACAGCTGTCATTTACATGCATGCTGCAGGCCATTTTCTCTGCAATAAGAGTCATTCAGTTAGGAAACGAGGCACAAAATTGGTCCCTGACTTTAGCTGAAGTGATCAATGACTCCATCTTGAGGTTAGCTTCAGCTCCTTATACAGGGTAGTGAGAGATTATAGTACTGTCCAGACTTCCTCTTTGTGGACCAAGATGGAGCTTATACAATGAATAATACATATTGCTCTAACTCGGTTAATGCATTACGCCAAGTGAAAAGGCCAATACAGAAGCTTAAAACGATAATCATCCAACTCTCTAAGTTAGATCCTTACAGTTTATATGATTTGTTAAAGAAGTTGAGGCTGACTCCTGGTGGTGAGGTTGAAATCAATATTCCAGGTTGACTCATCCTGCTGATTCAAGTTCTTTTGAAGTGGCCTTGATTATATACTATGTGAAACAAATGGAACAGATTTGGTCCCAGTCCTTGTTAGTCAGATTAATCAGAGTGGATGAGAGAGTCACATAACATGGAAGATTCACCAGAGACCAAGACAATGTAGTAATGAGAAGTGGGTATTGTTGACAGACATTTTTCTAGGGGTCTCTTGCATTTCTGCCTATCTTGTGAGCAGAGACACTGATGATTTTGTTCAAACTGCCTTTTCAAGGATGTTTGTATAGCAAACAACTTTGAAAGATGGCAATAGTATCTCCCATTGGAATAAAGAAGAGATTTGCTTTATTGTCCACTCTAATGAAGGTAATGTATTCCTCCAGGAAAAAGGTTGGACAGGTTCTTGCAGAACCTCATAATGAATTTGGTTTTCCTAAATTCAAGGTTACTCGGTTGTAATGTAAACCCACTGTGCATTCACTTGTATCTTTTTCCACTTCACTTGGGAGATTGGGGACCAAAGCAATCAAATACAAAAATACAAAATCTAATATGAAATTCATATTACCTGTTGTGAGCGATAAATCCTTGTCTCTGATCAGGAGTCTTAAGCTATCTTCTAGCATCCATTAACCCAAGGTGTTAATTTACAACTAGCGTAAAACCTCAAACCTCTCACAGCTCATGACATTACCTTACATTTAACATACGTCCACGAAGAAATATTGCTCTTACACTTACTCTTTCTCCCCTACAGAATTTAATTAATTTTTTTAAATGTTTATTTTTGAGAGAGAGAGAGAGAACAAGTGAGCAGGGGAGGGACAGAGAGCAAGGGAGAGAGAATCCCAAGCAGGCTCCATGCGTCAGTGCAGAGCCCGATCCAGGGCTCAAACTCATCAGCCATGAGATCATGACCTGAGTTGAAATCTAGAGTTGGACCCTTAACCAACTGAGCCACTCAGGCTCTCTGAATTTAATTAAGTTTTAAAAGTTTAACTCATGCTGTCAAACTCACAGACATGCATTATATCTTATAATATCTACCAATACCAAAGGATGCAACTCCTTCCATCAACATGGCTTTGTTCCATTGAAAAGATATATTCATGTCACCCATTACAAAAGTAAAGGAAAATAAACCCTTGTGTGTGTATGTTTTACAAACAGAGTTATCTTTTCAACAATTATTAAATTTGATTTATTTTGATCTACATTATGAATTTTAACTTACCATATATTTTAGAAATAAGTTGTAAAAGCTACTGAAGGAATTTTGTAGGAATGCTAGAAAAAATATAATTGTGGAGTCAGAATTAAAAAGTTTTACATTCTACAGCTTGTCCCTGGATACATAACACACTCAGCATCATTTCAAAAATTATATATTTTTTCTAATCAATACATAGTCATACCTGAGAAGGAAGTATCCCTTTTCTGCACTCGTTTACACATATTTACTCAATGAATATTAAATTAACACAGCATGGCTAATTTATAACTGTGCAAACAAATGGCCTGTTCAAAGAATGATGATGGGCCACTTTTGGGGGAAAAAAAATCTTGTTATCCTTATGCTCCTCTTTATGTTATTTTAGGAATAGTCTGAAATTACGCTGTATAATATAGTTGTCATATCACTTTGCCTGGCAGATACTTCAGTAGACTGAAAGGAAGCAAACTAGCTTTCTTAAACAAAACAATGTTGTACCTTAAATTAAAAATTATTTTCTAAATATAGTTAACTCATGAACTATATATGTAAGCACCCAAACCTCAGCATATGCATTTGAAATAACTTTAAACTGTCCCAAAATATGATGATGTCAAGAAAATCAGGGTCACCTTTTTCTATCACTCCAAGTCTATGGTTAGCAAGCAATCATATTTAAGCATGACAACTCTACATATAGTCATTCGGTAAATCTTCCTCATTTATTTTTCTTTTCAATCTAGTTTATTTTTCCATACATAAAGTATAGACCAACCAAAATAGAAAAAAAAATTATTTTATGCTATAAATGGAGGAAATTATTTAAGATCGCCAGTATGCCTTCCTACTTACTAAAGAAATACAATAATTGCTGGTTTCTTCTAAGCCAATAACTAATGAGCTTCTAGGATATTCAGATCAATTAAAATATATTTGAGAATATATGCTCATGTTTACTAGATACTATGATTTGACAAATGATAAACTGCTGTAATCCTTTCCAGAAAAAGAGAAAATACATACATATAAAATTATGTCTTATAAAACGATTCACCACCCTTTTATAAGACAAAAATATTTAGTGAGGAAAGAGCAAGAGAGATCAACTCTGAAAGACAGGATAGTGTACATAGCTTTAAGCCTCAAATAAAAGAATTTCATTCATATCAAATGGTATACAATATACTAGTCTTTACATTCATAGTTTACATTCATAGGTAGCATCTATTACTATGAAAAATGACTATAAACAAACAATGCAATTATATTGAACTTAGAATTACAAAACAGTTCATTAAACATATATCATGCAAGAATTAGGAAATTGTCTTTATGATTTATTTTGTTCAACTATGTTCACATTACATTTGAGAAAGAAAAGGGAAAATCAGTATGAGAAAAATGTAGTTAAAAAATAGTAACACATTAAATCCTATTAAGACTTCATTCTGAATTAAAAAAAAAAAACAGAGCTTCATGACAAACATCAAATGTTTTAAGAATGATGGATAGATACAAAGGTAACTATATTTCTAGTGTATTAAAAACAAATGAAAACAAAGACAAAGGTAATATTTTCTGACTCTAAGAATATCTGCACTGGTAACCATGGATTCAATTACAACTTGATTATTTCTGTTGCTTGTGCTCATGTCCAAACTAATGTTAATCTTGTGAGAAGCAATTTCAAATGCTGAGTATGACTGTGAATTAATACTACATTTAGACACCCATGACTTCTTTTTATATTCTGTACAATACTTGTCAGACCAACAGTAAACACATAGCCATAATTACTGCTTTCATCCAATCATGGGACTAGTTGCCTTATTTTCAGTAAAATAACCTCAGGTATCTTAACCTTTACACTATACCTTTGTGCATTCTTTTGTTGTCGTTTCAAAGGCCCACCATCATTCAACAATTGCACAATTTTTTTGTTTGTTTTTTGCTTTTGTTTTTTATTGTATCTCCATCTGGCACATACAACAAACCAAATGCTGAAAATGTGGTCAGATGGGATTTCTCAGGTTTATTTGAACACTCCAGGTCTTTTGTGCTCTTATTTGAAAACATTATATTTTAAATACATAATATGTGATACATCCTCAAAATATAAAACTATATTAAATGAAAAAGAAATAGATCTAAAGGGGAAAAAGTAAAAATAAACTAATTTTTCCCAAATTTACAAAGCCCAAATACAAAGCCACATGGAGATTGCTTTAACTGAGTATGTATATATAATAAAGATAAGTTGAAAAGAATAAATAGAGAAGCACCAGGATACCTGTACAATTCCTGTGTGACAAGCAGCTCTATAAAGAATACATGTTTGAATTCTCATAGTGCAGACTGAACAGTTGAAGGCCTTAGAAGAAGACAGTATGAGTATAGTACCTACATTTTAAGAAATAAAGTATACTAGTACCTAGATCTATTGAATTGAAAGGTAATACCAAGGAAAGGGAAAATATTTTAGCATAATTACTTCATTTTTTTGGAAAAAAGATACACATCTAGTAATAATAACAATAATAATAATGGAAAAAAGCATCATGTTACATAAGGTTCATAAGGGCAAATTACATTTTGCCTAAAAGCAAGAAGACATGTTAAATAAAGCAGAAAATACTCAATATGTATCTGAGAAAAAAAAATAAACAGAAAAAACAAGTGCCAGAAATAAAAAGAACATATAAACTCAGACAAATAGATGCAAGAAGATGCTCTAGTACCGAATCAGATTTAGATTCTGGAAAGGGTAGGATCTTGAAAGATCCCGGAAAGGGTGGATTCTTAATACCTGTGTAGTTAACCTTTCTGGCTCCAGGAGGCAGAAACTGAATTGCCATGCCAGATTTCAAAATATATTTTAAAGCCATTGTTCTGGGATACATTTTCTTCCACATAAATGACTTCTTATATCTGTGAATAAGTGGTGTTGATGAGAAAAGGATAAAAACATTTCTAAAAAGATACAATCAATTCCTTTTGATGGGATAATAGCTCAAGACCTCAGTGATGACATCAGAGACCTATCTTAGTCTATAGGAATTTACATATTTATCAAGATTCCAAGCTGATTCTTAGGCACTCTAGAATTTAAGTACCACTAACTTTGGGCTATGGTCCAATAACGATAAAAGTATTATATTCCAGATAGGTTAGCTCAAACTGATTTTAAAGGAAAGAGAATTTATTGCATTTGATTCACAATCAGCTCTCACATTATTTTATATGTAATGCTAAAATAAGATTACATAGAATATCCATTGTCTAAACAGAGGCAGAAAAACAGTTTTCTTTTATGAAAATACCTAAAAAGAAATTATTCCAATAAGCCAATTTTATTTCGTAAGTTTTAAATTAATATTTTAATGACAAGTAGCTCAATCAGTGTCATTTTAAAAACATGACCGTTTCTAGAAGTTATTGAATTAAAATATTCTTCATAATCAAAGCCAGATTTTTTTTGTGCTGTTATTTCTGCAGACAATGGAAAAAATGATTTCATTGTATTCGTGGATTCTTTCCTTTCTCCTAAAACTACTTAGTTAATGAGGCAAAGACATCATTATTTACGGAAAAGTTTTGATTATCAATGCTTAAACAATAAATCAATTCAAGATGATTATGTGGATTCTGAATCTGAGAGATTCTGAATCTGCTGGCTTGTTAATTTATAACAAATACTTATTAAATGCCTTCTATGCACAAGTAATTGAATAATTCAAATACTCTGTTTCATTGAATTTACCTTCCACTATGAGATAATCGTAATAGGTTGAAGTCAATTTGGGGCTGAAAATTCACTGTTTTATCCTCCCCTGTATTAAGGGAGAAAATGAATATTGAAAATTGGATTGTTTGGGAGTACACGAGTTTGTTTATCTTCTGAAGGGAATTTGAATTTTGGTCATAAATGCTTAGAGCACATCTGGCATATAGGATAAGGAAAATGATAAGTCATTAGACAAACTGCAAAGGGTCACAATGGAGCATGTGCCCATGCGTGAATATGAGGATTGCACCCGTGGGGAAGTGCGAGGCATGTTTGGCCTGCTGCTTTAATTTGTCCTACATGATTTGTTAAGCAAACAAAAGAATATGGGAAGCTTGCTTATCTGAATGTGCCAAGGCTGCAATCAAGCACTTCACCCATTCTTTCCAGCCCACCACCCCTGTGAGAGCTGCAGATGCAGAGAGCTGGCTGCTGGACCAAGGTAAGTATGGCACAGTAACCAGAAAGAATTATGAACTACAAAAATGTAAACTACAGATGCCATGCTGGAAGAATACACAGAGATGGAGAAGACTAAAACAAAAATAAAGCAAAACAAAACAGGCATAACATATTCATAGAAGCCAAATATTAGAACTCACTCTCTTAGATATCTAGATAAATAAAATTTACATATTTGAATACATTACAGGTAATACAAATATTGCTGCGAACTGTATGATAAAAATATAGAAACTGAAACATGAGGAAACTGAATCTATAGAGGAGAAAAACTGCCACCTGTGATACAAAATGGTTTTCTAAGTTACACCATAAATTTGAAGCAAGACTAAAATTACAACCCGAGACTCATAATTTCTAGTGTAATCCTCTTTCCCCTGAAGCCTGCTGCCTATGTCCCATCATCATAACATGTTCTCTGTATCACCAATATCACTAGCATTATAATGCTGTTCAACAAGCTATTTGATTATTTTCTCAAATATTACTGCTTAATAAATTCAAACTATTACTTGATGTTCCAATATTATGTGAAATGAACATGTACAACTTTTGTTAAATTTCTCATTTTATTAAACAAATTATAATAGTAGTTATAAAATATTTTAAGTACCATATGTTATCATCTTTTCTATGACAATATTCCTTCTATAATTTAACCCTTTTGTTGATTTGGTTCTATTTCAGTTTCTTAAAAACTAGATATGCAGTACTCTTTATCCTTTTAGAAAAATTTAGTTACATTTTTAAAATTCTCTTACATTCTTTTCATTACCTCTATCTATTTTGGAATCTGTGACTCAGTTTTTATATCCTGATCTTTCTCTTCCTCCTGCTGGCTATCTTCAAATATCTGTTAATCCTCAATTGGTTTTTAATATTTACAATGAAGGACTATGTTGGTTAGTAATGCTATTGGTATTTTATTCTTTTGCAGTAGTAGAAGGCTGCAGACAAATTACAGTGATAGAAAGTTGCAACTTTCCTTGCATTATATGAGGAATAAATCCAAGTTCTGAAAAATGGACAAGTTCTAAGTAGATGCAGTCTTCTACTTAATGTATGTCATTAGGAAGATGTGTAAGACCCTTCAAATCACTATAATAAGAATAAAAATAGTCTTCTAGGGTTCGCTTACTTAATATTTATTTCAAAAACAAGTGGCATGAAATCCTTTTCTTTTTTTCCCCCTTTGACGAATTTGGAGATTGAAAATTGTCTTACCCTCTATCTGCTCTCTAATTCTCATACTAGTTCCCTTCTGTGGAATGACTATTTAGGAAGTATTTCTTGGTTTTAACTAAGGGCAAATGTTACAGCCAGTTGCTCCTTGCACACAGAACATATACATTTTCAAAGACAGTTCTTTATTCATTACAATGATTTCTTCTCCAACAGCTCATCACTGCATTCAGATTGTCTACTGCATTTTCTTCTATGCAAAACCAAAGTTACACATTCTTTCCAGAGGCCTTAATCAATAATCATCCACTCTGTTTCCTCCAGAAATCTGTCAATGTTTCTCTTCCGTTGATGGCACTATTTCTTACTTTGAAATGGATTTATTATATTGTTATTAGTACTTTGTATTTATCAACTCTCACTTCAGTTAGATTCTATGAAGGAGAAAGGGTAAATTATGTACTCTGCCATCTTGAATTAGATGCTTATTTGTTTTTTATGTCAATCTTTCATTGTTTGTTTTGGTCATCCATTTTTTAATTCATAAAATCTGTATCAATTTTTTTTAGTTTCTGTCTTTGTAACTTTTATTAGAAAAATTTTGCCCCCTCTAAGAATACATCATATTTTATTATTAATTATAATTATCTCAAGGTATTAGTTTTTTTCTCTTCTATAAGATGATGAGAAATGCAATGAGCAAAAAAAATAAATAAATAAACAATAATTATTGGCAACAACATACAATTTACCTGGCTCCATTTGTAGGAAGAATTAGGGAGCCTTCTGAAGGGTAGTGTATAGTGAAGAAAGAATATGACCAAGATGATATGGACTTGGGTTTTAAGTAGATTATACTGTAATGAAAATGCAATTAAAGCATTTATAGGAACACTGCAGCCCTGTAAGTTTCCCAATTGGCAGAGTTATAATTAATGTGAATAAACTAAATATTAAGAATCTACATATTTACAACCTCCATCTAGGTATTGCTTCCAGGCAGAAACTTCAAAGTTAGGAAATGATGGTGCCCATTCCCTGGCTTTACCTGTCACCTAGCTTGGGCTACTACCATCTTGCTGATTTGTTTGATCTTATTTTCCCAAGTTTTTACAACAATAGATCAAATAAATCCAAAGAAAAGTCACTATATTGACCATACAGGATTGTTGCCTGAAATTTTGAATTCTGTTAAACTTTCTGTGAAAATATAATGAATATGTTCAACTTGAAATATTTATGAGATGATTCTCTCTTTGTCCAACACTGTGAAATCTTTCTAAATTTCCTTTTGGACAATCTTTTTTAAAAGCAAATGTTCAGTTTAATTTAATTTATGCGTGACACATTAAAAATTGCATGTTATAGTTTTTTTTTTTCAATTACAACTATTATTTAAAGCAGTTTACAGTTCACAACAAAACTGAGGGGAATGTAGAGAGATGTCCCATATACCTCTTGCCCCCACATGTAGTTTTTTAGACTAGGAATTTCTGCGTCTTCCTCTCCACCACCCTATCCCCTTTTAGGAGACCTCACTCAATTACATGCATAGTAAATGGTATAATTAGACTTGCTTTTGAAATCTTGCTTCAGTCTTTCTGATTTTAGGTTCTTTTGCTTTTTGTTTTAATGTGTTTCATTTTTTCAAAATGTAGATTGTTTTTAAGCTTTACTAAATTTAAAAAGAAAACCTTTTCTATTATTGAAGCCTACTGGAAACTAAATTCTGCTATCAGCAATATCATAAATGAAACAAAATCTATTGCCAATCCCACAAATAATCTCCAGCTGCTTCCTAGACTTTGATGATATACACTAGAAAGTTCATTGCTGATGAATAATAGTAAAATATCTTAGTTTAAATTATGCATTTTCTTTATCAAAAATAATAGCTTCTTTTGTTTGCTATTTACAGTCAACAATTCAATAATTACAGACATTTAGAACTGCATATTCTCTTTAAATGTTGTCAAAGTACATCATCATTCATTTATAATTCTTTTATTTTCCCTTTCCTCATCTACTCCTAACATACACTTTGCCTGAAGTACTTTTCTTCCTCAGTTATCTCATTCATGAATCCACCTACTAATTAGTTGTGCAAGCCAGAAATATGGAAGTTATTTTTGATGCCTTCCTCTTCCTAACTTCAACATTAACTAATAAATCAGTGAGCCCTCTGTATCTGCAAATCTATCTATTTCTCTTCTTTACTTTGCCAGAGTTTAAGTTCATACCATCATATTTTCTTATTATCTGAGCTTCTGAGGGTTATTTTTTGCATTACTCCTGCTTATGTAATTTCACACACTGCAGCAATAGACATTTTTTTTCCTTTCTGGATTATCTTAACCCATAATTAAAAATCGATTAGCCATAAGAGAAAGTATTTTCCTAAGTAAATAACATTACAGACTTAACCATAAAGTGGGTTTATCATGTTTGTATTTATGAGTTTTATTATATGTCTTTTTAGTCCTACACAATTGTAACATTTAAATATGAGTACATTTTGCTAGTAATTATTTTTATTAAAGTTGAGGGATCATGTACAATAGAATCAAGCATTAATATGTGAGATATGTGCTCAACTATGCATTTACTACACATATTTTCAAAACTGTCAGGTAGAATTCATTTCATTCCTTAAAAATTTGTGAATATTTATTTTTTAATATATCATGATACATTGAAACTGTCATTAAAATTTTGTGATATTTCAGAATCAGTTCCATGGTAATATTACATTCAGGGATAATTTAGACATAAAGATAAATATGATAAATTTTTAGACAATTTTGCATAATAACCTTTCTTATAATTTACAACAAGATAACATTCTAGGAACTAAACTATCCAGAATAATGATAAGATGGGAGGTAAAAATAAAATAAAATTATTAACTATGCATATCTCTCTAGCTTTAAAAGATTACTATAGATTATTACAGATGTTATATATTATGATGAATTCTTATGATATGTTGGCATCAGGGTACAATTCTACATTTAAATTTGCAGGAATAGGGGCACCTGGGTGGCTCAGTTGGTTAAGCTTCCCACTTCGGCTCAGGTCATGATCTCGCGGTTCATGAGTTCGAGTCCCATGTCAGGCTCTGTGCTGACAGCTCAGAGCCTGGAGCCTACTTTGGTTTCTGTGTCTCCCTCTCTCTGCTCCGTCCGTGCTCACACTCTGTCTCTCTCTTCCTCTCTCTCAAAAGTAAATAAACATTAAAAATTTTTAAAAAAAATTGCAGGAATAAAAAATGTTCTAACATATAGCCATTCCCTATTTAATAATGAGTTGTATTAATTTCCAATTGTTTCGTCACATAACTTGTCAAATTATAATACTGGAAATGAACGTTGATATTGCAAATTTTTACAGTATTTGTACATTTTAGCAAGACTAATAATCTTATAATGCTTTAATAAACTGAACTTGAAAATCTATTTTGAAGGTACACCTACAATGCAAGGATCAATAAGGAAAAAGCACATTTTTTAACTTTTAGAATGCTATTTTAGTCCTATAAGTTCAGTGTCCTTTACCTCAAGTAATGTAACTAGTGAAACAGATTTGAGAACTTAGCTTATTAATAAAAGAAAATACACAAAAATCAGTTTTTTTTCCTAAGTGAATCTCTACAAGAATCTAGTTCAACCACAACAAAAATTTACCCAGAATGAAGTACCACAGAGAAGGAAATTAGAAGGAAAATTCCAGAGGTCAACTGCTTTTTGAGAAGGAAGAAAAGCAATTTAATTGAGAAAAAACAGTCTTTACAACAAATGGAGCTTGAATCCCTGAACGTTCATATGCAAAAAAACAATAAAACAAATAAACAAACAAAAACTAAAAAGAAAAACATGAATCTAAACTGTAAAATTAACTCAAATGGATCATAGATATAAATGTAAAATGCAAAGCTACAAAACCCCTAGAAGATAAGAGAAAATTGAGCTAACAGTGGGTTTGGTGGTGACTTCTTAGGTACAACACGAAGTATGAACCATGAAAGACAAAAAATGATCTGTTGAAATTTAATAAAATTAAACAATTCTCCACTGCGAAAGACTGTTAAGAGAATGAAAAATCAGGCCACAGACTGGAGGGAAATATTCATAAAACATATATCTGATAAAAGAGTGGTATCCAAAATATACAAAGAACTCAATCACATAGAAATAGGGGGAAAAAAACCTCATCAATAAGAATAAAAATAACTCAATTAAAAATGAACAAAAGAAAAAAAATGAACAAAAGAGGGGCACCTGGGTGGCTCAGTTAGTTAAGCATCTGAATCTTGAATTCAGCTCAGGTCATGATCTCATGGTTCATGAGTTCAAGCCTGGCATTGGGCTCTGTCAGTGCAGACACTCCTTGGGATTCTGTCTCCCTCTCTCCCTGCCCGCCCCCCCCCACTTGCTTTCTATCTCTCTCTCAAAATAAATAAAAATAAACTTTAAAAAAAATTTTTTTTAATGAACAAAAGATTTGAACAGACATGTCACCCGAAAAGATAAGTAGATGGTAAATATACATATGAATAGATGTTCAACATCATGTATCATTAGGAATTGCAAATTTAAAAAGTTAAATCCCACTGCACATATATTAAAATGACTAACATCCAAAACAATGACAACATCAAATCTCGGTGAGGATGTATAACAACTGAAACTTCCATGCATTGCTATTAAAAATGCAAGATTGTATAGCCACTTTGAAAGATACTTTGGCAGGTTTTTTTTTCCTTACAGAATCAAACACACTCTTAACCATATGATCCAGCAGTTGTGTTGCTTGGTATTTACCCAAATAAAGGGAAAATTTGTCTTCACAAAAGCCAGCACACAAATGTTTATAGTAACTTTATTCAAGACTGCCAAAACATGGAAGCAACCAAGATGATCTCCAATGTGTGAATGAATAAACAAACTGTAGTATATTCAGAAAGTGTAACATTACTCAGCACTAAAAAGAAATGAGCTATTGAGCCATGAAAAGACATGGAGAAATCTTAAATGGATAATGCTAAGTAAAGTAAGCCAATCTGAAAAGGCTACATACATTTCCAACCATATGACATCTGAAAAAGGCAAAGCTATCAATATAATAAAAAATACTAGTGGTTTTCAGGGGTTTATAGGAAGGGAAAAAAGAGAAGTAAAGAGGAAGGAAAGGAGGGATAAAAAGGTGAATTGGGATTTTTAGGGTATCAAATTTCTTTCTGTATGAGGCTGTAATTGTGGATACATGTTATTTATATGTTAAAAATGATAGAAAGTATTATATAGAGTGAACCATAATGTAAGGTATATATTTCACTTAATAATAAGGTATCAATATGGGCTCATCTACTTTAACAAATGTACCACAATAATGCAAGATGTTAATAATAAGGGCAATGGAGGGAGAATGTATTTGGGAACTCTGTACTCTCTGCTCAATTTTTCTGCTTTGTATACCTAAATTTTTCCAAATTAATTAATTAATTGATTGATTTAAAAAAAAAAAAAACTTTTAACTAAAAAACATGGGCAGGAGAATTGAACAGACATTTCTCCAAAGAAGATAAACCAAAGGCCAATAAGCATATGAAAAATACACATTATCATTAGTCACTAGGGAAACTTCAAAACCACAATGATATACCACTTCATACCCACTAAGATAGTGACTATGAAAATCCAGAAACGAAAGACAAATATTGGCAATAATATGGAGAAACTGAAGGTCTCATACAATGCTGGTGGAGATATGGTATAGCCTCTGTGTAAAACACTTCAACAATTCCTTACCAAGTTAAACAGCATACCCACACAACCTAGCAATAATGCTCCTCAGTATATATCAAAAAGAATAGAAAACACGTTTTCACTTAATAGCTTATAAACCAATGTTCATAGCAGCATTATTCTTCATAGACAATAAGGGGGAGAAACTAACATGACCATTAACTGACAAATGATAAACAAATGAGGTATACCCAGACAATGGACTATTATACAGCCACAAAAAGGAATGAAGTACTGATACATGCTACCATGTGGAGGAACCTTGCAAACATTATCCTAATGAAGGAAGACACACACCAAAGGTCTAATATTGTATGATGCTACTTATAAATATCCTGAATAGGCAAATCTATGAAGATAGCAAGAGGCTTAGTGGTTCCTTAGATTTAGGAAAGATGAGAGATAAATATATAAATTCCTTTTTGAGGTGATGAAACAGTTTTATGATGGACTGAGTTGATAAGCATCATATCTGTGAGTATACTATAAATCAGTGAATTGTTCACTTTGAATGGGTAAACTGTATGTTATGTGAATTATCTCAATAAAGCTGTTAAAAATATGAGGAAAATTACCATACATGCAAAGAATTAGCATAGTTAGAATAATAAACAGGAGAGAAATTAGTCAATAAAAAATGAGGCAAGATGGAGTTAAAAGTAAAGACATTAAAACAGTTATTATAAAACATATTTCAGGAATTAAAGGAAAATATTAAAATAGAAAAGTAAAAGATATGAGAAAATTAAATGATTATTCTGTAGCTGAAAAATATATGAATTACAATATATGACACTTTCACTTTGTAGACCTAGATTATATACTCCAAAATAAATGATCTTAAAGAAATGACTTAGGGTGCCTGAGTGACTGGCTCAGTAGGTTAAGCATCTGACTTTGGCTCAGGTCATGATCTCAAAGGTTCACGAGTTTGAGCCCTGCATGGGACTCTGCTGACAGCTCAGAGCCTGAAGCCTACTTCAGATTCTGTGTCGCCCTCTCTCTCTGCCCTTCCCCTGCTCACGCTCTGTCTCTCTCTCTCTCAAAAATAAGTAAACATTAAATTTTTTAAAAATGACTTAAAGAAATAGCAAGCTAAAGCATAGAGAAAAAAGATTGAAAAAAAAAACAGTTCTTTGGTGATATGTGGGACAATATCAGTCTATCATATTTAATAATAAAGATAAAAATGCCTAAAGACTCTGAAACAAAGAAAGCTAGGAGAAAATGGAATGACATATTTATCATACAAAAGTAAATTTTTTGTAGTATTTTTTTCATGTTTATTTTTGAGAGAGCGAGAGGGAGAGAGAGGGACAGAGCACTAGCAGGGGAGGGGCAGAGAGAGGGAGACACAGAATCTGAAGCAGACTCCAGGCTCTGAACTCTCAGCACACAGTCTGACACGGGGCTCAAACCCACGAACCGTGAGATCATGACCTGAGCCCAAGTCTGGTGCTTAACTGACTGAGCCACGCAGGTGACACAAAAGTAAAACAGTTTTCAAATAAATTTCTCAATCTGGAATTTCGTATTGAGGGAAAATATCCTTCAGAAAGTTAAGGCAAAATAATCTTTCACATAAAAAAAGTTGACAGAATTCATGGCCACCAAATGTAAACACACCTTAATAGTGTGTGCTCCAGGAAGAAAGAAATGCCATTGTGTTGAAACTTGGATCTACCCAAAGGAATTATCACAAAGTATTGTGGATAAATACAAAAGATATTTTTTGGTTTATAATTTAATTAAAAGGTAATTGACAGTTATAGGAAAATTAACAATCATTGTGGGTTTTATAACATATGTAGAAAAAACATGACAATAGAAAAAAGAGCAGGAAGAGGGAAACAGAAATATACTTTTATAAGATTCTTATACTATGTGCTATACAAAGTAGTTGAATAGTATTTGTGGGTAGACTGAAAGAATAAAGATGCAAATTGCATTCTTTAGAGCAGTGACTAAAAATAAATCAAAGAGACACAAATAGGAATCCATAGAGGAGATAGCATGGAACACTAAAATATTAAAATATAGATAGATAGATAGATAGATAGATAGATAGATAGATAGATAGATAGAGCAAATAGAAAACTGGAGCAAGACAGTGAATCCCAGATATTATATGTCCCAGGACAGTTTCTTCCTTGAGTTTTAGTACCACTTCTTTCAAGATACACTGAGTCGTCTCAGTTTCCAAAACTGTTGACAAGTGTTTTTGGTCTATATTAGCTAACATCTCCACTCCACCCCACTTCTCAAAAAGTCAGGATTCAGCTCAGATAGCTGTAAAGGGAATTTCCTTCTTGATGAAATAGGCCTTTATGTGAACGATTAAAGTTAACAAAAGGCCTTTATGTTAACTCTCAACTATCTGACTCTTATGTACAGCTTACCTAAATTCTACATATGCCCATCCAATGCTCAGATGCTCTTTATTAACTTTTTTAGTTTGCATTTCCATCTAGTATTTTTGCCATAATTCCCTACATGTAAGAGGTAAATCTGAAGGTTATTTCTGAGGTGTTATGTTAAAACTACTTTCCATTTAAACATATCACATGTTTTGGTTTGTTTTTGTGTTGATTTCTTTGAATCCTATCACTGCTTTCCTGAATTTCTGGAATCCAGGCTTTATATTCCTCTTCTTTGTTTGAGAATTTATTCCTGGATATTTGATCATCCTTTCTGTATCAATTTAACAACTGGATTTAGCTACATAAAAGAGAGACCCGCCTACAGAAGCTTTGGCAAATAATACTGTTTTTCTCATGCAATTGAAGTCTGGAGTAGGCAATCCCGAGTTCATCTAGCTGCCAAATAAATAAATAAATAAATAAAGCTTCCTTCTACTTTCGGTATTGAACCTCTCTGACTTTTTTCCTCATGGTCCAAGAAGGTTATTCTGACTTCTGTCTATGTTTCAGACAGAAAGAAAAGAACAGGATGAAGCCGAAACTTTTCCTACAAACTCACATCTACCGATTTTACTTCTTTTTGCCCAAGAACTATACCACACTAGCTACAAGACAGTCTGAGAAGGTAAGCATATTTAAATGGATATATTGCCTCTTTGGACAAAAGTATGGGTGCTAAAGAAGGGGAACACTGGAAATCAGGGAAGCAACCAGTATACTCTAAAGGTTATATTAATAACTTCCTTCTGGGTTCCTCAGTACAATCATAATAATAAATTCTCTTTTTATCTATATCAATGGCTTATGCTTTCCCAGGCAAACAAAACAATGACTCCCACACAGATCTTATTCTGTCAAAATCTCTGATGGTCCACTAAATGCACCTGCCTTCCGTCTCAGGATATGTACATACTCAATAGTCCTATCGCACTCTCATGAAACCTCACGTTGATGTGAAATCAGAATCCAGAAAATTCAATTTCCCTGATTCTTTTTCCTCCAGACGATCACATTTTGTCCATTTCATAATCCTTTCTCACAGATCTGAACTATAAAATCCTTGATCTATATCAAGAATTTATTTGATCTTTCAGTATACTGTACCAAGATAATTTTTAAAATGCCCTCTTGCCTTTTGCATAGATATTGCTAATATTTTAAAGTCCTGCTGAGAAAAATTTGATATATGTCAACAAACTATTCAAAATGTGTAATATTTGACTATTATTTGATTTGTCATTTATCATTCTCCATCAGTCTGACACTAACCTTTCATTTTTCTTTTGGGACCTGACCTAAAATAAACTTTTGAATAAAATATTCACAGGTTTTCTTCTTACAATTTTATTATCAATTGGCTATTTGTGACTCTTTATTTTAACTAGCTTACTCACAACTCATTTTATCTTTTCCTTCATGCATTTCCTTCATGCATTTCATATATTCCTCTTGAATACTGGAGTATGGACAGAGTTCAATATTTGCTTCAGTTTTTTTGGGGTTTTTTTTGATATAATATTCACATAAAATAAAATGCATATATCTTTTTTGTGAGTTTGTTTTTTAATTTTTTAATTTTTTTAATTTAATTTATTTTTTTAAATTTACATTCAAGTTAGTTATCATATAGTGCAACAATGATTTCAGGATTCCTTAATGCCCCTTACTCATTTAGCCCATCCCCCCTCCCACAACCCCTCCAGTAACCCTCTGTTCTCCAGATTTAAGAGTCTCTTATGTTTTGTCCCCCTCCCTATTTTAATATTATTTTTGCTTCCCTTCCCTCGTGTTCATCTGTTCTGTGTGTTAAAGTCCTCATATGAGTGAAGTCATATGATATTTGTCTTTTTCTGACTAATTTCGCTTAGCATAGTACCCTCTAGCTCCATCCACATAGTTGAAAATGGCAAGATTTCATTCTTTTTGATTGCTGAGTAATACTCCATTGTGTGTGTGTGTATGTGTGTGTGTGTGTGTGTGTGTGTGTATGCATTCCCACCAACAGTGCAAAAGAGATCCTCTCTCTCTCCGCATCATATCTGTTGTTGCCTAAGTTGCCTAAGTTGTGGTTTTAATTTCTACTTCCCTCATGATGAGTGATGTGAGCATTTTTTCATGTGTCTGTTTGAAATCTGGATGTCTTCTTTGGAAAAGTGTCTATTCATGTATTTTGCCCATTTCCTTACTGGATTATTTGTTTTTTGGGTGTTGAGTTGGATAAGGTCTTTATAGATTTTGGATACTAACCCTTTAACTGATATGTCATTTGCAAATATCTTCTCCCATTCCATCAGTTGCCTTTTAGTTTTGCTGATTGTTTCCTTTGCTGTGCAGAAGTTTTTTTGTTGTTTTTTTTTTTATTTTGATGAGGTCCCAATAGTTCATTTTGCTTTCATTTCCCTTACCTCCAGAGACGTGTTGAGTAAGAAGTTGCTGTAGCTGAGGTCAAAGAGGTTTTTGCCTACTTTCTCCTCGAGAATTTTGATGGCTTCCTGTCTTACCTTTAGGTCTTTCATCCATTTTGGGTTTATTTTTGTGTATGGTATAAGAAAGTGGTCCAGGTTCTTTTTCTGCATGTCGCTATCCAGTTTTCCCAGCACCACTTGCTGAAGAGACTGTCTTTATTCCATGGGATGTTCTTTCCTGCTTTGTCAAAGACTAGTTGGCCATACGTTTGTGGGTCCATTTCTGGGTTCTCTATTCTATTCCGTTGGTCTGAGTGTCTGTTTTTGTGCCAGTACCATACTGTCCTGATGATTACAGCTTTGTAGTACAGCTTGAAATCCAGGATTGTGATGTCTTCTGCTTTGGTTTTCAAGATTGCTTTGGTTATTTGGGGTTTTTTCTTGTTCCATACAAATTTTAGTATTATTTGTTCTAGCTCTGTGAAGAATGCTGGTGTTATTTTGATAGATATTGCACTGAATATGTAGATTGCTTTGGATAGTATTGACATTTTAACAATATTTTTTCTTCCTATCCAGGAGCATGGAATACTTTTCCATTTTTTTGTGTCTTCTTCAATGTCTTTCATAAGCTTTCTATAGTTTTAAGTGTATAGATTTTTCACCTCTTTGGTTAGATTTATTAGAAGGATTATACCTCGAGATCATAAAAGCCATATATGAAAGACCTAACGCTAACATCATCCTCAGTGGGTAAAAACTGAGAGCTTTCTCCCTAAGGTCAGGAACAAGACAAGGATGTCCACTCTCACCACTGTTATTCAACATAGTATCAGAAGTCTTAGCCTCAGCAATCAGACAACACAAAGAAATAAAAGGAATCCAAATTGGCCAGGAGATGGTCAAACTTTCAGGCTTTGCAGATGACATGATACTCTATATGGAAAACCCAAAAGATTGCACCAAGAAACTGCTAGAACTGATCCATGAATTCAGCAAAGTGGCAGGATGTAAAATCAATGCACAGAAATTGATTGCATTCCTATACACTAATAATGAAGCAACAGAAATCAAGGAATCGATCACATTTACAATTGCACCCAAAACCATAAAATGCATGAAACCTAAGTGCATTGGCTGAGTTTTGATAACCGAATATTTCCATGTAACCCAAATCCTTATCAAGGTAGAGAACATTATCATGACCTCAGAAATTTCCTTTATTTACCTTCCCATTCGGGTCTTACCCATACTCCTTCAAATGTTAGAATTGCTCTGATTTTCCCCCATAAGCATTAGTTTTACTTGTTCTACAAACTCATATAAATGGAATCATTCAATATACATTTTTTAGAGAAAGCTTATTTCACTGAACAGAACATTCTTGAGATTTGCCCTGCTGTTGTATACATCATTAGTTTGTTCCTTCTCGTTGCTGACTAGCATTCCATTGTGTGAATAAACCATATTTATTTAGCAATTCTCCTATTGTAGACATCTGGGATGTTTCCATGGTTTTGACTATTATGAAACAGAGCTGTCATTAACAATGACAATCATGCACATCTAAATTGTGAAAATAAGTTTCATTTCTTTTGAATAAACATCCAGGTGGGGACTGCTAGGTCGAAGAGTAGTTTGTTTTTACTTAAAAAAAAAAAGGAAAAAAAGAAAGAAAGAAAAGAAAAGCTTCCACATTGTCTTCCAAAGTTGTTATCATTTTACATTCAACCAACTATATATTGGTTGGTTATTCCAACCAATGATCAGATAGGTTTGGTTATTTCACATTTTTGCTGACATTTGATGTTGGCAGTCATTTTAACTGTAGACAATCGGTGGATGTGTGGTAGATCTCACTGGAAATTACATTTATGACTAATCATGTTTATTTGTGCTGCTTTGAATCTGCTACAGGTAGGTATGCATGATTTCAGAGTCAGCCAGAGATTTTATCAGAATTTATACAAATATGGAGCTCCCATCTCTGTATTTTCATATCTAATATTTCTACTGGATTTTCTTTCATTTTTCTATTTTCTGCTAATACTTCCTATATTTTCTCTCATTATAAGTATATTTTCCTTTACTTCAATGAACATAGTCAAAATAATTATTTTAAAATCTTGATCTGACAATGGCAGCATCCAAGTTAATTAGCATTTACCATTTGTTGATAGTTTTTTTCTTTGATACCAGATCATATTTTCCTGACTATTGAAGAATTTGAGTTTGTCCTAAGCATTATGAATAGTACATTGGGTACATTCTAGATTCTGTTATGTTGCTTCAAAGCTTGTTTGATTTAAATTGCTGACTCATGCCTGCAGTGAATGGCAACTTAGATTTCTGTTCAGTTTGTTAATCTTTGATTGCAAGCTGCTTTCAGTTTGACCTTCATGTACCTTGTTCAGGGATCATTCAGTGACATGGACTGAAAATGATCAGGAGTTTTCTCCTGGCTTTCTTCTTTCTGGAGACACCTTTCCCACTTTCCAGCAGCTCTGGTTTCCCGGGGCTCCTTCATTTGGTTCCTCCAGCTTGAAAGATTTCACATTTCTCTATTAAATTTTGGAATCTGGTGCTTCCGCTTCTGTAACTATAGTGGAAATTATTCCAGTTTGTTTAATTCTTCTAAGTTCTGTCCCCCAGTCCCTAGACCCCACTAAAAAAAAAAGTACCAATTTTTTAAGCTATAGAGTCCTAAGGTAGTATTTTGTTTTCCCCCAAAGTTACTAATAATTTATCTGTGGGAGGACTAGTGCTCATTCCACCAAGCCAAACAAATCCTGGCTTACTATGTAGAAATTACTTTCAGTGTCAGAAGAACACCCTGACATTTAAAGTGTCACATCACAAATATCAGCTAATTACTAAAGGGACTAAGCTATCTAAGAATATTTTTGTGGACCTTTTTATTTTTCTTAATTTTTTATTGGTTTTTGAGAGAGAGAGAGAGAGAGAGAGAGAGAGAGAGAGAGAGAGAGAGAGAGAGATGGAGCACAAGTAGGTGAGGGAAAGAGAGAATGGGAGATAGAATCCAAAGCAGGCTCCAGACTCTGAGCTGTCAGCACAGAGACTGATTCCAGGCTCAAACTCATCCACAGCGAGGTCATGGGCTGAGTCAACTGTTTAACCAACTGAGCCACCCAGGCATTCCATGGACCTTTTCATTTAAACTATATTACTGAACCAGAATCAAATGAAATCATGTGTTTGAAATAAGCAACCATTCTATCTGTTCAATTACTTCAGTAGTACCTTTCATTTCTATGATGGTTATAAATGTTTAGACAAGTATGACATTAAAAAAAAAGGATATATGATGCAGGTAAAGGAACTGGAAAAAATGAATATTAATGTATGTCTACATTCTACTAAGTACTTTGTTAGAGAAAGGAACCCTAAATTTCTGGTCTTGCCTAAGCTTAACCCAGCTACTAAATTTTTTCCACATGGCTCTGATAGCAAAACTTCAGATTTTAACTATGCAAATTTGACTGAAGCAGTTTAAATACAAAAAAATGAGGAACACCTGGGTGGCTCAGTCAGTTAAGTGTCCAACTCATTTAAAAATTTTTTTTAACATTTATTTATTTTTCAGAGACAGAGCATGAGTGGGATAGGGGCAGAGAGAGAGGGAGACACAGAACCTGAAGCAGGCTCCAGGCTCTGAGCTGTCAACACAGAGCCCGATGTGGGGCTCGAATTCATGAACCATGAGATCAACACCTGAGCAGAAGTCAGACACTTAACCAACTCAGCCACCCAGGCATCCCCTTGAGCATCCAACTCTAGATTTCAGCTCAGGTCATGATCTAACAGTTCACTGGATGGAGCCCCGTTTCGGGCTCCATGCTGACAGTGCAGATCCTGCTTGGGATTCTCTCTCTCCCTATCTCTCAGCCTCTCCCCATCTTGTGCATTCTCTCTCTCTCTCGCTCTCTCAAAAAAATAAACCAAAAAAATGGAATCTCTTTACTATATAATTGTCAAGTTTAAAAGTTGTCATAGTAATTTAGTATGTTTTAATAGAAGTAAGTTTGAACTTTATGTTATAATTCTGGAGACAGAATGGAAGAAAAAATGAGTTGATAAAATAAGTAAACATATAGAATAATGTCCACATGTAAAATAAAAAATTTAGAAAGATAGCATTTTCTTCATTTGTACATAATATGGCACCAAGAATAAATATGCCTTAAATTTTACTCAGGTTAATATTTGATGAACCTTTGTCTAACATGCTGATTAAAATCAATTTCAAGTGACAATTTCTCTTTCTTTTCATTTTCATATCAAATGGATTTTATATCTTATGAATTAGTAAAAGGACATCTACTCCAGATTTTAGAAATAATGTACTGAAATATTATTTAACTTAAATAATAAATGAATCTTAGACTCCCTGTGATTATTTTATAAGTGTACCACTTTTGTTGATTTTGCAATAAACTGAACTTAAAAATGCAATTAGTCTTTTGAGTTACTCCATTAGTATTTTAATACATTAAAAATCACACTATAGTTAATAACAGACTGAAAAAAAAGTCTTTCTGTTTAGTGAAATCCAATTATTCTTTGTGCTTCAGTCTACTTTCATAAAGCCTTTCCCATATCCTCACTTCTGATGACATCATGACACATCATTCACTTGGAATTAATCATGTGTAATCTTGTGACCTCACTTTCATTTGTGGCATTATTTCTATTTTTCACAGTTATGTCCTATTTCCCTAAATGAACTTAATCTCAGGGAGATTACATTGTACTTCAAGCCATTTCTATATAAAGACACACAAAATTACATGCATAATCTATTGATTATATATAAAAATGAAAGATATTGGAAGAAAAATTGAAATCTATCATGAAAACATGAAATGTCTACTCTTTTTTGAACTTGATAGAAGATTTAACAGGAATCTTACATTTCCGAAGATACAGCTAGCAAGATCATTCTATAATTCCTGCAACTGAATTTAACTAAATATATATATATATTTTATTCTGTCATTCTAAAATTTTATTGTGTATACAGTTTAGGTTGTTAGGGTTTTGTTTTTTTAAAATAAACTTGACATGTTACATTTTGTAAATTTAAGGTATATAGCATGTTACTTTAACACATTTATACATTATATGATTACCATTGAAGCAGTATTTATCACATTACATCACTATAGTACAATGTTATTGTCTATACCCATACTGTGCATTAGATCTCTATGGTTTGTACCCTTAAACAACATCAATTTTATTCCCTCACACTCCATCCCTTAGTAACCATCATCTTACTCTGTATTTTTTTTACAAGTTTGACTTTTTTAGATTCCACATATAAATGATACCATACAGTACTTGTCTTTATATGCCTCACTTATTTTACTTAGCATAATGTCCTCAACATCCATCCATATCACCACAGATGATAGATTTCCTTGTTTATCTATGGTTGAATAATATTCCATTGTATATATGTATGTGTGTATGTATAGCACACCTTCTTGATCCATGCATCCATCAATGAACATTTAGGTTGAGCTTAATTTGTTCCTCTTTTTCTAGCTCTTTGAGGTATAAAGTTAGGTTATTTTGTTTGATATCTTTCTAATTTCTCAATATGTGCAAAAATTACTATAAAATTCCTTCTCAGGACTGTTTTTGCTGCATGCCAGAAAATTTGATAATCAGTCGTATTTTCATTTTCATTTTTCAAGATAATTTTTTATTTCCACTTTGATTTCTTCTCTGATCCATTAATTGTTTAGAAGTATGCTGTTGAGTTTCCACAGATTTGAAGATATATTCACTTTCCTCTTATTGATTTCTAATTTCATGCCACTTTGGTCAGAGAAAATAGCTAGTATGATTTCAATTTTCTTAAATTTGCTAAAATTAGTTTTGTAGCCTAATATATATGAGGATCTATCCTGGAGTACATTCCATGTGCATTGGAGAAGAATGTGTATTTTGTTGTTGTACAAAATGTTCTATATATGTCTTCTAAGTCCATTTGTTCTCAAATGTTGTTCAATTCCAAGATTTACTTGTTAATTTTCTGTCTGGACAATCTATTCACTGCTGATAGTGGTACTGGAATTCCCTATTATTAATATATTGTCTATTTATCAGTTAAGATCTGTTAGTATTTGCTTAATATATATCAGTGCTTGGATGGTGGGGAGTGTATATACAGTTGACCCTTGAACAACATAGGTTCGAACTGTGTGGGTCCACTTATATATGGATTTTTTAAAATAAATATAATACAGTAATGTAAATGAATTTTCTCTTCCTTGTGATTTTCTTAATAACGTTTTATTTTTTGTAGTTTACTTTATTGTAGGAATATAGTATATAAAATATATAACATACAAAACATGTTAATCAATATTTTATGTTATTTGTAAGGCTTCTGGTCAACAATAGGCTATTTATAGTTAAGTTTTAGGGAAGTCAAAAGATGTACATAGATTTCCTACTACATGGGGGGGGGGTTGGTTCCCCTAACCCCCACACTGTTTAAGGGTCAGCTGTATTTATGACTGTTATATCTTGATGTTTTGACCCTTTTATCATTATATAATGACCTTTTTGTCTCTTGTTAACATTTTTGGCTTGAAGTCTATTTTGTCTGATATATATATACATGATATACATGATATATATATATACATATATCATATATATATATAGCTGCACCTGCTTCCTAACATGTGTTTGGAGTATCATCTTCTACCCCTTCACTTTGAATCTGTTTCTGGAGCTGACGCAAAGTAGTAATAGAGTAGGGTCTTATTTTTTTTAATCCATCCAGCCACTCTGTGGCTTTTGGTTGGTGAGTTCAATCCATTCACATTTAGGGTGATTACTGATATATAAGAACTTGCCATTGCCATTTTGTTTTCTGGTTGTCTGTATCTCCATTGTTTCTTTCTCTTTGTGTTTCTGTTTATTGAGGTTGGTGATTTTCTGTGATGATTTTCTCAGTTTTCCCTTTTTTGTATATTTTGTTTTTTTTTTTCTAGATTTTTGTTTTGTGGTTACCATGAGGTTTGTATAAAATGCCTCATGGATAAAATAGTATTTTTTCTGATGATCACAATTTGTCTTTATTTGCCTCTACAGGTTCCATCATTTTCCTTCTATCCTTTTATATTTTTATTGTCACAAATGTATCCTTTTAATTCTGTGAGTTTGTTACCAATTGTAGGAGCTATGTTTGTTTTTAATGCTTTTCTTCTTTTAACATTTATGCTATAATTAAATGTTTAACACCCTATTCCAAATTAGAGCTACACTTTTCTATTTCTGTTTACTTATCACCTTACTCAAAATTGTGTGTACTTTTGTCATTTTGTTTCAGGTAGAAGAGCTCCTTTCAACATTTTTTGTCAGGCAGATCTACTGGTGGTAAACTCCCTCAGCTTTTGTTTGCCTGGGAAAGACTTTATTTCATACCTAACAGATAATTTTGTTGGATAGAATATTCTTGGCTGGAAATTTTTATCTTTCAATACTTTGAATATGTCATTCCACTCTCTCTTAGCCTATAGAGTTTCTGCTGAGAAATCTGCTGGTTTAATGGGGGTTCCTTTGTAGGTTACTTTCTATTTTTCCCTGGCTGTCTTTGAAATTATTTTTTTTTAATCATTGACTTTTAACAGCTTAATTATAATGTGTCTTGAAGAGGGTCTTTTTGTACTAAGATAGTAAAGTGATCTATTAGCTTCATGGACTTGCATGGTTAATTCTTTCCCCAGGTTTGGGAAGTTCTCAGCTATTAGTTCTTTGAATAATCTTTCTGCCTCCTTCTCCTTCTTCTGGTATACCACTATTATTTCTATGGTGGCTTTCCTAATGGAATCTGATACTTCTTGTAAGGTCGTTTCACTTATTTTAAATCTTAGTTTGCTCTCCTCTTCTACCTGAGTCATTTCCAGACTCTTATCTTCCAAATCACTTATTTTTTCCCCATCTAATCTGCTCTAGTTCCAATGCTTTCTACTGCATTCTTCATTTCATCTCTTGAGTTCTTCAGCTCCAAAATTTATTTGATTCTTTTTTAAAAATTTTCATCTCTTTGGTAAAGTACTCTTTCACTTGGTTAATTTTGTTCTTGAGTTCATTGAATTGTCTTTCTGAGTTTTCCTGTAGCTCACTGAATTTCTTCACAACATCTATTTGAATTCTGTCAGATCCCAATCTTCTGTGACTTTGAATCTGGTTGCTGGAGAATTGTCATTTTCTTTTTGTAATACTGCATTATTGGATTTTTCACGGCACTTGATGAGATGTGCCTCTGTCAGTGATTTCTTATGTAAGTAAAGTTTTGTTTACTTTGATTTTAATAGTTCTACAGGTTCAGAATTAGAGGCCTTGCTTTTATATTCCAGCAGGTGACACTCTAGCACAAGTTTTTGGCTTCTCTTACCTGAGTTGGTATTGTGGCTATATTTGGGAGTGTGCACTTTCCATTCTCCACTTCCTCTGCAAGAAGGGCCACTGGCACCAAGGTCACTGATTGTGCTCCTGAGGTCTCCAGTGCTTGTCAACGTTAGGGTAGCCAGAGTTGTGGGCATTGCTTCTCCTGCCAGGGTTATAGTCTCTACTGCTGCTCCTGGAACTACTGGGCTCACAGGCACCAGCGCTTCTACTGCTTCCCTGGCTCCGCTAGATCCATGATGTCTAATCCACTCACCTTCAGATATACAGATATATGGATCTTTCTGGAATCTTGGTGTGCTGTGCACACCTTTGTTAGAAACCTTTGTTAGATTATGGGTATCCTACTGGTTGTAAATCTGAAGGGGAGAGACAAAGGGAATGACTTATGCAGCCATGATGCTGATGTCCCTGCCAAAATATCTATTCTAATAATGGTTAAAACACACACACACACACACACACACACACACACACACATATATACATATATATATATATATATATATATATATATATATATATGTTTAAAGAACAACTAAATCTACATACCTATTATTCATAATTTGTCTCCTCAATCAAGTATCAAAATTTCAAGACTAGTATAATAAATCATTGAAATATTTTTGTATTTAAAGGTCTCATGTTCAAAATATGTGGAAACTAATTTTTAAGTGACTTTGATTATTTCTTTTGTTATTTAGTTACCAGCATAAATTTAACATTGAAAAAGAAATTTAGAGATCTCATAGCTGGGCATCTCAGAAAATTTCTCTTTAAAAAACAAAGTAAATCAAAACATAATGATTTAGATATAAAGTTCTATCTGCTACCAGCTTGAGTATTGCAAAAACATTTGTTCTCTAAAAGTATCAGGAACCATTCTAAGAAAAATGGCTTATTCTTTTGATATTAAATGAAAACCTTTTTTAATCATAACAATGACCCTGCTTAAATCAGGTTCCTACATGGGTTCTTTAAGAAAGTGTTACTGATAAATATAAATGGAGTGTTCTAAATAGGATTTTGCATGGCCATAGTCACTAAGTATTTGCAAGTATTTATATATTGTACAGATTAAAGCAGCAGTTTTTCTTAGAGAACATGAAATTTCTTTGATCTAACTTTGATCAAACTTCTTAGAAGTGTAAAATGTACTTCAAATAATCAATTTTTTATGAAAATATCTACTATATATCTATACATATATATTTTTTCTTTATATATATATATACATTTTCTTTTCTCATATATATATATGTATATATATATATTATGTAAGGCAAGATTTGCCCTCATATTTAGCACATTTATAACTATGCCATATGTAGAATCAAACATAATTGCATAACATATATGGAGAGCTGTACTCTTAAGCCCATGGAAGAATCTTGTTGCTAGTATGTAAAAAATAGCACATTAAATTCTGAATTATATAGTACTAAATATATATTACTTGCTTATGTTAAGTTGATAGATGTTCATTAAAACTTAAATATTATAAAATAGAAATGTTTTTATACTATAAAAACTTTCACAGACATTAAGTTTTAATGAAAAGATTATTGGAATTACTCTTCACTGAAGCTCATATCTTCTCTTCCTCCCATATTTCCATTCTCAATAATTTGTTTAAGCCACAAATTTTGATGTCGTCTTGACTTTTTTTCCTTGTCTACCCTTATACTAATCAAATAAATCACTAACGTTCTATATTCTACTTTCTTAATATTTCTAGAATCTATACTTTTTCTCCATTATGAAGACAATAGTCAACTAAGCCCAGGATCTCTAGCTTGGTTTACTTCAACAGCTTATGAACTTAGCTACCTATCTCTTGTAAATGAACTCTTGTAATTCACTCTCTGTACTGCATTCCTTCACTCATTCATTGAACTAATATTTATTTAACCACCTACTATGGAACAATGCACTGTTCTATGTGTGACTAACCTTTCTAAAACTCAGAATTAATCATATTATCTTCCTTAAAACTCTTCAATGAATTCACTTACTTCTATGAAATCTAATCATTGTGAATTCCTTGTATATCCTCATTTCTTTGCTTTCTGTCAATACTGGTCTATTGCAAATGTTTAGATGTCTTCTCTGGCTAAGATCTTCCTTTCCCCCAGTGCTTTGTTAAGACTCTTATATATCCCCATGTAGTATTCATGAAGAGCACTCATTATTTAGTAAGTGCCTCGCTAAAATGTCTCATCTCTTAAAAAACATGCTCCTTGATAATAAAGAATGTACCTTAGTATTCATTATATGTAGACTATTCAGCAAGATTTGGAAATATCAGAATCTCAATAAGTAATTACTGGCTAAACAAAGTCCTGCTCATATGCTAAGTTTACTTTTCCACCAATTATGTCAAACATTTTAATCTTAAATACAATATTAAAAGTATATACCGAAATGCTTATTAGACAAATTTCCAGTCTCTCTCTCTCTTTTTTTTTTTTTTTTTTTTTCCCCTAGAGTATGGACCACTCAGGAAGGATAATAAGCCAAGTGGTATACAAACCTCACAAGAAAAGTAAAGAAAAATTCTTGTGACTGGCAGAATCCTCACTATTTGGGTATGACCTAAGAAGTCATATATATTGTGGTAACATGTTATGAGAGCTCACACTTCAACACTCCTATCAATAGTGGTTTTATAGCAGAGAAACCTGAAAATACCACCTTTGCCCAGTTACCTAAGTTAAGAGCACAAGTAGTAGGATAAACTAACTTCATCATCTCCTGAAAAGATATACTGGGAAGAATGCAGTGCAGTATCTGTGGTAGTCCAGTCAAATATGCTTAACCTGAATCTAATCCCAAGAAAATATTATACAAAAACAAAATGAGGAAAATTCTTCAAAATAACAGGCATCAGCCTAAAATTATATCAAGAACTCAAAAGAGAAGTAAAGACTAAGGAACTCTTCCATATTGAGGGAGTTGAAGTAGACATGACTTCTTTAACACATGATCCCAGATCCTGGGATCCTGGATTAGAACTTATTTGTTTGTTTATTTTACAATAATTGGTGTCATTGGACAGTTGATGAAATTTGAATGAGATATTTGGATTAGAAGGCACTGTTAGTGTTAAATTTCTGATTTTGATCAGTGTACTACATTTATACAGAGAATGCCCTTCTCTTTCAGTAATTATATGCTGAAATGTTTAGCAATAATAGAACATCATGCTTTCAAATTGCTATCAATTGATTGAGAAAAATCTAATGGGAGTGTATGTCTGGGAACTTGTAGGTCTGTGCAGAAAGAGAGAAAGAGAGAACAAATGTAGTAAATGAGTAATACTAGAAATAACTGAGGAATCTGGAGGGGCACCTGGATGGCTCAGTCGGTTAAGTGTCTGACTTTGGCTCAGGTCATGATCTCAAGTTCCATGAGTTCAAGCCCCGCATAGGGCTCTGTGCTGACAGCTCAGAGCTTGGAGCCTCTCTTGGATTCTGTGTCTCCTTCTCTCTCTGCCCCTCCCCTGTTCACACTCTGTCTCTCTCATTCTTAAAAATAAATCAACATAAAAAAAATTGGGGAATCTGGAATTTCTTGTAGGATTAATATTATTTCAAAATTTAAAAAAGTATAAATAACATCAGAGAAATGAAAAAAGAACTTAACAAGTGGAGAGCTATAGTCCATTAATATCCTTAAATGGAAAGCTGTTCCTGGAGTGGAAGACTCAATGCAATAATGTATCTATTTTCTTGAACTTGATCTATAGTTTCAATGCAATTCCAATAAAAATTATAGTACATTTTATTTTTGTAGATATTTACAAGCTAATTATAAAACTTATATGTAAATGCAAAGGGCTAATATATCTAAGATTGTTTTGAAGAAGAAAAACATATCTAGAGGTTATACCATACCACATAAATCTACAGTAATTGAGAGAGTGTGGTAAAGGTGCAAGGATAGGCAAATAGCTCAATAAAACAGATAAGCAACACATTGATGCATATTTCATCACCTGATTTATGCCAAAGTGCCTCCGCACAAAAAAGAGAAAAGGTGGTTTTTTCAATAAATGGCATTGGGTCAGTTGGAATCTATATGAAAAATGAGTGTTTACCCCCACCATACACAAACATCAATTCTAGGTAGATTATAGACATAAATTTGAAAGTTAAAATAAAGCTTTTAGAAGCTAACATAGGAAAATATCTTCAAGACTCTAGGATAGGCAATAATCTCTGAATAAATATATAAGAAGCAAAATATTAAAGGAAAGAAGGATAAATTAGATGTCAAAAACTAAGAGACTTTATCAAAAGACACCATCAGAAAGTTAAAATCAGGCTACAGGTGACAGAAGATATTTGCAATACATGGAAACAAGAAATAACATATTCAGTTACATGGAGAACTGCTACAAATCAATAATTAAAGTGGTGCCTGAGTGGCTCAGTCAGTTAAGCGTCCGACTTTTGATTTCAGCTCAGGTCATAATCTCATGGTTCATGGTATCAAACCCTGTGTTGGGCTCTGCACTGGGTCTGGAGCCTGCCTAGTATTCTCTCTCCTTCTCCCTTTGTCCCTCCCATGCTCACTCGCTCTCTCGCTCTCTCTCTCAAAAACAAAATAATAATAATAATAATAATAATAATGATAATTAAAAAGGCAGTTAGCAAGAAGTCAAAAAACCTGAACACTTCACAAAAGAGGATACACAAATGGCCAATAGCATATGAAGAAAGGTGCAACATCATTAATCATCACAGAAATGAAAATTAGATACCCCTTCACCATCTACCAGAGGGCGAAAGTAAAATAACAACAACAACAACAACAACAACAGATTAGGCCAATTTTGGGTGAGGATGTGGGGAAGTAGAACTTTTTATGCTACTGGTAGGAGTGCAAGTTAGAAATCCACCTTGGAAAATAGTTTGCAGTATTTACTAAAGCTGAAAATATTCACGCTATTGCTGATCTATTCCATACCAGAAATATATTATGTGTATCAAAGAGAATGTACACGAATTTTTATGGCATCATTATTTGTAATATCTCTAAACTGGAAAGAATTCAAATGCCCATCAATAATGAAATGGAAAAACACAGTTTGCTATATACATACAGTGAAATATCATTCAATGAATGACTCCTATATGCAACAACAGGGATGAATCGCACAGGCATAATAAGGAATAAAATCAGCCAAGCACAAATGATTCATACTGTTACACTCCACTTATATAATATACAAAACGTTTAAATTTCATCAATAGTGACTGATATCAGAATATTTTGCTTGGAGACATCATTGATAGTCTTCTGGTGTACTGATAACGTTCCACATCTTGATCTAGGTGACAGTTACACAGGTGAGTTCATTTTGTAAAACTCAAAGACATATGCCTAATATTTGTGTATTTTACTGAGTATGCATTTGTGCATTTATAGAGTATGCGTCAATAGAAAACACTAAATGAACGATAAGAAATCAAGCCCTAGCTCATGCACAGTTTGGTCAGCTTCACTGCAATTGGTAGCTCAGCAAAGATTAATAGCACTAAACCACCATAAATATTCTATTTATTTTATTAAGTTAAAGAAGCTGTTATAATACTTTTGAAAACAAGTATCAAATACAAATTGATGGCACTATGTGATGCTCAACATTTAACTAAGAAAACGTTTTTTTCTAATTTTATACCTAATAGTTTTAAGATTGCATTCTTCATACCTTCAAAGATTACCTTCAAAGAAAGATTGCAACTTGGACTGACTTTTCTACCCAAGATAGAAACACAAATATAGAAGAAAACACTGGGAAGGAATTATTAACATAGTGTCATATTAAAGTTCTGATCACTTATTATTTGACTGTTTATATTTCATTTTATTTTAAGCACATACAGCATCCTCTGTTGTAGAAATAAGAAGGCAAAATGCTTATTTGATCAAATATAAAGAAAACATTACTGTGCTAGATTATCTCTTGGGTACTTGTCTCTATCATACATTTCAGTAAGGATAAGAATTACTACTTCTGGAATCTTCCCTGTGTGGCTCTAGGTTAAAATTTGCTAATGAAAGTAATCTGTGTGAGATATGGAAGGCAGAAGTGAAGCAAAAGACATTATTTTCAGAGATCAGTCATGGTGCTTTAATCAGAGCAACTCTGCAGATGACTTTACAGGCTCACACTGTCCACTGTGGCAGATTTTGCAGAACTCTCCATGAACTCCCTCTTCATGTCCCCATCTTTTGGCTAAATATATCTCATTATTGGACTTCCCTTTGAATACTAGTTTTTCTTCCTGCTCCAGTGTGTTAGGCTGAAGTTGTTAGTTATTGTTCCACTGATCTGGAGCATTCCAGATGTTCATACTAGCTCTTCCTGCTTTTGTGTCAGCTCTAATTCTTTTTATTAAACCCCTCACTCCCATAAAATTTTAATGACTCAGTTTTGCCTACTGAGAAGTCACTTTGATATTTCACATATTGAAGTTTTCTAACTTTACTGCCACATTCATGTATTTTTTAATTAAAAAAAAGAACAAGATAACTTATTGACAGATTATTTAAGTGCTTCAAAATAACTTAAAAAGATAAAATTCACAAAAATAAGTACAATGTATGAATGTTAGCAGGGAAAGAATATTTTCTATACTGTATATGCCAACTTTAGATTTCATTAGTATCCACACTTAATAATGTAACAATCTTCCTACTTCTAAAAGTGAGTGGCTTCCTTTATTGATCTAACTGTCTTTGCAAACTTCACCAGGTAGTTAACAAACTTGAATTATTTGCCACAAGAACGATTATTTTTTTTTAATTCTTGTACTTTATCAAGGCTATAGGAATATTTTCAATAGTTTGGGTTTTGAAATATATTCCACGAAGCATAATAGCTGTAGATATTAAGATACTGCAATGTTAGATATTAAGATACTGCAATGTAAGATACTGCAATGTTAGTTCTAGCATTTGTCATGTTAGAACAATGTCAGTTAACAAAGGTCAAAAAGTATCCTTATTTATGATTAGCTTCAAATAAAGTAGGAATTTAAGTGTACTATCTAAGTATCTTTTGACAACCAGGTATTCAGAGGTAAAGAGTTTCCTCCTTAGTAATAATACAGTCTCCAAATAAATGATGACAATTACTGTCTTTCAAGTAATTTCTGATAAAATTTGATAAAACTCATAGAAAACTGCATTATTTGAGTTAAAAAAATAATGAGGAAAGTGAAAGTTGCTCAAAAAAAAAAAACTGAATAGCATTTGAATCTTAGGGACACAGGTAGGCATTATATATTCAAATTCTCACAATATTATTGTTTCCATAGAAGGAAGAGGAAAAAAACTATATAGAGGAGAAGAGGAGGAAAATAACATTTATTGAGGGCTATCTATAAACCTTTGCAGAGCTCCTTTTCATATGCTATTTCGTCTTCTTAATATCACAATTATTTAAAATAGACACTAGTATTATTATTATTTCCATTTTATAAATTAAAGAACTGAGATTCATAGTTCATTAAGGGTGGGTAGAGTAAAGATGAATTTAAGACTGCCTTGTATAAGTCTGTTAGGATTTTTTTTTTATTAGTGTGACATAGTAAATTATTTTTATGTGCATACTAATACAGCAGAACACTGGAGTGAGGGGCACCTAGGTGGCTCAGTCAGTTTGGCATGTGACTCTTGATATAGGCTCAGGTCATGATCTCATGGTTGGTGGGATCAAGACTGGAGTCAGCAGCTTGGGATTCTCTCTCTCCTTCTCTCTCTGCTCCTCACCTACTTGCTCATGCACTCTCTCTCTCAAAATAAATAAATAAACTTAAAAAAAAAAAAGAGCCCTGAGGTGAGGTAGGAATTATTCTCTAATTCTGTAAACTTGAGTAAGTTACTAACCCTGAGATGACACAAAGGATTCCATTTTAAAATCAGACTTACATGATTCAGAGATCTCATCCAGGATAAAGCTTTCCTAATAATTTCAAGAATACAATCAATTAAGAAGCACAGAAAATCAAGGGAGGGGTCTTGAATCCTGTTTGTATTCACCCTCTGGTCCTTTATTTGTAAACTATATACATTATATAATGTATTTTTTTCAATTTTTTAATGTTTATCTATTTTTGAGAGAAAAACATAGCACGAGTGGGGGAAGGGCAGAGAGCAAGAGGGAGACAGAATCTGAAGAAGGCTCCAGGCTCTGAGCTGTTAGTACACAGCGGGAGGCAGGGCTTGAACTCAAGCACCGGGATTTCATGACCTGAGCTGAACTTGGATGCTTATCCAACTGAGCCACCCTGGTGCCCCTATGTTATGTATTTTTATGTATTATATATAAGTATATAAAATATATATAATATACTATGCCTATATACATCATATATATGATTCTATATCTAATTTATAAATATCATACTGATATATGGTATACATCTACACCAAATAGAATACATATTAAATATATATGTAGGTGTATATGTATATTTATCAGAGTAATAGATGAGACAATTAAATAAGATGTGCAGGTCACCCCACATCAGTTAGCATTTAGGGTCTGGTAATCTTCATTTTACTCCTAGAAAGTTACATACTTTGTGACATTTTTCAAGGATCCATAACACATAAATCCATAGATACTACATATGTTTACCATATACAATCTAAACCAGGGACATCCTGCTTAGAGAATTCCATACATAAGAACTCTTTTCTAAGTGAATACTATCAATTTAATCTTCAGGAAGCCAGTTGTTAGCATGCTTCAAATAAGCTTTTATGAAATCACCCGTCCTATTCTCTCCCAGAAGCACCCTCCACCTCTACCCTGCTATGGGAAAGAAATGAATAGCAGGTTTGCTGCTTTTGTAAGGATCCAATGAGTTAATTCATGTAAATCCATGCTGGTAAAATACTAATAATGCCAACAGCAATTATTATCATTATTGGCTACACTATATTACACGGAGTTTACAAATGGTTTAAAATAATTTAATAAGAGCTAAGATGTACTTAGTTTTGTGAAATGCAAAACTACTGGTATCCTCTTGCACTCATTTTGGTCTAATGACTTAGTGGAAAATATCTTTTTAGCAAGCATATTTTAACAAAAAAGCTACAAACCACAAATTACTATCTAGGTATTCCACAACAATGAATCAATAAAAGGAAGAAATAAGGAAAAAGAATGAGTGGGAAAGGTAAGAGACAGGAAGGAGAGAGAATGAAAGAATGAAAAGAATCAGTAATATGAAAGGTTTAGATAATTCAATTTGTGGTAACATGTTATGCTATGGTAACACACAAAATTTTGTCAGTAATTTGACACTTTCTTCTAAATGATTAATTCAAAGGTACATCACTAATAGTTCACTTTTATTTAATAAAATAAATAATATAAAACATACTTCCTTCATATTTCAATTATATTGTTTAATATTACCAACTTAGAGAAATTATAAAAATTATTTTCACTATTGTTATAATTATAATACCAATAATCCTATAAAGATATATTTACAAGTCTATATTTTGTTGCAAAGCAAATATATTTTATTACAACACTAAACCATTTGTGAGATGGAATTATATTTAAAGAAAGTTTTTAAATTGCACACTCTTGATAAAACATGGTGAAATCATCTAAACATTAAAAGCTAATTTAAGTAAATCAATTGCTTTATTCTCCTACTACTAAACAAAAAAAGAAAAAAATCTAGGGAAATAAGTTTAATAAGCTATTACCCAACATCCTAAAATCTTCCATTGTAAGGATTGTTTTGCAAGACATAATTGTTTCCACATAATTAAGTACCTACACAAATAATGGTTTCAATGATTACCAAGGTTACCCAAGGCAAACACAATAAATTTAAAATGAGAACTAATCTAAAATGTGTTTCCAATATTCAGATCCATCAGAGACTAATAAGATCATACTTGAAATGAAGTAGCTATGTAAATGAGGGCACACTGAATATTCAATCCTTAAATGACAAACTTTCTCTGAATTTTCTTCTTTCTCACTTAAAGAAAACATTTTATTTTCTGTATTTTCAACATCTTAGCAAGAAACAATGGCTCTGATGGCCTCTTAAATTTGGACAGAATTTCGAATGGACATTATTACCTTTTAATTTTCGTTCCCTGGGCCAGAATGAAAATGTTAAAACATATGCTTATGAGTCTGTAATTCAAAATGATTTTACCATTCTATTTGTGTAAAGATATCTAAAAAAATTAGAAGCAATATTTACAAGGCAGTTAAGGTCTTGAACAAGGTTAACCAAAAGAGACAAAATCCTCTAAAGACTCTTAGTAAATAGCATAAACTAGTTTGATTGATTGGAATGTATATACAATTATGTTAATAAGTAAAAATGGATTAATCTATTAAATTTTTAAAAATAAGGTTTCAAATTATCCCACAAAAAACACCAACTGTTTTCTGTATGTAAGAGATACAGCTAAAACAAAGTAATTCAAAAGTAGGTAGGCAATATTATGACAAACATGCAAACACTAATGATGTAACAGGAGTAAGCTGCTAACATCAGACAAGGTAGAATTCAGACAGAAAGCCTCAAATAAAAGAGCAAAGAATTGGGAGAATTTTTTTTTCTATAGAATGTCTTCTAAGAATGTCTTCTAAGGTCATTTGTATTCCCACCTTCATTAGTTTTGGAATTGCTAAAAATAAAACCCTTCTCAGACTGTTCACTAATTAGGTGAAAAAACTAACCATCCAAACAAACCAAAAAAAAAGCTCCAGACCTGATAAGCTGCTTCCTGAAATAACCCTTCAATGTTAATATAAAGGGCCAGCTGGCAGAAGATGATAAGGAAGTAGTAATATTTTTAATTGGCACTTATTCTGAATACTTATAATACCAACTACACGAAAAGGTGAAAATTATTCCATGTTAACAAAAAACAAGTTTCTCTTAATTCAGTATCATAAGGATTCAAAAGTAAAGAAATTACATAGCCACAATTAGAGGTTCTTTATTTAAATGAATATTCTTTAAACAATTTGAAAAGAACAACCACATTTCTATGGTGATTGAACTTACTATAACAAATGTGTTTACTGGGAAAAGAAATAAACTTAACTTGATGCCAGTTTCAGTCTAATGAGTAGAACAGACCCCAAATTACATGCTGGGACAGCATGAAGCATAATATTCTCTTTAGCTGTATGATTTGGTGGTAAATTGACAGAAGACTTGAGTGATAACTTAAAGCTCCCACTAATCTAATTTGTAATTTTGGAAGACTTCACTTTACTGATCCCTTGTATCCTTACTTGTAAAATAAAAGTATCCACTTAAAAGATAACTAATAACCTTTTCTGTTCTAATATTCTGAAGGGTTTTCACTTTTTAGAATCTTTTATTGAGGGGTTCCTGAGTGGCTCAATCAGTTAAGCAGATCTCACGGTTCACTGGATGGAGCTCTGCATCCAGCTCCGTGCTTACAGTGCAGAGTCTGCTTGAGATTCTCTTGTTCCCTCTCTCTGCCCCACCCCTGCTCATTCCCTGTCTCTCTCTCTCTCTCTCTCTCTCTCAAAGTAGATAAATAAATTTTTAAAAAAATGAATCTTTTTTTGAAATATAGATGCTCATAATCCATTATCTTGTGTTACTTCAAAACACTCCTTCCTTAAATTCACAAGATATACATTATAGATCGTACATATTTATATAAGCAAAATATGTAAGTTATATATCTATAATTAAAACAAATTTTCATAAAGTGATACTCTTGTTAAACCTGAAACCCGCTATTTTCTATTCTTTTCTCTTTTGTTGTAACTTTAAAAATATTGCCTTGATCTACTGAGTTAATTTCACAAGATACTAATAGTTTTTGTTCTTCCATTTAACAAAATAGCTACATTTATGCACATCAATAAACCCTGTAATTTATTTAATCTGCATATACTGATAGCTTTTGTAAGGATTAATATATGAATGCTGAACAAACATGATTAAAATATTCCAATTCAGTCAAGGAAAGTATGCAACAAAGTTATTACTATAGTTTAATAATGTACCTAGTCTTTAATAAATGGATGAGATAAAGAATGGTAAGCCATCACATGGTGTTTTTACTATTCTATACATCATGTTCTTAACATTATGTAGAAAAACAGTAATTTAGGAGTTAAAAATGTGGGATTCTATCTAAAAGGAGACAGTGTCAGTTAGAAGGATCGGTTCTCAGAGATGAATAAAAGAAGAAAAGAAAAGAAAAGAAAAGAAAAGAAAAGAAAAGAAAAGAAAAGAAAAGAAAAGAAAAAAGAAAAGAAAAGCTATTCTGAAGCACACATTGGCACTATTTAAGCAGTGACTGGGGGTGGGGGGGGAGAATTGATTCACTTATTTTCTGAAGTGTTAGTTACTGAATATCTATTATTGAGTTTTTTCTACTTAATAATAATTATTGGGTACTGCTCTAGTTATTGAAGAGTACATTGAAGAAGACAGACAAAAATTTTCCTTAAAGAATTTTCATTTTATTGAGATTAGACATACCCATGTCTTCACATGGTCTTCCCTCTATGCCTATCTGTGTCCTAATCTCTTCTTCCCATAAAAATACTAGTCGTATTAGATTAAGATGCATCTTAGTGACCTCATTTTAACTTAATTACATGTATAAAGACCCTCTCTCCAAATACAGGTACTGACAGTTAGGATTTCCACATATGAATTTTAGATGGACACAATTCAACCCATAACAAAGCCCAAGGTTTTTAATGCTCGTTTATCATGTAAGCACCTGCTGCCTAGTACATATCAAATTTGCAGACGCCCAGACAGAAGGCATATGTCCAGCATAAACCATATTGATTTTATAAGCAGTTTAGGCACAGTGAACCAGTTATCACTTCATGAATGGCTCAACTACCAAGTTCCCCAACTCCAATCAAGAGAGAACTTTTCAAGTAGGCTTTTCTAAAAAATACCAGTCTCAGGCCAACTGCATTAACTCTTTTGTGCATAGTCAGGCTGACAAATTCAGGTTTTTTTTTTTTAATTTGTGATACATTTTAGGCCAAAAGTATACATATGTTTATTACAATTACTAAATTTTGCATTGATTTAAAAAAAATACAAAAATTATCTTTTGCAAGTTAGTCCATACTAAGCAACTTGGTCACTACTTTCATTTTTCTTATCCTCCAAACTTACATAATTTTAAAAATAACAGAAAAGTAGCGATTTTGCTTGAAGTTAGCAAAGATTTCAAAATACAAAATCAAAAATAAAGAGGGGAAGAATCTCCACTGTCTTTAAAACAAGCAAACAAAATTAGAAAAGCTAATTTTAGCCATTACTTGAAACCACAGCTTATGAGAAAGATTTATCCAACATAGAAAGAAGATATTAACAGCAGGCACATACCTTATCCAATCTCCATTTGTGGGAGGATAAACCACAGATAAATCACAAAGCAGTGTAATTTCTTTGAAGGAAACATGACAATATCTGTAAGAAAA
This sequence comes from Panthera tigris, assembly GCF_018350195.1. Taxonomy (NCBI): domain Eukaryota; kingdom Metazoa; phylum Chordata; class Mammalia; order Carnivora; family Felidae; genus Panthera; species Panthera tigris. The sequence continues at coordinate 171,668,261 of NC_056667.1, forward strand.
ATAAATGAAATCAACATACTCTTTAATCCAGAAATCTATGTAAAAGGATGATTATAGAATTTTTGTAACAAAAAAAATCAAAAAATTCATAAATAGAAGACTGGTTAAGTAAATAATAGTAATGACAGCATTAAACACCACTTAACTGTAGTTAAAAACTAAATTAAATCAGTGTACTCATATTGAATAATCTTCAAGACATACTGGTCAGTAAAAAATGGAACATGTGAAACATGCTTTATAACATAGATTTGCATATGTTAAGGGGGAAGACTTTCCTCTGTCCTTCAAGGTTCTTCTAGCTTGACTAAATCAAATTGACATGAGACAGATTAACAGGAGAAAATCAAATTTCATAGCATATGTACTAGAAATACACACAGACATGGAAATTCCAAAGTGAGGCAACATGATGTTTATGTGAACTATCATTAGCAGGAAGGTAAAAAGGAGATGTTTGGAAACCACAGGTTGCTCTACTATTAAGATCAGTTTCTTAGGTAAGGAGGAATCTCTGCTAATAGCTCTCTTCCTGGTACAAACAGACCAGGGGAGGGAAAGAGATCTTTCCCTCAGATGAAGGGAGGGAAAGAGATTTTTCTGAATCTGCTGTGCTTAGATTGCTTTTAACTCAAAATAATGTTCATGCCAAAGTGGCCCATGAGGCAGGGGGGATGCTCTTGGCCCCTACACGTATGTATAATGACATACAGACTACTATTGTTTGCTTTTGGGTTGAGAGTCTTAAGATCTTGGAATAAGGGTAAATTATTTTACTTTATATTGTTTCAATGTTTACCCACACATGTTATTACTTTACCACTACAAAATTCTGCCTCCTCTGCCTCTGAGGGACACCAAAATGATTAAATAAATTATTGGAAGGCTGAAATTTGAGGACTAACATAGGAATCAATATCTCTTGGAACTTAAGATAACATAAAGGGTCATATTGATAATTCAGACTAACATCACTCAAAGATTTGACTCTGTATCAAGTTTTAAGTGTCAATTAAATACTAATAATTACAAGGATATATGTCATCATGAGTCACAGGTAAACCAAAGAAGTCTATGACCCCTAGTCTAGTTCCCCAAGTCCTATTATACCACATTGGATACACATGTTAATAGATGAGATTTCTATGAGGTTTGCATTTACTTACTTCACTTTCATATAATAATCCATTCAGGTTATAAGACATTTATATTTTACACTGAGAGGGTTACATTGATTATGTAACATTTCCCAACCAGCCATTATCCATAACTCCATATATTCCAGTTTGTTTATCATAAACAAATCTAGACAATTAGGCACATCTTGCTAAAAGCATTCCATAATAAAAAAGTCTATTTTACTAGCAAAAACCTTTGTTGTTGCTGCTGTGCCAATAGGATTGTCATCAGTATGTTTAGAAGGGGATTAATTCAGCTTCCTTGCCTTTTTTTCTTTCCCTGGAGCACCCCCAATACAAGAAGAGACTGTATTGCAGACCTGCAACTTAACTTCTTTCTTTCCAGATGACAAGATACTTTGAACATATTGATCAAATATATTTACATTATAATGAGAAGACAGGTGGTTAATTCTTAAAAGCCAAGAAAGAAATTAGAATGTAATTCAAAATGTAGTGAGTTTATATTCTTCTTAAGAACAAAAAATGACTAAAATGGATAAAAATAAAAATAGACTTTGATAAATAGATGAATAGTATCAGTGAATTATTGAAGTATGTAAAGTAGTTTTGAGATTATATCTTTAATATCTGAGACAGAATTGAGGAGAGAAATCAGTACATCAATCCTGCCCCTCATGTCTTATTCAGGCTTGGTCCAGATCATAATGGTACACAGTACAGATAATAAACTATATCATGTGGTAGTTTTATTGTTGGTTTTCTATTATTCCCCCTAATTTTATACTGATGAAGTCTAATGTGAGAAGTACATAATGCATAGCTCATCAAGATTTAAGGGTAGGGGGATCTGGAGAAAGGTGGTCAAAATGTGAAAAGTTCCAGTTATAAGATAAACAAGTGCCAGGGATATAATGTACAACATGATGATTATAGTTAACACTGTGTATAATATATAAGAAAGTTGTTATGTAAGTAAATCCTAATAGTTCTCATCACAAGGAATTTTTGTTCTTTGTTTTCCTTTTTTTTTAATTATATCTATATGAGACAGTAGATGCTAACTAAACTCACTGTGGTAAAAATTTCACAATATATGTAAATCAAACCATCATGCTGCATGCCTTAAACTTTTATTGTGATGTATATCAATCATATCTCAACAAACCTGAGGAAAAATATTTTTGATGTAAGAAATAATTTTATTTAAAAAATGATGAGGAGAAAGAATAATTGTTTGCTGATTAAGAATCCCTTAGAATAGAGCCAATTTCAGAGCTTTAAGATGACACGCAAATTCATTTTTCCAAGCCCAAATTTCCTGTTTGCAAAATGGAGATTGTAATAACTGTCTTACAATGTTAATGAAAGGGTTTCATAATACACACCTTGCTAACTACCTAACACAGTGAATGGTACATCATAAACATTAGTTATCTGTTGTTATGTAAAAAACTGTCCCAAAATTTAATGGCTTAAAACAACAGACATTTAGTATCTCTCAGTTCTTATACTACAGGAATCTGGGCACAGCTTAGCTATGTGCATCTAGTTCAAGGTCTCTCACAAAGCTACAATCAAGCTGTTGGCCAGAGCTGACATTTAAAAAACAAACAAACAAACAAAAACTGTAGCTACTTGACAAATACGGCAAAATTACTCATTTTACTGGATAAAATTTTCCAATAATTTCAAAAATATTTTCTCCCCAAGCATCAAATGTAGACAACATAACCAATCTTGTTAATAACAATGATTAGGATTGTGAGGGCAACATATTCCAACAATTAAAATGAAAAGAAAAAATCTTAATAACCAGAAAGTCCATTCCCTCAAATATCTCTATGATTTTAAGCTAGAATACATAGTACAGTGTCTAGTACTATACTTAGCTGGGCAGATTGCCCACCATTTAAATTAATCATGTCCTTCAATCACCATGATCAAATGAAATTTATCCCCGGGATGCATGGATGATTCAACATATGCAAATCAATCTGTGTGACACATCACATCGATAGAATGAAAGAAAAAAAAAAAAACAAATGATTACCTCAATGGATGCATAAAAAATATTCAACAAAATTCAATATTCATTCATGATAAAAACTCAACAAATTAGGCATAAAAGGAATATATCTGATATAATAAAGGTCTTCTGTGACAAGGCCACAGCTAACATTATGCTGAATGGTGAAAGGATGAAGGCTTTTCTTCTAAGATCAGGAAAAAGACAAGAGTGCCCCCTTTCACCACTCCTATTCTACATGGTACTGGAAGTCCTAGCTAAAGCAATCAGGCAAGAAAAGGTATCAGAATAAAGAAAGGAGCAAAAATGTCTCTATTTGCAGATGACATAATTTTATACATAGAAAATCCCAAAGACCAAAAAACAGTTATGTCTAATCAATGTGTTCAATAAAGTTGCAGTATACAAAATTAATACACAAAGTAGCATTTGTATATACCAACAATTAATTTTCTGAAAAATAAATAAATAATCCCATTTATGGTAGCATCAAAAACAGTAAAATAACTTGGAGTAAATTCAACTAAAGAATAAAAGATCTCTACACTGAAAACTATAAGACATTGATAAAATAATAGAAGACATAAATAAGTAAAAAGGTATCCCATGTTCGTTGACTGGAAGAATTAGTTATTAAAATGTCAATACTACTAAAAGCCATCTGTAGGTTCAATGCAAGCCTTATCAAGATTCAAATGGCGTTTTTTTTAAAGAATCAGGGGAAAAAACACTTTTAAAATTTATAAGAAACCACAAAAGACTCCAAATATACAAAGAAATCCTAAGAAAGAAGAATGAAGCAGGAGGTATCACACTTCCTAGTTTCAAGCTATACTATAAAACTAAAGTCATCATAATAGTATGGTACTGGTATAAAACAGATAAATAGACCAACAGAACAGAACTGATAGCCCAGAAATAAACCCAAGTATATAAGGTTAACTAATATTTGACAGGGAAGACAAGAATACTCAATGGAGAAAAGACAAGTCTCTTCAATAAATGGTGCTGGAATAATTGGATACTCACATGTAAATGAATAAAACTCAACCCACTCACAAAAATTAACTCAAGTGGATTAAAGATGTAAATGCAAGATCTGAAACCATGAAACTCCTAGGAAGAAGACATAGGAACCAAGTTCCTTGACATGGATCATAGTAATGATTTTTTTGATATGACACCTGAAGAATAAGCAACAAAATAAAAAATAAAACAGGACTACAACAAACTAAAAAGCTTCTACATAGTATAAGTAACTATTAACAACTTAGAAAATGGGAAAAAAATTGCAAACAATATATCTGTTAAGGGGTTAATATCCAAAACAAAGAACTCCTACAACTCAATAACCAAAAAAAAAAAAAAAAAAAAAATCCAATTCAAAAATGGGAAAAGGACCTGAATAGACATTTCTCCAAAGAAGATATATAAAAGGCCAAAATGTACATGAAAAGATGCTCAATATCACTAGTCATTAGGGAAATGCAAATTAAAACCACAGTGAGATATTAAATCACACCTGTTAAAATGGCCATTAACAAAAAGACCAGGAATAACAAATACTAGTGTGGATATGGAGAAAAGGGAACTCTGTGCACTGATAGCGGAATTTTAAATTAGCACAGCCACTATGGAAAAATAGTATAGGAGATCCTCAAATAACCAAAAATAGAACTACCATATGATCCAGCAATTCTTCTGAAAATATATGCAAAGGTAACAAAAAACACTAACTCAAAATCATGGTTCCACCCTCATACGTACTGCAGTATTATTTACAATAGCCAAGATGTGGAAACAACCTAAATATCCATCAATGGGCCAATGGATGAATGGCTATTTCACACACACACAATGGAACATTATTTAGCCAGAAAAAAGGAAACCCTACCATTTGTGACAACATAAATGGACCTTGAAGGCATTATGCTTAGTGAAATAAGTCAGACAGAGAAAGACAAATACTGCATGATCTCTCTTATAGGTGGAATCTAAAACAAACAAACAAAAACACAAAGAAATGAAAAACAATACCACCCCCCCAAACTCGTAGAAAGAGATCAGCCTTATGGTGACCAGAGATGGGGGTAAGGGGAGGGGGAATTAGAGGAAGGTATCAAGGTATATTTCCAGTTTTAAGATAAATAAATAGTAAGGATGTAACATACAGCATGATGACTATAGCTAACATTGCCATATAACACATAGCTAAAATGATATAGAAAAATTATTAAGAGAATAAATCCTAAGAGTTCTCATCACAAGGAGAAAAATTTTTCCCCTTTATTCTTTCATTCTTTGTTTCCTTTTTATTGTATTTATATGAGAAGATGGATGCTAGCTGAACCTACTGTGGTAATCACTTCATAATATATGTGAATCAAACCATCATGCAGTATGTCTTAAGCTTATACAGAACTATGTCAATCATCTCTCAATGAAACTGGGGGAAACTTCTAATTAATTAATTAATTAATTATTTCCCTATTAATGCTACTCAATCAAAGTGATGCTTATAATAAAATTATCACCTATTGAGCATCTCTATAGACCATGCATTTTGCTGTTTTTATCAATTTAACTCATATAATGGCCCTATAAAATAAGAGTTAGCACTATACAAATTTTGGAGCTGAGGAAACTAAAGCCAAGAGTTGAAATAAATAGAATTTAAATCCCAAGTCTACACTATTAATACTGTACTACGTATTCCTGTTGCCTTTTACTATCATGGAATTTTCCCTACCTGTGACTGGCTACCTTAAATTTTATGTTATTCTCAATTGAAAGCTTAAACTGGACATAATGTTTGAACATTACTTTTTATTTAATATTTCACTATGATTCATTTGTGTTATCATCTAAAATATATATATTGAGAATATAAGAACAATTTTCCCAATTGATATTTAATTTGGTACCCTTCTTTCTGCATGGTCTGCACCACTTAACAAATCAGGAATATGTATTTAATATCAGCTTTTCATCATCAAGATAAACATAATATTAAAAAATAATAATTCAAGTGTAAAGTATTTAAATGGGTAGGATACTGGCAAAGAGATATACTTTATAATATGAAAAGATACTGTGTAGTCCTTACCAGACTCTGGTGTGTGTGTGTGTGTGTGTGTGTGTGTGTGTGTGTACGCACTATTTAGCAATTACTAAAACGTAATCAAGAAATGAGCAGCCTGAATGCCTAGCACAGTGCTGGGCACTGCTGACCCAGGGGATCCAAGCAATGTAACTCTCATCAAAAGCACCTAGAATCTTATTAAGGGCCTAAGACCCACAGAGAGTCATCAAGTAATGAGAGATAAGGGCTAGGCAATAAAAAATCAGGTGCTAATTTGTTCTGCTGTAGAGGTAGTATTATACTAGTGATAGGGACAAAATTTCTCTTACCACATTTTTTAATATAATTTCCATTTTCTCTTTTGTAAAGATGACAATTATTTGAAAAAAATCTAAAACACCAGCAAATAAGTTATTTTACAGAAATATAGAAAAGCAGTTAACATTTGATAGATTATATATATTCAGAGGATGGTTTACTTCAATATTTGAGTCAGTTCTGTTGGCAATAGGAGGCATGTTTAATCAGAGGCAGTAACTAATCAAAAGTTAAGTAAGCTTTTACCTACCAAAAGCAGACCACTTTAGAAAGTATATGAGGGTGATACTCATTTATTCTTTTTGCCTACATTTACCGAATCAGTTATGGGAGGTTAGATAATACCATTCTATCTCTATACGTTTTGGAATCATTTAGAAACTTATATACATCAGGATGATTCTGATATCTATAATTTTGTAATTTCTAGACAAATTCTTATTTTGAGTCCTCTGTCAAATCAATTATCCCAATAAAGCCTTTTTTGACATGTCAATATATCATATTTTCTCCATTAGCAGGACATTCTGTAACTTTCTGTACTTGGTTGAATGGCAACACCCTAAAATTTAGTCCACTCAGAACCTCAGACTATGAAATTATTTAGAAATAGAGAATTTGCTGATGCAGTCTGGTTAAGATGAGGTCATACTGCATTAATGTGGGCTCTGATCCAAGGATTAGTATCCTTAGAAAGTATTATACTAGTGAAGATTTGAAAAGCACACTAATGTTTACCCCTTCTTGATGCTGAAACCCCAAGACTTCCATGTAAAAAGCTTGATCTAACCACCTGGAATATGAAAAGAACATCTGTACAGAGTGGTCCAACACGCCCAACCACTCCAGCCATCCTAGCTGAGGCCCTGGCTGGACATGTGAGTGAAGCCACCTAGATTATTCAGCTCTGTGTGGGCCAACACAGAAGACCCCGAAGTTCACAAAACTTCAAACACATGCTCCTCTGTCATCTCTAAGAATACAACAAATTCTTCTTCAAACATAATTATCATGGGCTTTCTCTTCTCCATTCTTACTTTCTAACTGCTATCCATATAAAAAGAACTTAACCTGTTGGATGGGTTTTTTTGGGGAATTAATTTACTTTTCTGATTTAACTGTTCTTCTCTAAAATTCAAGATTATCTACTCTTGTCAGCTTCACCATAACAATCATCCCTCCAACTCTATTGTTTTTAAAGTAGGTGAGATGAGGAAGAAACCAAAGTTATTACAATGTTGCCTCAAATCCATTCTTTCCCCTTTATTCTTATAGATTCCTTATTTCAGGACTTCAGTGTTTCTTGCCTATGTAACTACGCATAGTGAAATCTCTCAGGCCTTCTAACCCCAGAAATCCATCCCCCATATTGTCACCAGAATAATCTTCTAAATTGAGAATTTGCTTAAAACGCTTTGATGGGGGGGGGGGGGGGGCGGCGCCTGGGTGGCTCAGTCGGTTAAGCATCCGACTTTGGCTCAGGTCACGATCTCACGGTCCGTGAGTTCGAGCCCCTCATCGGGCTCTGTGCTGACAGCTCAGAGCCTGGAGCCTGTTTCGGATTCTGTGTCTTCCTCTCTCTCTGCTCCTCCCCCGTTCATGCTCTGTCTCTCTCTGTCTCAAAAATAAATAAGCATTAAAAAAAAAAACAAAAACTCTTTGATGGGTTCTCATTCATGTATGCCTAAGTCAAGACAACAAAAATATACTGGGGGCTCACTAAATGCTTGCTAGGCACTATACTAAGTGTTGTACATAAATAAGTGTGTGAATAAACCAATAGCTGCTTTCAAGGAGTTTCCATTCCCTTAAAGGGAGACTGACAGGTAAAGAGATATTTTTGATGTAATATGAAAAGTGCTAAAATGGAGGAAAGCACAGAGGAAGCAAATTTGGCCAAAGCTTAGAATGTCAGAAAAACTTTGTAGAGATGATGACACTTCAGCAGTCCTGTGACTGTGAATTCCAAGACCTGTGAATATGTGTTTCATGGCAATGAGGAATTAAGATTGCTAATGGAAATACGGTTGCTAATCAGCTGACCTTAAAATAAAGAAATTATTGTAGGTCATCTAGATGAGCCTAATATAATTAACAGATTTTTAATTATAGAGAGGGAGGCAGAGGTCTGAATCAGAGAGACAATTGAAGATGCTACGTGCTGGATTTGAAGTGGGAGAAAGGGAAAGCTTCTAGAAACCATAAAGAGGTAGGTCATAGATTGTGTCCAACAGCCTCCAGAAGAATGCAGCCTTGCCAACACCTTGTTTTCAGCAGAATGAGATTCATTTCACGCTGCTGACCTCAATTATTGTAAGATAATACCTTTGTATTGTTTTAAGCCACAAAGATTGTGGTAATTTGTTACAGCAGCAAGAGAAAACTACCACAGGGCCAAGTCACAGAGGCTGTTATATGCTTTGTTAAGTCTTAGGGCAATTGGAGATTTACTACAGAGGAGAGAGATGGCATCAGATAGCACTTTGATAAAAAATGGATTGCTGGGGTAAAGGTGGCAGAGAGATAAGGCTGTGGCTATCACACAGACAAAAGAATGATGAGTGGCTTAACTGAGGGAGTAGTGTACAGGTGGATAGGACAGGTCCAATTAATTTCAGTGATAAAATCATTAGGACTACAAGATCAACTGAATGTGGGGAATATGGGGAAAGTTAAGTATCTAGTACTATTTCTCAGTTTCTGGCTTGGGTAGATACTGATATTGTCACTGAGATGGGAAATGCAGGAAAAATAGGGCATTGGCTTTGTCCTGTTTTGGTAAAGGGATGGGTTGAGATTTGAGTACGTGGAATTTGAGACGATTGCGAGACATCTATGTGGAGAGGGGCAGTGGACTGTATCTTAAAATCAGAGTTCAAATTTAGGAGTACTTTGCATATGAGTGCCCATAAAACAAATAGAACAGATGTAAAACTAGTGTATTGATTAAGAAACTGCCTCTGGGGCCATTATTAAATAGTAATTATAATTCTTCTTTAACCTTTGCGGAAAAAAGAGGCAACTATTGGGAAGGCTGTTAGAAAGATTAAATGTGGTGAGTGTTTAGCACAGTACCTAGAGTTAGTACGTTAGTAAATAGTAGGTATTATTACTAAATAGCCCAGAAATAAGAAAGAACAACAGTGGGTTAAAGAATATTAAAGGTCTAAATCCACACTGCTGACAAATCAGATACAGTCTGGGCCTTCAAAGTACTTCTAGTCTAGTTAGCTCCTTGAAGGAAGGGGCCAAATTTCACTCACCGCCATATCCCCAGTGCTCCACTCACTGATGGGCCCAAGGAGTCAGGTATTTTATAAATTCTGGCTGGATGGTTGACGGGAGGAGAAAGAGGGATCACGGAGAAAGCAAGGGAGTCAGAAAGAAGGAGGGAGTAGGAGAGTGAGGGAAGAGAGCTAGAAAGAAAGGAGGAGACTAGAGGGAGGACAGGAGAAAGGCAGTGAGCCTCGAAGGAAGTCAAAGGACCTTATGTGAACCTGGAGTGGGAACCTGGGGACGGAGTGCGATCACAGTGTCCGTAAGGAGGCACATATAGAAAACCAGGCCTCTGTCCCTACAGTGGGCTGTACAATCACTCCTGGATTTTGTGTTTTGCCCTGTTACTCCACTTCCCCTCCCCCACCCCCACCCCCACTAATCCCCCCCTCCCCCGACCCGGGCCAAACCATAGCTTCTTGGAGGCCAGGAGAAATTAGACAGCTTTCGAAGTTTGGGTTTTTGTTTGGTATGACTGAGGGGTACTGGTTTGAGAGAGAAATGGTACACTGACTGTGACTCTCAGACCAGGCCCCTGGGACCGACTTCCCGGAGCCTGGGACGCTCACGCCGCAAGCACCTCGGGGAGGGCTCCACCCTTCCGGCGCTTCCAAGTTGGGAGCCTCGAACGCCACGAGGGTGGGGCCTCGCGGACGCGGGGTACTGACCATTCTGGATCCAGCCGCGACGGAGGGACGACGACGGGGAAAGGGGTGCGAAGGAAGGACACAGGAGAGGGCGGCTGAGGGTAGAAGGGCCCGGGGCTGGCGATGGAGCTGTACCTCAGCGCCTGTTCTAAGGCTGCCAGCGTCGCTGCCACCAAGACGGCCACCAGTGGCCTAGCCTCGGAGAGCCAGCAATGCGGAGACGTGAGTAGCAGCCAGCCCGGCGTCGTGGTCCTTGGCCCGGGCTTCTGGCCCTGTGGGGCGGGGGCAGGGATAGCCACCGACCGGTCTCGCGATTCCTAACCGCCCGCTTCTGGCGCCCTCGTGCGGCGCTGCCGGTGGTGGTGGCTTGGGTTGCTGGCCACAACTGGCTGTGGCTCTGGGGGCGAAGAGTGGGCGGTGTCCGGGGGAGCGGGAGGTCTTCAGGGCTGTCTGGTACGGCGGGACCCTTCGACCTTGACCGTAGGAGTTCATTTGGTTGGAGTAGGAGTACATTGGCCTAATACCTAAAAGGAAAGACCAAACTCTCCCAATTGCATCTGACAGGGCGTGCACAAAACCCACTTTCCAGGGGTCGGAGCGGGTCAACTACTGGATCTGCCTCTTGGGGTCAAGTTGCCTATGATCCCAGGAAGCAATACTTTATACTATACTACGAAGTTAGGTGAAAAGGTAAAGTAATTTTTAATTGTCTTACATTGGTTTTCTTTGCCCTTTGCTACTTGCTATTAGATACAGGAACTACATCATACAAAGTCCATTAAGGGAATCTGCACTGATATACAGACGAAAAAGATAACCAACCTCATATCTAACCTAAGATATTGCTTAGGATGCCTATCAGGCAACTTCATCTGTATAGTTTGAACAGAATCGTGGGCTAGAAAGTTTAGATTCTTAGCTCTGTCTTAATTTATAATTTATGGAACCATATTAACATGTCTTTATACTATCACTTTACATCTACTTATTTAGTGAGGTTTTATTGCAAACATATTTGGTTGAGAGGGGAAGGTTATCAGGGATAGCTGGATATTTGATTGTGTTATGATTTTAACCAATAATAACTTGGACAAAACTCTAATTACAGAACAATTTCCTACTATTTTATTTTGAGTTGCATTCTATTTCATATACTAAGTGAGAAAGAAATGAAGTTGAAATGAGTTAACATGTTCAGTATTTAACTGATGACTGCATGATTTGCCCCAACTTCCTCATCCAGTTTTTTCCTCCAATCCAAAGCCTCAGCTTTTTCCACTTGGGGTCTTTTATACCTACTCACACATACTACATTAGTATTTCTGTGCCTTTGTTCCTTTGTTCTGTGCCTTGTCTCCCAAACCTGGCATATTCTTTCTTCTTCTGCCCAGTCTATGAATCTGAACCATCTTTCAAGATTCTTTCTGAAGTATGATAGCCCCCAATTAGCTGTATTTCCTTAAAATTTGCATTGCTCTTGGTTTATATAGTTTCACTCAACAGTATAATTTTATGTTTATAATTTAAATCATACTGGGGTATAGTATGCTTCTCTGAAACTCTTTCATATTTTTAGTCCTCCATACCTCTACCCTCAAACCTCCCCAGCCTTTGACCCAGTAACTAATGCTGAAGAAAGTTCAGTGCATTCTTTTTCAGTGGTTCTTTGATCAATATTGAAAAAAAAATTATGAGAAAGAATTCTGAGTGACCCCGTGCCCTTCTTCTATCTATGATGTCATCAGAAATAAGCCTCCCCCCAAAAAAAGGGGGGGGACCTGGGTGGCTCAGTTGGTTAAGTGTCCAACTCTTGGTTTCAGCTCAGGTCATGATCTCACAACTGGTGAGTTCAAGCCCTGCATCTGGCTCTGTGCTGACAGCAAGAGCTTGTTTGGGATTCTCTCTCTCCTTCTCTTTCTGCCCCTCCCACTTCATGATTCTCTCTCTCTCTCTCACTCTTTCTCTCTCTCTCTCTTTCAAAATAATTTTAAAAAAATGAATAAGGTCCCTTGGTATTTGATACTTGCCTAATAAACAGCTTTAACCTTACTGATCTTAATAAACTTATTTCTTAAAGTAAGTTTTGTTTTGGGGTATCTGGCTGGTTCAATTGTTAAACGTCCAGCTTTGGCTCAGGTCATGATCTCACAGGTTCATGGATTTGACCCCCACATTAGGTTCTGTGCTGACAATGTGGACCCTGCTTGGGATTCTGTCTCTCCCTCTCTCTCTGCCCCTCCTTGCTCATGCTTTCTCTCTCCCTCTCTCAAAATAAATGAGCTTAAAAAAAAGTATGTTTTTTTCTGGAAAATATCTAATTTTTCTTTTTAAAAACAAATTTCTTCTATTAGAACTAACTATGCCACCTCGCACTGTTAGACTTAGTCACATCCAAACAAACTAGCTTTCCTAAAACATGCTTGAAACCTCTAATATCCCTTCTGTAGGCTAAGTGTAAACTTAGCCGTGTCTATTGTTTGCTTATTCAAATATATTGTTTGCTGAATTACCATTTCTGTCAAATAGTAATTCACTTGTCAATTACTTTTTTAAAATGTGTCCTCTCTATATTCTTTATTATATTCATTTCCCCCAAACTATCTTCATTTAATCATAATTAGGCACCAGACTGTTTCCCTGGAGAATGACTTTGTGAGATCCTTCTTTTTCTTTCAGTACAATCTCCTCCATAAACTGGTGCTTTATGTTTATACTTTTAGTTTGTGTGTGTGTGTGTGTGTGTGTGTGTGTGTGTGTGTGTGTGTGTGTTTAAGGGAAACTAATCACTTTAATTGACAACAGAATGGTTACGCTGGCTCCAATGAATGGATATGTCTAAAAGGTGTTCTTTGTTTACAGGTCAGTAGCCCAAGTTTGGTCTTGAGAAATATACTGCCATTCCAGCTAATGTTCAACATCTCTTAGATGTTAACATCTTTAAAAAAAGATGTCAGTATCTTAGAAAAATATGATCGGTCCACTCCTTGACTCATGATTGTTGATTGTTCCCCTTACAGGAAAGATATGGTCTTTATATCTGGTCTCACTGAATTCAAAACATTGTCCAATGGGATTCTTTTCTTTGCCTCCTCAGAGAAGCATTGGTAACTGGGGAATTCTGCTTTATGATTTAGGGCCTTGGAAGAAATTGAAGCCTGGTGTCAAACAAGAGGTCAAAAACTTATCAAGGAGGCTTTTAAATGGAAAAGGAAAGCTAGCATCCTATCAGGTTCCCGCAGCCTGCCCCTTTGCCCACATATGAAACATCCTCCCACCTACCTTAAAGGAGTTCTTTATAGGGTCCCACCCGGCCAGGCTCAATAGTGTTTGGAATCTGACTGTGGTGGCTACTGCCAGACTGAACACAGAGGTCACAAATTGGTACCTGCAGGCAGATCTGGGTTGGTGCACAGTGTGTGGGGTCTTATCAGTCGAACTGAAGGCCCCAAGCAGCACAGGCGCTCTCAGGGTCCCACATCTTACGCACATTCCAGTTGCCTTTCACTTGAGACAACTCCTGCTTTGACAGTACTTTAGACTAGAACTTCCATTTTTCTGGGCAAGAAAACTTAAAGGAAAGCAGAAAGAAAGAATGCAAAGGCAATATCAGAACAACTTCCACACCCACTTATATCCTCCACTTTTTCCCTTTGAGAAATTCCCCCATAACCCATTATCCCACCCTGCCATTGAAAAATGGACTAAGAACTCACACACAAAACAATCCACCTCACTTTGGTAATGTAATTTATAAATGAGAGTAGATAATTCATCTGTTTTCTCTAAAGTAACAGAGAAACATGACTGTTAGCTGATATTTTCCTTCTTTTATATGCTAATGATTATTGTATAAGGTGGTATTTGGTCTTTACACATATGAAGAAACTTCAGTCTTATCAAGATCTATTTTTTGACGTTTATTTATTTATTTTTGAGAAAGAAAGAGAGAAAGGTAGCAAGTATGAGTTGTTGGTCGGGGGGGGAGCAGAGAGAGAGGAGGGAGACAGAGAATCTGAAGCAGGCTGTGCACTGTTAGCACAGAGCCCAATGTGGGGCTTGAACTCACAGACCATGAGATCATGACCTGAGCCTAAGTCGGACACTTAACAACTGAGCCACCCAGGTACCCCATTATCAATATCTTTTATAATTGGTTTTTCAATATGTTGAACTTTGTAAGACCTTGATTTTTTTCCTAACTGTAGGATTCAGGGATCGTTGGGTTTCTTGCCTTAGATAAGACCCCCAATACAAAATAACTCTTTAATCCATTATCTTTAAAATCTGATTTTTACTCCTACTATTTTTGTTAAAGCTGTTTCTGGAGAGTGTTATGCTAAGTGAAATAAGTCATACAGAGAAGGACAGATTCCATATGTTTTCACTCCTATGTGGATCCTGAGAAACTTAACAGAAGACCATGGGGGAGGGGAAGAAAAAAAAATGGTTGGAGAGGGAGGGAGCCAAAACATAAGAGACTCCTAAAGACTGAGGACAAACTGAGGGTTTATGGGGGGGTGGGGAGAAGGGTGGGTGGGTGATGGGTATTGAGGAGGGCACCTGTTGGGATGAGCACTGGGTGTTGTATGGAAACCAATTTGACAATAAATTTCATAATAAAAAATAAAAATTAAAAACAAAAAAGCTGTTTCCATGAATCTTGATAAAAGACTTCTATTTTCTTCATTTTCAGTTTATTGATATATAATCACAATATTATCCCTTTATATTTTAAATGAAGTGAGTACATTGACCTGGAAGAGGGAGGAGGAAAAGAAAGTTTTAGCTTTCTTTATACATTAAAACAAATTTTATCCTATTCCCTTTCTTTCCTTTCCCTTCTTTCTTCTCTGGCTCAGGGCCAAGGACTGATGGAGATCAGAGAAGGAATTAATTGAATGAGAGTAGGTTTTTAGAATAGGATCATGTGGAGAAAAGAGGGAGAGATAATAAATTTATGTTACCTAATCCAAGGCTTTTCTGTTGCTGATTTTTCTCCACACCAGATTCTTCATGCATGCTTTACTTTCGATGAACAGTGTAGTCATTTCGATAGGTTAACATTTAAAAGTGAATTTCATTAGTTTTACCTTTATAATATTTTTAAATCTGTGTTTACAGCTTTTTCAACCTTCTTACGGTTTTAACCTGACTGATCCTTACTGTCGACTTTTGGAAAACCAATATAAAAGTCTCCATGATCCACATTTAAGAGCATACTATAAGCGCAAAGATATCCTGAGAAGATTAAAGAAGGGTGGCTATATCACCAGCAATAATAAAGTGGGTTGAAGATTAATTCTTTTTAATCATTGCAAATTTCTAAGACTTGATAAGGCTTGCTTCTGTACCTTACAGCGGGGTGGGGGGGGGGTCTGTATCACCTTTAATTTGGTCAGAAGAAATACTTAATGGGAAATTTCATAAATTACTCAGTATTTGGGTCAAAGGAAATCAGACAATCGCTTTTTTCTAAATGAAACTACTTCTTCCCTCACCTTTTTTCTTTATACCATCAAAAGATGATTACCAAATAATTTGGGGAGGTAAAGGTAATTTTCCCAATTGTATCATAGTCCTCTTTCTCTGCCTCTAATGTCACTATATGCTTGTCAAGGATTATGTCCCATACACTTTTTAAAAACTTGAGACAAAATAGGAACCTAGCAAAATCAGTCTGATGGAATATTGATGGACTATATTCTTACTGGGGCTGAACATTTTTATTACATTGGTCTTTTAATAACTCCAGTTGTGGGTACTAAATCCTCTATCATGGCATAATGCATATTAATAAAGTAATGGTTTGGAAAAGATATTTCCTCTGGGTTAAAAATTATAGAGAGATCCTGCTTGAAAAATTGTTAGCATTTTATTACTCTTAATACCAAAATATTATCAAATGGTATTCCATTACTGTTTTTTCCTCCAGAAAGTAATTGTTAATGATTTTTAAATATTTGTATTCATATATTTTTGTTGTTATTATTTTGTTTTGTTTTTTAGATTGTATGTACCTTGAGGGAATTGAATAAGTACAGGCAATATCTTACCAGTTTAAAATTAGACTTTGAAAGAAACTATATGAGAGATCAAGTAAGTTAAATACTTAATATGGTTTCTTTACCTAGGATTTGGAAGAAAGCTTTCTTTGTATGCAAAATATTTTCTTTTAATATTTTTACCTTTAATTTTGACAAACTAATTTTTCCAAATAAAATTTAGAAGAGGAATAAATAATATTTTGTGACCAACACAGTTGCTATATTGAGCTAAAAAAAAAGGGACCAAGTCATCTATTAATATGCCTGTGGTAGCTTACATAATTTAGTAATAATTTAGCAACTCAGACATGTCACTTCTACCTGAGCAAGGACCAATAGGAAGAGTCTATTGGGCTAGCAAGATTCTTCATCTGGAACCCCCAAAACAGTGGGAATAACAGGAGAGGAAGTATATGATAGTTATAATGTCCTACAGGTGACTCAAGAAACATGTACATTGTGTATGTGTATCCACACACATGCAGCTGTGTTCATTCAATAAAAAATGTTATTAAAGGTGAAGTGGAATGCCTTGATGTAGAATAAGTGGGTATAGATAGTGACTTCCTTTCAATTTTTGACTCAAAGTTTGTGTGAGAGTGTGTGCACACATGCACATGTGCAAGAGTGAATTCGGGTTTTAGGCTCGAGTGAGTTGGATAAAAATGAGAAATGTATGTGTATGTGTACTTTCACAAATTTATGTTCAAAGGTTAAGAGTTGTAAAAGAATGATAATGACTTCTCTATACTATTAAATGTTCTATATTTTCCCCAATTTCTCTCCTATGCCTAGAGCTTCTCTTCCCCTTCTTTCTTATTTTCACTTAACTTTTTCAGAATAGGTAGAAAAATATGATGAAATATTTATCATTTATTTTCCGAGAAAGACATCTTTATTTTGGGTCAGTTGTCCATGTCTATAATAGGTTTAAATGCAATTAAACAGAAGCAGCTATTCACAAAGTACTAAGCACTAAATAAAAAGGCATATCGTAGGACAGTTTTATTTCTGAAGAATGCAAAAAGATTTTGTATACATATATATGTATATCTATCTATATTCACATTTATGTACATATATGTCTATGTGTGTATATATGACATACTTTTTTCAATAGGAAATGCTTGCAAAGCAAGTAAATAAACTACAGGAAAACAATCAAATACCTAGACGTTCTGATGTTGCACGGTTCCAAAATTGGTTGTTACAGGAAGACACCCAATCTATTAAGGACCAGGAACAATTAATAAGGAACAGGTAAGATTGAAGTTAATGCATATTTTATGTATATATTGTAGACCCAAATATGGAAGAAGATACTAGAAAGAATTGAAAGTAGGAATTTTTTTAGATAACAAGACACTATTTAACTCCACTACTGTCCCCACTATGGAGAGGAAAGGAGACCAAGAGGTACAGGAATTGGGAAATTATGGTGGCAAAGGTATGAAGAGGAATTTCTACCAGAGAAGACAGGGTTTCTGGGAATCCAAAAGGTAATCCAAGCTGATAACTGAAGAACAAATCAGATCCAAAACCTTTCCTATTGTAGGAGATGAGGGAAAGTATCTTTAGCACATGCTTCTTTTTTTTTTTTTTAATGTTTGTTTACTTATTTTGAGAGAGCATGAGCAGAGTAGGGGCAAAGAGAGAGGGGGAGAGAGAGGGAGAGACTCCGTCTCTCTGCTGTCAGTGTAGAGCCCAAGTGGGGCTCGATCTCAGGAACCATGAGATCATGCTGGCTTGAAGGTCTATGAACAGAGCTGATAGAAAGTCAATAAAATTCTTGTAGTTTAAGAAACAAAAACTAAGCCAGAAGGTGGTTTTGGAATATCAAAGCAGATGAAGCCGTCATAAGGGAAACAGCCAATACACCTTTACTTGTATTTGCACTTTTACTTAGATATTTGGATATGATAAATAGGGAATTAGAACTTGAGCGTACAGCAGAAGAGCAACACCTGCTCCGAATGGATAGAGAAGAAAGACGACAGCGAGAACACACAAGAAGAAAACTTAGTCTTCGTAGAAAAATTGAAGAGGTGAGATAACAAATTTAAAATATTGAGAGAAAAACTGTATACAACTGTTTCATTTGTAACTAGTTGTCCATCATAGTTCCTGAAGTCATTTCAGGTCTGAATCATATATCCCCATTAATCTTTCTTCACAGCTATAATATACAAGTTGTTACATAAAATAATAAGGCTGATAGCACAAACTATGTATATGAACCAATACCTGCTCTTAAAGAGATGATTGTGAAAGTTACTAGACACTATTTAACTCCCCTAAAGTCTTCATTGTTGGCGGGGAGGGGGGGAGATTTTTAATTCAGCTTTAGTAAAAAATAACCATCTTGCATTGTTAATAGGACTGCAGTAAGGAAAGCCCATCCTAAACCCAATGTATGACTTTCATTATGCTTGACCTGATGTCTGTTGGGCCCCTGACGTGTTCTAATTTGCTTGGTGGTGGTGGGCAAAATACAAAGGTTTAGTGTGAGCATGTACTGAGTATGTAACTCCGTGCTCCCTAGGAATGGAAGACAAAAGAGATGCTACTTCTGATGAGGATTGGAGAAGATGTTAAAAGAGAAGCTAGGATAGAGGAACAACGGCGTCGCAGCAGAGAAGAGAGTGACAGGAAGGTGGGGTGAGCTTTAAAACCTCTAACTGGGACTGTTTGAGGAGAAGCTTTTGCTAGTTTTGGTATTTGAAAGTACACTTTGCGAGATAACAATGGACCAGTTACCCCAAATGATATGCATTATACAAAACTGAAAGCTATGGATATATTTTGGCTATATTATATTCTGACTATAATCAAAAAAGTGCTGCCTTATTATTTGACACAACTGCTTTTGACTTTATCTCACGACGTAAACTAGTAATTGTTCTAGGAAAAAAATGATAAACTGATTTTTCTTACTCCCAGAATTTCTTGGGAAAAGTTCTCAATATTTCCCTACCAGCTAATTTTTTTAGAGTAACTATTTTTTATTTTAAATGATACATAATATTTTATGATTTAGAATGTAAACCAGTGTAAAGAGAAAGAAATTATTTGTAATCCTAGCACCACCTATTGTATGATACATGCACACATTGTGTGATATTTCTATGAAAATTTATTACAATAAATAAATTCATGTTATTACACCTTACAGGGTGTTTTGTAGATTGCTCTTTCATTTAATAAAAAAACATTGACAACTCTCCATGTGGATTAATACTTGTCTAAAATTACAAGTATTTTCAGGGGCGCCTGGGTGGTGCAGTCGGTTAAGCGTCCGACTTCAGCCAGGTCACGATCTCACGGTCCGTGAGTTCGAGCCCCGCGTCGGGCTCTGGGCTGATGGCTCGGAGCCTGGAACCTGTTTCCGATTCTGTGTCTCCCTCTCTCTCTGCCCCTCCCCCGTTCATGCTCTGTCTCTCTCTGTCCCAAAAATAAATAAAAAAAAAAAACGTTGAAAAATAAAATTACAAGTATTTTCAAAGCTTATTGGTTTTTATTTTTATTTATTTTTAAGAGAGAGAGAGAGAAAACAGGGGAAGGGCAGAGGGAGAGAAAGAGAGAGAGAGAATCTTGAGAGGGAGGGAGAGAGAGAGAGAGAGAGAGAGAGAGAGAGAGAGAGAAGAGAGAGTGTCTTCAGCAGGCTCCACACTCAGTGCACAGCCCAGCACAGGGCTTGATCCCACAACCCTGGGATCATGACCTGAGCCAAAATCAAGAGTTGGACACTTAAACGACTGAGCCACCCAGGCTCCCCTCAGTAGCTTATGGTTGACAAACTAGATGTAGTATAAGATATACATAATTTGGTTATATTGATATATACTGCTATGTAATATTTTTTATTAATGTAAATTTAAATATGTATGATAATCTTTTATTCTACTTTGGTACATATACCTTTTAGTATTTTCAAGGTTCATATGGTGAGTCAGCTTATCTCACTTTGTTGTAATTATTATTTTCTAATCACTTTTTTGCAATGGGAACTCTCTCCAAACTGACCTTTTTGTTTGCTTCCAGACATTTCTGAAAGTATCTGGTTTGTAGAGCAACAGAATGTCCCAGGTCTCCCCTTTTTGCCTCATGCCAATTACTATTCAAGGAGTCCTGACCAATTTTCGTGACAACCAGTGCAATGGGACAAGTTCTGGCCCTGGAAGTGCTTTTAGACGCTACCACTGATGGTAGACATGGTGACAACACAGGAAGCTTGAGCCATGTTCATGGCAGAGAGATATCTCAAGTATTGATATTTCCAATGGAGTTATTCTAAATTGTTTCTCTTGAATTGTGTTTTAATAGAAGTTTTCAATTCATTGGTGTATGCTTCTTAATATTTTAATATTTTTTTCAGATTGACACCATTTTACATTGACATACATTTTACTCCAATGTATGTGCTTAAATTACAATTATGGAAATCTTTAAAAGATTTTGCCTTTGTATCTTTGTCAAAAATCAGTTGTATAGTGTATTTTTGTATTCTTTTCTACTCTTTGATCTATGTCTATTACACTGCTTTGATTACTGTACCTTTTATAGTTCTTTAAATCAGTAGTGCTAACCTTTTAAGTTTGTTCTACCATTTTAAAGTTGTTTTGGCTAATCTAAATCCTTCACATTTCTGTATAAATTTTGGAATCCGCTTTTAAGTTTCTACCAAGAAATCTTACTGAAATTTAGATTAGCATTATGTTGATTCTATTGGTCAGTTTGAGCACAGTTGATCTCTTGATAATATTGAGTCTTCCAACTTGTGGACCAAATATTTCTCTCCAATTATTTAGGTTTCCTTAATTTTTGCAGTTTTCAGGTCTTACACATCTTTTGATAGATTCATCCCTAGGTATTTCATAATTTTTATGCAATTATAATTGGTATTTTTAATTTTAAATTATGATGATTTGGTGTTAGTATCTAGAAAAGCAAATTTTTTATATTCATCTTGTAGTCTGCATTGACAAAATCATTCTAGTAAGTTATTTCTAGATGCCAATTGACATTCTACATAAATGATTACGTTGCCTATGAATAAAGGTAGTTTTATTTCTTTTCTTTGGATGCTTTTTCATTTTCTTGCCTGATTGCACTGACTTATAACCCCTGTTATAACCTAGAATAGAAAAAGTGATAATGGACATTATTATCAAATATTTCTTTTGTCCCTTCTCTCCTCTGTACAGGCATATATTAATTAGGTTGCTTGATGTTCCACACCTCACATATACTCTTTCATTTTGTAACTTTTTTTCTCTCAATCTTTCCTTTTGGATGGTTTCTTTTCCTTAATGCACTTTAATTAATCTCTTCTGCAATGTCTATTCTGCTATTAATGCATATCTTATATTACTCATCTCATACATTTAAAAAATGATTTTGGTCCTTTTTATATCTTCCATGTCTTTTCCTTACCTTGTAAATATATGGAATACAGTTATGCTCTAGTATTATTACCTTTAATTCTAGCATTTGTATCATTTATGGGTCAATTTTAATTGATTGATTGACTCATTTTATGGATCATATTTCCCTGCTTCTTTATATGCTTGGTGCTTTTTGATTAGATGTCAGATATCATGAATTTTACTTTTTGGATGCTGAATATTTTCATATCCTTCTAAATATCCTTTAACTTTTTTCTTGAATGTAGATAATTTCTTTGGAAACAGTTTGTTTTAAGTCTTGCTTTTTAAGATTTGTTAGATGGGACCAGAGCCATGTTTAATCTTATACTAGTTATTCCTCACTACTGAACCAAAACCCATTTTAGTACTCTACCCAATGCCCTGTGACTTAAGACGTTTTTCTGGAGTGGATGGTGAAAATAGGCATGATAGACAGGTACCAAGCACTTTACTCTCTAATCCTTTAGGATGGCCTTTGTTTGTTTCCTCGCATACCTGTACTGATCCATTCTCTTGCTAAATACTCTAGGGAACCCGTGGAAGATCTCTAGGGTTCTTTCTCTGTGCAGTTATTTTCTTTCTGGTACGTCGAGGGTCAATATTAGCCCAGAAGCTTAAGACAGGAGTGACTGTTGATTTCCAACATATACTCTCACATTTTAAGTGTTTGTTTTGCATTTTTAAACAGAAAGCTGACATTAATTTTATATATCTTTATATTTTAGAAACAAGCCCTTCTAGAGAAAAAAATGGCTTATCATTTACAAAAAATGCAAGAAAATGGCTTTAAAAGAGAAGAGATGAGAAACAACACATTTCATTACAGAGGACAAGATGGAACATATAGTGAATGTGAGAATATTAAAAAGCTGATGGAGCTATGTAGAAAATGCTTATCTATGTATTTACGTAAAAATCCTTTCATAAAACTCTGATTGCTTACAATTGCTATCTGCTTTGTGTTAGGCACAGTTCTAGGCGTTTTTCTATTACGGTTCAAGTGGAAAAATAGACATATATGTAAAAATTAAAACAAAGTAAAATAATCTTATCAAGTGGTCTAGTAGCAAGCTTGTCTATTCTGTAGTTCTGACTTCCCTATACTAAAAATAATGTATTTTTTGCTACTGAAACTTTAAAAACTTTCATGTAAGGTAATTGCTATTTTATAACCAACATGGTATTCTACTATTTTCCCAGCCATAATGAATAGACAGTACCAGAAGAAGGGGGGGGGGGGGCAGGCAGGAGGTCGGGGAATAAAGAAGGGAGGAAGTACTTGGAGAAGAAGGGAGCGTAAGGAAGAAAAGACAAAAGGAAATGAAGAGTTTAAAGGAGGGATATCCAGTCATGACTTTGCTATGCCCAATCTCTACCAGCTTTCTTTAAGCTCATAAAATACATTAAGTTTGTTAAATTAATGATGTTAACTACAATTTCATAGCCAGAATACAAAAATGTAGATTTGCTTTAATTATCCTATGTGGGGGGTGCCTGGGTGGCTCAGTCAGTTAAGCGTCCGACTTCAGCTCAGGTCACGATCTCACGGTCCGTGAGTTCGAGCCCCGCGTCGGGCCCTGGGCTGATGGCTCGGAGCCTGGAGCCTGCTTCGGATTCTGTGTCTCCCTCTCTCTCTGCCCCTCCCCCATTCATGCTCTGTCTCTGTCTCAAAAATAAATAAACGTTAAAAAAAAATTTAAAAAAAAATTATCCTATGTGGTATCAGGAAAGAACAAGATCATCCTCCGTCCTATCAATCCTCTTTCTAGATGAAAGCCTCCTTGTGTCACTCCAGTAGATTACTAACTAGTTTTCATTGCCTCTTTTTTCAAACCTACTTCAAATCTATTTTTCAAACTGCTACTAATTACACTTTAAATCTGTTCTGAGGCTTTCTTCTGCTCCCAAAACATAAAGATCTCTATCACCTCTTAACTGAAGCTCAGACTTTTGAGGCAACCATTCATCACTACCTAGAGCCCAACTCAAACCTAAATTTTAAGCTTTATTTCATACCACCTCCTTGAAGAAGGCAGCTATCATCTAGGGGTGATGTACTTAGGCTCTAGAGCTAAACTGCTAAAGTCCATAATCTTTACCAAAC
This sequence comes from Panthera tigris, assembly GCF_018350195.1. Classification (NCBI taxonomy): domain Eukaryota; kingdom Metazoa; phylum Chordata; class Mammalia; order Carnivora; family Felidae; genus Panthera; species Panthera tigris. Next base: position 171,692,326 of record NC_056667.1, read on the forward strand.
TGCTTTACCGTAATAATCTAGCCATTCAAATGGCTTGGACAAATTACTTAACCTCTTTGAGCTACAGTTCATGATCTAAAAACAAAAATAGTACTCCTAAATTCTCACAAAGATCTCAAAAGTCTATAGTAACTACTCAATTTATTTCATTGTCCAATCAAACGAGACTACTGACCATTCCTAACACACAAGGTCCTTTTCTTACTTCTGTACCTCTCTGTCCAATTTTCTTAGCCTGGAGTGATGTGCTCAGTGTCCATCTATCCCAGTCCACATTTCTTTAAGCCCCACTGTAAGTGACATTCCACAAAGTCTTTCTTTTTTTTTTTTTTTTAAACGTTTATTTATTTTTGAGACAGAGAGAGACAGAGCATGAACGGGGGAGGGCCAGAGAGAGAGGGAGACACAGAATCTGAAACAGGCTCCAGGCTCTGAGCTGTCAGCACAGAGCCCGACGCGGGGCTCGAACTCACAGACCGTGAGATCATGACCTGAGTCGAAGTCAGATGCTTAACCGACTGAGCCACCCAGGCGTCCCCCACAAAGTCTTTCTTAACAGCCCTAATTGGAAGATCCTTCTTCTTTGAATCCCTTATAGTACTTTGTATTATTCTCAATACACTTATTACATACTTCCCACTGTCTTAATCACCCATAATATCGTATCTCCCACTTTTGTTTTCACAGAGCAGAGAGTACTGTATTTATGTATGTATGCATGTGTATGTGTTTGTGTATAAAATATATATTTGCTAAATGGGCTAATTCAATTTATTCAGCTCATCAAAATAATGAAAACAATCTCATGCTTCAGAAAAGAAATCACTTTAGTAACTATATACATTCCTACAAACTCAACTGTTAACTTTCTAAATAGGAAAAGAGTTCCAAGTAGACATTTTAAACATTTGTTACCTCAAATTCCCTTTTGAAGAAGATGTAAAGGGAGTGCTTGAGTGGCTCAGTTGGTTAAGCATCTGGCTCTTGATTTGGGCTCAGGTCATTATCTGACTATTGTGAGCTCAAGCCCTAGATTGGACTCCGTGCTGAGCAGGGAGCCTGCTTAAGATTCTCTCTCTCCATCTCCCTCTCCATGTGCCCCTCCTCACCCTCATGTGCATTCTCTCTCTCTCTCTCTCTCTCTCTCTCTCTCTCTCTCTCTCAAAAAATAAAGATAAAATACATTAAGAAGGTATAAATGAATCCAATTTATATTATCAAGGTGACACGAATATCTATCTTACAAAACAAACAATTATACTTCCAAATAATATTGTCATCTTCCACCAAGTAGACAACTTCCAGAGGGAGAGAGAGAGAATGAAAGAGGAAGGGAATATTAGGTGAAATTTGCTCCAGTGGGCAGACAGATCACTCTCACATTTACATCTCTAATGAAAACCCATTGAGTACCCATTATGTGAGGAGACTTTGCCCTCCTTACGTGGTGAAAAAGAACTATAATTACCTCTATCACAAAGGAGTGATATATATACAGTTGCCTGTGCCAGGCTGGGAGGCACATCCAAGAATGCAATAGTAACTGTGGCCCAGTGGGTCTCTAGCCAGTAGCTACATTGGTATGCATCCCAGCAGATAGGAAATGACATGTTACAGTTTGTCTGGGTGTAACTTTTCTCTCTACCAGAAGAAAATTCTGTCCCTTCAAGTATATCTTTTAACTTGAAGTGATAATATTTCAAGAATTATTACCTTCCCATTTCACATCTTTCCATCTTCTCCAATACCTCCCTATAATCCCACATACAAATGAGCATAAGGCTCACCTCCCTTGTGCTTGATAAAATAGTCTATCTTGGGTAATTCTGTCATCACTCTTACTAAAAATAAATGTTTTATTACATTTTTTAAGCTTATTCTCCAAAGAAGAAAAAGAAGTCTTTTGATAATATGAACTTAGTTTACCAAGTTGGTGACCAGAGACCAAATAAAGGAGTATATGGTAATTTAATATTTTGATAAGAAATACTGTAGTAATTTGAGGAAAGACTGAGTTTGGATAGAAACTTTTGCTTAAATGCTTTAAATGCTTAAATCTTCTATTTTGTGTTGTCAAATGACTGATTTAGAATGATGCTTACCAATAATGACACAACCTCTATTGCTTTCAGAATTTGATCTCTAGTTACTGATTTAGTGTTCTAAACTTAATATTATGTCATAATTTTAGAAAAATAAAATGAAAAATCTATTGCTGTTAAACAGTATATGATACCTAAAAAAAAAAACAACTAATTTTTATAATGTTCAAAATGATTTTAGAAAACTCTGAAGTCAGTCAGAAATTAACTCCAAAACTACTCTGAACCCTTTTACTTTATTTTACTTTATTATTTATCCCATACTGTTACTTCATGTTGTCTATTAGGGCTCACTGGATTAGACCAGGAACACAAACGGCAGCATAAAACTTCTCCAAATAATACACTGTCAAAGTGTGAGGCTGTTAAAAATTGAACAATATGAATCTCCTCCCACTACCAAATTTCCAGGAAAAAATTAAAGCAAAAAATTTAAATTACTTTGGCGTTATTAATTCAAATTTAAAGAAGAAAAGTCCACAATCTTTCCTCCCTGAGTATGTAATTTGATTAGTCTCATCAAGACTCTGAAACCTGGGGAGCGACAGAGTTGTCTTAGCAGAGGATGTCTTCCACTTTCAGGACCACTGAGGTAGATTTAACTCTTAAGCTTCATGGGTCCTATTTTTAAAGCTCAAAGACTTTTTTAAAGACACCAATAGTTATTACAAGGCACACAATTATGACAACACCAGCCCCACCTCTACAAAATGTGTACATTCATCAGTGGAAGGAGATTTGGGTTGTTTCCAGGTTTGGGTGATTATGAATAGAAAAATCAGAAGTATTTGTAGTCAGCTTTTTATGTAAACAAGGGATTGTTGAGTCATAGTAAATGTATGTTTAAGTGAACAAAGTACTGTCCCAAATGCTTCCAGAGTGCCTGTAATATTTTTCATTCCCATCACTAATGCACGAGAGATCCATTTGCTATGCATTCTTGCAACCATTGTATTATCAGCAATTTTTTATTTTAGTCATTCTAATAGATATAGTGTTAGCTCATTGTGATTTTCATTTGCATTTCCCTGATCGTTAATGATGATGAATATCTTTTCATATGCTGTCTGCCACTTGTAAATCCTGCTTAGTAAAGTATCTGTTGAAGCTTTTTGCTCATTTTTAATTGGGTAATTTTCTTACTGTTAAGTTTCAGAAGTTATTTATATACTCTGAATACAAATCTTTTTCAGTATGTGATTTGCAAATATTTTCTCTCAGTCTGTGACTTGCCTTTTAATTTCTGTTCCATTGATCAATTTATGTGTCTATCTCTTTGCCAGTACTGCACTGTTAATTAGCATAGCTTTTTACAGTCTTGAAATCAGGTAGTATAATTCTACCAACTTAATTTTTTCCCTCAAAATTTTAGGACTATTTTAATTTGCTTGCCTTTTGCATATAAATTTTTTGATCAGCTTGTCTGCAAAAATTAGGCTGAGATATTTTAGTGAAGTACATTAAATCAATCTACAGATCACTTTAAGGAGAAAAGAAACCTTCTACAAATCTTGGTCTCCCAAGCCATAAACATAGTATCTTTTTCTGTTTAGGTTATACTTGATTTCTGTCATAAGTGTTTTTACAGTTTTCAGCATAGAGATCTTATATATGTTGTGTCATATTCATACATAAGTACTTCATTGTTTTGGTACTATTATACATGACGTTTTTAAATTTTGTTTTCCTGTTGTCCATGACTATACTTTTACGATACCTCTTTTTACATATTTTTTAGTGGTTGTTCTAGACAACACTGTACTTATCTTTTCACAATTCCACTTCACCCTTTAAGTGGAATGTACATCTTTCCACTATCTATGACTTCTTATCCCCCAACCCTTTGTTATAGTTGCCCTATGTATTACATCTACATACATCAAACATCCATTCAGACAACGTAACATTTTTATTTTAAATAACTAAATAGAAGAAGACTAACATATTATATTTACCCAGATAGCTACCATTTTGAATGCTCTTTAATTTCTGATATTCCAGGTTTCTTTTCCAGTGTCATTTTTTTCAGCCTATAGAACTTCTCTTAGTATTTCTTTTAGAACAGATTTTCTGGCACTGAATCATCTTATTTCCCTTCTTCTAAAAATATCTTTATTTTACCTTCATTCCTGAATGACAGTGTTTTCATTTGATATAGAATTGTAAGTTGACATTTTTTCCAGAACTTGAAAACTGTTTTTCCGTTTCATTGTGTTTCTGTAGTTCTGATGAGATATTGTCTATATTTGAATAGTGATCCTCTGTAAGTAAGGTGACATTTTTCTCTGGTTGTTAAAATTCTGGGGGGTGGGAAATAGCTTTTAGCAACTTAATTATGATATATCTTGGTGTGGATTTTTATTTTTTTTGCCTGCTTTAATCTTCACTGAATTTCCTTAAACTTAAGTTTATATCTTTTGCCAAATTTCATTTAAGCAGACTTCCTTATCTCACAGAAAGAACTACTATCCAAATCTAGTGATTATCATAACCATTATTTTTTAAATATATTTTTAAATATATTTACTACATGGGTGTATATCCTTAAACTACATATATACATATAGATAGAAATAAATACCATTAAAAATATTTTAATGTAACTGATATGCTGTTGTATCCAGTTGTATGTGATGTGCTTTTTACACTCAGCATTATGTTTCAGAAGTTTTATCTCTGTTGCCTGACATTTTATTTCATTACTGATATATCCCATTGTGTGAATATACCACGATATACATATATTTCTCTTGATGGAAATTATACACATATTTATATCTTATTTTTATATGTTATATATATTTGTATTATATGTTACAGATACTATATTTATATATTATATATATTTATATAAATGTTTATATAAATATAAAATCTCATGGTACTCATTGAAGAGATTCTCTAGGGGTTATATGCCTAGATATGGGATTTCTGCGTCATGTTTCCTTTTCTGAGAAATCATATTTTCAAATCTCTTGTCCATTTTCCTAAGGGGTTTTCTTTCTCCTGTGAATGTGTGTGAAAGATTTTTAAGCCATACTAGATAATTGTGTTAGTATATATATATATATATATATATATATATATATATACATACATACACACATTATAATAAATATCCTCTTCCAATTATGATTTGTTTCTATCCTTTCTTTTTATCTTTTGATGTACAGAAGTTCTTAATTCAATATGGCTGATGTTAATCTTTTGTCTTATTTGTAGCAAATATTTCCAGTTTTGTTAATGGCTTTTTTAACTGTTCTTTTTTTTTTTTTTTTTAAGTTTATTTATTTATTTGGAGAGTGGGGAGCAGAGAGAAGAAGAGAAAGAATCCCAAGCAGTTTCTGTGCTGTCAGCATGGAGCCTGATGCAGGGTTTGATCTCAGGAAGCATGAGATCATGACCTGAGGCCAAAGTCAAGAGTCACACATTCAATTGACTGAGCCACCCACGCACAACAATTTTTCTTATTAAACATTTCAAACATAAATAAAAACCAGCAGAACCCATATGGTGCCTCCATCTGACTTGTTTCACTTAGCATAATACCTTTTCTATCTATAAAATCATGTCATTCACAAATAGTGACAATTTTACTCTATTTTTCCAATTTGGATGACTTTTGTTTTCTTTTTTTTTTTTTTTTTTTTTGCTTAATTGGAGTCCCAGAAGGTCCCTTAAGCTACCCATCAGTCTCTTAATCTATTTTTTTTTTTAATTCTTTTCCAGGTGCCTGGGTGGCTCAGTCAGTTAAGCATCCATCTTTGGCTCAGGTCATGATCTCATGGTTCGCGGGTTTGAGCCCTGCATCAGGCTCTGTGCTGATGGCTCAGAGCCTGGAACCTGCTTCAGATTCTCTGTCTCCCTCTCTCTCTGTCCCTCTCCTGCTCATGCTCTGTCTGTCTACCTCTCAAAAATAAATAAACATTATATATATATAAATTCTTTATCTCTTTTTGGGTGAGTTCCACTGCCCTCAATTCCAGATCACTAGCCCTTTCTTCGGTTCCACCCATTCTGCTGTTGAACCCCTATAGTATCTTTTTCAGTTCAGTTATTGTATTCTTTAGCTCTATGACTTATGTTTCACACTGTCTTATATTTTATCTTTGTTGATCTTTCTGTGTTCATCCATTCATCTCTCAAGATCTGTGAGCATCTTTATGATGATTACTTTGAACTCTTTATCAGGTAAATTACTTATCACTTTTTCATTAAAGTTTTCTTTGGGAGTTTTTCTTGTTCTTTCATTTGGAACACATTCCCCTGTTTCCTCATTTTCCTTGTTTTTTGTTTTTTGTTTTTTATGTATTAGGCAAAACAGCTCTCTCTCCCAGTCTTAAGGGAGTGATCAAAAGAAGGCCGGGTGTGTGTTTCACTTGTCTGTGCAGCATCCTGCCAAGAATTGGCTCTCCAATTGTTTCAGTCCCATGGGGCCCCAAAACACAAGGACCCCTGGCCACTAGAGCCAGGCAATCAAAGGGTATCCCTTATGAACTGTGTGTACCTGCTGGCTTTGACAGGGCTACAGGGGAGGGGTTGGGGCAGGCAAGCCCACCCACTGGCTTCAGTGGGGCAGGGCCACAGGAGTTTGCAGGGGTAAGGCAAGCAGAATTAGCAGGGTAGAGAGAGGGCAAAAATGGCACCTGGCAGTGCCAACACTTGCCAAGATAGGAGACTATAAAAATGGGAACAATCAGCACCTCCTTCCCTGGAGAGAGTTGGAACAAACTTCTACCCTTCCAGAAGATGCTTTAAGAATAGCCAGTGGATCTTCTTCGTGTATGGTCCACATGCTTTTCAGCCTGCTGTACTTGTGCTGGGTCTTAGGGTAAGTAGTCTGTGTACAAACCCTTTAGGAACAGAATCTTATTTCCTAATGCCCTTTGAGTTTCCTGGATGTAAGCTATGTTGATGTTTTGTTTTGTTTTGTGTTTTTTTTAAGTAGGCTCCATGACCAGTGCAGGACCCAACATGGGGCTTGAAATCACAACCTTGAGATCAAGACACAAGCTGAGATCAAGAATCAGACATTTAACTGACTGAGCCACCCATGCTCCCCCATAGTGATTTTTAAAGCCAGATGTTTGGAGGCTCATATCTCCAGTGCAGGTCCCAAGGGCTAGGGAGCTCAAACTGCTTGCTTCTCAGGGATATGCTCCATATTTGTGAATCCCTCTCACAGGTCGGTTGTCATACCACAGGTGGGGTTTTTGGCTAGACCACACCTCTGCATGGTGTATCTCTTTCCCAAGCAGATGTGGCCTTTTTATCTTTTGTTGTGGAGGAACTGCTCAGCTAGCATTCAGGGCTTTTTCAGAGAAATTTGTTGTGTATGTAGCTGGATATTGGTGGGTCTACGGAAGGAGGTGAGGTCAGGGTCTTCTTATGCTGCCATCTTGCAGGTTCAATTTCTCTAGCAAGACTGATTCATAGATGGTGGCGTGCCTTTCCATCAAGAGGCATATAATATCTCATTTCCTTTCTCTTTGTAATGTTAGCAGCCATTTATGTTCAAGGCCTAGATCTATGAATTAATTAAGGGTTTCAAGTTGGGATAACTTAATTCTATCATTCCTTCTTCTTAGATTAATTGGAAAAGTTGTATTAAAAGAAATTTCCTCTTGGGGCGCCTGGGTGGCTCAGTCGGTTGAGCGGCCGACTTCGGCTCAGGTCATGATCTCGTGGTCCGTGAGTTCGAGCCCCGCGTTGGGCTCTGTGCTGACAGCTCAGAGCCTGGAGCCTGTTTCGGATTCTGTGTCTCCCTCTCTCTGACCCTCCCCCGTTCATGCTCTGTCTCTCTCTGTCTCAAAAATAAATAAACATTAAAAAAAAATTAAAAAAAGAAATTTCCTCTTAACTACTATTTGGTTACAGTGTGGTATAGGATACTTTGGAAAAGCAGATTGAAGCTTAACATTTTACAATCATTTATTAGTTTTCAAAGTAGTAAATTGTTTCAGTAGCATCCTTCAACAGTGAGCAATTAGGTTTGTTTTTTTCATTGTGAATTTACAGATTTAAATAAATTTAATGTACTTCAATAAAATTATGTTAATGTGTTTATTAATGCTAAAAGGGTGATAGTTCCTGCCAGTGGGATCTCCCGTTAGTATAACTCTTAAGTCCTTTGTGACATAACCCTAATGATTTTTTATAGCTTCCTTGCTATCTGGGAAGACAGGATTATTCAAGCTTATTTTGTACACATTTAATTGCTTCAACATCATTGAGTTTCACTGGCATCTTTTAAATGATAAAGTGAACATATATAGATGATAGACAGATAGATGATAGATACATAGATACATAGATACATAGATAGATAGACAGATAGACCTATTTCTGGACAGTCTCCTGTTTTATTTATCTATTTGTTCTTACATGAATACAGTGTTCTCAATTACTATAGCTTTATAATAAGTCTGCAAATTTGGTAGTTTGAGTTCTCTAATATTTGTGGTTCTTCTAGATTGACTGTCTTGTGGTAGGGCCTTTACTTCTCCATATAAATTTCAGAAACAGCTTTCCAGTTTCTACAATATAGTCTGTTGGGATTTTATTCGGGCTCACCTTTCATTTCTTTTTCTTCCTGGCTAGCACCTCCAGGATAGTATTGAAAAAAATGGTGATTGTGTACATATTAATCTTGTTCCAAAATTTAAGGGGACATGATCAATATAGAGTGTCAGCTCTAGAGATTTGAAGATAGCTTTTATCACAGGAAGGACATATCCTCATATTGCTAGTTCACTAAGAGGTTTGATCATCAATGGCTATTAAACTTTATCATTTTTTCCCTGCATCTTTGAGATAATCATCTAAATTTTTTCCTTATTTCTTTTAAAGTTGTGAATAACTTTGACTTATTTTTAATGTTATATGTTAAACCAGTCCCACATTCTTGGGATTAACGTTACTCATTCATCATGCATTATCTTTATCATATATTGTTAGATTCAATATATTTTATTTATAATTTTTGCAACTTTGTTCATGTGGGATGGTGACTGAGGTTTTCTTTTATTGTAATGTCTTTTAATGAATTTGGTATTAGAGTGATTTTGGTCTCAAAATATGAGTTGTGAGAGTAGAAGTATTCCTCTTTAATTTTCTGGAAGAGTTTGTGTATAATTAGTGTAATTTCTTCTTTAGATATTTGGTATAGTTCAGAAATGAAGTCAATTGAGCCTGGAGTTTTCTTTGTGCACATGTTTTTACATATTCGATTTCTTTAATAGATATGTAGTTCTTCATATCATCTATTCATAAATGAGATTAGTTTGTGTTTTTCAAGAAATTTGTCCTTTGTATATAAATTTTTAAGCCTACTACCATACACTTATAATATTCCTTTATTATTATTTTTTAGTATTATCTATATAGACTTTTGTTGTGCTATTATCTCTAATTTTCCTGATGCTACAAATTTGTGCTTTTTCTTGGTAATCTGGCTTATCACTTTTATTGAACTTTTCAAAGAATTAGCTGTTTCATTATTTTCTTCCTTTTTTTTTATTTCTTTGATATTCACTTCAATCTTTACTATTTTCTTTCTTCTGCTTACTAAATATTGACAAGGAGGTGGAAGAATTGAAACTCTGATACACTGCTGAATGGCTTGTACAATGGTACGGCAACTTTGGAAAACAGTGTGTTGTTTTGTAAAAGTTAAACATATACTGGATCACTGTATGATCCAGTCGTTCCACTAATAGATATTTACCCCATAGAAATGAAAACAAAGTGACTTGTACACGAATTCTCATAAAAGTTCATTTGTGAGAGGCCAAAATGGAAACAACCCAAATAGCAGGTAAATGAATAAAAACTGTGGCGTATCCATATAATGAAGCACTTCTCAGAAATAAAAAGGAACAAATTATTAAAATATGTGAAACCATTATACTGAGTAAAAGAAGCTAGGCAAAAAAAGAGTACATATTATATGATTCCATCCATATAAAAGTCTAGAAAATTCAAGCTAATCTTGTGTGAGAAGTATAGAGTGTTGTCAGGATGGGAGGAGAAAGATAGATGGATTACAAAGGTGGATGAAAAAACTTTTAAAAGAGTATTAGAAAAGTTATTTGATTGCAGTGATAGTTGTAGACATATTTTAAAGTTGAAATATTTTCAATTTAAATGAGTATAGTTTATTATACTTCAATTACACTTCAATAGATTGTTAAAATAAAACAACTATGGTTTTTCTCTCTCATTTATTTACTTTTAGGACCTACAGCAAATGCCATTTATCAATCTCTAAGTAATACAAAGAATGTCGTCAAAAAATCAGCAACTTTAGTTGGCCAGTCAGATGTACAAGTTAATAGTACTGAACAAAAGGTATAAAATTATGTCTCAAACTTTTGTATGATGATTACTTATCTAGTTAATTTTTCACTTCTATGATCTCTTTCACTAGCATGATACCAATTGGTTAGGGATATTAGGGTCTATTCATGAGGCCAAATTTCTTTCCTTGGGCGTATTGAGTCACTATGTAATTTAACAGTAGTAACTAATCCAAACAGTTAGCAATTACAATGATAATAATAGCTAAAACGTATTCACTGTTGGCCAAGCCCTGTGCTAAACTAGAAGGAAGGGAAAATGAGGAAATTTGGACACATAAGATATAAAGATGAATAAAACATAATCAATTATCTTGAGGACTCATTGCCTAATAGGACAGACAGACTCAAAAATGTTATCACAAGAAAATGATGTTCTCAAAATCAAAGAGAACTGTGTTTAATTAAGCTGTAGGCTGGATTGGAATAGGTTACATTGTATTTCCCTGAAATAGACTGAATGACTCTAAACTTTGTAAAACCAACCATTGAATGGATTACTATGCCTTTAAACAAAATATGGAATACTAGAAAAGGAACAATTTTGTACACTGCTACATATTGAACTCAATTTTAAACTAGTTAAATTTGAGATCCCTATAGAAACTATTCCAGGAGGTTGTTAATATATATTTTCCTGAGACAATTTTCATGTGAGATTAGGGGATAAAAGAGAGAGAAACTATATTAATTTGGTTGATTGATAGTGACAAAATTTCTTTTATAAGTGCAGTTACTAATGAATGTTTTTCTCTTTAATGTACCATGTAGAAAGATGGAGTAACTAGAAAATCAAATACGTCTGATGATAGAGGTGAGAAAATGAAAAACAGTCATACTTGTTATATTGTTAATTTAATAATCATGACTATATATATATATACAGTTTCATAATCATGACTATATGTATATATATTTTATATATATATATATACACACACTATATATATATATATATACACACACTATATATATATATATATATATATATATATATATATATATATATATACAGTTTTTCAATCTGTTTTGCTGATTATAACAATCATGGTTATTTTGGATAATAAAAAATGGTAAAAAAATTGTTTATGAATATAGATATAATTAGCTCACATGTCAGTGCTTGCTTGATGAGTATGGCTTTTGAACTTTGCTAAGTATGGAAAATTTAGGGTCCCTGATGTGGCTGTTTATAGTGATGGAGTACATTACTCACATATGTGACTCAGTAAGTTACAGTACAGAGAACTGTCTCTGGAAGGGCCCCACACTCCACTGCCATCAATTCTCCATAGACAATACATTGTATTTCTCATTTCCCCTTCAGCAGACTATACAATAGCTAAATTTCCCCATACCTTGTTAGATTTCTGGAAGGCACTAAAAATACTCATATGCATATCCTACATATACATAAAGAAAATATTAGGCACCTCCACTGAGTAGCCAATGATCACTTCGAATTCTATAGAATATCAAACTCATCATCTTCCTGATCCTTCTTCTGTTTCACCTAGGCACAAAATGTTAATTATTCTTTGACTCTTCTTTATTGTATTTTGCATCCCAAGGTTGCTACTTTCTTTCTAATCTACCCCCTTAATTTCTTTTGCCCTTTCCTCTCTTTTCATTCCCACAGCTTCTACCTTGTTTCTTTCATCCTTGGCTATTTCAGTACCTTCCCCCATTCTCCTCCTCCTCTTTTTAATCCCCATAAATATTGCTGTGAAAGCAATCTTCCTAAAACACAGCTTTGGTTATTCCCTTATCCAAGTAGTGAGTGGTTTTTGATTGCAGACTGAATGAAAAGAAAGCAGTTAATTCTGGCAGTGGTCTGTGTTTAATTATAGGGACTAAGCTAGCATAATATTAAATAAATTAGGATCAGAGGTTAAGGATTTCAGACTTGTGTCTAAAGGCAATAATGAACCATTTGAAATTTGTAGCCAGTGAACACTAAAAACAGGTCATGTAATTCCTGGAGATACTTCTTTACCTCAAATAAATGCCTGATTGTGGTAATTCAATGATTGTTTAAGCTCAGCAGAGGGAACATTGGATCAAATCTATTCATCAGCATTCACCCTTGTTCCAGAAATATGATCTTCTCATATGTAAAATTAATCTCTTCTTTCTCTAGGAGCTGTAAACATCTCAACTCAAAATTCAATTATTTCAGCTCAAACTTCACCCACAAGAAATTGTCCAAGATCTTCACAGTCTTACTTGGATCCTCCAAAAAATAAGGTATATAATATTTCCTTTTGCCCCAAAGGCAAGCAGAATTAATGAAGTACATTCTTATGATCAGCATGAGTATAAAAATTTCCATTCATGAAGTGGCCATACAAAACAGCTTCATTCCCTGAAATTAGTCATACCATAACAAAATTTTAACATCCCTAGGATAATCTTCCTAAATATAGGCTACAACATTGTAGTTCACAGTGCATACCTGCAGCCTACAGAGGAAGTATTAATTTGGCTTTCTTTGGTTGGGCTTCTACTAATATGGATGGACTGTTCAGAGGTAGTCATATTCTCTCTCCCCTTTGTTTTTGACTAGCCATCAGTTACCTGCTTTTGGAAAGTTACCATCATAAATTCAAGGTGTGTCTTCTGATATACATTACATTTTTTTTTTCCTCTGTGAGTTACCAACTGGTTTTAGGAGTCAAAACCACATTCCATTACCAGCACAGTGTTAACTGGTTCACCTGTACTGAAGAGTTAACTTGGTTTGAAAATGGAAATTAACTGTTTTTCCCAAATGAATTTGTACTTGAATAGGGTAGGAAGTGGCATCATTTTCTGTTTCTTATAATGCATAATAATTGACAAACTACACATAACTTCTAAGATGTATGTTTACCATAAAATGCTTTTCTGTAGTGCAGTTTTGTTACAAACATTTTACAGTTCAGCATTTTACTATGTCAATATCCACTTTAAGTATGCTAAGAGTCAAAAAAGAAATTTCTTAACAACTTTGACATTTAAAATTCTCAGATTGCCTAACAGATTCCAAAGGCCATGTCTTTTACTAAAAACAAACAAACAAAAACTCCTGTAAAAACAATCTAAAGTTTATTACTGACCTTTTTTGGTTAATGTGCATATTATTAAATTTGCCATCCATATTGATCTCAAATAAGTACCAAATGTCCACAAATTCCTAATTTATTATGAGGAAAAGCCTGACTGTTTTATTATGCTAAGTATTACACTCTGTTTCCAACATGTTATACGTAGCCTACCACTGTCATAAAATATATTTTTTGTGACCTATGTTCAGCTCTCAGATCTGGTGGGCAAAAAAAAGAAGCCTGTTTCACTTGATTTACCTCCTTGAGCAGACTGAGTTCTTGAGCAAGTCTAGAGAACCACATCCCTCTGTAATCAGAGAACCTGTTATCTGCTTTCCACCTCTAAAACTTTTATTGTAGCTTTGTCAAAAAAGCACAATGAGGTGCCTGGGTGGCTCAGTTGGTTAGTCATCTGACTTCAGATCAGGTCATGATCCCGTAGTTTGTGAGTTCAAGCCCCGTGTTTGGCTCTGTGCTGACAGCTTGGACCTGGAGCCTGCTTCAGATTCTGTGTCTCCCTCTCTCTGCCCCTCCCCAACTTGCACTCTGTCTTCTCTCTCAAAAAAAAAAAAAAAAAACAAAAAACTTAAAACATTTTTTTAAAAAGCACACCTATTCTTTTATCCCACTGAGTTGATTAACATATTTACCAATCAGTGTATTCCAAAGATAGTTCATTTTAGGATGCTAGTGAATATCACTGTCAGAAAAGAGTTAAAGCAGGCTTGAGACTTGTGTCTTTAGAAGGGCCTGTTTGCAAGGTTACCCCTTTGGCTAGCATTGGGAAGTTGACTTTTCCCAAGTCCTGAAGTAATATGGAACTTTCCGTAGCTGAATGGATGGTGCACTGTACTGCTAATAATGTGATTTTTGCTGAACATCTGATTTCCTTTTAACTGGCTGGAATTTTGATATGCACTAAGGCACAGGGTGTCCTCATGACCAGCCTTCAATAAAAACCTTTGAGTGCTGAGTTTCTAATGGATTTCCCATGGTAAAAACATTGTACATGTTACTGAATTTTTTTTTAATTGCTGGAGAAAAGAGCATGCACAGAGAAGGGAGAGAACATAAGAAAAACTGCGCATGGAGTTTTCAAGACTCGGCCTGCGCCTTTTCCCCTTTCTTTATCCTATAGTGTATTCTTTTACTATAATAAATCTTAAACATGAGTACAACTATATTCTGAGTCCCATGAGCCTTAGAAAATCACCAAATGTGTGGGCAGTCTTGTGTATCTCCCATGATACAACTATGAACTTTTAAATTATGTAAATATCACAAAATGTGTGCAGTTCTTAAAAACTGACATTTAAGGGAAATTCTCAGAATCTTAAATTTCTGTATTTTAAATATATAAATAATAGTTGATGTTCAAATCATGGAGGGGGAAATCTTTTGAGGATGTTTGTTTTGTTGTTTGGATTATATAGAAGGAGATAAATGCTGAATGGAATGAACGATCAAACAAGAGATCAAGCTACTTCTGTGAATCAGGTAAACATCAGTAACAGCTACTGAGTAAGTTATGAGATCTATTAATTCATTCTTTTAACTAACATTTATTGAAGTCCTGCTTCATGCCTGGTATGGTGCTACATATTCCTGGAATGTTTGGTACAAATTACTGGAAAAATATTTAACCTCGCCCTGGCTCTCTTAGTAAGAAAAACGATTTTTAAACTACAGATTCAATTAAATCTGAAACTATTCATATTTTCTGTCTCTTTTATCCATCTAAATTTTCAAACTTCTTGGCAGAAAGTTGCTATATGTCCTATCCATATGGATTAGATTATTGAAAGGCAGTGTAGCATAATGGGTAGGAACATATAATCTGACCCAAATATTTAAGTTGAATCCACACTCCAACACCTAAAATTTATGTTTGGGCAAGTTACTTAACTTCTCTGTTCTTTGTTTTTTCCAACTATAACATGAGAATGTTACCTAACACAAGTTACCTAACACAAGTTCGCTGACCACCGCTGGAAAGATCAATAATCAAGAGAGGAGCTTTGATTGGAAAGGAATTTGAGCTTTATTCAGGAGGCTGGCAACCTGGAGAGAGGTGTACTCTTGTCCAAGGTTTTTGCTTGGCCAAAAGATTTTTAAAGGGGTTTAATCAGTTAAGGCAAATGCAGTGGTCTGTGACATTTCTGGATTACCTTGCACACTCGATGGCACCAGTTATCTCAGAGCTTGGAGGTTGTTCAAGTTCTAGTTCCTTAGTGCCCAGGATAAGGGCTGTGCAAGAAGGTCCAGTTCCTTGGTATCCAGGAGTTGTGCAAGATTACTCTGTTCTTTCTGCATAGGAGGGAAAGTTCTACTGATGTGCAAAGGGAGGACAATAAAGTTATTTGTGTGACCTTGCAAAAGAAAAATATTTTGCTAAAAGATGCTGGGCCAATCAAAAAGCTAAAGTGGCTTCAAACAGACTTCTGGCCTCTGTGGCCTGGGAACGTTCAGGTCCTTCATTTCCCCCATGGCCAGTGGTCTGCAAATCTCAAAGAAAGTAAATTAGTTCTGCTACAGATCGAGGGTCAGGAAGCAAGGAGTGTGTTAACTTGAAGCAAGTTAACCCTTAGGACTGGCTGGAGTATTGTTACAAGAACAGGAATTGTACATCATTCATACAATTCCTATGGCAATTCAATACATTAATATTTGTAAAAGTGCTTAGAACAGTGTGTGGCACTTGATTTGTGATATGTAAGATTTTGAAATGTACTGCAAAACTTTATATGCAATGTTTTCATTTTTTTCTAATTCATATCTATATTCTAATTGTCTTATTTTGTATTTGTGAATTCGTCTTAAAATTTTAAGTATATTGGATTTCTAGGTTCCCTTTTGTTATTTATTTCCAATTTAATTGCTTTGCAGACTGAGATCATGGCCTTATTGTACCAGCTTTTTTTGTTTGTTTGTTTATTTATTTATTTATTTTGAGAGAGAGAGAGAGAGAGACAGAGCATGAACAGGGGAGGGGCAGAGAGAGAGGGAGACACAGAAGCTGAAACAGGCTCCAGGCTCTGAGCTGTCAGCACAGAGCCCAACGCGGGGCTCGAACTCACGGACCGTGAGATCATGACCTGAGCTGAAGTCGGAGGCTTAACCGACTAAGCCACCCAGGCGCCCCTGTACCAGCTTTTTCAAATATCTGCAGGATTTCTTTACTGGCTTAGCACACGTGATTAGTTTTTAAGAGTTGTATATGGTTGAAAATAATAAATATCAATTTGGTAGTACCATGTTCTAAATATTTCCATTCAGTCAAGATGTTTAATTGTGTAGTTCAAAAAAATCTATATACTTACTTTTATTTACTCTGTTCTAAAAATCATTGGAATTGGACATCTGTGTGGTTCAGTAGGTTAAGTGTCCAACCCTTGATCTAGGTTAGTTATTAGGCACATCAAGGACTATCCTGATGAATTGAGGGTTTTTTTTTTAAGCTTTTATTTAAATTCCAGTTAGTTAACATACAGTGTAATATTAGTTTCAGGTGTAGAATTGAGTTTTTATTATTGTGTATGGTTTTTACCAGAAGTGATGCTTTTTGTCTCAAATTTAGTAGGTCTGATACTAATATAGCAACATTAGCTTTCAGTCTTAGTATATTTTATGGATAGATGTGGCTTTTGTAAACACTCTATCCCTGCATCTTGTTTCATTTTTATTGAGTCTTAGAATTTGACTTTTAACTGAATGTAAGCCACTTACATTTTGTTAATTACAACCTTTGGAAGATTTTTAACGCCATATTGGTGTTTTGCTTTGTTCTGCTTTTTGATATTTTCTTTTAATTTCTCCTTTCTTGCTTTCTTTCAGAGTATTAAATTTGCTCTGATATTCTCTTTTAATTTATTAAACTTATTTTTTAATCCAGTTTTCCCTCTACAGTTTTAGGAATTGTATGCTATGTATATTCCTTTTGACAATTACCTTTGAATTTTAACAAGTATACTTAAAGTGAAAGCCAAAGTTAGGATAATTTACTTCTAAATCACTATCTCACATTTAACCAATTATTTAGTTTTGATTTTTATTACCATCTAAATTAAAATTCTGTTTTTATACATCCAGGTTTTGTTTATATTTTTCCATGTTTACCAATATTTTGTTGTTGTTGTTCGCCATTCCTTTTTGCATTTTGTCCTTTACAGAATCACCTTCATTCTTCCTAAAGTAAATCCATTCTTCAGAAATGTCATTAGTGAATGTATTTTGGGAATAAATCCTCAGATTTTATTTGATAAAACTCTCCTTATTTTACCCATGTTCTGGGATATAATTATGGCTGGATATACAAGTTATTAAGAACAGTTATTTTCCTCTTAGCACTTTGAAGATACTGTTTTACTTAAATGTTCTACTTTTTCTGTACTTAATAATTCTTGTGTAAGTGATTCTTCCCCTCGCCTCCATACACACCTCAGTCTGCTTTTAAGGTCTTGCCTTTGTTTTTCATTAGTATCACCATAGTGAACAGGTCTGGACAAGTTTCAGCTATTTTTCTCTCCTATATTGCTTCTCTCCACTTTATTATTTTCTTCTAAAACTCCAGGTATATATATGTTAGATATCTTCTTTTTCTTCTACATCCTTTAACAACTATCATATTTTCCATCTCTCTGGTGCTGCATTCTGGTCAATTTCTTCCAATTTGTCCTCCAAATCACCAATTCTTTCTTCAGTTTATCTAATTTACTATTTTATCAATTCCATGCACTTTGAAATTTTTCTGGTTAAACATTACATATATATATATATATATATATATATATATATATATATATATCTGAGTAGATATTTTTCAAATTTGACTTGACTTTTTTGATAGGTTCTTGTCCCATTCCTGTATTTTCCAATTCCATCTTTATATATTTTAACAGATAAAATTCACTTTTTAAATATTCTATATCTAGTAATTCAAATATTTTAAAACATTGATGTCTATGCCTAATGCTATTTTTCTGCAGTCATGGTGTTTCTTCATATTTGTCTGTGTGTGTAGTGTGTGTATGTGTGTGTGTGTGTGTGTGTACAGGGCATTATTATATATGTGAGCTCATTTTTTAAATTTATTATTATGTTTTAAATGTTTATTTATTTTGAGAGATAGCAAGCATGAGCAGAGGAGGGGCAGAGAGAGAGAGAGAGAATCCCAGGCAGGGCTCAAACTCAGGAACTGTGAGATCATGACCTGAGCTGAAATCAAGAATCAGCTGTTAACCAACTGAGCCACGCAGGTGCTCCATGAGCTCACTTTTAAATTTTATTATTTATTTTTGAGGAAGACAGAGAGAGTGCATGCAGGGAAGGGGCAGAGGGAAAGAAGGAATCTCAAGCAGGCTCAGCATTGTCCACACAGAGCCGGACATGGGGCTCAAACTCATGAAATTGTGAAATCACAACCTGAGCCGAAATTGAGTCAGACGCTTAACCGACTGAACCACCCAGGTGTCCCTATCTGTGAGCTCATATCTGGCAGAAATGTATCATTGGGAATTCCATATTTAGATAGTATATATTGCTCTATAGAATCAAATTAGACACATTAAATATGTATACTTCTTTGATCACCAGTTATGGTTCAATAAAGCAGTTAAAATTTTACCATATGCTTCTGGTAGGCATCTGGGAGAGATATCAATACAGGTTTATTTTAATTTTTATGGAATATACAGTATATTTGAACCTCAAAGTTGCATAAGAATTAATCATCACAGATTATCTCTTAAGAGATATTTTGGGGGCACCCGAGTGGCTCAGTAGATTAAGTGACTGACTTTGGCTCAGGTCATAATCTCACAGCTTATGGGGTCGAGCCCCGGGTCGTGCTCTGTACTGACAGCTGGGAGCCTGGAGTCAGCTTCAGATTCTGTGTCTCCCTCTCTCTGCCCCTCCCCTGCTTGCTCTCTCTCTCTCTCTCTCCCTCTCTCAAAAATAAAATAAACATTAAAAAAATTTTTAAAAAAGAGAGATTTTTATTTTTTCCTCTTCCTTTATCCAAGGCTGAAGCCAAGACATAATTTATTTGTGCTGCTACCTCTGTGGCATGAGTTTACGTTTAAAGACATCTCTTCTACCAAGGGTATAGCTCTTTGGGATCCAGTACATTTTTAGAGGCTCTTAGTTTTGATTCTCCACCTTGTTTGCAGGTATTGCCGAGTCTCATAAGGAAGGCATCAGCTTTAACACTTGCTTACCCTTCTAGATTTGTGCTACCCCAAATTTTTTGCTTGATTGTTTTTAAGAGGTTTGTTTCAATGTTTTATATAGAATTTTAGGCATTTTTTTAAATTTCTAACTCCCACATATTAATGGAAACCACAGAAAAGGTTTTTTTGTTTGTTTGTTTGTTTTCTATTTTGTTTTTAAAATAGTACTGTCTTCACACTTAATTTCCCAGGTACTCACTCTTAATTCCAGTTACTTCTCCAAACCTAGCATACACAAAAACATACCCACAAAAACAAACCCCAAAAAGGTTCATGAGATTTAAATAAGACTTTTTCATGCACATGATTAGTACCTATTGATTACTCATTTATTAGAAGAAACAAGAGTTACCATTTAAACTTGACTTTGAACTGGTTCGAATTACTGATAATAGTTTCTGAAATCAGGGCATCCTTTTTGTCTACATCTTTTATTCACTTGTTTTTTTGCATAGTTGACATATACCAATCCAGTATGCCTGTAGAGATGTACTGCACAGACTTCCTATATCACTTATATATAAAGTATTTACTAAAACCCAGTAATAGAATCATGCTGGATTATGTACAAAGCAAGTTAAGTAATATTCAAGCAGGAGGAGATTAGTGGCAGATAAAGCAAAGAATAAATGGTGAGGAGCATATTAATCAAATAATGCATTCAACAAATAAATGTTACTGTATACTGTGTGTTAAGTGCTGAGGATATAGTGGTAAATTTATGTCATAGTCAGGAAGACAGAAGAGTAAACATTTAATTATGATATAACATAATGAGTTTTATAATAGAAACATGTGTAGAATGCTTTAGGAGCACTGAAGAAAGATATTTATTTATTTACTTAGGCAAGGGTTTCTAGTGGAATTAACACAAACTGAATGAAGCCTAAAAGACGAGAAGTTAAAAGAAGGCGTAGGGTGCTTGAGACAAAGGAAATGGCAAAAACAAAGGCCCAGAGTCATGGAAAACATGTTACTCAGTAAACTATGTTATTCTGTGTCTCTGGACTATAGAACATACATGAATATATAGAGGCTAACCAGAGTAGACACTACAGAGGTAAGTAAGAACATCAGATGGTATGGTATATTTTATGTCTTACTAAGGAATTTGGACTTCATTGTGGAGAGTGTCTGGAGGCTTTTAAACAAAACAGTCCGAGAGAATAAAGATCTACTAGAGGATATTAATTTCCACTTTACAAGTTTCTGGGGAAGAATACAAACTAATTACAATTTTCTTTTTCTAATAATTAGGACCTCAGGTTCATGCCAGATCCAAGGGTACTTTCCCTTGTCGTATTTTCACAAATACGTAAGTATCTAAGAAAATTAGTGCATAATTATAAATTAATACTTTAATAATCACATGAGTGCTATTCAAAAGCAAATGATTACATGTAACCTTCTAGTAGTTCTACTGAAAACTTCTGTCTTTTGCAAACTCTCAGCACTAAGCGTAAACTGTAAAGCAGACAAAGCCAATGTTCTTCCTCTTCCTTTTCTGTTTCCTTATCCCCAGTGTGGCTCTACACTTCCACTATATTCAGAGCCTTCGTGCACCTTTCAAGTATATCCTACATTAACACCCCCACTACAGGAGATTTCCAGGATCTAAACCTGTTTCTTTGCTTTTATTCCCTTTGAAGCATTTACCATTTCTTGGCTTTTTGAGATTGTTGGCTTCCTAAGGATGGTAAATTAGTTTATTCCCAAGTATTAGCTTCATCAGTTATTCTTCTCCTAAAGGGTATTTGCAGTATAATCCCAAATAATAACCACTAACATTGGAATTGCAAGTCTCTGGAGAAGAAATTTTGGGGGCCCGGGGGATTTCCATTCCTCAAACTTTGGTGGTCACCTATTCTGTTAGTGGTTATGTATGATCTTCTCAACTTTAGAAGAAAAACTATTATTTTAGGCCCGTATCATCACCTTTTTAAAAAAGTAGTATGCCAAAAATGTCTAGCATATACTTTAGAAACCAAATCACTATGAAAATGGTTGGGTAAAGTTAAGTGATGTATGGCAATAGAGGGTGTCAAAATATTCAGATCAAGCTTCCTTGGAGGAAAGATCTTGATTTTAGGACTGATGTCAGTCTGACTGACTTACTGAGACTTCATAGTATATGTAGCACTGTAATAGATGCAGGAGGAAGAAAACTGACTCGTTCAGTTTAAAGCAATAGTATGGAGTGGAGGAATGATGATCATGTTTATATAATGACCATTTTTATTTTATTGAATAAATAAATTTTTATTTATTGAAAATATAAATACCTCTTCATTAAAAAGTTTGCAGGACGTTCATAAATCTTAATTTCTGCCTTCTTATTTTCCCCACCCAAGATTGCAGAACTACAGAATCATTTGGATCTTTCATAGGAAATATTTCGGCTACTCTTTCATTAAAAATCTTAGCTTGGCTAAGATGACTAACTCAGTGCATGGCCTGGAGCTTCTTTACCAGTTCCTCCCAAATTGACAGGAATACTTACGGCTGCATTACCCAGCCTAACCTCAGGTCAGAATACAAATAAAACACAACTAAAGATACTTTCTGGTCTGGCTATGCCCATCCATCATACACATATCACATTCCTCTTGTTCTTTTTTTTTTTTTTTAATTTTTTTAAATGTTTATTTATGTTTGAGAGGTGGGGTGGAGCAGAAAGAGAGGGAGACACAGAATCCGAAGCAGGCTTCAGGCTCTGAGCTGTGAGCACAGAGCCTGATGCAGTGCTTGACCCCATGAACCATGGGATCATGACCTGAGCCGAAGTCAGATGCCTAATTGACTGAGCCACCCAGGTGTTCCATACATTCCTCTTGTTCTGATTTAACTCCAGATTTTGTAAGACTTTACTATGGAATCATTATATCTGATCTACTGTCCACCTCCTCTCCCCTCCCTTTCTTCTATTGTTTAGTTCTAGTTTTTTCTAATGTCAATACAAAAGGCACAGAACATTTTTATAAAATAGACATGGAAATTCAGGACCAAGAGAACGAAGACAAAGCAAAAGTGTTTACCCCACGATAGCGGGGGGGGGGGGGGCAATAGACAGAGTTGCAATAATTGTGTACTGCACTTTGATAATGAGTAAGTTTTGCATTATTGGAATGGAAGATGTAAGGGGTAACAGAGTGAAGAAGGCAATAAGTCTGCAGTTGTGTGGACTGTGGTCAGGAATTTGTAGTTTATTTAATGGGTGGCACTCTGATGGTTTGGAGGGGGAAGTAATGGTCACATTAGTATGCATGATAGATAACTCTGACAGAATTACATAAGAAAAATTGAAAGCAAGAAACCAGGAACCAGTTCTCAAAGTCCATTAGTGGCATGCACTAATTTTGTATTAGACAGTAGGCCTAGATCCAAAAGACTTTAAATGGGAATTTATTTATCAAACATTTATTGAGAAGCTTCTATGTTCAAAACATAATGCTAAATGTTAGGCAGATACCACAATGAAGAAAACCATGCCCCTGTGTTTGGCAGGTGTTGCTTTTCAAGGATATCATGGAGCTGGAGAAAGGGGATAGAAATAGGGCAAGTTAAAATAGCACAGAGCTCACTGTTTTTATCTAGATCAACCATTTTTCTTGAATAAACATTCTCTGGAATGCTGAAAGCCTTTGGTTAATTTTCAGAGTTCAGAAAACTGAAAAAAAGGACAATTAATTACTATGAAATTGTAATTTTTTGCCAGTTTTTCATTACTTTTATAGAGGAGTAGGTTTTTAGAGCTTCTTACTCTGCCTTTTTCACCAATGTCATCCTTTATCTGGTTATTAAAATTGTTTGAAGTGTTCTTCATAAAACTTTCTGTTATTTGGCTAATTTTATTCTTAGGTCTTTGCTGTTTGTTTGGATCCATATACATGCCTTTGGGACAGAAAGCCTGTTGGAGACAGTTATTAGTTAATAGGTTGGACTCCTTGAGTTCTATTTGGTCTCTACAGTATAATGTGAAGGGAACAGAAAAATGAATCTGGGAGAGCTAAGTTGCAAAATATCTAAAAGAAGAAAACTATGCTTAGGTTGACCTGAGAAATCAGATCCTGAAGAAATAAAGAAGGCCAAAAGACATGTCACTGACATCAGCTTTCATTCTCCACGTTCCATACTGCAAAAAAGGTTTTAGTCTAAGTATGGTTTTTACCAAGCCCAATTTCTGAGCTGAAACCAATGAAGGTGTTTTTTGGGGTGTTTTTTTTGGTGTTTTTTTGGGGGGTGAGGATGGGAGGGTTGGTTTGAATTTGGTTTTTGTTTTTTCTGCCAATATTTAGGATGTAATTCCCAGTCTTGCTGTCTCTCATTGAATTTCAGACTTCAGGAAAAATTGAATTTTATAATGGATAGTACAGGCCCTCAAAACTGGAAAGGGGATGTCAATTTTCTTTTAAGAAAGTAGGAAGAGGGCCTATGTTGAAATATATGAGAGTATCATATACCTGAATATAAGCAAAGAGCCCATGTTGAAATTTATGAAAGTATCATATGGTCTTAGAGCTTGTTTTATTAATGACTTGTTTTTTTTCTCTAATTTTAATTATTGTTATTTTACTTGTTATAATTCAGAAACTGTGTTTTCTATTTCATTAGTGTGTGATGATAAATAATTCTAATTAGAAAACATGATAGAATATTTTCATATATAGAAAAGGTCTACATCTAAGTTGGTATTCCATGGCTAGAAACTAACTATTTTAACACGTAGTTATTGAATAATCATTCACATATTCCCTTCCTGCTGTTTGATGAGAGCATAGAATTGTCAGAAAGGTCTTCTCAAATACCTTGCCACCTTATGGTGCCTTTTAGTGAACAGAAAGGACAAGTCCCCTTCTCTCTCCAATGCTGTGTCTTCCTCCAGAGAGCCACAAAGCAGGCATGGCAAAGGAGGGTCAGAAGTAGAATTTTTAGATAGATGTATTTTTTATGCATCAGCTACAATTCTCTACCTTCAAGCAATAAAGTATGTGGGCCAGTATCAAAGGAGCAGGATAAATTGGAGAGAGGGGGAGGGGGTGACAAAAAATAAAGCTTATTCTTCCTTTTGAATTTCTATAGAAAAACTCTCAGATATAAAGATAAGAAGCAGGTGATTAATGATTAGAAATTTTGGAAAAAGTTATATCAATTCTTGACCCTAGACAATAACTAAATGCTCAACCTTTCTTGACTTTACAGAGAACAGAGCTTCTTACAAAATTGCTGGCAAGAAAAAGTATGTATCATTGAACAGCATATTAATCATACTTTCTAATGTGTCATAATAGAAAAAAAACTGTGAATAAAATAATGAGGAATCACCTATTGATATTAATGTCTTCCTCTGCCTTTCTTTAAAGTTTACTTTCAGTTAATTCTTAAATGTTTCAGTGATCTAAAGTTCTTATCAAAAGATAATGTTGGCCCTTCAGAGAGAAGTTTCATGGGTATAGAAGTGTGTGGAATGACATTAAAGGACATGGCCATCATGACAGCAACAAATACCACAAACCTATTTTATCATGGGAAACCATTAGGTGACATGGCTTTGCAGACTTGGCTGGTAAGCTGGGATGCCTGGGTCTAGCTCTAGACATTTTAGTAAGAAGTGGCCGGGTCAACATAGAATGTCACATAAAAAGGTACCTGGTCACCTATGAGTTGAGACTTGGAATAGGCAGATAATATGGTCCAATTTACAAAGCCCTAGTCTAGAACTAGTCAGACCACTCAGGAAATAGAAAGGGGTTGGAGAACAACACATACTCTGACATACTTTTTCCCATGGACACTTGCTCAAGTCATAGAGTGTGTAGCAAATATAAAAGCTTTGATTCAAGGGAATATTTCTTAGTTTAACATTAAAATGGAAAGCAAATGAAAACTAGGTTTTAATTCCTATACTTCACTACTTAGAAAACTTTTGGAATATCTCTCTTTCATATATAAAATTTAGAAACTCTTTCTCACACCTAGCCTAAGAATAATAATGTAGATTTTTAAAAAGTTATTCCTGGTAATAAAGTTTGAATACAAAAGTAGTGTATATAGAATGTCTTAGTTTATTATGTATTGCAGTGGATTATGACAATTACTTTTTCTGTTAAAATTTATATTTTATTTTAAAAATGTTTGATTTAGGATGTCATTATATAAAACAAGTATTATACAATATATTCCTTCATCCAAAATATGTTTTCAAATCACTAGCCATTGTACAATAAGTGAAAAAAATATATTGGAAGACTCATGAATTAGAATAAGATAGAATTGTTCTCCCTAGGGTGCCTCTAAATACTCTCCCAATATATCAGGAGAGAGTATGTTGCATAGATGTTAAGTTTTCTTTGAATGTTGCCCTGAAATATGAATACTTCCATGCTAACTTAAGGTAATATGTTGGGTATGAGCAGCCTCTTTACAGACATCATACTAGCCTTCCAGACTTTGAGGTCAATTACTTATGTTTATAGCCTTTATGTCTTAAGAGTAATAACAATTTAAAAGCAGATGACTCATTTATTATAGGCAAAAGAATTTTTGCAAGCTCAAATTTATTTTCAGGAAATAAGTCGTGGTTGATAGAATTCTACACATGCATTCTATTTCTGCTTTTGGTCCAGTGTAATCTGTGACACCACCATTAACTACTAAGAAAATGGTTATCCAAATCTGGTCCTTGGGTTTATATTTCTGGCTCAAAATGAGGAATTCAATTTCTCTACCCTTTTCCTCTCCTGACTCTTTCAGACTCCAGTCTAGTGGAGCCCTTTTTTTTTCTATCTAATTTGTTCTTTCATTGCATCATCTTTTCTCAGCCTCCTACCTAAAATAGTTTGCATTGATACTCTTGTTCAATACAAAGTGATTCAGTCTCCATAAGCATTTCCTTTTGTTGCTATCAAATAATTCTTAACGTTAGCTGCAGTCATTTCCATATATATATAAATCACAAATTCACCTCTGCAGCAGAGAATGGGAAGGAGAGATGGCTTATTTTCATCCTTACATCTTAGCTAGACAGACAGATGCCTCTGAAAGCACCCAAGTGTTTTGACCACATCTGTTTTCAGAAATACTTTGTTGTAAATAATCTGGTATATTACTAAATAATATTTCTGGGTTGTAGACACTGTTTCTTCTTGCCAACGCTTGCAGAAGCATTGTTATGTAGCTAGACAGCAGTTTGGTGAGATTTTTTTTCTATTTCATCAAAAAGTCATTTATCTCAGCAATGAATGCTGGGAAAAAACAATAAAAAACTTCTGAGGGAATGTGAATCAAATGAAAACCTACAAAAAATATTTTACTACAGTACAGAATAAGTCGATTTGAAATTAATCTGAGATTCTAAATAAATTCATTATGTTCTCTTTATGATAGTATCCAGCTATTCACTGTTCTATATAAAAAATTAAATGTTACCCTCTGTCCCAGAATAGAATAAGTTATTAAATGATTTTCTCTTCATTCTTCTTGCCTCATTTCCAGGTAACTTCTGAAGAACTGAATAGTATAATTCAGAATGTAATGACCTGGGTTGTAGCTACAGTGACCAGTATATTATACCCAGCCATCACGAAATACGAAGAAAGGTTCCGGAATAAAGCATACCCAGGGTCTTCGGACTCCATCCTCTCTTCAGAGAGTTCAAGTTTCTGTAGCACATGCAGTGGAGAGCTTACATACAGAAGCTACGCATCTGCTACTACTAAAACATTTCAGCAAGAGCCCTGTGCCTTTGAGGTTGACGTCTCAATAAGGCAACCAACCACACCTTTAAAACCACCTTCTGCTCACATCAAAAGAACATCTGTGGGAGAAACATGCCATGTGAAAGGGCCAGCTATAACATCAGAACTCAAATATGATAAAACCAGTATGGTATATGCAAATCCTAAGCTCAGAACTTGTAAATCGGATAGCCACCTTTTAACATCATTTGAAACAGGCACAAAAAAATCTAAGGATGCTACTACTGAAACAGATGGCTTAGAGAGTCTACTTGTTCCTGATCAAAAAGCAAAAGCCATGGATGAAATGAAGAATTTGAAGAATGTTTTTGTTAACTTTAAATGCCACTTAAAAGGGGAAACTGAATTGATTTTGGAAAGCATTTTTCAAGAAATAATGTCTGATTTAACACAGGCCATTCCCTCTATTTCTTCTGTTACGGCTGAAGTTTTTGTGGACCAAAGTGAACCTGAAAAGGGAGACCTGCTTTACAATGTTGATATCTGCTCAACAGCCTCAGAGATAGTGGAGAATATGCTTGAGAAGCTACAGTCTGCAGTTGAGAAAAAATGTGTTGAGATATTTTCACAAGAAGATCTGTCAGTTGACATTAAGCCGGGCTTAATACCCAATAGAGAATACCTCAGTCCATCAAATGGAAAACCTTTAAAAGCTTCACTGCCTTCTAATGTGGAACCCATGTGTGACATTGCAGAGGATATGGTACATGCCATTTTAGAAAAGCTGATGACTCTTGCATCTTGTAAGCGAAATGAACTGCCTCATCTTGAAGATGCAGTTGAACTTTCCGATCAGCAACCTGTGACAGACCCAACATACATGTCCCTCAAAAGAGCCGACAAAAAGAAATGTAGTCCTGAACCTGATGCTGCTAATTTAATTGTTAAAGATGAAATAAAAAGTTTAATGTCAAATATTTTTTCCCAGTCCTCTTTGGTCGGCTATATAGAGGAAGCAATCAGCACTATACTAGGATACATACAATCTGAACTTAATGACGAGAGACTTATTGCATCTGAAGAAACAGTAATATTCCTTCAGCTTCTTGATGATATTTTCACTCAGCTACATCAGGAGCCAGGAAAAGGAGATGTTAAACAATGTAGACACTCTAGACTAAGAAGTCCTTCTGACGCTGAAGGAAAGTACAGACTTACTGGCACTAGATTATCAAATGGTCCTATGTCTAGAAGACCATTTCCACCTGTTAATGTTCCTGGCATGGTCCTTTATTCTGAAGATGATAATGAAGAAATAGACAGAATTGTGAAAAATGTGCTTGATTCATCTTTTAAAGATGAAAAGCCAAAATCTCGGGAACAAATTCCTGAGAATTGGTTTGAAAAAGGGAACACTTGCTTTGAATACAAGAGGAATAGCAAACCACTTAAAGGAGCTACTTCTCGAAGAAACAAAGTTGCATTTTGCGATGAGGGATTAAAGACTGGGCTACCATCTTTTAATAATAAAGAAATTGTAAAGGAAAAACCCTGTCTGAATAGAGACAGTTTGATTTTCAGTCAAGATGAAAAGCATCACATACAAAAGGCTTCGGAAAACATAGTTAAAAGTATTTTAACAGAAATGCTCAAGGACCTATCTTCTGATCACTTAGACAGTAAAAGTGGCAAAGCAGCTTCTTCTGTTCTTGTTTCAAAAAAATCTCAAGGACTGTCACATCAAGAATGGATGGACAAGATGTTCTCCATGTCAGAAATTGGTGCAGTGGCTCAAGAAATAACAGACGCTGTGTTAAATATACTCCATAAGGCCTTAAGCTGCATTCCAAATACCACCGAAGGTTCCATTTCATCATCAGTTCAATCTTCTCTAGATAGTTCTGATACTCCTCACATGGTCAAAGAATCACCAAATAAAAAGCCATTAAAAATATGGCTTGACAGTGAAAAGAAAGTGAAATATTTATCTTCATTCAGTGTAGATACTGTGAGGCCTTCTCTGTTAAAATCTGAAAAAAGTGAACCTCAACCCATAGATGACATTGCCGATAAGATCATTAATACAATTGTTAAAAAGCTGAAGTTATTCATTTGTCAGAAATTGCAGATGGTCTTCAAACCTTCAGTTGTGAGGCAATCTTCATTACAATCTCAACTTAGTACTTACACAACTAAAGTGGTAAACATTGTTTTGCGTGCTATCCAGAATGAACTAGAACTCAGTAACAGAACCCTAAATCATAGGGAAATAGACCCTGCCAAATTGCTTACAGGTAAAGGATTTTTTGCTGACACTGATAAATTAGAATCTCTTGTCTCAAATCTCAATGATGACATTATGGAATCTCCGTTATTAACTTGTATTTGTGAAATGTTATCTAGTGGACATTCAGATCAAAGCAATATTTCACTCCCTTCAGACCAGCCAAAGCCTGCAACTTCCTATGGATCTGACGATGTTGATGAACAAGACATTTTGCCAAGTGGGCAGGATAAAAAATCTTTTCACGAATGTTTGGCTACTCCCTGTGCTCTCCATAGTGTTGTAAATGCAAAAGATCTCGAAGGCAATGCCAGATTGCGAGTGTTAGACAGTATTGGAGAAATACTATATGAAATGTTATGTAAGCTCATAGGAGCCCATCCTCACCATCAGCCACCTTGTGGTAGTAAACAAGGCAGAGAAGAGAATGAAAATCCTCAAATGGCTCCTGCATTGAAGTCTAATATTCAGATCATTTCCAAAACAATTTTGGAATACATCCTTGCAAAATTATGCAGTTTTGATACGGATACCAGTTTTGTAAGTTCTGGATTTAAAGCTGTCTCAGAGTCTCAATCTCTTGATATCGACAGCCTATCATTTGCTTCAATTATTAAGGAAATGGCCAAATGCACTGACATGATCTCCAGCATAGTTTCCAGGATGATTCAGGAGGGTAATAAAGAGGTGACAAAAAGCACAACAAAAACCATGGCTTCGGTGACTTCCAAAACAGGAAAAACAAAAGAAATGCATCCAAATGAACTGAAAAATGTAGCTTCAGATATTCTTAATATGGTTTTTGCTAAACTGGAAAGGTTTGCTAATGGAAATTTAGAAACTCTGGGTTGTGTTAATGATGGAAATGAAAAAAGCAATAAGATCGACTTGGAATGTGAAAGTCCCAGTATTTTCACAGACACACATGAAGAACTATTGCAGTCTGCTTTATACATGAATGCAAAAAAGATATCAAGTACTATTTTGAAAGCTATTCAAACAGAATTAAATATGAACTCATTAGATTTAAGGACAAGTGTAAATACCCTACCACCTGAGAAACAAGTGCTTAAGAATATAGTCAATTTAATTTTAGATGCAGTGTCCTCAGATATGTTTAATGAAACTGAATCTGAAGAGGGAGTCACTAAAACTTATCAATACAGGCCAACCTATGGAAATTTTCTTCCTGGAGGTGCTGAATCAGATTCATTTCCTGAAGATGCCTCACATACAGAGAGAGAATTCACTGTAGAGAGAACATTATTAAGAGAAGAAACTAAATCAGATTCTCTTAAACAGTGGGTTCTAGAGAGAGCCTTAAGCAAAATTGAAGTGAAACTCAAAGAACCACAGAAATCTCCAGTCGTTCCCATTATAAGAAACATTTTGAATGAAATTTTCCACAGTGCGTTGGTCAATCAGTTGAACGTGCTTTCTCTATCCCACTCTCATTTAAGTGGCATCCCTCACAACACTGATGAGCCAATTCCTCAAACATCTGTTCAATTTATAGATAAAATAGATAAAATGATGGGTCCTTTAGTGTCTGAAGCAGATGTAATCATAGTGGCAGATGATGTTGTTAGAACTGTATTTCATAAGCTTTATGCAGCTGCCATGCCAGAAAGAAACACAAGTGAAAATAGGTATAAAACCATCACCTTTAGAGCAAATGTTTCTTTACATGAACACACCAATGGAGGGAAGTCTTCTGTTACTGTACTAGACAAGAACCCTTGTACTCCTAAGTCCAGATTCAGTGTTGACAAACAGGCTAAAGTAAATGTAGTTGAAGATATTGTACAGGCGATATTAACAAATTTAGAAACTTTTGCTACTTCCAAAGTAAAATCTCTCTTTTGTCCCAAAATCAACTTCACAGTGCCAGTGGCTTTGGATAAAAATGCATTAAGCAAAGCATTATCAGTCAAAGATTTGTATTCTGAAGACCAATTTTCCCCTTGCTCAGTGGATAGTATTACCTCAGAAAAGACCAACTCAGTGTGCCAACTCTCCTTAAATAAATTAAATACATATGCAACAGAAGTGGCTAAAAAAATTTTACAAGGAATCAAACATGGGTTAGATAAAGAAAGGGGAAGAAGTCCTTTATTAACACATAACATTGTGGTTTCTGAAAATATTGCAAGTCAAATTGTTAAAACGGTGTTAGATATTGTGTCATCTAAAGGAAAATGTGACGAAAACAATTCTGAGGAAGAGATTAATTCAGATCAACAAGAAGGTATTATTGAAAAGCTGTTTAATAAGACTGAATATAGAAGAGTACTTCAGTTTCAAATACAAGATACCATTGAAGGTATCTTATGTGATATTTGTGAAAAAACACTGTATCAGAATAATCTACCTTGTGCCACATCCACTCGGAAATGTAGCATAGCTAGAAAACATTCTGGAGCCTCTGAGATATTCACTGAGGATGCAAATAAGATTATCCCAAAACTTTCAGTGCCTAAATCAGATGTCATTTTGATATCTAATGATATAGTGGATATTGTTCTTCATAATCTCAGTTCTATTGTCATGCTTAGCATAAATGCAAAGAATCTTACTTCTGCAAAATTGCCCCTGACTGTTTGTGACATATCTTCAAAAGCAGAGTGTCAACAGCCTCCTCTTATGGGGTCAAAAAGTGAAAGACAAACAGAGCATTGGCCATCCTCAAGAAATCTGGAATCAGCTTATGCTGATGATTGTCAGATAACAATAGAGAAAGAAGACGCCAATAAATCTGCTCCTGACCCATGTGAGGAAAATGCCAACTTCATTACTAAAATTATTTTCAATAGGTTAGAAGCTTTTGCCACAGAAAGAATAGATTCACTAATTATTCTGGCTTTCCAGCCTAAAGAAGAGTCATTTGATAGCCTGGAACTGGAAAATTATAAACAAGATGATAGCATCTTTCATGAATCAAGCCAAGTGGAATCAAATGTCCTGAAAATATCCACTAAAACTATCCTCAGCCAAGAACTCACAGATTCCACTTTTGCAAGGTACAGAGAAAATCTTGAGTCCCCAATTCATCTATCACAAGCTACTCTCAAGGAATATGCTGATATCATTGCCAGTGCCACTTTGACACTTATTAAAAATGACTTAGACTTAGAAATCCAAAAGATGTATCCATATCCAAACAACATTTTATTCCAAGAAAACATCATAGTGAGTGGAATCGTGAACAGTATCTTAGAGAGTTTATATGATAAAAGATCTGCAAAGGAAATTAGTGTTTACTCAAAAGACAATCCTCAATTATTTTCACAACTAACTGTATCAAATGAAATATTGCTAGGACAAAGAGAGCAAGAGAAAAATAAACTATCTCAGTTTTCAAAATATCCTTTAGAACAAAAACAAATGGCATTGGAAAAAGAAAGCCAGAATATTTTTTTGGAAGAAATATTTATGAGAAATGGAAAATCAAAACAAAAAGAAAAGGCTGCACTGCTCAGTGCAGTGGAAGAAGTGTTAACTACAGTTCATCAAAGAATAATGGAAATCATAGGCCATTTGCAGCCATTTAATGAAATCCCCCACTTTGTATCTAATTCTAAAATTAAAACGTCAGACATAACACAAAAAAACTTTCAATCACAGATTAACAGCGTAACAAATAACATAGTCGAAAGTGTTTTGGGGAAAATGTACTCTATAGTTACATCATTAAATGAAAGTAACAAAAAAGAAGCATCTGACAACAATGATACCTTGTCTAAGAAAGCAGCATGCATCAAAGAAACTAAACAAGTAGGAAAAGGGTGTAATCCCACCAGATGTGTGATACCGCAGGTTTATCCTTATGCAGGCAGTCAAAATGTCTCTCTATTAGAAAACAATTTTTTTCAATATTCACCATTGCAAGTGGGGAAAGATTTAGTCCAAATGGTTCTTAATAAGATCATAAATTTTGCCTCAACTCATCTAGAAGAGACCTTGTCCCCTGAAAGTTGTTCTGATGAGTTGCAACCTCGAAAGCTACACAGTTCTAAAGTGGGCTCTAAGGGCAGCCCTAAACCAGATTTTAAAACAAGTTTAAAAGCAAAATCAAAAGTTACTCCTTTGCCTAAATTTAAAACAAAATCACACCTAGGACCTAGTGGTTCTAAGGTCAAGATCAAGACCAAGTTAGGTCCTAGAGAGAAGACTCCAAAAGGCAATCAGTCCAAGGCTACCACTGGGCTGCCACACACCCAATCAACAGGTGATGCCCAAAACTTACTGGAAATGAAACTGCCCACTTCAGAACTAAAAATGTATGCCAAAGATATAGTAAGTAATATCCTGGAAACAATTGTGAAAGAATTTGAAAAGATGAAGCAAACTAGAGCAATGATAAATGCTAAAGCTTTACCATTCGATCAAATCATGGCAGCAAATAAAATAGTTAACACAGTTTTGCAAGGATTATATGCTACAAGTAACCGCAATGTGGCTTCTCCAATCAAATGCTCACATGTGGATGATCTCAGACTTACACAGGGGAATTCAGATGCAGAGTATATTGCCAAACAACAAGCATGTTTTTACTTGGAAAATGTTTCTTCACAGCTAGAACAGATTTTTCCTAAAGAAGGTATATTTAAAAAATTGTTTGACAAATGGCAAGCAGAATCAAACGATATGGAAAATGAAAAGTATACACTAATGACGATAGCTGAAAATGTGCTGACTGAAATCCCAATAAAAACAAAAGAATTAGAACATTCTCTTTCACTTTTAAATTTGCCACATCTTAAGGATTGCGAAAGCAGGTTCTATAATCATTTTAAAGGAACCTCTACTAGAGTTGAAGACACCAAAGCTCAAATTAATATGTTTGGAAGGGAAATTATTGAAATGCTGTTTGAAAAATTACAGCTCTGTTTTTTGTCCCAGGTGCCCTCTCCAGGTAGGCAAGAAACTCTAGCAAGTAGAAAAGAACATATTAGTACTAAAAGTAAATATGATTTGCCAATCAAGGACATCCTCGGCAGTGTACCAATATCTAACACAAAGACAATAAACCAAATTTCTCTGGGATCTAGCAACCAAATTGTTAGAGAAATTATAGAAAGGGTTTTAAACATTTTAGAGTCATTTGTAGATTTGCAGTTTAAATATATCTCTAAATATGAGTTTTCAGAAATAGTGAAAATGCCTATAGAAAACTTTTTCCCTATCCAACAGAGGCTATTAAGCAAAAACATGCTGCCAAAATTACAACCATTAAAAAAGTTTTCTGATGAACCCAATTCAAATACTATTATTTCCAAGGAAAACATACAGAATACCCTTCTACAGGTTCACTCATTCCATTCAGAATTATTTACATATGCTGTTAATATTGTCAGTGACATGCTTGGTATAATTAAGAACAAGCTAGATAAAGAAATAAGCCAAGTGGAACCATCTTTAGTTAGTACATTGAAAGAGACTGTTATAGCAAGTGAGATCATTGGCACACTAATGGACCAGTGCACTCATATCAATAACCTTCCAAAGGAAAGTTTGTTCCAAGGAAAAGAAAATACCTATATTGTTAATCAAGTTGAATTGGCAACCGATATGAAAATGCCCATGACAAAGTTAAAGGAAGTTACTTTGGGAAATAATCCTTCACAAATCAGTGTACCTAGTTTTGTGTGTTATCCAGAGGAAAATACGAAAAAAAGGCATAAGCCTTCATTGAACCTACCCTCATATGCCAGACCCTCTGTAGAATGTACAATTAAAAGCTCAGAGCCAATGGAAATGCTTGATTCAGAAAATATAACATCATGCTCTAGAAACCCAGTACAAGACTACAGCCCGAGGGAATCGAACTTTGGCCTTTTTGACCAAACCATGAAAGGAATCAGCTCTCTCCCTGAAGGAAGTGTCTTACAAAAACTGTTTAATAAAGCAAATGAATCCACAGAAGCAGCATTAAAACAAGTCATGTCATTCATGGAAATAGGAAAAGGTGAAAATCCGAGAGTATTTCATTATGAACCTCTAAAACCAGTTGAGCCAAACCAAATTCACACAACTGTATCTCCACTCAAAATATGTTTAGCTGCAGAAAATATTGTCAGTACTGTGCTATCAAGCTATGGTTTTCCAAGTCAACCATGCATTAATGAAAACATGGAAACAATGAAACCATTTTTCATATCAAAGCAAAACTCTGTGTCTATAATATCCGGACAAAAGAATGAGGAAAAAAGTCTGCTTAGAATGTGTGATAAAAAAAACAGCTGTATACCTGAAGAAGAAAATAAAAAACCTAAAGCCAGTAGAGGAGATTTTTCTTTATTGCAAAAATGGGAAAGTAAGAGATACACAAAGATAAAGACCCTGAAGGAAGTTAAAGTCATCACTTTTGCTGATCACGAGCTGGGTCCAAATGAAATTCATTTGGTAGCAAGACATATCACCACATCTGTGGTCACATATTTCAAGAACTTTGAAACTAGAGGTAAGCAAGAAACAACCTACTTTAAAAGTTGGTATAATTCAGAAAAAAATAGATATGTATAAAAGCTCTTCTATCCAAGAAGCTGCATTTATTGTTTTTCTAAAAATAGCCTTGGAGGTGGAGTATTTAATTACTTCTTAATATATCAGGATACCAAAAAAAAAAAAAAAAAAAAAAAAGAAAGAAAAAAAGTTTAACATACACCTGGCTTGAATCTGAACAAGTAAGTCTATTGCTGTTTTCCATATATGCAGATGAGAAAAAAATGGGATTATTTTAAAGGAGGGGATTTGGGTTGATTATGAGATACAAGTTCCCAAGTGTTTTTAAAGTTGTTTTTTTTTTTTTTTGCATGACTTCTTTATACCCATACCAAATACACAGTTAATTGATTGAAGGTTAGCAATTTCTCTTTCCAAGGTGTACAGTTGAATTCTTTGCCATTATTAGTCATTATTTATAAGGACAGAGGTATTACCAATCTTGTTTTGTTTGTATTCCACTATTCTTACAATCCTTAAAGTCTAAACATATGTTCA
Source organism: Panthera tigris (assembly GCF_018350195.1). Classification (NCBI taxonomy): domain Eukaryota; kingdom Metazoa; phylum Chordata; class Mammalia; order Carnivora; family Felidae; genus Panthera; species Panthera tigris. The sequence continues at coordinate 171,729,078 of NC_056667.1, forward strand.
CAAAGTTATTTTCACTTCTTTTCTAAGAGGTTAAATCATATGTAATAGCCATTTTTGCATCTCAAAACCTATTGATTATTGGAAATTTCATAAAATTTAATATAATAATACTAAAATGTCCCTGAACTGGATCAATAATTGCAATAATTAGTTGCTATAATATCAGTTCATATACATCACTTGCCAATCATTTTAATAGGAGAACACATACTACCAGTCCTACCCACCTGCATAGGGAGATCATTTCTCATCCTTAAAACTGAAATTCTTTTTTTTTAATTTTTTTAAAACATTTTTTACTTATTTTTGAGAGACAGAGAGAGTGCAAACAGGGGAGGGGCAGAGAAAAAGGGAGACACAGAATCCAAAGCAGGCTCCAGGTTCTGAGCTGTCAGCACTGAGCCCAACGTGGGGCTCAAACCCATGAACCATAAGATCATGACCTGAGCCAAACTCGGTCACTTAACTGACAAAGCCACCCAGGTGCCCCAAAACTGGCATTCTTTCAAGATGGATAGTTGTGTGTCTGCAATTTCAAGCTCATAAACAGACTTTCTCCAAACATAGCCTAACTAAATTTAGAGACTAATAAAGGGGGGAAAAAAAAGAGAAGATTCATGAATTCATCCCATTGGTATTTGTCCCTTTCTATCAAATCCATTCTCTATTTCCAGACATGTTCAAGGCCTTCCAGTGATTTTACTCCTGCTCCTTCTTCTCCTTAGAATACTCTTTTTCCTCATTCCCTTCATCTCAATATGACCAAATCCTGTCTAGCAGTCAAAGCCAGGCTTAAAGCTTCCATCTCCACAGAGTGTTGCCTGACTTTACATGCAGATATATAATAGATGATTACATCTGGAGGATATTTTGAGGAAATAATAGTGTGTTTTTCTGGCTGCCACTTCCAAGAAGCTGGCCATCCTAAGTAGGTATATGATTTTCAATAAATACTCTGTTGAATAGAAAAAAGAGTAGAGTTATGACAAACTATAATCGAGGGGTTACAGTTCTGCTGACATTGCAACCTATCCCCAGCCTTCCTAGCACATTTTCATTTCAATCAAGTCATTATTGCATCACATCCTAAAAGTAATGAATAGCCTAACATTAAATGTTTTCACTAAAAAAAATTAATTACATGAGCTCTCTAGAGATCACTGGAGACATGATAGATTATAACATTAAACTTGGAAATCATTTCTCTGTATGATTTGCAGCTTCTTAGAGCCCCTACCCATTTAAGCAAGACAGATATCGGCACTTGACTTGGAGACTTGAATTCTTTAGGATTATTTTCTCAATTTTTTGGCTAAAATTAAGATTCTACAGGTGAGGGAAAAAAAAAGATTCTACATGTGGGAAATAAATATATGAAAAAAAATCCAATATCTTTCTTGATTATGTTTTTCATTTTCTTTAGTGAGATATTCCATAGGTGAAATTTATATGTAAATAATTTCCAATATATTGAATTTTATATATTTCTCTTCATGTGTGCTAAAAATGATCAGGTTTTTTTTTTTTTTTTCAGTTTCCAGTGAGGAGAAATCTATTATTTCTACATTATCAAGGAAAAAATGTGAATCACAACAGCCTCTAAGAAGTATATACAATGATTCTTCACTTAATCAATTTTGTGAACATCTTACTGAGTCTGTCATTTGCCATTTAACTTCAAGCATTTCTGGTAACACCAAAGATAGTAGAGAAAAAGAGAAAGCATTGGAAAGCCAAAATGCAACATTTAACAAGATTATTTCAATTGATTCTCAAATGTTTGAGAGTAGGTCAATTTCTATTGGAGAACTTGCTTTAAGTATTTCTGAAATCATTACCGAAATCCTCTTTAACAGTAACATTATAGAGGTTGACATTGCACAACAAATGTGTCCTTTAAAAACAAAGTACATTTACTGTCCAGGAGTAGCTGCTGATGACTTTGATAATCTCTTTCAGGATCTTTTAACAGGAGTAATTCATGTAATGTCCAGAGAAACAGGAAAAAACCATCATCTTGAAAGCAATGGAAGAAAAAAATCATTTTCCGTGCTTAGAAAAAATAGTGTGCCCATTTGCAATGAAACAAATACCATGGAAAGACAGAAAGGATCCAGAAATTGTGAAGCATCTACTTACCAAATAGATCGTCTCCTTCAAAAAAAGAAATTAAATTATCTGGCATGTAAGTTAGACAATCTGGTTGGTAGTCTAAAAACTTGTGAATCCAAAGAGGTAGTCAATAAAGTTTTTAATATTGTTTTAGATTTATTTTCACCAGATGAATATCCAGGTGAGGCCATGAATTCTAATAAAAAAGCAGGAACATTTTTCTCATCCTCAAATGAGCAGCAAACTAATAGCGTACTTGGAAATAACTTTGGCCTCACCCCCAAATCAGTTTTTCTTCTCAATGTCGTGTGTGAGAAACTTATCAGAACACTTTTGGAAAAATGCACAAGCACTGTTTTTCTTGATAATAGCCCTCTTTCTGATGAAATATCAGCAGAAGAATGTAAACTTTTAAAAATACTGCAAAGTGTAGAAGACAAAGAATTTGATTATTGTAAGGGAGCAATGGACTGTGAACAATTTCAAGGAGATTATATGTCAGACTATTTGGAAAATCTGGCAGAAATGGATCAAGATTTATTATCATCAGACTCTATGCTTACTATTATTTCCCACAGCTTGGTTAAATCATTGATGGACAAACTATGTCACAGTACACAACTCCCCCAAAGCCCACCTTTTGCAAACAAGCATTTGAGGCACACAGGAAGAGAAATACAGTCTAGTTTCATAAATGCACAAAGGCCAGAATTAACAGAATTAGGACAAGGTAAAGCCTTTTTAGGATTCATGAATTATGAAGGTAATGCTTTGACAGGATCCCTGAATAATCTCAGAGGGTTTAGCCCCCAAAAGCAATCACCATTTGGCAAGAAATGTTCAGTAAATTCCACTTCTGTGTCCCCTCTCAAAAGACAGGGAACAAAGGATATGGATTCAATACCCATCCATAATAAGCTATATCCAGGAGATATAAATATCGGTGTGTATTCAGCCACATTTTTGGAGGAGATAATTTCAGAACTGTTTTTTAATCTCTCTACTTCACTGTGGGGAAAAAATGAAAACATCACCGAGGGCCGGCTCAATGAGATGAATACATTATTTGTCAATGGTGTAGTAAATAAGTTTAATAACGCACAAGTCACTGTCTTACGGGATGTTGAAGAAAGGCTGTGTTTTCCACCAATCCATAAAGAAACGATTAGTAGAATTGTTGACTCAGTTTATTATGATGTTTTACAGCAATATAAATTGAAAGTGAGTTGTGATGATAATCTGGCATGTGACAATACCTCAATAGCAGAACAAATAACTAATAACATATTGTTGGAGATTTTAGACTACCAACTCCCATCTTGCTACAGAGAAAAGCTCATACCAAATTCATATTACCCTCTCCAAGCTGAAATTATATTACAGAAACTTCAAAATAACTTGAGAAAATTTACTTCCCAGTTCAGGTCTTCAACAGGCTATAGCACCATGTTGTCACATTCATTTTTAGAAGACATCATCAGAAGACTTTTATCTCAACTGATTCCTTCACCCAACAAGACCTCCCCTTTGGGAAACAAGTATTTCATGAGTTCAGATTTCAATGAAATGTCTACCTGTATAATAAATAAGGTTATGTCAGCCATTTCAAAACATAAAATTTGGTTCACTATATATGATAATCAGTATCTATGTAGCGGAAAAAACCTCCCGAAGATGGTGGATACCGTTTATCACAATATTATGCAAATGTCTGATTCTCTTGTTTCAATACAGAAAAGTATAGCCAGCCGAAGCCCAATTATGATTGACCGAATAGCCAGTTTTATTATCCAAGAGATTATTGAAAATCATCTTCAGCCATTTTTGTGTGGAGAAGGTTTACCTCGTCCAAAGACTCCATTGGATGCCGTATCAAATATGGTTAAACAGGTTCTCAATGAAGTTATAGAGTCACAGAGACCCCACACGCCATCACCCTCAGGTATTTATCCTGATACATTTGTAGGGGCAATTGTTGCCAGACTTTTATCAAAGATTTTCAGTCCAAAGCATAACACTAAAATTGAACTAGAAAATATGACCCAAAAAATAGTAAACTCAATAAATAACCATTTTAACAAAGCTAAAATTCACATTCTATATGATGGCAAAGAACAGTCTTACACCTCTGCAGATACAGATATTGTGGATAAACTTGTCACCTCGATTTATAGAAATGTTTTAAAACAGCATGGGCTAGACCCTGAGGTTGATAAAGAGTCTGAAGACAGTGATATTTTTGTGGAAAATATTACAAAGTTAATTGTAGCAGCTATTTCAGATTACCTTCTTCATCCTCTATTTTCTGGGGATGTGTCATCATATTCCTCTTCTATTTCAATGGCTGAGAATATTGTTCAGGAAACTCTTGGTAACATCAGTAAATCTACCAAGACAAGTCAGAATTTATCTCCATATAACACCTTGCTGCCATACACGTTTTTGGAAGACATGGTAAGAGTACTATTATCTAGAATCTTTCCTCCTGCATCTAGCATTGTTCCAGATAGAGAAAGTCCAAAAGACAGATTAAGAACGAATTTCAACGAAATTGCTTCAGAGATAATCAGTGATATTAGGATGAAAATTTCCCAACATGAAATTCGGTTTTCAAAAAATGAAGAAGAAACCAAGTTTGTTTATTCCGAAGATGATGTTCAGCATCTCGTGGACTCAGTATTCAAAAATATTTTGCAAAACTCTGAGTCTCAAGAATTAGTTGAGCAAAATATCACAAGCAGTAATGATGTTCTTATTGATAGAATAGCAGGTTTTATCATTAAACATATCTGTCAAAAACATCTTCAGCCATTTGAGGATGGAAAGTTATTACCTTCTTCATCATATAAATATTTTGATGATGAGAGAAAACAGTGGTTTTATGCCAGTGTTTATTCCTCAACTTTCTTGGAAGATGTAGTCTCTGGGGTTTTAAGCAAAATATTCCACAGGGTGTTAGGCATTGTACAAACAACATCAGTAAGGGATTCAGAAGATGAACTGTTTGATAAAGCTGAGAAACTCATCCATTTGATAGCAGAGGAATTCTCAAAAGTTGAAGTTAGCATTCTAGAGAATGCTGAGGAACAACTGTGTTTGCCTCCAGTGGAGAGAGATGCAGTCAAGAACATTATTGATATGGCATACAGCAAACTTCTTCAAGAATATGAAATGGAAATAATGTCTCCTAAAGATTTTCTAAATGACACAAAAACATTGGCTGCAAGGATAACTAAAATCATCCTTGCTGAAACTTTTGATTTCCAAATTCATCCACACCTCATAGGAAAGATTCCTTTTAAGTCACACTCCAAACTCAATACTAATGTTTTAATAAAAAGACTTCAGTGTAACATTACCAAATCAAAATTTCAAAGGCAGGCATCAACAATATATACTACCATGTTATCACATACTCATTTGGAAAAAATTGTCACTCAGCTTATATCTCAGATGACTCCATTGGCCTCCATGACAGAACACCCAGATACTTCTCAATCAGACTTAAATAATACAGTCACAAAACTGATAAATGAAATTATGTCAATAATTTCAAAACATGCAATATGTATTATTAAACATGGGAATGAAAAACAAAGTATGATTTCAGAAAAAGATATCCAGTCTATGGTTGATTCCATTTATGCTGATCTTTCATGTTCAAATCTATACCAATCCCTTACAAGAGATAAAAAATGTATAAGTAATATAACTGTTTCAAAAATAGCAAGTTTTATAATAAAAGAAATCTTTAACCACCATCTTCAGTCATTTTTATCTGAAGATAAAACTCTTGTTTCAGCTGCAGTTGATCAAACATATAAACAGAAAGCAATAGATCCTAAAAAAAGAGAGTTATCTTTCATTGTGAACTCGGCTGTGTTTTGGGAGGAGGTAATTTCTGAGCTTTTATGTAAACTCCTTTGTGCATTCTCACACAATTTCTTGGCTGCTGAAAACCCAGATACAGTAAAAGCCAAAATTACTGGTATTGTTACAACATTAGTAAATTCGATTGTTCTGGAGTTTACCACATCAGAGATTTTAGTTGCAGATAACTTTGATGATGACATGTGTTTTTCAGAAGGATATAAAGAAATTGTTAAAAACACAGTCAACCTAATTTATGAAAAAATTTTAGATGATTATAAATCTCTGATGCAAGTATACAGGGCTGTACAATGTGACACTATTTGTTTTGGGAGAAAAATATATCATTTGCTATTGGAGGAAATTTATGATTATCAGGTGCAGTCATTAGTTTCAGGAGAATTAGTGTCTTCTTCCTATTCTTCCCCTCAAGCTGATAATATCATCAGAAATGTGCTCAATGTCATCACAAAGGATAGCCATACCTTGCCATCATGTATTACTGTGTTGCCTCGTTCTCTTTTGGAAGATATGATTTACAAGCTGCTAGTGCATATCTTCCCTTCAACTGACACTGAAAGTGAACTAAAAGAGGAAGAAGTTACATCCGATGGTGAGTTTGTAGATGCAACTTCGAAACTGACAGACGAAATTATCAAAGAAATTTCTGAACATGAGATTCGCCTTGCCACAGCAGAGGAGAATGCAGAAAGTATGCAATTAGAAGTGATTGAGAGTATGGTTGACTCTATATGTAATAATATTTTGAAGAAATCTGAATTTCAAGCTGAAGTACAGAAAGGTACAGACAAAAAAGGAGGCTCATTCCTCAGTAAAATAGCTGGATTCATCATGAAAGAAATCATGGATCATCATCTGCATCCATTTTTACATGGTGAAGAACCATCTTCCAGTGACTTCTCTGATTATGAGCATGTGTCTGTACTTAGTAAACCTGATAAAGAAAAGACACAGCCTGCTCTTTATTCAGCTACATTTTTGGAAGATGTAATCGTTGAGCTTGTTCATAAATTTTATTCTCTTCCAAGTATTACTAAAGATTCTAAGAAAAAAGAAATGGTAGAGCCAGACCTTGTGGGCTTAGCTATAAAATTTGCAAACTCTCTGATAGGAGAATTTAGGAAAAGTGAAATTAAAGTTCTACCAAATGCTGAAGAAACGCTTTCTTTTCCACCAATTCATAAAGAAACAGTTGACAAAATATCCAATTTTGTGTATGATCAGTTCATAGGAAAGTATGGATCTAGTGATATTCAGAAGGTTGATAAAAGTAACATTGTCATAAAAATGATTGCCACTTTAGCTCAGAAGGCAATCTCTGCTTTTAAGATTCAACCACTTTTTTCAGGAGACTGGTCTTCCACCTTCTTTTCATTTCTAAATCCAGATAACATCACCCAAAGGGTTCAGCATTTACCGCAGCAAACCTCTACACAGATAAACAAATGCTTAAAAGGGAATGAACTTGCTTTACCAAAACATTCATGTAAACACAGTTTTGCAACCATAGACGAGACAAACATGCTGGACACTTTGGAAATAGACAGAGGTACAATAAGTAGAAAGAAAAGACTCAAAACTGAAGAGACCTCAATGAAAAAAGGTGACATCCAAGATCCAATAGTTCCCTCTGCAACTAGAATTATGAAAAGCAACATAGTTAACCTGTTATCAGGGTCAGCTGAAAGTGTGGCAAACAAAAAGAAAGAGACAGAAAATAAAATGGAAACTTCCATTAAAAACCATGAGAATTTATCAAGAGTTACTTTTCCAACCACCAGTGTGAAAAGTAAAGTTATGCAGGAGCCAGATTTAAAGATAACTCTAAAAAACAATCACATTGAGAAGAAAACCATACCAGTTTCAAAATATAAGAAGAGACAATATAATAATAGAAACATACAATTTCCTACTGATGATACAGACTATAAGGAGGAAGTACTTGGACCAAAATTTGAAATAAACATTGAAAAGAAGATTGACTATATAAGAGAAAATACATTTAAAAAAGAAGACAAGCCCTTTCAGTTATCTTTGACATCTGAAGCAAGAAATACAGAGACCACAGCAGAGAATTTTTTGAAAACAGTTACCCAAACGCCAAATAATGAGGATGGAAAAGACTCTCCGTCTCAAACAGATATAAGTGAGAAACAATACTCAGATTATGAGTATGTTCAAAATGTCACTGAAAACATTTATGACAATATCTTAGAAATATGTAATTCTCCAGAATCAGCAAATTATTCAAAACCCCGTAGTGTCCCAAATGATACAACATTGCTTGCAATTCAAGAAGTTGGTGAAGATTTCACACAGTCTGTTTCAACGAAGGATTCATCCCTCTCAATTAACAAAAATCTCCCTGTCAAAGAGAAAGAGAGAAATAAAGAAAGAGAGAGAGAGGAAGAAAGAGAGAAAGAGAAAGAGAGAGAGAGAGGGAAAAAAACAGAAAAAGTGAAGAGTAAGGAGATTAAAAATGAACCCAGTAAATCAGACAGTCCTCACTACCCACCAAAAACTAAACCCGGAATTGCTCCTGCTAAATTTTTAGAAGATGTTATCACTGAAATGGTTAACAAATTGATCTTTTCTTCCTCATCAGAAACACAAACATGTGATAGACATCAAAATGTAAGAGATGATGAAAATCAATCTGAACTTTATGACACAGCTGTGAAACTTATGCACTCACTGTTAAAGGAATTTTCAGATGCTCAAATTAAGGTATTTAGGCCACATAAGGGAAATCAGTTTTTTCCACCTGTAGATAAATTGTCATCAGTTCCTAAAGCACTTCTTTGGCATAAAGAATCAACTACAGATGAAACATCATCCAACATTAAGAAAATAACTGCGGATAGAATGCCACATATGCATAAAGTGACTAGAAAACCCTCATCAAATAAGATAGCTTTAGATAAAATACAAGTAATTGATAAAACATTGGTTGACAAAGTTGTTCATTCTTCTGTATGCAATATTTTGAAGGAATATGGATCTCAGGATTCCATTTGTAAAAATATAAAGAGTAATGGGGAAAATTTAGCAAGAAGACTAGCCAGTACAGTGATAAATGAAATTTTTCAACATCAACTTGATTTCATATTTTGTGATGAAAGTTGTGATGAAGTTTGTGATGAAGTTCCAGCTTCAGCATGTTTGCCTCTGGAATCTAAAGATGTCAAAAACATCCGAAAGGTGGCACAAACAGCCAGCAAAGAATGTCAAACATTATCACCATATACCATCCTGCTGCCTCACAAATTTTTGGAAAATGTGATTTTTGCTCTTTTATCCAAAATTTTGTTAACAGAATCCAACACTGAAGTAGAAACATCTGAGTACAGTTGGTTCACAGAATTGGACTTCCTTCAAATGAATTTATTAAATACAGTTACAACAGCAATCTCCAATGATAAAGATATGACTATACAATATGTGGAATCCTTGCATCCCAATGATGATGAAATTATTCAATTAGTGATTCATTCTATTTATAATAACCTCTTATCACAGTTTGGATCACAAGAGATTATACAAAACTGTGTAGCCAGTGGATGCAGAATCCTTTCAGAAACCATAGTTGACTTAGTTATGCGAGAAGTGGCTGGCAATCAATTGCAAAACTATTTTTCTGGAGAGCTAACTCCACATCAGTGTGCAGAAGTTGACTGTGTTGTTGAAAATATTCTTAAAGATGTTATCCAAACTGCTGATGCTCCCCAGTCTCAACCATCACATGTTCATATACTGCCTTATAACATGATAGAAGAAATTGCTGTAAAATTTTTATCAAAGCTTTTATCTGTGTTTCCAAAAGTGGATAAGGAAAGAACCAAATCTCTAGAAACTGACATGCAAAAAATAAGCTCAAAAATAATAAATTCAATACAAGAATTTATCTCCAAAAGTAAGATTAAACTTGCACCACCAGCCAAGGAATTGCCTACTGTACCTTTAGCTAACAACGAAACTATTGAAAAGGTAGTTAATTCTGTTTACACCAGTGTTTTAAAGCACTCTGGCTCACACACTTCTATGTTTAAGGATTTAATGGGTAAGAGCAATGTCCTCTCTGATGTAATAGGTTTTTTAATGGTGAAGGAAATTTCCAATTCTGAATTTCAACCTCAAGTAGAGGACAAAGCATCAAGTTCAGAATTAGTTCTGGAAGCTGTCAAAATTCTGGAAAAAGTGGTCAAAATTGTTGATGAATTTAAGTCCCAGGAAAAGTCTTCATCCAAAAAAGAGTCTATGTTAGATGCCAGGTTTTTAGAGGAAGCACTGGCCTTGTTCTTGGCTAAAATAGTAAAGTTGCCAAGTGCCTCAGGCAAAGATGCAAAAAATTTATCAAAGCCTGAGTTAAATAAAATTGCATCTCAACTGACAAAATCAGTGACAGCTGAAATTTCCCAAAGTAACATTAATCTTGTTGCTGCTGATCCTGAAGGACACTTTTTAAATCCAGAAAGCATAGAAATGATTTCTCAGGTTATTGATTCTGTATACAGTAAAGTACTGCAACAATCTGGAACCCATAAAGAACTCTATGATGATATAAAAGGTACAAACACTGTTTTCTCTAAAAACGTGGCTGGTTTAATTATTAATGGAGTTTCACAGTTTCCATTAGATACAGTTAGCACAAAGAATTCAAATGCTAATCTCTCTGGAAATCTAGATGTTAATAAAATTATTCAAAAGGCCCAAGAGCATGTGGCTATTGATACACTCCCTGAGTTAGAGGAAGAAGAGCCATATCAAGATTCAAATGAGAATTTTCCAATTAAAATAGTTCCACACGTTGGGAGTAAAGCAATCAAAATAGATCCAGAAATTATCTCAGAACACTTAGCAGTACTTTCTGTAAAAACCCAACCTCTTGAGAAACTCAAAATGGAGTGTTTGAGAAAAACTGGACATAGCATAACAGAACTGAGAAAAGCATCAATAAGCGGGAGAAGCTACTCCTTACCAGACACATCTAATGTAGGAAAGATACAGAGAGAAAGACGTATCTCATTGAATCAGGTGGGACGACTGGATGTAAAACCCTTCGAGGTAAGTGCAAAAGCAATAGCAAAACCATAAGTGAATAGTGATTGTCCTGTGATTTCCTTCCTCCAACAGGTATATGGGAATGCACTTTTTGTTGTTATTCCAGGCCAACAGGAAAACTGGTTGCACAGGTTCATTCCTTTAGTCACATGATTTACAGGGACTTGCCATGTCAGTTCAGTGGATCACTCTAAAAGTCTCAGGCTAGTTTTCCTAAGGAAATCAGTTTCAACTGGCATTTTTAAAGAACAGAAATACAGGGAAATGCCCTTAACAGTAAAATAAGGATGACTGAAATTATAATCTTCATTTGCAGATTCAGAGGAAACACAGTCTCCTATAGTTCCTGTTATTTTTTGTGGATATCTACATTCTTTATTGTGGATAGCTAAAGCAGTTTTTAAAGGCCAGTTAAAGAATATCAGGATATATGAGGTTTCAAAAACTATCTAAAATAGTTTTAATTTCTCAAACTTACGACTCTATAACAGTGGTACTCTTTACTTTTAGCAACGCTCACTAACAAACATTACATTACAAATGCTAGATTATACTTGTTTGTTATCATTTTATTTTAATTAGCCTTCCTCGATTTTTTCTATATCCTCTATAAGTGCCCAGTTTCCTCTTCTGTCCATATTTGAGACCCAGTTGCCCTAATGCTGCCATTTTGATAAACTGGACCTAGCTCTGCCCTAAATTAGCTACACACTAGGGCATCAAGCATGTTACTTGATTATGTGATTAAATATATTATTTGATTAAAGTCCTAAGGACTTTAAAATGTCAAAATGATGTCCTTGTTACATGGAAACTATAGCACTGAGGACAAAGGAATTGTCTGGCCTATAGAGTTACACTGATCTACACGTTTTGATTTTTGTCAATCCCCTTAAATTGATGGTGTTCACTCATCAGAAGACTGGGTATGCTTAGGGATATAATCTGTGGCCTGGAAAATGAGCAAAGTTTGATAGAACCCTTCTCCCTGGAGCATAAACTTGAGGTGAATGTTTTGCCAGTACTATCCTGTAAGGCACTGAATTCCATCTTAGGGTTGGTAAGTATGTTAATTAGTGCTTTATATTTTCATACTCAAATACTGAGATCACCATGGGCTGAGGCACTAATTTAATCTCCTTTGCCCTAAATTTTCCGGACCAGATGACCGTTCCTTCCAGCTCTAAGATTTACTCTTCCATATGTGTTCTCATCACTGTATTAGCATATTGCTTAGCAGTCTTCATTTATATATAAGTAATCCCTTGGGGTAAGATTTGTATGAACAGACTGTAAACTAACATTACTCAAAATCTGTTTTTAATTATCTGTAGAATTGTCTGTCACAAATCTTACTCTTAGTTAATGCCTCTCTTTACTTAAGTCATTTATAGACCACACACAGTGGGAAAGAGAATATTTAAGCCAAAAAAATTACCGCTGTCCTTTTAAGGGGAAGAAAAGCCATCCTAAAAACATTTTTTTTAAAGCAGATACATAGAACTTTATCAAGACATATTATTTGCACGAATCTGGGTTCCAATACTATATATCTTTAGCAAAGGGACAGAAAAGAGACAAAAGAACAATAGATTAGTTCAAAGAATCTAAACATTTGTTGGCTCCATGTCAGTACTTTGTTTTCTGTTTTGAGTACTATAAATTCCCAACACACTAGGAATATACATATCAAACTATATATAATAACAAATTCCAAAGCCATATGGAATTATTTTTTATTTCTAAACCACTAGTTCTCTCTACTAACACAGAAAATCAAAATTGATTGTGTTTTATCTTCTTGAAAAAGCTGTTTCTATATTTTGTTTCCACAGAAGATATTTTTTTAGGGCATCATTATCTGAAAAACTGGATCACAGTGTTACAAAGGGATGTTGAAGTCTAAGATTACTAACTCAGTTTGGAGGTTCTGTGGCATCATCAAAGGCTACAGAAATTAGAGAAATTCTGTTATTTAATTATCATTGTCTTTTCTTTGATCTGTCCTTAAACATTGAAAATGGAAAGTTTTCCATTGACTTGACTTGGGAGGGTAAGAAAAACATTAAGAGTTATGTTGTGAAGATTCTTTTGGAAAATATAACCAGGATCAGGAGTGGAAGAACAGGGATTGAGGAGTCAAAGGCCTTCACAAGTTTGGTTATTCATCGTTTTAAAAAGCCAATATCAGACAATACCTTGCTTTTTTATTACAAATATGTACATTTGGATTCTCTATGACTGCCTATGTAGAATTTTAGAAAAGTGGATTATAGTGTCTACTTCTGTCCCCAAACTTTCAAAGTCAATGAAAAAACAAAAAGTAAATTATGATGCAACAAAATATAAAATTTAAGCTAAATAAATAAATAAATAGAAGGAAAGAAAGAAAAAGAAAAAGACTAGAAGGAAACCTATGTTAGACCTTCCTCTACACTTAGGAGTAAATTCTGGCAGATTAATATGATCTCTGGAATATTAAAAAAAATGCTAGATACTGACAAATATTTTTTATAACTTTCATTTGTTTCTTCTTTATACGAGTAGTGGCATTGAAAGATAATACTACTTAAATTGAAACTATAAATCATATTAAAATAGCTATATTACAATAGAACCACAGAAAGAGTGAATGAAGCATTGGTTTTTAATATTCATTGTACCTTCAATTCCAGGCTGTTTGCAGAAATTCATTTCAGAATATAAGAAAGCCTGATATCACCAAGGTAGAGCTTTTAAAGGATGTTCAGACCAAAAAAGATCTTATCATTCGGTTAGTAGCTCATGATATTGATCAAGAAGATTCAGAAACTATCATAGAAGAGGGACTAATGTCTGAAGATGAAGTTGTTTTAAGAGAGGTTGTAAAAGAAGAATACTTCAGAGAGAAATTTGAAGACCAAGTGAAAGAAGCCATGAAGCCAGTAGAAAGCAAAGTTGTTTCTCCCAAGCCAACACTAAGCACAAACACCCTGAAAAATTTTTTTTCTTTAAGAAAATGTTGTCAGTCCACATCCAGTGCAAATATTGAAAGTACTGAAGGAACCTCAAATCATATAATAGAACTTAAGGGGAGAAAAGTTAAAAGAACCATTGCTGAGTTTGACATGGCCACGTGCTCAACAGCCGTGACTGAAACAGACTCTTGGAAGAAAAAGCCACAGAGTAAGGTGAATGAGAAACATAACTGTCAGTGACCAGATATTTACGCAAAGAATAGAGATCTTCAGATATTCTGTCCATGAATGTATCTTAATTAGGCAGTAAAGAATACTTACATGGTTCCAGTCTCTTCCCAAGCCTGGTATTAATTACAGTATAACAGAATTATTAACAGATGAAACCATGAAACTCAACTGAGGGAAAGCAGATAATTGAAAGAGACCTAGATTAGTTAGAAGCCCAAGGAGAACAGAAAATGAAAACCACTGAAAAGAAATGCAAGCTACTTATTTAAATATCATTTAATCGATTCCAGTCCTTTTTGTTATTTTGGCTGGTAAATAACAGCCAAAATTGAACATTTTGTGTAAGAAGACTTACACAAGTAGGATAGAACTAGATTGGGTCAACATAGGAGGAAGTGAAAAAAAGATCCATACAAATTCAAATTGTCTGGGTTTGATTCCTGACTCTCCTTTAATAGCTATGTTTCCTTTGGGCAAGCTACATAGCCAACTTTTTTCTTAAAAGTTACTTAGCCAACATGCCCAAAATAAACAGGCTAATCAAAATATTTTAAGTATCATCCTTGTAATCAGCCCATAAACTCCACCATTATCATGGGGTATAGCTCTTGTCCCTGGTATCATAACTCTGAAATGACAGCCTCAACTTCAGTGATCATAGGGGGTTGGCCATGTCCAAAAATTAGTACCAAAACATGTTTTTGTAAACTTTGTATGATTTGGGATTTCCTGGTGAGACAACTCTATTGATTATCCAATTAACATGATTCATGTGTAAATATAGAAGCTGAGATGAGCCAGAGAAAAAGAAAAGAAATACAACTGTGTTCAATTCAGAAGCTTAACAAGTAAATTATCTTCACACAAATTTTGATCTATTTGTTGGGAAGCTATGTGTGATTTCATGACCAGATGCAGTCTGCAGAATAGTTTTCTTGAGCCTCATATTCAGAAATGCTGGCTTTATAGGTAGCCAAAGAAATGTTATAGCATATAGCATAATTGTATATAGCAAATGTGTAGCAAATTGTATATAGCAAAATTCAAAATGGATTATATGAACAATAATCTCAATATTTGTTTTTGAGATTTTAAGAAAAATTACAATAATATTCTCGTAAAAAATATGGTCATGAAATCACACATGACTTCCCAACAAATAGATCAGAGTACATGTTAAGATAATTGATCTGAAAAGCATCTGAATTGAACAGAGTTATGTCTCTTTTCTTTTCCTTTTTGAAGTTGGTAAGGTATGATTTAAAATATTTGTAAAGTGCAGAAATGGAAAACTATATTCTTCAAACAATCTGAAATTTAAAATCTATTCAAACTCCCATATTATAATGGATCATCCTCACTAAGTCATTCCCCAAAAAATACATATTAGAAAGAGATCTTTTAATGAGAATCATGGGGTTCATCCATCTTTTAAGTGATTTCTAGATATTTTTTTCATTGTAGCGTAGACTAGAGTTTAAAATATGCCAATAAGGTGAGAAAGTACATGTCAATCTCTATGTGACAAATGGTTTTCACTTTTCCAGAAAGAAGAAAGGAATCTTACTACTGAACCAACACATCACTTCATACACAGAATTATGAGTTCATCTTCATATAACCTAGAAGATCTGATTTCATCTTCCAGGTATGTGAAATTTAAGCAATATAAAAACAGAAGTTTGAGATGAAAGTATTACTTATTGGAAGAATGAGGCCCCTGGTAAAACTATGGTTGGGCAGTATTCAGCCTTAGACTTTCCTTCATTCCTTCATATTCTTCCCACCTATAGCCTCCCACTGTGAAGACTTCCTGAGGCATTCCCCCTTCTACCTGATCCCTAATTTATAGTTACCTGGTTTGTACATTTTTTTTCTCGTATAGCAGTATTTTGGATCAAGAATTTTCATATATATATATATTATATATATATATTATATATATATATATATAATATATATATATAATATATATATATATTTTTTTTTTACCCTGGGAGACAGGCATAACAGTATCTGCACTATGAGCCCAAAGGGTTCCTGTTCAACTCTCTTCATGAATTAAATGTTCCAGTGTATATAACTGCCTGTAGGAATGATTCAAAGATGAAATGGAGCAGTGTAAGGTAGACGGTTCATAGATGAACTCTAAAAAACAATGGAGTTTGATGTAGTCCTCTAAGGATAGAAAGCGTTTACATGAAAAGACAATTCAGGTTTGGACGACTATAGAGGCAAAGTCTGGAGTATGTGGCAATTATAGAGGACAGAGAAAAGTATACTGTAGATTTGAAATCTAATAACTGTATCTAGAAGAGCTCAAATTTCTTCAACATTGTTCTTAAGTTTATAAGACTATAGGAGATGCAATAGGTATAAGAAGAAAAACTTGCCTGGTTACAGTTCTTTCCACATACAATAAAGGAACTGTTTATTTTCAACACTGACACTATTTTTGTGACATCTATTCCTGGCCCATCATTGCCTCTTTTTCCTGCATAATGGTTGTTTTAAAATACACTAATAATGCAGGCACCTCTCTACTGTTTATTTTAATGATGAAGACAGAAGGCACAGATAACATCAAATACATGTAAATTTAGAGCAAGATGGCAGACCAAGAAACTGCAGTCCCTTATTTCCTCAGGAAGACAAACAAAAAAAAACAACTACATACTGATAAAACAACTTTATACAAGCTCTGACAAGCAGTCAAATATCTGCAGCAACCAAGTGAATGTCTCATCAAGGAAAAGGCATATTCAAACCAGTAGGAAATTCCACAGATTTTTCTTTGCCTTTGCCCAATCCTCTCTGCAATGTGACAAGACACAGTTGGGAAGAAATGGCTCAATTCTCAGTTCCCTCCCTTGGGTTGGAAACAGCAGACTGGAACTTGTTTGCATTGTTCTGGCCTACCTGTCGGGTACCCGAGGGAATGTTTCTGTCTCACCTAAATAGACTGAGACAGTGGCACAGTTTGGATCCATGCCTGAAATCACAGAAGGCAGCTGATGGGTGCCACAGTGCATGAAAATCACAGGGGACTGCAGATGCACCTGAGAGTAAGAGCTTACAGGCAGGGGGATGTAATGAATATTAAAGGCCCTGAGAAGAAGCATGATGGGAAGCATTCTTGGAAAATAAAATGTTTAAAAGCAGATCAGACAGAGGGAGTCTTTGAAGTTCAGCTGAGAAGATGGCAGATTAGGAGGAACCTAAGCTCATCTTGTCCCATGGATACAACTAGATAACACCCATGCCAGCCATAATTAAACCAGGAAGACTGGTACAAGAAACTCCACAACTAAAGGCAAGGAAGAGGCCTCATCAATAAGGTAGAAAGGGTAAAAACATGGTGTGCGAACAAAACAGACCATGGGCTTCTGTGATAGGGAGGGAACTGGTGGCACCTAGAAGGGCAGAATACAGACTTTCACACAGGGAAGCCAACAAATGAGGAGAATGAACCTCTGTAATATTTGCCTTTGAGACTAAGAGGAGTCAAATTTCATGAGTTCTTAAAACTAGCAGGACTTAAAGTCTGGAATTTTAAAAATCAGCAGGCTTGGCTATGATAGAGCTCAGAAGGTGTTAGGAAGTGGCATCCTTGCCCTAAAAGAGACAGCTTGACAAACAGCCCATGCAGATACAGCATAGAACCAGCATTTTGAAAAATTCAGGGGGCAGACAGGGGAGAGAATGATCTGCTCTTGTCAGAGCACAGCCCAGAGACACAAGGATCTTGGGTAGGCCCCTTTAGGAACAAAGGAGCTAGCAGGTGCCATTTCCCTCCCCTTCCCCCCAGCATAAACAAGGGCCACCTTCAGGAAACAACACAGCAGTTCTTACCTAACTTGCCTGCACCAAGCACCCCCCCCCATACTTCACCAGATCCACCCTTCCCAGTCATGCTAACCTCAGTCTCAGCACTGCAGACCCCTTCCCCAGAAGACCAGCACAAACCCTGTAAATACCACATTATTTGACCTCTCAAATTTTTCAGGACCTCAGTTGCAGCAGTAGCAGGGGCAGGTCTCATTTTGCAAGCAGACCATTGCACATCTTGCTGCCCACAATAGGCAAAGACAGCCTCCGCAAACAATTGGACTGAAGGAAAAAGAGGCCAAGACTCAATAGCAGAGCACACGCAATACACATAGGAGATACTCCCTGAAGTGCCAGGCCCTGGGGAACAAGGATACTGCACTGCAGGATACTACAGGACATCTTCTCCATAAGGCTATGATTATTAAAGAGCAAGGAGTGGCTAACTTTTCTAACACATAGAAACAGACCTAGTCACATGTGACAAATTAATGACCTGGAAGACAGAGTAATGGAAATCAAGCTGTCAAAAAGAGAAGAAAGAAAATTACACAAACTGAGAATTATCTCAGGGAACTCAGTCACCGATTACTTGATACTTAAGAAAGTATCAAGTGTAATAACATCTGCATTATAGAGATCTCAGAAGAAGAAAAAGACAAGGGGGCAGAAAATTTATTTGAAGAAATATAGCTGAAAACTTCCCAAATTTGGGGAAAGAAACATATATCCAGATCCAAGAGTCACAGAGTTTCCCCCAAAATTCAACCCAAGGAGGTCCATACCAAGACAGAGCAATTAAAATGGCAAAAACTGTGATAAAAACATTTTAAAGCAGCAAAAGAAAAGAAGACAGTTATATACAAGGGGAAACTTCATAATGTTATCAGTGAATTTCTCAGCAGAAACTTTGCAGGCCAGAAGGAAGTGGCATGATATATTCAAAATGCTGATAGGGAAACATCTGCAACCAAGAACACTCTATCCAGCAAGGCTATCATTCAGAATAGAAGGAGGAATGAAGAGTTTCTCAGACAAACAAAAACTAAAGGAACTCGTGACCACTAACCCAACCTTACAAGAAATATTAAAAAGGACACCTGGAGTGGAAAGGAAGACAATAAGTGAGACTAGGAAAAGTAAAAAACACAAAAGAAGTAAAAATAAATATTTCTGTAAAAATCAGTCAAGGGATTCAAAAATAAAAGGATATGAAATATGATACCATATATCTAAAACATGGGAGGGAAAGGAGTAAAAATTAGATTTAAACATAAGCCACCATCAACTTAATATAGACTGCTCTATACATAAGATGTCCTATACAAACCTAATGGTAACCATAAATCAAAAACCAGTAATACATATGTAAAGAAAAAAGAGAAGCGTATCCAAGTGTATCACTAATGAAAGCCAACAAACCATAAAAGAGAGCAAAAGAAGAAAACATCAGAGAAAATATATAGAAACAACCACAAAACAAATAAAAAAGTGGCAATAAATAAATATCAATAATTACTCTGAATGTAAATGGACTAAATGCTCCAATCAAAACATATAGGGTGTCGGGATGAATTTAAAAATAAGACCCATCTATATGCTGCCTACAAGACACTTCAAAAAAAGACATCAGTAGACTGAAAGTGAGGGGATGGAGAAACACCTGTCATGCAAATGGATGCCAAAAGAAACCTGGGGTAGCAATACTTATAGTTGACAAAGTAGACTTTAAAACAAAGACAACAAGAGACAAAGACATTATAAAATAAGAAAGGCAACAATCCAACAAGAGGATATAACAATTGTAAATATTTATACACCTAACATGAAAACACTCAAATACATAAAACAGTTAATAACAAACATAAAAGAGATAACTGATAGTAAGACAATAATAGTAAGGGACTTTAACACCCCACTTACATCAGTGGACAGCATCCAAACCAAAAAGCAGTGAGGAAACAATAGCTTTGAATAACACACTGGACCAGATGGATTTAACAGACATATTCAGAACATTCCATCCTAAAACAGCAAAATAATACACATTCCTTTCAAGTATACACAGAGTATTTTCCAGAATATATCACACATTAGACCACAAAACAAGTGTCAACAAATTAAAAAAAATCAAAGTCATACCATGCATCTTTTCTGACCACAACACTATGAAACACTATGAAACACAAGAAAAAAATCTAGAAAGACCACAAATATGGAAGTTAAATAATATGCTATTAAACAATGAATGGGTGAACCAAGAAATCAAAGAAGAAATTACAAATTACATGGAAACAAATGAAAATGAAAACAAAATGGTCCAAAAATTTGGGATGCAGCAAAAGTAGTTCTAACAGGGAAGTTGGTCACAACACAGACCTCCCTTAAGAAACAAGGAAAATCTCAAATAAACAACCTAACCTTAATAGAAGGAAGGAAATAATAAAGTTTAGAGCCAAAATAAATGATATAGAAACAAAGAAAGAAATAGAGAAGGAAAGAAAGAGAGAGAAAGAGAGAGAGAAGAAAGAAAGAAAAAGAAAGAAAGAAAGAAGTAGGAGGAGAGAAGATGGCAGAAAGAAAGAAGTAGGAGGACACTGGGCTCACCGTGTCCTGCTGATCACTTAGATTCCACCCACATCTGCCTAAATAACCTAGAAAACTGCCAGAAGACTAGCAGAACGGACTCTCCAGAGCCAAACGTAGACAAGAGGCCCACGGAAGAGGCTAGGAAGGGCAGAGGTGGTGTGCGCTACACAGACTGGTGGGAGGGAGCCAGGGTGGGGGTGGATGGGCAGCCCGCCGGGCAAGGCAGAGCCCCCAAGTCTGACTTGCAAAGTGGAAGGGCCGGTCGGAGTGAGTTCTGACAGCCAGTGGGACTTAACATCTGGAATATTATAAGTCAACAGCTCTGCTCAGAGAGTGGGAGAGTGAAAGGACACCAGGAGGGAGAGGTGTTGAGCCCTGGAAGACAGAGCTCAGCTCCGCAGGGAACAAAGGTGCTGGCCAACGCCATCTCCCTTGCCCATCTCCCTCACCCATCCCCCAGCCAAAATCCCAAAGGGAACCAGTTCCCATCACCGAACTTTCTTGCACTTCACAAACACCCAACACTGTACTTCTGTGGATCTATCCCTCTGACTGGTCGGCCTCCCTCCCTGGTGCTGCGGGGCCTCTCCCGCAGGGGACCACTGATGGCAAAGTGAGCTAAACCTACCCCTCCCGCCCCTGTGCACCTTGTGGATCCACTCCGGCTAATACGCCAGACCCCATGAAAGCAGCACCACAAGCCTGGCAGTGTGCAAGTAGCCCAGACAGGGGACACAGCACTCCACAGTAAGTCGTGCCCCTGGGAAAGGGAAAGATAAGGTACACACCAGTCTGACTGTGGCCCCAGCGCTGGGCTGGGGACAGACATCAGGTCTGACTGTGTCCCGCCCACCAAGGCAAGTTACTCCAGAGAGCACAGAGGAAGTGCCCTGCAGTTCCACGCCACCCCAGGGACTATCCAAAATGACAAAATGGAAGAATTCTCTTCAAAAGAAACTGCTGGAAGTAGCAACAACTAATGAATTGATCAAAAACAATTTAAGCAATATAACAGAACAAGAATTTAGAATGATAGTCATAAAATTAATGGCTGGGCTTGAAAAAAGTATAGAGGACAGCAGAGAATCTATTGCTACAGAGATCAAGGGACTAAGAAATAGTCATGAGGAGTTAAAAAATGTTATAAATGAGGTGCAAAATAAAATGGAGGTGACCACAGCTCGGATTGAAGAGGCAGAGGAGAGAATAGGTGAATTAGGAGGTAAAATTATGGAAAAAGAATGGGCTGAAAAAAAGAGAGATAAAAAAACCCAGGAGTATGAGGGGAGAATTAGAGAACTAAGTGATGCAGTGAAACGGAACAATATCCGTATAATAGGAATTCCAGAAGAGGAAGAGAGAGAAAGGGGCTGAAGATGTACTTGAAAAAATCATAGCTGAGAACTTCCCTGATCTGGGGAGGGAAAAAGGCATTGAAATCCAAGAGGCACAGAGAACTCCCTTCAGATGTAACTTGAATCGATCTTCTTCACAACATATCATAGTGAAACTGGCAAAATACAAAGATAAAGAGAAAATTCTGAAAGCAGCTAGGAATAAACACGCTCTAACTTTTAAGGGAGACCAATAAGACTAGTGGCAGACCTATCTACTGAAAGTTGGCAGGCCAGAAAGGAATGGCAGGAAATCTTCAACGTGATGAACAGAAAAACTATGTAGCCGAGAATCCTTTATCCAGCAAGTCTGTCATTCAGAATAGAAGGAGAGATAAAAGTCTTCCAAAACAAACAAAAACTGAAATAATTCATCACCACTAAACCAGCCCTACAAAAGATCCTAAGCTGGATTCTGTGAGTGAAATGTTGCAAGGACCACAAAGTACCAGAGACATCACTACAAGCATGAAACCTACAGATATCACAATGACTCTAAACCCATATCTTTCAATAATAACACTGAATGTAAATGAACTAAATGTGCCAACCAAAAGACATAGGCTATCAGAATGGATAAAAAAAACAAGACCCATCTATTTGCTGTCTACAAGAGACTCATTTTAGACCTGAGGACACCTTCAGATTGAGAGTGAGGGGATGGAGAACTATTTATCATACCACTGGAAGTCAAAAGAAAGCTGGAGTAGCCATACTTATATCAGACAAACTAGACTTTAAATTAAAGGCTGTAACAAGAGATGAAGAAGGGCATTATATAATAATCACAGGGTCTATCCATCAGGAAGAGCTAACAATTATAAATGTCTATGCACTGAATACAGGAGCCCCCAGATATGTAAAACAATCACAAACGTAAGCAATCTTATTGATAAGAATGTGGTAATTATAGGGGGCGTTAATACTCCACTTACAACAATGGACAGATCATTTAGACACAGGTTCAATAAAGAAACAAGGCCCCTGAACGATACAATGGATGAGAGGGACTTAACAGATATATTTAGAACTCTGCATCCCAAAGCAACAGAATATACTTCCTTCTCAAGTGCATATGGAACATTCTCCAAGACAGATCACATATTGGGTCACAAAACAGCCCTTCATAAGTATAAAAGAATTGAGATCATACCATGCATACTTTCAGAACACAATTCTATGAAGCTTGAAATGAACCACAGGAAAAAGTCTGGAAAACCTCCAAAAGCATGAAGGTTAAAGAACACCCTACTAAAGAATGAATGGGTCAACCAGGCAATTAGAGAAGAAATGAAAAAGTATACAGAAACAAATGAAAATGAATATACAGCAATCCAAATGCTTTGGGATGCAGTGAAGGCAGTCCTGAGAGGAAAATACATTGCAATCCAGGCCTATCTCAAGAAACAAAATAAATCCCAAATACAAAATCTAACAGCACACCTAAAGGAAATAGAAGCAGAACAGCAAAGATACCCTAAACCTAGCAGAAGAAGAAAGATAATAAAGATCAGAGAAGAAATAAACAATATAGAATCTAAAGAAACCGTAGAGCAGATCAATGAAACCAAGAGTTGCTTTTTTGAAAAAATAAACAAAATTGATAAACCTCTAGCCAGGCTTCTCAAAAAGAAAAGGGAGATGACCCAAATAGATAAAATCATGAATGAAAACGGAATTATTACAACAAATCCCTCAGAAAACAAACAATAATCAGGGAATACTATGAAAAATTATATGCCAAGAAACTGGACAACCTGGAAGAAATGGACAGATTCCTAAGCAACCACACACTTCCAAAACTCAAACAGGAAGAAATAGAAAACTTGAACAGACCCATAACCAGCGAAGAAATTGAATCAGATATCAAAAATCTCCCAACAAATGAGTCCAGGGCCAGATGGCTTCCCAGGGGAATTCTACCAGACATTTAAAGCAGAGATAATACCTATCCTTCTCAAGCTGTTCCAAAAAATAGAAAGGGAAGGAAAACTTCCAGACTCATTCTATGAAGCCAGTATTACTTTGATTCCTAAACCAGACAGAGACCCAGTAAAAAAAGAGAACTACAGGCCAATATCCCTGATGAATATGGATGCAAAAATTCTCAATAAGATACTAGCAAATCGAATTCAACAGCTTATAAAGAGAATTATACACCATGATCAAGTGGGATTCATTCCTGGGATGCAGGGCTGGTTCAACATTCGCAAATCAATCAACGTGATACATCATATTAATAAAAGAAATATAAGAACCATATCATCCTGTCAATCGATGCAGAAAAAGCATTTGACAAAATTCAACATCTTATCTTAATAAAATCCCTCGAGAAAGTCGGGATAGAAGGAACATACTTAAACATCATAAAAGCCATTTATGAAAAGGCCACATCATAAAGCCAATATCATCCTCAATGGGGAAAAACTGAGAGCTTTTTCCCTGAGATCAGGATCAAGACAGGGATGTCCACTCTCACCACTGTTGTTTAACATAGTGTTGGAAGTTCTAGCATCAGCAATCAGACAACAAAAGGAAATCAAAGTCATCAAAATTGGCAAAGATGAAGTTAAGCTTTCACTTTTTGCAGATGACATGATATTATACATGGAAAACCTGATAGACTCCACCAAAAGTATGCTAGACTGATACATGAATTCAGCAAAGTCACAGGATACAAAATTAATGTACGGAAATCAGTTGCATTCTTATACACTAACAATGAAGCAACAGAAAGATAAAGAAACTGATCCCATTCACAATTGCACCAAGAAGCATAAAATACCTGGGAATAAACCTAACCAAAGATGTGAAAGATCTGTATGCTGAAAACTATAGAAAGTTTATGAAGGAAATTGAAGAAGATATAAAGAAATGGAAAAACATTCTGTGTTCATGGATTGGAAGAATAAGTATTGTTAAAATGTCAATACTACCCAAAGCAATCTACACATTCAATGCAATCCCAATCAAAATTGCACCATCATTCTTCTCAAAGTTAGAACAAGCAATCCTAAAATTTATATGGAACCACAAAAGAACCCAAATAGCGAAAGTAATTTTGAAGAAGACCAAAGCAGGAGGCATCACAATCCCAGCCTTTAACCTCTACTACAAAGCTGTCATCATCAAGACAGCATGGTATTGGCACAAAAACAGACACATAGACCAATGGAATAGCATAGAAACCCCAGAATTAGATGCACAAAAGTATGGCCAACTAATCTTTTACAAACCAGGAAAGAATATCCAATGGACAAAAGACAGTCTCTTTAACAAATGGTGCTAGGAGAACTGGACAGCAACAGGCAGAAGGATGAAACTAGATCACTTTCTTACACCATTCAATAAACTCAATGGAGTTTGTGTTCAATAAACTCAAAATGGATAAAGGACCTGAATGTGAGACAGGAAACCATCAAAACCCTAGAGGAGAAAGCAGGAAAAGACCTCTCTGACCTCAGCCGCAGCAATTTCTTACTTGACACATCTCCAAAGGCAAGGGAATTAAAAGCAAAAATGAACTATTGGGACCTCATGAAGATAAAAAGCTTCTGCACTGCAAAGGAAACAATCAACAAAACTAAAAGGCAACCAATGGAATGGGAAAAGATATTTGCAAATGACATATCGAACAAAGGGTTAGTATCCAAAATCTATAAAGAGCACACCAAACTCCACACCCAAAAAACAAATAATCCAGTGAAGAAATGGGCAGAAAACATGAATAGACACTTCTCTAAAGAAGACATCCAGATGGCCAACAGGCACATGAAAAGATGCTCAATGTCACTCCTTATCAGGGAAATACAAATCAAAACCACACTGAGATATCACCTCATGCCTTTAAGAGTGGCCAAAATGAACAAATCAGGAGAACTATAGATGCTGGCGAGGATGTGAAGAAACAGGAACCGTCTTGCACTGTTGCTGGGAATGCAAACTGGTGCAACTGCTCTGGAAAACAGTGTGGAGGTTCCTCAAAAAATTAGAAATAGATCTACCCTATGACCCAGCAATAGCACTGCTAGGAATTTACCCAAGGGATACAGAAGTGCTGATGCATGGGGGCACTTGTACCCCAATGTTTATAGCAGCACTGTCAACAATAGCCAAATTATGGAAAGAGCCTAAATGTCCATCAACTGATGAATGGATAAAGAAATTGTGGTTTATATACACAATGGAATACTACATGGCAATGAGGAAGAATGAAATATGGTGTTATGTGGATCCTAAGAAACTTAACAGAAGACCATGGGGGAGGGGAATGGAAAAAAAAGAGTTTAGAAAGGGAGGGAGCCAAAACATAAGAGACTCTTAAAAACTGAGAACAAACTGAGGGTTGATGGGGGGTGTGGGAGGGAGGGGAAGGTGGGTGATAAGTATTTAGGAGGGCACCTGTTGGAATGAGCACTGGGTGTTGTATGGAAACCAATTTGAGAATAAATTTCATATTTAAAAAAAAGAAAGAAAGAAAGAAAAGAAAAGAAAGAAAAAGAGCAGTTCAATGAAACCAGGAGCTTGTTCTTTGTAAAGATCAACAGGAGTGCCTTGATGGCTCAGTTGGTTAAGCATCTGACTTCAGCTCAGTTCATGATATTGTGGTCCATGATTTCAAGTCACACATCAGTCTGTGCTGACAGCTCAGAGCTTGGAGCCTGCTTCAGGTTCTGTCTCCCTCTCTCACTGCCCCTCCCCCACTCACACTCTGTCTCTTTCAAAAATAAATATATATTTAAAAAAAAGAAAAGATCATAACCTCTAGGAAGATTCATTTAAAGAAAAGATATCCCAAAGAAACAAAATTAATAATGAAAGAGGAAAAATAACAACCAACACTACAGAAATACAAACAATTTTAACAGAATATTATGAAAACCTAAATGCCAAAAACTTGGACAACTTAGAAGAAATGGATAAATTTCTAGAAACATATAGCCTACCAAAACTAAAGCAGGAAGAAATATAAAATTTGAACAGACCAATCACTAGCAATGAAACTGAATCAGTAATAACAATAATAAAAAAAACCTCCCCCAAAACAAAAACCCAGGACCAGGTAGCTTCACAGGCAAATTCTACAAACATTTAAGAAGCGTTAATACACATTCTTGTTAAACTATTCCAAAAAATACAAGAGGAAGGTAAACATCCAAATTCATTCCATGAGGCCAGTATCAGCCTGATACTAAAACCAGATAAAGACACCATAATGAAAGGAACTACAGGCTAATATCTCTCATGAATAGTGATGTAAAATCGCCAACAAAATACAAGCAAAACAAATCCAATAATAATGTAAAAAATCATATACCACAATCAAGTGGAATTTATTCCTAGGACGGAAGGGTGGTTTAATATGCACAAAGCCATCAACATGATACATCACATCAATAAGAGAAAGGATAAGAACCATATGATCACTTTAATCAATACAGAAAAAGCATTTGACAAAGTACAACACACATTCATGATAAAAACTCTGCATAGTAGGTCTAGATGGAACATATCTCAACATAATAAAGGCCTTATATGAAAAACCCACAGCCAACATCATACTCAATGGTGCAAAACTGGGTGTTTCCCCCTAAGGTCAGGAATAAGACAAACATATCCACTCTTGGGAGACAAACCAAGAAATACCCTTAACTATAGAGAACAAACCAATGGTTACCAAAAGGGGATAATATGGGATGAGGATTAAAGAGTACATTTATCATGATGAAACAAAATAAAATAAAATTATTTTTCAAAATAAGCAAAAATAAACCAAAACCAAAAACAAAACCAGGTCAGACAAATTGAAAAAAGAAAGCATATACATAGGATCAAAAGGATGTATGCTGAGAAAAGATATAAAATCTTAAGGTTCTGCCTCAGATTTTTCTCAAGGTTGAGTCCTGTTAATTAGTAAAGGGCTTCCACACCAATCTCTAAAACCTGGGAGAGGTAGTTGTTTCTTCAAATGCCTAAATTTCAACATAAGTTCACTATACATACAAAGAAACATGGAAAGAGGTCCCATTTAAAGAAACTAAACAAATGTCCAGAAAACGTCCATGAAGAAGCACACAATTGGACATATACAACAGACTTTAAAATAACTATCTTAAATATGTTCAAAAGTTATAGGAAAACACAAAGAACTAAAGAAAATTGGGAAGTATATGAGCAATATGAGAATAAAAAAAAAAAACCAGAAATATAACTTATAAAAAAGAACCAAAGAGAAGTTCTGGAGCTGAAAAGTATAACTGAATTTAAATTTCACTAGATGGGTTTAAGAGCAGACTCAGACAGAAGAGAACATGAACACAATTCATTTGAAATTGTGGAATCTGGGGAGCAAAAAATGATAGACTAAAGTGAACATAACATGAGGAACCTATGGGATACTATCAAACATATCAATATATGTATCATGGGATTTCCAGAAGAAGGAGAGAAAAGGGCAGGGCGATTATTTGAGGAAATGATCTTTAAAACCCTCCATATTTGCAAAATGTCATGAGTATACAAATACAATAAGCTTAATGAACTCCAAGTAGCATAGATATACAGAGACGAAACCAAGACATATTGAAATCAAAGTGTCAAGAGCCAAAGATAAAAAGGGAATCCTGAAAGCATCAAGAGAGAAATGACTTGTCATTGTCTATAAGAAATCCCCACAGAACACTCGGGGAAATTTTCAGAAGAAAGCTTGCAAGTCAAAAGGCAGTGAATGATATATTTAAAGGCCTGAAAGAAAGAAAAATATCAAATGAAAACTCTATAACTAGCAAAAATACTCTTCATAAATTAAAGAGAAATAAAGACATTATGAGATAAAAAGACAAAACCAAGAATTTTATTACCACCAGACACGGTACAGAAGAAATCCTAAAAGAAGTCCTTCAAGTTGAAAGTAAGAGATGCTAAACAGTGACTCAAAGCCATATAAAAATATAAAATTCTCTAGCAAAGGTAAATACATGGACATATATGTAAAAACCAGTATTATCATTTTGCTTAATAACTCCACTCTTTATTTTCTACAAGATTTAAAAGATAAATACAAAAATAAGTATAAACCTCTGCAGATGGGTACAAAAGATGTAAAGACATTACTGGGGACATCAAAAACATGAAGGAAAGGGGGTTAATCTAAAAGGAGTAGAGTTTTGTATGCAATTGAAGTTAAACTGGTGTCAATTTGTCATCATTTTAGGATTCTGTATGTAATCCCTATGCTAACAACAAAGAAGATATCTATAGACTATTCCTGAAATAAAATGCAAAGGGAACCAACTGTGTATCTGCAAAATATCAACTACCACAAAGGAAGGCAGCAGTGAAGGAAATGAGGGATAAAAAAGCTATAAGACATACAGAAAAAAACTAACCAAATGACAAAAGTAGTGCTTCCCTATCAGTAATTTAGTATAAATGGACTAAACGCTTTAAAAAAACACAGATTAATAGAAAGAAGTTCAAAAAGAATATCCAACTACAGATAGTCTCCAACTTATGATGGTGCAACTTATGATTTTTTGACTTGCTGATAGTGCAAAAGTAATACCCATTCCGTAAAAACTTGTACTTTGAATTTTGAATTTTGAGCTCTTCTCAGGCTAGCAATACACTGTACAACACTCTCTTGTGATACTGGGAAGAAGCAGTGAGCCACAACTCCCAGTCACCCACACAATCATGAGGGTAAACAACCAATATATGAACAGCTATTCTGTACACATATAATCATTCTGTTTTTCACTTTCAGTTAAGTACTCAATAAATTACAAGAAATATTTAACACTCTATTATAAAATATGCATTGTGTTAGATGATTTTGCCCAACTGTATACTAATGTTTTTTCAGCATGTTTAAGGTAGACTAGGCTAATCTATGATGTTCAGTAGTTTAGGTATATTAAATGCATTTTTTATTTATGATATTTTCAACTTATAATGGGTTTTTCAGGACTAACCCCTTCATAAGTCAAAGAAGATCTGTATATATTGTTTATAAGAGACTCACTTTAGAAATAAAGATACACACAGGTAGGAAAAGATACCCCAAGCAAAGACAAACCGAATGAGTGCAAGGTTAGCTATACCAATATCAAACAAAATAGACTTTAAGTGAAAAACAAGAGACAACATTATTATAATGATAAAAGGGTTCATTCAATAAGAAGACATAACTAATATAAACATATACGAAACAAACTTGAGAGTTCCAAAATAGATGAAGCAAACACTGACAAATTTGAAGAGAGAAACAACAGTAATAGAGGACTTTAACAGACTACTTTCAATAGTGGACAGAACATCCAGATGGAATACATGGAGGACTAAAACAACACTATAGATCCGTTGGAACTAACAGACCTACACAGAACACTCCACCCAACAACAGCAGAATGCATATTTTTCTCAAGTGTACATGGAACATTATCCAGCATAGAACATAGGCTGGGTGATCAGGATACCACATATAGATCACAAAACAAGTGTTCATAAACTGTAAAATATTAAAATTATACACTGTATCCTTTCAATCACAATGGAATGAATTTAGAATTTAATAGCAACAGGAGAACTGGAAAATTTATTTTTGAGACAGAGACACAGAGTGTGAGTCGGGGAGGGGCAGAGAGAGAGGGGAAACACAGAATCCGAAGCAGGCTCCAGGCTCTGAGCTGTCAGCACAGAGCTGGATGCGGGGCTGGAACTCACGTACTGTGAGATCATGACCTGAGTGGAAGTTGGATGCTTAACTGATTGAGCCACCCAGGTGCCCAAAACAATACATTCTTAAACAACCAATGGGTCAAAGAAGAATTCACTCAGGAAATTAGAAAATACTTGAGACAAATGAAAATGAAAACAATATACTAAAACTTATGGGATAGAGTGAAAGTAGTTCTAAGAGGGAAATTTATAGGTGTAAATTCATTAATAAAGATCTTATAACAATAACTTACCTTTATATCTTAAATAAAAGAAGTAAAACAAGCTAAAGTCAAAACTAGGATAAGGAAGAAAATAATACAAAGCAGAGATAAGCAAAATACAAAATAGAAAAACAATAGAGAAAATCAGTGAAACCTAGAGTTAGTTCCTCAAAACCACCAACAAAATTGACAAAATTATTGCAAGATGGCCTCTGGAAAAAAATAGAAGACTCAAAAACCTAAAACTATTAATGAAAAAAGGGACATTACAATTTATTTTACAGAAATAAAAAGGATTATAAGTGAGTATTATGAACAATTATACACCAACAAATTGGATAACTGAGAGGAAATGGATAAATTCCCAGGAATACATGACCACTGAAACTGAATCATGAAAAAAAAATAGAAAATCTGAACAGACTAGTAAGGAGATTGAATCAGTAATCAAAAACCTAACAGAGAAAATCTCAGGACCAGATGGTTTCACTAGTGAATGGTGAATTCTAGCGAACATTTAAGGGGGAATTAACATCAACCCTCCTTAAACTCTTGTCAAAAAATTGGATAGAAGGGACTATTTCCAAACTCATGAGGCTAGAATTACTTTGATACCAAAACCTAGAAAAAGGCACTACAAGAAAACTACAGATTAACATCCCTGCTGAATATTGATGCAAAACTCTTTAGCAAAATTCTGGCAAACAGAATGCAACAGCACATTAAAACATTTTACACCAGGACTCAAGTGAGATTTATCCCAGAAATACAAGGGAGGTTCAACATATAGAAATCAGCCCATTTAATACAACATAGTACAAGATGAAGAACACACATACTCTGATCTAAATTAATGCAGAAAAAAACATTTAACAAAAGTCAATACTTTTTCATGATAACACTCAACAAACTCGGAATAGAAGGAAATTACTTCAAAGTAATGATAGCCATATGTGGAAAACCTAGAACTAATATTTTACTTAGGGTGGAAGCCTGAAGGAGTTTCCTCTACGATTGGAAACAAAATTGCCCAGTCTTACCACTTCTATTCAACATACTGGAAGTCCTAGTCAGAGCACTTAAAAAGACTTAAAAGGCATCTAAATTGGAAGATAAGACGCACAATGATCTCTGTTCACAGATAATGTTATCTTATATGTAGAAAACCCTAAAGAGTCCATACAAAAAGAAACAAAAATTTTAGAATAAATGAATTCAGGGCCACCTGGGTGGCTCAGTCAGTTAAGTGTCTGACTTTGGCTCAGATCATGATCTCACAGTTCGTGGGTCCGAGGCCCATGTCCAGCTCTGTGCTGAAAGCTCAGAGCTTGGAGCCTGCTTCAGATTCTTTCACACACTTGTTTTCTCTCTCTCTCTCTCTCTCTCTCTCTCTCTCTCTCTCTCTCTCTCTCTCTCTCGCTTTCTTAAAAATAAATATTTAAAATTAAAAAAAAACCGAGTAAATGAATTCATCACAGTTGTTGGATACAAAATCAACATAGAAAAATCAATCACATTTCTTTTTTTTTTTTTTCCAATGTTTATTCATTTTTGAGAGACAGAGAGAGACAGAGCATGAGCTGGGAAGGGGCAGAGAGAGGGAGACACAGAATCTGAAGCAGGTTCCAGGCTCCAAGCTGTCAGCACAGAGCACAACGTGGGGCTCAAACTTACGAACTGCGAGATCATGACCTGAGCTGAAGTCGGACGCTCAACCGACTGAACCACCCAGGCGCCCCTCAATCACATTTCTATGTACTGACAATGAACAATCCCAAAGGAAAAGTAAAAACTATAAGTGAACATTCCTGAAGGAAAAGGAAGGAGACAAAAATTAATGGAAAGATTATGCTAAGTGAAATAAGTCAGACTGAGAAAGACAACGTATTATTTTTACTCATAAGTAGAATCTAATAAAAATATGAATAAACAAAAAGCAGAATTAGACCTATAAATGTAATACAGAGAACAAACTGATGCTTGTCAAAAGGGAGGGGGTAGAGATGACTGGGAGCTACAGACTTTGACTTATGGAATGAATAAACCACAGGAATAAAAGGCACAGCATAAGGAATATAATCATTGATATTTTAATAGCATTGTATGGGGGCAGATGGTAACTACAATAGCCGTAAACATAGCATAATGTATAAACTTGTGGGCTGTACACCTGAAACTAATGTAACATTCTGTGTCAGTTATACTCAAATTAAAAAAATATAATTTAATAATTCATGGATTGGAAGATTCACTATTGTTAAGATGTCAATATTACACAGTATTCTACAGATCAGCATTTTATAAGAATTGCATTTGATGGCATTTTTTGTAGATACAGAAAAGATTCATTCCAAAATATTTATATATAAAAAATTCTTACTAAATTTTATATAGGGACTCCTAATAACCAAAACAATCTTGAAAAGTAAGAACAAAGTTGGACTTACTGATTTAAGAACTTACTGCAAAGACATGGTAATGAAAACAGTATGGTACTGACATAAAAACAGACATAAAAAGTAATGAAATAAAATAAAAAGCATACAAACAAATCTTTCATTTATGACCAAATGATTTTTGATAAGCATGCCAAGGCCACTTAATGGGAAAAGAACATTCTTAAAAACGGTGTTGAGAAAACTAACTACACACACAAAAATGAAGTTAGACCCTTCCCTTATACCATATGTGAAAATTAACTCAAAATGAATAAAAGACCTAAGTAAAACTGTAGACCTCTTATAAGAAAACAGGGGGGGAAAGCTTCATGGCACTGGATTTGGCAATAATTTCTTGGATATGACACTAAAAACACAAGAAAGAACAACAACGACAAAAATTAGATATACTGGACTTCACCAAAATTAAATTTTTTTGTGCTTCAAAGGACAGAGTGAAAAGTCAACTCATAGAATAGGAGAAAATACTTGCAAATCATATACCTAATTAAGTGTTGCTACCCAGAATATATAGAGAACTCCTGTAATTCAATAACAATAAAAAAATCAAACAACCTGATTAAAAATTGGGCAAAGGATTTGAATACATATTTCTTCAAAAAATATACAAATGGGCAATAAGTACATGAAACGACGCTCAACATCACTAATCATTAGGGAAATGCAAATAAAAATCACAATAAAATGCTATTTCACACTCATTAGGATAACTATTGTCAGGATATATACGCAAAAGAATTGAAAACAGTCACTCAGATAGTGGTACTCTCATATTCATAAGCAGCATCATTAATAATAGCCAAATCATGGAAGCAACCCAAGAGTCACCGATAAATGAATGGTTAGGCAAAATGTGGTATATGCATTCAGTAGGATGTAAGTAAGGCTTAAAAATGAAATTCTGACACATGCTACACACATATGAACCTTGAAGGCATTATGCTAAGTGACATGTCAGTCACAAAAGGGCTGATATTACATGATTCCACTTATATGAGATACCTCAGGTAGTGAAATCATAGAGGCAGAAAGTAAAACAGCAGTTCCTGAGAATAGAGAGAGAGGATAATGCACTATTAAATGTTTAATGGGTAGAAGAGTGTCAGTTTTGGGGAAGATGAAAATGTTCTGGAGAATAGATGGTGGCAATGGTTGCACAACAATGTGAATGGACTTAAGCACAGAACTGTACACTTAAAAATGGTTATGGTGGAAAAGTTTGTTATGTGTATTTAACCAAAGTTTTAAAAGTGGAAAAAAAGTTAATTTAGAAATCATTTTCATTTGATTTGGAAATTAGGTGATAAATTACTCCAGGTTTACATCCATATGAAGAATAACTGACAGGTTGTTCTTTTGCTTAACCAGTAATTTCTTCATTCATTAAATGCACAGAAAATGAAATGTTCTTTTTCTTTTGTTTTAGTGAGACTGAAGATTTTTCCTCAGATACAAGCGCCAAAATATTAGAAGGTTGGATTTATTATTTTTCTTAAATTAGAAAGCATTCAAAAGAAGACTGCTTTACTGCTTTGATAAACTTTTTACTAATTACTTATTGTTTGTTTACTGCCTTGTTTACTGCTTTGATGATTTTTTTTAGTTACCAAACCTGAGATTGATATTTTTTTCCTGCAAATTTATCTATTTTGGAGGAAAATAATCCATTACTACATCACTCAGGTGTTAAAATGAGCCAACTAGTTTGCCTTTTCTGAATTACTGTTAAGATTTTATTAATGATTTTGATCAAGAAAATGGTGTGATATTATGAATTCAGTTACCATGCTCCTGTGAAAAATATTCATAAAATAAGGTTGCACCATACAATAGTTTTTACTTGAGTTGGAACCCATTATACTAGCATTTAGCGATTTCTTACCCTTCCTTTGTACTTAGTCCTACCATAATGTACAAGAAAGGGGAGGGGCCTTTTAGAGCTAAATATATTTGCTCACATTAATATCTGACTAGTATGGACTTCACTTGAAAAAAAGAAATCTCTATTTTTATTTTACTCTAAGGAGTGATACCTACTCCTTCGAACATTTGTGAGAACATTTTTGGTGACACCTCAGAGGATCAATGTGGTTCTAAGAGTGTTCATAGGTACAAGAAGTAGAGTGTCATGTTTAACACAAAGCGGCCTTAAAATTCAAACCACAGTGGGGTGCCTGGATGGCTCAGTTGTTTAGCATCTGATACTTGGTTTCAGCGTAGCTCATGACCTCACAGTTCGTGAGATCAAGCTGTATCTCAGGCTCTACACTGATAGCAGGAAACCTGCTTGGGATTCTGATTCCTGTCTCTGTCTCTGCCCCTCCTCTGCTTGTGTTCTCTCTCCTCATCTCAAAATAAATAAACTTAAACAAACAAACAAAAAACCTCAAACCACAGGTTTACCCTGGCTATTCCAAACACACAACACCACTCAAGGAGTTACTTTAAAAACATAGTTTCTTATCTTCGAAGTGAAATTATTTTCATTAAGATGATTCATAGAATAGCAATAAATATGCCAGAATTCCATGAACATACCATAATCAGAAGATGTCACAATAATCACTAATCACACATGTATTATGGAATCATAGGCTGCTAGAGAAACCATTCATAACAACCCCCATCATGTTTACATGAGGAAACTCAAGCTCAGGGTGAGGAAACAATTTTGCCAAGGTTACTTTGAGTCAAAGGCAGAGTCAATTCTGGATCCTAAATCTCCTCACCATAAATGTATTGTGGGTGTTTTTTCCCATTTTTTTTGCAATGATCATGCTTAATTCTTATATCCTTCTGCAATATTTTAGCTGCCCAATTCAATCTTTTATTTATTCATTCATTCAAATATTTACTAAGCATCTCCTTTGTGCTCTAGGATCCTATATGTGAACAAAACTGACAAAGTCCTTAATCTCGTAGAATTTATACTTGAGTGGGCATCAAAGGGTAAGGACATGAACAAGATGATTCCAGATATTTATAAGTATTTCCCATCTCATCTGGGACAAAAGCAAAAGAAATTACAATGGCTTGTAAAATCTTACATCATCTGGATATCACTCCACCCCCTTTTACTTCTCTAACTTCCTCCTCTGTTTCTCTTTTCAGCTCTCTGCCCCAGCCTCACTGACCTTAAACATTCCAGGCATTCAGGCCTTTGCTCTTTCTGATCCTTGTGTCGTGCTCTTCCCCCTACATCTCCCTTGCTTACCCCTCACCTTGAGGTCTTTGCTCAAGTTTCATCTTCTCAGTGAGATCTTTTACCATACTCTGAACTTGTACCCTCATTCTCACCATGGCACTAACTCTTCCACTTCTTGGCTGATTTTTCTCACTGGCACTTATAACTTTCCGATAGACTGTTAGTTGTTGTTGTTTTTGTCACTATCTCCTTCTAGAATGTAAGTTCCCACAGTATTCCCAAGAACCTAAAATAGGCTTATAGTAGGAGGACCATTTAGTAAAATAAGAGAGACGATGGGAATAACTAATGAGAGGCACAAGAATTTTGTTTTGGTTATGTTGAGATTGATTTACCCATTAGATGTTCAAGTTGAGGTGTCACATAAGAAACAGGATTTTTAAGATGGAGTTTAACAGAGAGGTCAGAGCTGGAAATTTATATTCTTTGTTTCATATAGGTATACAATAAAATAAGTTAACTCTGAACATCTGAGATCCTCAACTATCAGGAATTTTTCTATGACTTTTCATCAAAACAAACTCCTAGTATATGCTGGGAAGTTGACAGCCATTTAGCCTAGAAACTTAAAACCTATGTTTGGAATGATAGGCCTAGAAGTAAACCCAATACCCTCAGTCATTTAAAAGCAAAAGTCAGCTCAATTATGTGCAATATAGAGCCAGGTACTTTTAGAAAAATCATCAAACAACAATAAATTTTTACCAGTATTGTCAGATAAGTGCCATAATGAATCCCTGTCATATTTGAGTTATTTGAAGTTTTACTGCTACTTCTCCACCCCCCCAAAACCTACATTTGTCCAAAGGATAATTCAGAGAATAACCACTTGTGTTGGCCCTTGATGATGACATGTCTATAAAATGCAAAATTCTTATATATAAGATATCTCATTGAGTCCTGTTGCCAGACAGGCAGGGAAGAATCTCAATCACATTCTACATAATTAGGAAATAGTCAAATAAGTTAGATTCAATTTGCCAATGTTCTTCACTCTAAGAAGTAAAGCTAAAACTCAAACTCAGATTTTCTGCCTCCCTAGTGGTTGGTTTTTGTGAAACTTTTCTAATAATTTCTCTCTCTTTGTTTTTAATGTTTATTTATTTTTGAGAGAGACAGAGAGACAGAGCACGAGCTGGGGAGGAGCAGAGAGAGGGGAGACACAGAACCCAAAGCAGGCTCCAGGCTCTGAGCTGTCAGCACAAAGCCCGACACGGGGCTTGAACTCACAAACTGTGAGATCATGACCTGGGTCAAAGTCAGACTCTTAACCGACTGAGCCACCCAGGAGCCCCAAAACTTTTCTCTTAATTTCTAACTCCCTTAGTTTAAATTTGTTTTACAGGCATACTAACTTCCCCTGGAATTTAGGCAACTTTTGATTCTGTAGCAACTTCTCCAGATTTCCTCTTGGTATTGCCTCAAAATTCTCCTGGTTCTCACTCAAAGTATTTCATAAGATCAGCACCTTCTTCTTTGTTCCAATAATCTGCTTTTAATTAGCTATGTAGAATCAAAGAGTGTTAGAGCTGGAAGGCCCCTAGGAATCATCTATAAGGTAATCTCTTATTTTACATGTAAACAAATAAGCCTGCAGAGATTGAGTACTTATGGATAAACATGTGGCTATTAAGTAACAGAGTTGGCCTCTCCTACTAAATCATATTTCATCTTATAATTCCTAAAGGAAAGTCTAGGACATGCCCCAGAACTCTAGAGATCTTACCTATTTCAGTTGTGTTCCCAATGTCTGTACAGTGAAAGTGATAATAATTTCCTCTACCTAACTAAATTCTAGAACTTTCTGGTGAAAAATAATAAGACCAGGTTTGTCTCAATACTGTTCATGCCTAAAAAAAGAAAAAAAAAATACTATTTTTTCCTTTTCTTTTTCCCCTTCCCAACAGGAAATTCTCAGGAGCAAAAGCCAGAGAATTCAGACAATGTGAAGGTAAATATTTTTCAATAAACTCTAATTAGCATACATGGAGTCCAGTTGAATATAGCCCAGTTTTCAAGGCCACATCAGGGCTTGGGGTGGTACAGTTTGTGGAACATCAGGAAACCTACCCCTATTCAGTATTTCTTCCTGCTCAGATCTTTCCCTCTGGCTAAGAACTATCCATGGAACTGAAGAAATCCCTTAATCAAAATTTTCACTTTACAGGTAAGTTATTCCTTGCTTACGTGCACAGAGTAACCCACTATTCCTCCCTAGAACCTAAATGGACTTCCACTCTTTAACTGTGTTACTACTGACTCTGGAGAAAACCGTACAGGGAGTCACTTGGCCCTGTCTAAGGCAGGTAGACCCAAGTGAGGAACTTGGTGGAGGCAGGGAGGGAATAGAAGCTTTCAAAAATGGAGGAGACTGGCTTGCAGGAAATGAGCGCTGACTCCATCTATTTTTCTGCATTCCTAAGGACTGATTGTTTAAAGGCAGCTTTCCAAGAGGTTCAGCTACTCTCCACTATGAACTCAGGAAAAATTTTCCTCCTAATTCTTTTTAAAAGTTTCCAATGAGAGCCAAAGCTACAGATCTTCTTTTGTTTTTATCACTTTGTTTCTTGGCTCAATTTAACCCCACTTCTGAATTTCCCCTACACCATGCACATGGAATCCATCAATTACCCAGTCCCTTATCATCAGAGTCATCTTCGTCATACTAATGCCAAACCCTGAAGATGCTGGGAAGTTTCTTACTCAACCTAATCCTCATTTATGAATATAAACATCTATCTGACAACCTTGGGCTTACTTAGGCCATTATTTTCCAAGTAAAATCATATGGAAATAACAGGGAGACAGAATCTGTAGACTGATGACCTCATGACAGACTATTCCTTGTGTCAGGCTAAATTCCTTGCTAATCTGGACCCTTTTTTGGCTTTTTGCCCTTCCCATAACTTGCAGCTTTTTCCATGGTAAAACTATAGTTGAAGTTGTTATACCCAATCCAATTCAAAGTAAGGTGGACTAAGCACATTCTATGCCATCTCTATCTCTGATTACAACTAAAAACTCTGGACAACAACTGAGGATTCTGGAAAATAAATAATAGCAGGAGTTTGAGGGGACAAATAAAAACTCAAAGAATCACCAATTTCATTATGAGTTTTCCTGGTTTTGTACCCCCTTATCTCCTACTTTAGACCTAGAGCAATTCAAATCCTGGAATTGCATGGAAAGAATGGGCAGAATAAATCCCCAGGAGAAATCATTGCTCTCTCACCAGAATTAAGATATTCCTGTGGACTGGGAAGTAGAAGAATCTCACTTCTTTCCCACTTTTCCCATCTCTTGGCTCTGCCTCAAGGCAAATTTCAGACACGAAGCTACATGGCAATGGCTGCAGAGGCTTGAGGCACTTAAAACTCTGTGAGAGAAAAATCCTTCCCTCTGACCAGAAGAATTAGGACAAGGTCTCCAGTAACCTGAAGAAGATTAAAAGGAAATCTGCTTTTTTTTCTCTGCTTCTTTTTGCCACTTTACTCTAGACATAAATGCAATCGTGGGATGTGTGAGACAGCACACAGAATGGGTAGCCACAGCATTCTAGCCATAGAACCAGAAAGGAGACTATTGAGAGTTAGGGATACGGAAAAAAAAAAGTCACAGAATATCGTCAGAATGGATCCCCTACAAATCTGTATGTCTCTCCTCTGTTGTTCATGTATGCAACTGGCCTGAATTTACATAAACAAAAGGCTTTGAGAACTTGAACTATAGCTTTAATAGTGGTGCACACACAGGGATGCTACGTATATATACTGCCAAGGCTTTGGAAACTGAATTTACATTGGAAACAGCTATAGAAGGGTAGGATGTGTGGTCTAAATCTAAGTGGGTTAATTACCTACTTAAGCAAACAGATAAAAAACTAAACCATCTCCAGAGTACTCTAACAGTTCTTAGAAAATCATAAGTTGTTTAAAATGCTCAAGATAGAATTCAAAATTACTTAACATACAAAGAAATAAGACAATGTCTACAACTTTTAAGGGAGAAGACAAGAGATACCAAGTCTGATGCAACTAAAATTTTGGAATTTTCAGACAAAAACTTAAAGTGGTGGTTATAATGGTGTTCCATGAAGAAATGGCAATCTCTTATGAATAAATCTTATGAAAAGATAGATGTTCCTAAAATAACAAGTATATTTATTCATCTCAGACACTTGGTAGCATCTCCTTGCCGGTGTTTAGATTAGGGATTCTGAAGTCAGTCTCACACATGTGGGCATTTTTTAAGAGATATCAATATCTGTCCCACCCTGAGAGATTTCAATTCAATTGGAGGTGTGGGACCTTGGGATTCATATTAAGAAAAAAGAATTTCCACAGGATGCCTGGATAGCTCAGTCGGTTAAGCGTCCAACTTCAGCTTGGGTTATGATCTCGCGGTTCATGAGTTCGAGATCCATGTCAGACTCTGCTCTGACAAATACAGATTCTGTGTCTCCCTCTCTCTTTGCCCCTCTCCCACTTGTACTCTCTTTCAAAAATAAATAAAACATTTAAAAATTTTTTTAAAAAATTTCCACATGTAACTATTGTGCTGCCAACACTGAGAATTAGTGTTTTAGATAGTCTTGGTTCCATTTTATTCCTCAGGTATATATTTGTTTTGAAATACATTAATAGATAAGCTACCTCAAGTCCTCTTTGAAGAACTATGATAAAACTCCTATAATACCTGGTGGTTTTTTACATAGTCTATATGTAACATATTTTATGTTTCTTCATGAATTTAGGCCTTTTTAAAAAATTTCTCATCGTTGATTTCCTTATTTAATAGCTAGTTTTATAAAATATATACAAGGTAGCCCAATTACCTATCCCAGTCTATTTTATGCCTTTCTGAGAAAATTGCTGCTTCTCTGTTCAAAGAGGTGATATAGGCCTACAGAGTAAAGCTAGTATCTGAGCCATGTTCCATGCCCAACTAGGTCCAGATAGCCTGCTTATTGCTCCAGACTCCAAAATACCTAAGATTTCCATAACAGGAAACTGGAGTTACATAGTGAACAGCCATTTTACCCCTTAACATCATCTCTCATATCATAAAAAGAATTTATAATTTGTTACTTATTTCAATACCCCCAAAAGAGGGAGGGGGCAGACAGAGCTGGCTTTTTTTGTGACTTAAGATGGCTGAGCATTTGATCATCATTGAATGGTATCCAAGGCCCACATCTATGACAAGGGTCAACCCTAGGTGCCATAATTGGCAAAAATTATGATCCTGTCTCAGTGGATAATTCTTTGAGACTTCAGAGCACAGACATTATTGATGTAAGGTGCTACAATGGTTGTACTACATCTTTTGGGGATTTCTAGGTATCTTAGTGTGTACTATCCAATAAAAGATTAAATAAGTACTTTACTTTGTCTTGGCAGTTTATCACCATCTTTGAAGGAAACAAGAATATTGTTGGCAATGTACATTCCTCAAAAGAAGTCATTTCAGGTACAAAATATACTATGCTTTAGCATTCATCCTGGAATGAGTGGCTCCTTCCTTGAAGTATTGATGCCTATTATCAATATGAGATTGAAATAATATTCTTACTATGTGTATGTTTGTGTGTATAACAATTTGCAGCTTATTATGTGGTACTTTTATTTTAACCTCAAATCATAGTTACAAATAATAGAACTAACATTTATTAGGAATTAAATATCCCCTTTTTATTAAAGAGGGAAGTGCGAGTCACTGAAGAAGAAAGTAAGAGTATATTATTCAAGGTCACCCTGCAGCTAATAAGCTGCAGAACTGGGATTCAAACACAGATCTGCCCAACTTCAAAGCCTAAGTCCGTTCAATATAACCAGAATTCATACACTTAAATGCCCACAGGA
This sequence comes from Panthera tigris, assembly GCF_018350195.1. Lineage (NCBI taxonomy): Eukaryota > Metazoa > Chordata > Mammalia > Carnivora > Felidae > Panthera > Panthera tigris. Next base: position 171,771,608 of record NC_056667.1, read on the forward strand.
GCCATACAGGTAATGTTATAAACAAGAGCAGTAGGTTGAGCAAGGGTCTGTGGTGCACTGGAGATGGCATGTCCCATCTAAAGGAGGGGGGCACCTGGGTGGCTTGGTCGGTTAAGCGCCCGACTTCAGCTCAGGTCATGATCTCACGGTCCGTGAGTTCGAGCCCCGCATGGGGCTCTGTGCTGACAGCTCAGAGCCTGGAGCCTGTTTCGGGTTCTGTGTCTCCCTCTCTCTCTGCCCCTCCCCTGTTCATGCTCTGTCTCTCTCTGTCTCAAAAATAAATAAACGTTAAAAAAAAAATAAAATAAAATAAAGGAGGGAGCTGCTACTCAGCAATCACTGACACACTGGCTTGTTGCCAGGTCTTCCAATTGAAGTCTTCGCATTTTTCAAAAGAAGTTAGAGGTGAAAATTCCTGACTTTTAAAGTTTAACACATAATCCAAAGTTCTTCTGAAATGTTTTGTAGACCAAACAAAACTTGTCTACATCCCCTACACCATACTATTCTGTCTCTGTGAATCATAAAGCCCTAGTTTAAAAAAGAGAAAATGGAGGGAATAACTATCTGAGGTTACACAGTCAACAAATACAAAGCTTTTAGTGCTCAAAAACAGATCTTCTGACTTTGATCCTCCACTCTTTCTTCCCTCCATAATGTGGTTTCATATTGTTGCCATTGCATCCCAGAATAAGCCCCATATTGGGTTAATAACCAAAGATAGTCTATAGTTTTGCTACAGAAAGAACTACTAACAAGATAAACGCAGGGTTCGTGACTTTCTCATGTAGGTTATTAAGCTAGGATACCAGGCACCCTCTGGTCTTGAACAATATACAGTCATCTAATAAAGCATGTGGATTTGAGGCAGTGTCCCAAGTGTGTTTCCTGGAGCTGCTTTGCATTAGAACCACCCAGGGTACTTTTTTCACAATGTAGATTCCTGGACCCTCTCTAGCCTGCCTAAGTTAGCATCTCTGAGTAATGGTGCCCAGAGATCGGAATTTTTAACAGGACCACAAGTTTCAAGAACAGAAATTATTTTGTACCTCCAATGACAATTTCAGAAATCTTGCAACAATGCCTCAATCATGTCAGTAAAATTTTATCTTACTTTTTCAGAAAGTACATCTTTCTCTTTCATCTATGCTTTTGTGTCTTATCTGCTGCAAATTTTGTGGGTTTTTTTCCTTTTAAATTCTTAGGTCATTTTAAAAAATAATGGTAGAGTAAAAACCCTGAATATACTTTTTTGTTCTATATTTTTAGTTAAATTTACCGTTGGCTATCTTAACTTTAACTATAGAAGATTATCTTGCTAGAAAAGACAAATCTAGGTAACTACAAGATGTATAGTCATGAACTTTGGCACATGATGGAATTAAGAAAATGGGGGTGCCTAGGTGGCTCAGTCGGTTAAGGATCTGACTTTGGCTCAGGTCGTGATCTCATGGTTCCTGAGGTCAAGACCTTCACTGGCCCCTGTGCTGACAGCTAGAACCTGGAGCCTGCTTTGGATTCTGTGTCTCCTGCTGTCTCTGTCCCTTCCTCACTCACACTCCGTCTTTCTGTCTCTTAAAAATTAATAAACATTAAACATTATTTTTTTAATTTAAAAAAAGAAAATTTGGTCATGTATGTTTTCATGTCTTATCAAAAAGTTTCAAAAAAGTACATAGATGTTCATTTCTATCTTTACATATTTATAAGTAAAATTATAATTTTGTGATAATTCAATGACTCTAAACCCGTATCTTTCCATAATAACACTGAATGTAAATGGATTAAATGCGCCAACCAAAAGACATAGGCTATCAGAATGGATAAAAAAACAAGACCCATCTATTTGCTGTCTACAAGAGACTCATTTTAGATCTGAGGACACCTTTAGATTGAGAGTGAGGGGATGGAGAACTATTTATCATGCTACTGGAAGCCAAAAGAAAGCTGGAGTAGCCATACTTATATCAGACAAACTAGACTTTAAATTAAAGGCTGTAACAAGAGATGAAGAAGGGCATTATATAATAATTACAGGGTCTATCCATCAGGAAGAGATAACAATTATAAATGTCTATGCGCCGAATACCGGAGCCCCCAGATATATAAAACAATTACTCATAAACATAAGCAACTTTATTGATAAGAATGTGGTCATTGCAGGGGACTTTAACACCCCACTTACAGAAATGGATAGATCATCTATGTAAAAGATCTGTATGCTGAAAACTATAGAAAGCTTATGCAGCTAATTGAAGAAGATATAAAGAAATGGAAAGACATTCCCTGCTCATGGATTGGAAGAATAAATATTGTCAAAATGTCAATACTACCCAAAGTTATCTACACATTCAATGCAATCCCAATCAAAATTGCACCAGCATTCTTCTCGAAACTAGAACAAGCAATCCTAAAATTCATATGGAACCACAAAAGGCCCCGAATAGCCAAAGTAATTTTGAAGAAGACGACCAAAGCAGGAGGCATCACAATCCCAGACTTTAGCCTCTACTACAAAGCTGTCATCATCAAGACAGCATGGTATTGGCACAAAAACAGACACATAGACCAATGGAATAGAATAGAAACCCCAGAACTAGACCCACAAACGTATGGCCAACTCATCTTTGACAAAGCAGGAAAGAACATCCAATGGAAAAAAGACAGTCTCTTTAACAAATGGTGCTGGGAGAACTGGACAGCAACATGCAGAAGGTTGAAACTAGACCACTTTCTCACACCATTCACAAAAATAAACTCAAAATGGATAAAGGACCTGAATGTGAGACAGGAAACCATCAAAACCTTAGAGGAGAAAGCAGGAAAAGACCTCTCTGACCTCAGCTGTAGCAATCTCTTACTCGGCACATCCCCAAAGGCAAGGGAATTAAAAGCAAAAGTGAATTACTGGGACCTTATGAAGATAAAAAGCTTCTGCACAGCAAAGGAAACAACCAACAAAACTAAAAGGCAACCAACAGAATGGGAAAAGATATTTGCAAATGACATATCGGACAAAGGGCTAGTATCCAAAATCTATAAAGAGCTCATCAAACTCCACACCCGAAAAACAAATAACCCAGTGAAGAAATGGGCAGAAAACATGAATAGACACTTCTCTAAAGAAGACATCCGGATGGCCAACAGGCACATGAAAAGATGTTCAACGTTGCTCCTTATCAGGGAAATACAAATCAAAACCACACTCAGATATCACCTCACGCCAGTCAGAGTGGCCAAAATGAAGAAATCAGGAGACTATAGATGCTGGAGAGAATGTGGAGAAACGGGAACCCTCTTGCACTGTTGGTGGGAATGCAAATTGGTGCAGCCGCTCTGGAAAGCAGTGTGGAGGTTCCTCAGAAAATTAAAAATAGACCTACCCTATGACCCAGCAATAGCACTGCTAGGAATTTACCCAAGGGATACAGGAGTACTGATGCATAGGGGCACTTGTACCCCAATGTTTATAGCAGCACTCTCAACAATAGCCAAAGTATGGAAAGAGCCTAAATGTCCATCAACTGATGAATGGATAAAGAAATTGTGGTTTATATACACAATGGAATACTACGTGGCAATGAGAAAAAATGAAATATGGCCTTTTGTAGCAACGTGGATGGAACTGGAGAGTGTGATGCTAAGTGAAATAAGCCACACAGAGAAAGACAGATACCATATGGTTTCACTCTTATGTGGATCCTGAGAAATGTAACAGAAACCCATGGTGGAGGGGAAGGAAAAAAAAAAAAAAAGAGGTTAGAGTGGGAGAGAGCCAAAGCATAAGAGACTGTTAAAAAACTGAGAACAAACTGAGGGTTGATGGGGGGTGGGAGGGAGGGGAGGGTGGGTGATGGGTATTGAGGAGGGCACTTTTTGGGATGAGCACTGGGTATTGTATGGAAACCAATTTGACAGTAAATTTCATATATTAAAAAATAAAAAAAATAAAAAAATAAAAAATAAATAAATTAATTAATTAAAAAAAATAATTTTGTGATAATTAAAATATGAAGAATGTAGAAAATGTGAAAAATGAATGTAGAAAAATGAATCTAAATGAAAATTCTTTTATTATCTATACAGTCTTATCTCACATGATAAAAAAAAATCACTTGAAGTTAACCAATTGAAAATTCACCCAAAGTAGGTGAGAAATTATGACAATTTTAATGCACTTGTGCTTTCACTTGAGTACTCTGAAATAGATACCCTCGTTGTGTAAAGTTGAAAGTTACTTTAAGTTTAGCTCATCAGGCTTTTTCCAATAGTGTTCTGATAGAAAAAGAAAGACATTCTTTGTACACCTAACTGGAGAAGTATCTAAGTGCGGTAGGTCCATGAGAGTCAAAAAGCTGGACCCTATTCCCAGAACATCCATTTTCTACTCATATGACCTTAGGCAAGGTATTTGACCTTGCCAAGATTCAGTGTCCAAAAATGGACTTATCACTCTTCCTATTTCCCTTACAAGAGTGTTAGAAGGATCAAATTAGAAGAGCCTTTGTGAGGGGCACCTGGATGGCTCAGCTGGTTAAGCATCTGACTCTTGACTTCAGCTCAGGTCATGATCTCATGGTTTCTGGGTTCAAGCACCATGTCAAGCTCTGCACGATAAGTGCAGAGCCTGCTTGGGATTCTCTCTGTCTCCCTCTGGCTCTGCCACTCCCCTGCTCTCTCTGTCTCTCAAAATAAATAAATAAACTTAAAAAAAAGAACCTTTGCAAATGTTTTTAAATCCCATAAAGTATTTTATAAATATCACTTTCTTAATTCTAAATCATCAATTCTATAGTATACCTGTCTCAATTAGAATGCCTAATAAATACTGTCTCAATTAGAATGCCTAATAAATATTCATATTACTTTTTTGCTTTTTCCACAGAAACTCCCAAGCCTAGTTTTTCCAAACAAGGATCTAAAATGTTGGCAAAGGTATCTTCAGCTCTCTCAAAGGTGTTTTCTCGAAGTAACACCAATATTTCCAAATCTTCCTCACCACCTGACCAAGATGAGCCCTGAAGCTTTTATACCTGATAGAACTATGCTTACTTCCCTTAGAAAATAAAGTGATTTTTAAAGCATAACATATTGTCCTAGAAGATGATTTTTGTAATACTGAGCAGAATTTTAAGATCAAAGAAAGTACAATAGAAATTTGGATAAGAGAAAGGTTTGATGAATGCTTTTGATAAACATTTGGCATGAAAAGAGGCACACTGTTAGTATTACCTGTGTGCCATAAATATGAAGCGACCAAAAGTGTACCTGGAAATGACCTTGGAGGTTTCCTGTTAAATTTTTAGAGGGTATTTTCACCAAAATAATTAGCAAATTGAGGTAACACTCAAGTGAATTCTGTAACACAGCTATGAAACTGAATGGTTCACTATTAAAGGTGTATTTGTATGTTCAAATAAAAGTATACCAGATGTAAGAAATCAGCTTTTCCCACCTGCAGATAAAGTATCATCAGTTTATAAAATACCTCCCAAGCAAAAATATCTAACTATGAATAAAGCACCATGTAGAAGTAATTAATTAGTTACCAGTAATTTAATTACTAGTAAAATACATAGTATTTTATCTATGTATGCATAAAATAACTTTTACAACTTTAAAAAAACTTTTCAGAAAAGACAAAGGTATTTTGTGGGTCAAATACTATCAATAGGTAAATTGTTGGTCAGCAAAGCATTAAATCCTTTATATTAATATTTTCTCATTAATATAAATAAAGGCTCTATTTGTAGGAACATAAAAATGACAATTTAACAAGAGGAATAGCTAGTAGAGTAAATTTTCAAAATCATTTAACTTGCTACTTTGTAGCATATTTGCCACTAGATTCTAAGGATCTTGTTTAAAAGATCCAAAACAGCAAAGAGTGTCAGTGATCATCACTATCTAACTTAATGCCGATTCATGAATTTTTAGAAAATGTGACATCTTCTCTTTTATCTAAATTTTTCTTGACAGTAGCCAGCACTAAAGTAGAAACATCTGAGAAAATTTTATTTTATAAAACTGAATTTCCTTTAATAAAGTTAGGTTATGACATTGAGCTCTGGAGAAAAAGATGTGATTATATAGTAGAATTTTCACATTCTAATGACAATGTAGTTACTCAATTGGTAATTTAATCTATTTATACTAATCTCATGAATTATTTGATCTCAAAGATACACAAAATAATGTAACTTACAGATGCAGTCATTTTCAAAAATGATAGTTAATAAGAAATGACTGGCAGTCCAGTTCAAAATTGTTCTCAGAAGAATTCTACCAATGGGCTTATATTGACAAGTATTAAGTTGAAAGTATTCTTACAGATGTCACCAAAACCACTAGTGTTCAATGTCACATGATTTTAATAAAAACTGCCTTTTAACATATTATTGTTTACAAAGCTTTTATCCATCATTGCAAAAGTTGATAAGGAAATAAGCAAATCTTTCACAGGTGAAATTCACTCTGATTTCAAGGCACTCTGATTCACATAGTCCTGTAGTTAAATATTAACTATGTAAGGATAATGTACTCAGGGACACCTAAGTGGGTCAGTGGGTTGAGCAACCAACTCTTGATTTGGGCTCACATCATGAACTCACAGTCCTGAGATCCAACCCCACCTGTGGCTCCATGGTGGGTATAGAGTCTGCTTAAGATTCTCTCTCCCTCTTCCTCTGCCCTCCCCACCTCTTCACATGCTTTCTGCCTATCTCTCAAAAACAAAACAAAACAAAACAAAACAAAACAAAACAAGACAAAAAAAACACAACAATAACACAGAATAGTGTACTCATATGAAGTTTTTTTAATGGTAAAGGAGACTTTCAGTTTTCTCTACCTCAAGTAGAAGAAGAAGCATCAAGTTCAGGATTTGTTGTTAAAGCTGTCAGAATTATGGAAAAAGTGGTTAAAATTATGGTTAAATTTGAGTCCCAAGTAAAACCTTCAACCTGAAAAGGTTCTGTGTCAAAAGTCATGTGTTAAATGAAACTTTGGGCATATTTGGCTAACGTAGTGAAAAAGATGCTAAAAGGATCAAAGATTAATTAAAAAAAAAAAAAAAGCCTATTACCTGATAGGGGCACATGGGTGGTTCAGTCAGTTAAGTGTCCAACTTCAGCTCAGGTCATGAGTTTGAGCCCCTAGTCAGGCTCTGTGCTGACAGCTCAGAGCCTGAAGTCTGCTTCACACTCTGTGTCTCCCTCTCTCTCTCTGCTCCTCACTCACTCATGCTCGCTCTCTCTCTCTCTCTCTCTCTCTCTCTCAAAAATAAACAAACAAGAAAATTTTAAAAAAGCATATTACCTGATAAATTTTTGGTAGCTGAAATTTCTAGAAGCACCTATCTTTGAGCTGTTGATCCTAAAGAAGGCCTTTTAAATCCATAAGGCATTGGAATGATTTATTAGGTTGTTGATTCTGTTTATGTTGTACAAAAACAGAATTTGGCAAACTTTTTATGTAAAGGGCTAGATACTAAACACCATAGGTTTGCAGAGCATATGATCTTTATCAAAGCTATTCCATTGTGCCTTTGTAGCAAAAAGCAGCCTTAGAAAATGTATAAACAAATAATGTAGCTGTCTGGGATCCAATGAAAATTTACTTATGAAGAATGAAATTTGAACTTTAATTTTCACATCACAAAATACCATTCTTCTGATTTTTTTCAGTGAGGGGTGGTGGGGGGATAAGCTAAATAGGTAATGTGTATTAAGGAGGGCACTTGTGTTGAGCACTGGGTGTTATATGTAAGTGATGAATCACTAAATTCTACTCCTGAAACCAATCCTACACAATGTGTTAACTTGAATTTAAGTAAAATCTTGGAGGAAAAACAAATTGTAAAACCATTCTTAGCATTTAAGCTGGTCAAAAAAAGATGGCAGTCTAGATTTATGGCATTGGTGGTAGTTTGCTTACTTATTTCCATTAAAAATTTGGGATCCATAAATTAGTTGAGTATGATAAGAAGGATGCAGAATATTTCTAAAAGCAATGGACTTTACTAGTGAAGTACTTTATAAACAATCAGTGATTACAAAATATCAGTACATAAATTTCAAACATTTATCTCTTTAGTGATTTGGTTATTTGAATATATTGCCAAGAAGGCACATGAGCATTCAAAATCGACCTTGGGTTAAAAAAGTTTAATTTGTAGCTGAATTTCTAGTAAATATTATTTCTTACCTTGGGAATAGCCAATCAGAATGGATCCAGACATAATTTCAGAATAGTTGGTAGTCATATTTGTAAAACATTCATCATCAATCTCCATTGCAACAGAAGGGGGTAAGCAGCTCCAAGTTCTCAGCCCCCACAGAAAGATTGACAAAAGGTATATTGAAAATGGTAACAAAGATCTGTGGTGTTTTCACTTGCCCTTGCTCCAACACCCCCGCATCCCCCCAGCACATGAGCAATCTTGAAAAAGAAACCTGCAACCTTATTTAAGTCCTTGGGCTCTTAGCTCTATAGGGAGCACAGCAAACCTTATTAGAAAATTATTGTGTATGTTTGTCCATTCCAAACCATCTGGGAGATGCCTGAATGAGGGATGCAAGGAGCATGTCTCTGTTTCACCTGATAGAAAACAGACCAGGAAAACAGTGGGCATTACTCAAAACAAGTGCAAGCCAAACTCACAACTCAGATTCCCAGGGAAAGAGTATGATGGAAACATGAAACAGATGCCAAAGGCCCTGGAACAAAAGTTAAGGAGATTCATTAAGAAGTTAGGACATTCAAAAACTCCCATGTGAGGAAATTTAGAAAGCCATGCACATGCCCAGAGCAAAATTCATGTGCAGAAAACAATGTGAAAGACACTAAGCTTTCACCTCAGGCTAATCCTTAGGCTTAATGTAAGCCTAGCTAAGTACTGAAATAGTGCCTTTGCACAGAACCATTCTGCACAAAGGGATGAATTATTTTGTTTCCTTGTCTGCTTGTTTGTTTTGTTTGTGTATGTGAGGGTCAGGGGTGTGAGTGCAGGGTTGTGTTTTAGCTCCTGGTGCTCAAGGGAATCTCTGCCAAAATTAGTTTAACACAAAGAACAGAGACTTCAGTGGTCAGAGAAGACAACACAGCCTTTAAAAAATAGTTTGAGAAAGTCACTACACAAATGGACTAGTACAGCCTTCAACAGTGGAGAAACAATAAGTTCTGGCAAAGAGGGAAATCTGATTTCCATATGTCATAATACTCATATGCCCAGTTTTCAACAAAATAACTCATGGAATACAAATAAACAGGAAAGTATGGCCTATTGAGAGGAACAAAATGTTAAGAAATCATCCTTGAGGGAGTGCCTCGGTGGTTCAGTGGATGAACCGTCCAACTTCAGCTCAGGTCATGCTCTCACGGTTCATGGGTTCGAACCCCTTATTAGGCTCTGTGCTGACCGCTCAAAGCTGGGAGCCTGCTTTGGATTCTGTCTCCCTCTCTCTGTCCCTCCCCACACCCTCAAAGATAAATAAACATTAAAAAAAGAAAAAGAAATCATCCCTGAAGGAAATACAGACTTTGGGTTAATTATACAAAGACTAGAGAACAATTGCATTAAATATGGTCAAAAAGCTAAAGAAAAACATAGATAAAGACTGAAGGAAATCAGAAAAACAATGTATAAACTAAATGAAAATATCCATAAAGAAGTAGAAATTATTAAAAGAAAAAGCCACTGTGGAAAATTTTGACATTTCCTCAAAATATTTATTATATATTTATAATATAATAATAAACATATTTATTCAGTCTTAAATAAAACTCTGACACATGCTACAACATGAATGAACCTTGAAAACATCATGCTAAGTGAAATAAACCAAACACAAATAGTAAATGTTGTATAATTATGCTTATCTGAGGTACATAGAAAAGGAAAATTCATAGAGAAAGAAGAAATTTTAAGAACTAGAGACAGTGTGAAATGGGAAGTTATTGTTTAATGGGTGCAGTTTCTGTTTTGGGGGATGAACAAATTCTGGAAATGCATAGTAGTGATGATTGCACAACATTTGTAAATGTACTTAATGCCACTGAATTAAATGGTTAAAATGGTAATTTTTACTAAAATGGTTATTTTTACCATAATTTCTAAAATAATGTTTTTAAAAAGAACTACACAAATTCTGGAGGTGAAGTATACAGCAACAAAAAATTTGCAAGAGGGGTTCAACAGCAGAGTTAAGCAAGAAGAAGAAATAATCAGTGAACTTGAAGCTAGGACAATTGAAATTATTTAGTTTGAGTATCAGGAAAAAAAAAATAGAATGAGGAAAAGTAGATAGAGCCTAAAGGACCTATATGAGATGCCATGAAGTATATGCATTATGTACATCCCAGAAAGAAGAAAGAAAAGGGGACAGAAAGAATATTTGAAGTACATTTTAATATATACCACAATTCTGTCTTCTTTTACTTTGTCCTAATGTTGCCAATTTTATACACCAGTTTTAACTCAGGAGTTTAGCTGGTCAATAGTTTTATCTCATATTGTATTTTTGAGAACACCTAGATTTCATGACCGAATTCAGTGTGCAATTTTCCTCTGCAGCATGATCAGAAATGCATATAGAAATAGAAGGGATTTTTAAAGCATTGTTTTATTAATTTATATCAAACTCTTCTTTGTCTAATACCTGACTTGCATTTTTCCCAAAAAAGAAATGAGACCAATTACTGAACCAACATATTACTTCATAAATAGAATTGTGAATTCACCCTCAGATATTCAAGAGGATCTGATTTCAGATCTAAGATGTCAATTAAAAGTAGTTTATATCCCTATAAGCAAAGTGAGATCCCACAAAAGTCCATGGAAAGGAATATTAGAAAACTTAGAGAAAGACAAAGAGACTAATGTTTTCTCTAAGTGCTTGAGTATTATCTGAGTAAATTTGCAAAGGTTGTGGCTGGGACTTTTGGCTATGGCTTTGAGGACTTTAATAAATCCTCTTGCTTATAAAACAAATATAAAACTAGACAAAATTATTGAAGCAAACCATATCAGGAATCTGGAAATAGACCACGGGCAAACAAAAAATTGGGAAGGGATTATTCATAACAACCTGACAGAATTTCAGGTAAGAACAGAAAGAGATCTATTTTTGCATGAGGCTGCTCCCTATCTTCTCTTTTTAACTTGGTCAGCTAGGACAGTTTTCTCCAGGCATAGATGACCACCATAATGAGAAGCTTTGCTTCTAGAGAGGGCACATGATTTGGAGTAGAAGGTAAAAACCTGAGGTGATTTTTTTCATTAATGGTAGTAAATTAAGTAGAAAAGAAAGAAAAAAAATGCAACCGTGCTAGGGCTGATTTGTAGTCATGGTTGGTGTACAGGGTTCTGTATCCAGAATCCTGGGTATTGGGGAGCTTACAAGGCGAAATAAGCTATCCACACATTCCTGGCTAACAAAGTAAATGCATGCATTGGAGACACTTGAGAATCCCTGTGATCTTGGATACCTGAGATACCTCAGATACTAAAGATGTGAAAGCCCAGGAAGACTAGAAGAATGGCTGTATTTTTATTGTTGTTGTTTATTTGTTTTAAGTCTATTTATTTATTTTGAGAGAGTGAGAGAGAGAGAGAGAGAGAGAGAGAGAATCCCAAGCAGGCTCCATGCTGTCAGTACAGAGCCCAATGTGGGACTAGATCTCATGATTATGAGATCATGACCTGAGCCCAAATCAAGAGCCAGATGCTTAACTGACTGAACCACCCAGACATCTCTGATTGGCTGTATTTCGAATGTACTCTAACATACGCAGATAATTCAGCTGAGGTTTAGAACCTTCACATAGCCTCTTCCCCAGTCATTGACTAATACTTAGCTTTGCAGTCCTAGAAGTGACCATTAAGACACCAGGCTAAAAAATAAATAACAAGAATAAAATATATAACGACAAATATATCCATATACATTAATTTTTTAATGTTTATTTATTTTTGAGACAGAGACAGACAGAGTGTGAGTGGGGGAGGGGCAGAGAGAGAGAGGGAGACAGAATCCAAAGCAGGCTCTAGGCTCTGAGCTGTCAGCACAGAGCCAGACACAGGGCTCAAAACCACCAACCATAAGATCATGACCTGAGCCTAAGTTGGACACTTAACCGACTAGGCCACATAGATGCCCCACTGTTATTACTCTGAATTATTATCAACTACCAATCTTATTTAACAATTTCATTTTACAGATGAGAAAAGACAGATCCAGAAAAGTTAATAGGCTTATCCAAGGTCATAGATTGTAAAATTTAAAGCTAGGTTTACAACTATTTAATCTAAATAACAATTACTTTGCTAAACAACATGTTGGTGGACTTTATTTGAATTTACTATTCCCTCAATTTTTTATAAAATAATGAATTAAGACTTGTATCATTCATGGATAGTTTTTGTTCAGATCAAATACCCTAATTGTTGTAACTTAGATTAATGCCCCAGTGTTTCTTCACAGGCCACAAAGAGTCACTCCACTACTGAGTTTTGTGCAGATGTTCCATACCCTATAAAAATATTAGAAGGCAAAAATCTCACCCCCACCTCCTGTATACCCAGAAACCTTTCTTGTACTACACTGACAAAACAGTTTCCAGGTAATAATTTGAGAAATTCACAGGATTCACCTTGTTTGTTTTTCTTTTCTCAATGGATCATCGGACTTACACTGTATTTTGTATAATGTCTGAAAACAATATTGCATATATTTTTGCCTGCTTTTAGATTTTGTTTTTGCATAAAGAGAGGGTAAATCCAGACCAGTACTCACTCATGGATGGAAAGAGAACTTATTGTTTTATTTTTACTCTCTTTTTTAAAAAAATAATTTTTTGGCAAATCATTAGGTAATTTTAGTTGGAAACTTTCTACCAGGTTCTGGTCAATTTATGTGCTAAAATATTTTATACACTAGAGTTTTATAAGTTCAGCTCATGATCAATTCCTTGTTGAATTCCTTCTGAGCACATTAAGTTCCCTCTGAGCTTGAACCACCAAGTCTAAATATACCTGACCTTAGAAAACAACTAAGACTGTATGACTTTAGTTTTTATTGACTCAGAAGTATGCTTTAGATAAATCATTTTTGATGTTCTAAACTACATCATCATATCATTCAGGAACAATTATATTTTGTGTTTTCAAGTTTTCCATTTCTAATATGTGCCAGGTTCTGATATAAATAAATGTATTTAATAAAATTTTACATCTGATCATCTTTTGTAGATGATTACACAGAAGATTTAATTTTCTTTAAAAGTTTGAAATATGGGTCTTTTTTGGGTCTTGACTGGGAAATAGGAGTTTCAAAATAATACTACAACACACTTAGAATAATTGATCATTATCAATATCTTTTGGTTTAAATTTTGTATTCATTTTCTGAAAATTACAGATTTATAACTTGCTGACAGCCTATTTTAAACACTGAATAAACTATTTTACTCTCTAATGTATTTCTCTTACGATTTATTTTTTATTGTAATATAAGGAAGAGGAAAGCAGCTGCATTCTCCAGCTGTGACAAAGTGTTTCAATAAATGAGGCAAGCAACATCAGTAATAAATAAAGCAATTTACTTCTTTACAAAAATGACTATCTCTGTTTAACATCAAAGCTGTAGCTAGTAGCGTGGCCTAGCAGCTGGTATGGCTAAAGTGAATATTCACTGGGAAATTAGGTTGCCATTATATCAGCTATATTATACTGACAAGGGCATACTAAGATGTCTATGGAAAATGTTTAAAAGCTTTCCTTTTGAATGCAATACAAAGAAACTGTCTCATTTCACTTAAGTCACTGATATTGGTTGAGTGACAGAATGCAGTCTATTGCTGCTACCACAAAGCAATTAACTTCCTCTTCCCCCTACAGGCAGAGAGTCCAGAGTGCTCTTTAATGATGAGTAGGAAGGATTATGCTAAATCTGTAAGACTGATGAAAAAAATTATTTTGCTTACCCAGAGGTTGCTATGTTTCTAGAAGAGCTAGAGTTTGTAGAACTAGATAGAGCATGTTCCAATATGCAACTCTCAGGCAATTCATCATTACACACACACACACACACACACACACACACACACTTCCCCTAGTAGCTAGTCATCAACTATCACAAATTAGACTACATAACAAAATTAAAATTTCCCAAAGTATATTCAGAACTAATTGTATTTTCTACTATCCACTAAATCTATGAGGATCTATAGCTAAACTGAGTTTTCTTTTTTTTAATTTTTTTTTAATATTTATTTATGTTTGAGAGAGGGAGACAGAGTACCAGCAGGAGAGGGGCAGGGAGAGAAAGAGAGAGAGAGAGAGAGAGAGAGAGAGAGAGGGAGAGAGAGAGAGAGAGAAGGAGACACAGAATACGAAGCAGGATCCAGTCTCTGAGCTATCAGCACAGAGCCCGACATGGGGCTCGAACCCACAAACTGTGAGATCATGACCTGAGCTGAAGTTGGACGCTTCTCCAACTGAGCCACCCAAGTGCCCCATAAATTGAGTTTTCTAATGCTCACTGGAAAAACTACACAACTACTCAACAGCTGTTTATCACCTCTCAACCTGGATTCCTATTCTCATACTAATATTTGGGTACAAGAAACCAAGGCATCATCTATTCATGGATCCAGGTTTGTATCTCGAGTGTATGTATATCAAGGACCAAGGACTAGTATTATTCATTGAAATATTTATAGCTTATATTTGTATATCACCTTGCAGTTTACCTTATATTTTTGTAAATTTAATAACAATGTAAGAGATACATGAAAGGAGTTATTGCCCCACTTGAGACGAGACCACTCACTTCATAAAGGTAAATAACACCATAATGCTACATATCTATCAGTTTGCAATGTGTTTGCTAGACTGTGAAAAGGGAACATTCCACAAAGCGGTCAAAATAAAACATCATCACATTAAAATATGAAGTTTGGGAAAGGAGTTAATGATAGGATGAAAAAGAAAAAAAGAGAATGCTTAAATAGAAAATTAAAAAAGAGGAGATTACAAAGGAACTTCTGATGAACTTGTGTTTTCATCAATATTTCCTCTTCTATTTTTTATAATATGGCCTAAAATCTATTTCTGTACAGAAAAACCCAGTTATTATAAATATTATTTGTTGAGAAATCCTGCATTCTGAGTGTGCTGACTTTCTTATCAACTAGCTTAAGTTGCTCAATGTTCACCAGGTATATACTGATCAGAATTTTTACATACCCAAGGGTGTGACACTGAGAACACATAAGAGAATGTCTCCATAGCTTCCAAATGGTACAATAGATGATTATAGCAAACTGCTAGGTAACTTAAAAAGCTGCTTCTTGATTTTCTATGTTCCACAAGATGGTTGGTGAGGTCAAAGCTATTTTCTGAAGAAGGAGGAGGAGGAGGCAACAACAATGACAAATTTGCCTTTTTCATGCTCACACTCTTATATGTATTACAGACTATTACAGTGTGATAGTAAAGCAGCTTAAATAAGACCTCTTCTATTAAACCAAATACAAAAAAGATTTTTTAAATGATAAAACATTACTCTTCTTGCTTTGTTTTAGATATTTCTATAGGTCTATAAATATATAGAATATTTTATAAATATTTCATAAAATATATATGCTTTCTTTGTTGTGTTACATATTATATAAGATAGCTATTTCAAATAAATAACTATTATAAAAATTCTCTGTTTAAATTTCTAATATGGTAAAAATAAATAGAACTTACCACATTAAGGTTCTTAATAATTTTTAAGAACTTAAAAAGTTCCTGAGAATAATTTTTGAGAGCCACCACCCTAAATTAAGTAGTAAATGTGTTACACCAGGTACATAGCTAATATATGCATTTTTGCAAATGGGAACAGAGCTCTGTTTCTGCTACATACAACTTACTAAGTTTTTTTCTGGTCTAATAATTGAAAGTTTTAGGAAAAATATTTTCTACTGAATATTGCAAATGCTTATACATGATCATTAAGCAGAGGAAAATAAAAATTCATATTAATGATATGAATCAAAAACTTGTCATTTAATTTGATAGAATATCATTACTGGCAAAGAACTTTCCTTTTCAGAGTCAAGACAATTAATTAATTATTATATTAGTGAGTGTCTACAAAACATCTATATCAGAAGTAGCATATTTTGAAGTAGAGGGAAAACATGTAGACACTCTTCTGGCAATGGTTAAGATGGATTATGGCAAATGATGCCAATAATAGCGGTCTCTCCTTTGGTGTTTACAATGAACAAATCTAAAAGGCTCCTGACAGCAAATTTTGAGAGCTATTCAAAGGAAGGTGGGTATAAAAGAATTTTTTGAATGAAAATAACTCTACTCCCTTATGACACAAAACATTTAAGGTAATCAGAAGTTAGAAACAACCTATAGTATGAGAATGAAAAAGTTAAAACGGAAGTAATTTGAACATACACTAGGGGGTGTAGATTGGTATATCTTAGACTACCTGAATAATCACTTAGTCCTCTCTTTTACAATTTCTAGCATATGTATATATGAGGCATTTTCACTTAAACATTCTGTGTCTTGTGAGCAAAACTGGAATACAAAGTTAAAATGGATAAGTCTAGACCCTTGGTATGAAAAGTATATATATTTTTTTTGCTAAGTTTTGTTGGATCATATATAAAAAAAAAGTTATGGAAACAAAACTCTTAATTTATGTAGAGACTGGGAAGACCTGAAATAAACTAAGGGGTTCTATAAATGTACTGTGTCTCCTGAAACTCTCATATAAAATTATATTTGGTCATTTGCCATGACCTTTGAGAGGTCCATTTAATTATGAAATTTAACTGCGTATTTGGTTTGTTTTGTTCTCCCAAGGGAATCTAAAGAGATTAGCTTGATTCGAGTTATATTAGTTCTGCCTACATTGGTTTAAAAGTTAACCTCAGATTCTATCCTGGTTTACTTTGTTTTAGCACCAATTTTTGCCATATTTAACTGTGTTGATCTTATTGGAAGAGAATTATATATTACATACTTTTCATTCATGGATTATACTAGAACTAAATATGTCATCTCTACCTAAAGTTACATTTTTTGTCTATACTACTTTACTAACCTAACCACTCACTTGTGCTTCAACAATTGAATAGACATCCTAATACATTGAAATCAACTGCATTCTACTGCAGTTCTACTAGTTGGATATTATTACTAGGCTGCCATAACAAAGTACCACATACTGGGTAATTTAAACTCAGTTTCGGAGGCTGGAAGTCTGAGATCAAGGTGTCAGCAGGATTTTTATTTCTGAGGCTTCTCTCCTGAGCTTATTGGTAGCCATCTTCCCCCTATGTCTTCACATGGCCTTCACTTTGCACGTTTCTGTCCTAAAATACTCTTTTTATAAGAACACAATTCATTTTGGATTAGGGACCATTCCAATGACCTCATTTAACCTTAAATACCTCTTTAAAGTTTAAATGTACATTCTGAGTTACTGGGGGTTAGGACTTCACCATATGAATTGTGTACAGACACAGATTACAGCACTGGTATAGTACAGGCAAGAGGCAAAGAAAAGGAGTGAAGGTTGACCATGTTCCATGAAATTGTCCATGGTGAGGATCAGTCAGATGATGTGCAGCATGGTGAAGGGAATCATCTCCAGGTTGAGGATCCTGAAAACAAAAGCTTCCAGCCTCTTATATACCCAGAAGGCCAAGAGGAACAGGTAGGAGATGTGCTAGGAGTGAAAAAGTGCTGAATCAGAGTGGTGAAAAGTTTCTTAGTGAGACTGTTTCAGCTGAGGCACATTTTAGGTGCACCTTTTAGTCACCTATATAGTCACCTATAGTCTCTGAATGGAGGCACCCAGGCTAGGTATGCCGATATGCATGTAAGCATGACTAGCCCAGGAGTGAGGGGCTGTGTCCTTGACTGCCATTCCCTCCATACTTAAACTCTCAAAACTGGGTCCTCATGAATATAATATATAAATAAATAAAGTTTATATTTTTAATATAATATTAGAAATGTATACTCTAGAAGCAATGAAAACAAATTGAAATTGTCAGTGTACCAATAAAGGAACTGTAGAAACAAGTTAAGACTACCCAAATGAGAATGAGCAAAGGCTATTTATTCAGAGCTTGCTATAACAAGGGAGTCAGCCATCAACACTTTTGTTTGGCAGAGATTCAAAGGCAGGCAGATGAATGGGAAAGCTTTATATGGAAAAAAGGGAAGGTTTCAAGTATCCTCTGATTGGAAGCTGTTGCCATGGAGAAGCTGTGAGTGGGCTAACTAAAAGCAGGGCATTCAATATGATTGGTTATGGGAGCATATTTGGTTTTCTCCAGTTGGTCCTAAGTTGGAAGCAGGGGCAAATTTTAGGGAAGCTGTCAGTTATTGATCAAGTCCTGACTGCTTGGGGCCAATGGCTACTGAGGCTGTTGTTCAGCTTCCTGGACTGACTGCCGCAGGTTGAGAGTCAGAACTCTACTTTTATATATGGTCTGGCTATCGTCCATTTGTATATTCAGTCTCTCAGTGAGAAAGCAGTAAAACATTAGCACAGAATTTTATGACCAAATTATACTGTCAGTTTCTGAACAAAGCCCAAGTAATATATATTCTTTTGCACTTTTTTCCTGGAAACTAGAGTTTATATGTGGAATTGAAAGTAACACTAACATGTCATATATAATTAGAGTTAAAATTACATTGTAAAGTAGGAAAAGTGTTCACAAAGCACAAAATTAAGTGCAATAAGCATGAACATACTATAAAACATTGAGGAGGAAAAATAAAACCTAAAGTTCCCCAGAGGGCAGGAATGCAATGCAAATCACAAATAAGGCTAGAATACGAGATCAGCAGATTAGACATCCTAAAGGCAAATTGTAATTTTTTTTAATTCACCACGTTTTCCCAGAAAAAGATAGCATGTTAGAGAAGGCATATATTCCAAGGTGTTGGTAAAGTTAGCGATTGGAAAACAAACAAAAGCTTAAGCTCTCAGCAAGGGTAAAAATAAACATCAATTAAATTTGCTGTCTTTATTTAAGAGAATGAAAAATCCCAAAACCCCAAAGAAGAGAAAGTACTGTTTTATTTTAAACACTAAAAGATATTTCTCATGGTTTGATAGTTTGATATGATGATTAACAATGTAGTTTCTGTAGGGTGCCTGGGTGGCTCAGTCAGTTGAGCATCTGGCTTCAGCTCAGGACATGATCTCATGGTTCATGGGTTCCAGCCCCAGGTCAGGCTCTGTGCTGACAGCTCAGAGCCTGGATCCTGCTTCGGATTCTGTGTCTCCTTTGCTCACTGCCCCTCCCCCACTCACACTCTATATCTCTCTCTCAAAATAAATAATAAAAACAATTAAAAAAAATTTTTAAACACAGTGTAGTCACTGAAATCAGACCGCCTAAGGTCAAATCCTATCTCTACCACTGATAAACTGACCATTTCTCTGTATAACATGGGATTCCTGTCAGGATAATGTGTCATATATTTAAACCACTTAACATAATACCTGGCATCTAGGTTAATATCTCTTCAAAGTTAGCTCTACATATATTGTTCGCATAAGAAATAAGCATTGAGTGTCTAATATTTTCCAGTCACTGTTTTAAATACTGGGTTATAGTAGTAAATCAAACAGACACAGTTCCTGGTTTTGTAGTTGTCTTCTGGAGCAATATAAATGTTGTAAAGAGATTAGGGCAAAGTAGCAGCTAGAGAGTGATAATACAGAAAGCAGTGTTCTATATAGAATAGGCCAGGAAGACCTCTTCAACAAAGGGAACTTTGAGAAGAGACCTGACAGAAGAGAGGGAAAAGCCACTCAAAAAGGTAGAAGAGGGTATTTGATAGAAGGAGCTTTGGAGTGTCAAGTACATCTCAATTCATTCTTAATATGTTCCAAGAAAAACAAGGCCATGTTGGTGGAATGGAAACCTCTGGGTTTGTTGAGCCAAGCAATAACTTGATTTAATTTTTTTTTCCTAATGTTTGTTTATTTTTGAGAGAGAGAGAGAGAGAGAGAGAGAGAGACAGAGTGTGAGCGGGGGAAGGGCACAGAGAGAGGGAGATACAGGCTCCAGGCTCTGAGCTGTCAGCATAGACCCCAATGCAAGGCTTGAACCCACAAGTCATGAGATCATGACCTGAGGCGAATTCAGATGCTTAAATGACTGAGCCACCCTGGCACCCCAGCAATGATCTGATTTTATTTCCCAAGGATTATGCCAGCTGCTCTTAGTAGTATGGACTATATACGAGGGCAAAGACAAGAAAGATCATCTTTGTCAATGTCTCCACCTCCCTCCTCCCATCTCTCTCCCTCCCTCTTTTCCACCCTTCCTCTCCCTCTCTCCCTTATGTTTACTGCTTAATTAACTTTCATTTTGTTAAGTAAATTTCCCTCAACATCTAACAATGTCTGCAAACTTGATTTTATCAATTCTTTAAGACAGTCCAAACTATATCTGAAAACTGAGTCTTTCTTTTAACCATTTGAAGTATCTACTTACAAATTTAGCCATCTTCCTAATATTGCAAAAGCTTATTTATATCTAATAAACTAAACTCAGTTTTTAAAAAATCCACTTAAGTGTTTCAAAAAAACATGTAAAGCACAATGATTTTAAAACTTGTCACTACACTCGATAAATGCAATTTAAACCAGTGTTAATGTTACAGATTTTTATAAAAAATATGAACACAAACACTTGCATGTACACACATCCATAAATATGGATAAATAGGAGCACCGAGGACAGCATTAAAAATAAATATATTAATTCATCAAACAGTGATTCACTCAGGAACACCTACTTTCTATCATTCTCCTATCCATTCACTCTTAAATCACATTCAAACCATTCATACATGCCCATATGAAGATCCATACATCCAAAAGCACACATAGACTTATATTTACTTACATACATATAAATATAACTGGAATTAAAACATAATATTATAAATATTATTGGAATAATATCAACTCTAAAATAATCATGTATGTTAATATATTCTAATACTTCAAATATAAATGTGATATAATAATTAATATCAAAATACTCCTAACATTTGAATTGCTTCAATTCAGTGTTACAATATACTCACATGAAGAATTCTTGTGGAATTGGCAACTCTATAGCATATCTATTTTTTTTCATTTAAAATACAAAATTTCTTGAAGATTTGCTCCAAATCTCTGAAGAGTCATTTTTAATACAGTAAATGTCATAAAGAATAGAATATTTTTGTATAGTTTACTTTGTATATTTTGTATGTTTCCTTAGATATCATCACTTATTTCGGCCATTTATGATTATTTTAGGCTTTGTAGTTTTTGATGTGGCCATCAGATTTTTTGCTGCAACTTTTGAACAAACTCTATTACTAATAGAGTTGGAAACAACTAGCTGAAAATAGCCATTATGAAATAGCATCTGAGTTGTATATTCAGCAGTAATGGAATTTGCAAAATGAAGCAAAACAAAACAAAACAAAACAAAACAAAACAAAACAAAAACTAACTTATTCTGTTAAGAAGATTGGATTTTAAAATAGAACAGATAATTTTATGTAGTAAATGGTTGATTCATTTCTCAAAATGCAAAACTCCTGCTAATTACCTTCTGAATAAAAAGATACTTTTTTGTTGTTCTGGATATATATAAAGTTCTAATCCTTTAAAACATGTAGGTTTTAGAAATTAATCTGAACAGTGTATTTAAATATATTTTATTAATGTTGAGTATGTTATAATTCATAGATGAGCTTATTTTTGGTTTCAGTGTGAATTTCACAATGAGATCAACCATTGGCTTGAACCTAGTTTATGTCTGCAACCAAGAAAGTAAATATTTTGCATAATGGAATCATAAATTCTACCCATTATACCTGGACTTTACATCTATATCCTTCAGAAGAGCTCTAACATCCTTAATTGCACCCTGTATTATTT
The DNA here is from genome assembly GCF_018350195.1 of Panthera tigris. NCBI lineage: Eukaryota > Metazoa > Chordata > Mammalia > Carnivora > Felidae > Panthera > Panthera tigris. The sequence goes on from NC_056667.1 coordinate 171,793,594, forward strand.
TTGTGAAATAGCTTTGTTTTATAGATTTATTGCACAATTATTTCAGAACAATATGAGGACACAGAGAAAATCACATTCATTTTTATAAGCATGTTTTTCTTTCCATTATGTTTTATGGCTGTGTAAGGAACTATAGTTGTGTATTTTATATTTTATTTGAATACTGGATACCACATTAATTTAACTGAAATTTTTAAAAACTTACAGTAGTCCCTAATAAAGAAACTTTATTTCAACCTTTTTTGGTAGATATGGAGATGCACCACCAGATCTCCCATCAGGAAGGTAGAGCCTAACAGAGGTGAAGGTCAGCAGCCAGCTTCCAGCTTCCAACTTGTAACTTCTTCAGAGCCTGCCTCAGCTGCAGAGAGCTGGCTTCCCCCAACTTTAGGCCCTTCCCAGGACAACCTCTATCCAGTGACTGAAAGAGATGAGAGAGCAAAGGCCTGATCCTTTGGGCCCAGCAAGGTAGACAATAGTCTCCTGAGAGAGCTCCCTTCCAGGGTGACCAAGGATTTTTTTGAGCCTGCAATTTAGTGTGGGTAATTTACCCAAAGCCCATATCAGCAGCAGCAGCACCTGTGACCTTTTTAAAAATTCAAATTCTTGGTTGATCTCAGAACTACTGATCGGATATTCTGGGAGTGAATATCAGCAATTTCTGGGTGCTTTGATGGGTGCTGAACTTTGAGAACGACCACTCTCCTTAATCCTTCTTTCTCTCCCTTCCCATTACAAACATTAATCTCTAATAAATATCTTACAGCCCAATTCTTTCTCAGCATCTGCTTATTGGGAACCTGAGCTATGGCAACTTTGTTGTATTGGTACCTGCATGAATCAAGGCTATTACTATAAACCTGAAAATAAATATGCATGACATTTTTAGGCACTCATAGAACTTTATATATGTTCAGGCCCTCAGTAACCTGACACCATTGCAACATTCTGTTAGGGAGCATTTACTTACCTTTAGTCTCCTACTTTTAAGCCTCTCCCTCTATACTCCCTTCAGGGGTTCTGGGGTTAGAAATCTGCAAACTATATTTAACCAATTGCCTTATCAGCTAAATTAATCTCTCCAGGGGTAGCCACTGGTGGAAGCTTAGAGGGCTCCAAGCGAGAACAGCTTCCAGCTCCTTGGTCTTGTTGACCTCTCTCTGGTTAGGCCAGTTAAGTTCAGAATTCAGCTTCTTTTGGCACACTCAGTGGCCATGTACCACTCCCTGTAGAGTATGAATAATAGCCCAGCAACATGCATCAGGAGCTAGAGTTTCAAAAACTCCAGGTTGCATCCACCTCCCTCTGTTCTCTGAGCACCATCGAACCACAGCCCCTTGGATGTCCCTGCCACCAGGTTCAGGTAATACCACCTCTTTCCTTTAGGCTGAAAGGGTGGTGGGAGCTTTATACAGTTTTGATTCTCTGAGTTCCTTTAGCATCCCTTTTATCCTCTTTTAGACTTTTAGACTTTACCCATGAAAACAGCAGCCTGTATTAAATATGCGATTTGTGTTGTTTTGTTCTGTTCTGTTTTGTCTTGCTGGATCCTGACTTATACAGAATGTTTCCTCTGACCTGGAGGAGCAGTGGTCCAAATTCTCATATATCAAGAATTTTTAGTGTATAAAGGTGGAGATACATGTGAAAAATGTGGTAGCATGAGGGCACAAGCCAAGTCTCATGAGAATTCCTTTACTGGAAAGTTAATTGAAAAAAAAATATTTAACAAAATCACATTTTAGGCAAAGTAGTAGTTTTTTTCATGGTGCATACATATATAAAATAAAAGCTAGAAAGTACAAAAAAAAGGCAACTTCACCCACATCTAATTTGAATCTGATAAATTTTAACTTAAAAGGTCTACTGAAGAAATTTTCAACCAATTAAAGGTTTGTGGTTTCCCCTTTAAGATAAGAAGTACAGTAAACCTTGTATTGTGAGTAATTTGTTCTGCAAGTGTTCTGTGAGATGAGCAAGCATTTCTAATAAATTTTAACTTGATAACGAGTGATATCTTGCAATACGAGTAGTACATGATGCTGGACATCACATGATCACAACTGAGCCAATGGTTCTTCTCTTTCTGTCTGTCTATCTGTCTGTCTGTCTCTCTCTCTCTCTCTGTCACTGTGGGATTGTGGGTGATGGTCTCCCATGCCCAGATGCTCAGTCTCAGGTCGTGAGGTTTGGCAGAACATTGGAAGGTGCCCACAACTGGCACTAGTGTACTTTTTGTCACTTCCAAGCACCTATGGACAGTCCTTTGCTTTTCCATATAAGAGTAAGCTTAGGAATGCTTTGCTTCGCTCTAGGTCAGGCTGCTGCAGATATGGACCTTTCCTCTGCTGCCTTATTGCCAGTTACATTAAATATAGTATATGACAAGAGTTTATTAATACTGTACTATAGTCAACATCCTAACATCTGTGCAAGAATATACAATGGCCCCCATGCAGAAAGCTTCCATTGAGCCCACAGAAAGCAGTGATTCTATTAGTGGTAGTGAAAGTCATCCTACACAATAACTCTCCTCTCTCTTGTCTCCTTCACACCAGGCACAAAGGTTTTGAAAGGTAAGTGCAGGTTAATTTGTTTATTTTTCTTTATATTTTGTATTTCTTTATTATTTTGTATTATATGACAGTATTGTAATCATTTTTATATGAATATTTTTGGGTTGTGGAATGAATCATATGAGTTTCCATTATTTCTCATGGGGAAATTTGCTTCGATATACAAGTGCTTTGGATTACAAGCATGTTTCCAGAATGAATTATGCTCCTAAACCAAGTTTTACTGTATGTTTTATGAAAATCTTGAGATTGAAGGAAAAATTTTGCTCAATATTATGGACAATTGCAAATCACTAGTGATATGTATTTATACAAAACTATTATAGCACACAGCCTTGAAGATACTCCTCACCCCATCACCCTACAACCCCCAACCCCAGAGACCCAGGGCTGTTGGAATTCAAGCCTTTGTGTAATACCCTACCCTTAAATTTGGGCTGGACTTACTGACTCATTTCTAGTGAAAAGAATATAGCAAAAATGAGGTGATGTCACTTCTGATATCAGGTCATTAAAAGACTGTAGCCTTAGTATTTAGCATTCTCTCTCACTTTGTCTTAGACTATCTGTTCAGATGAAAACCAGCCGGCATGTTATGAGGCAGCCCAGTGGAGAGGTCCCTATCACTACACCTGAAAGCCAATATGAGGCATACCAAGAATCGTGAGAGTAAGCTTGCCAGTGAATCCTACCTGATTTGAAATATGAGGTGACTGCAATCCCAGCTAACACCTTGACTGCTGCAGTCTCCTAAGTCTCTTGAGCTTAGGCATAAATACCCAGCAAATCTGACCTTGTACCCACAAAGACTGTGAAATAATAAGTGTTTGCTGTTTCCAACCACTAAGTTTTGGAGTAATGTATTAGGCAGCAATAAATTACTAATACAGATTTTGGGGCCTGAATGGAAGACTGCCATCACAAAGACCTAATGTGTGGAAATGACTTTGAAATTAAGCAATGGACCTTGAGGAGAGTGTTAGTGAAAACTTAAAGTGTCTTGAACACACTATTTGTGGGATTTTGAACTTTGAGTGTGCTGAGGGTGAGGACCTGTAGAAAAGTGAATAAAATCTCTTTGAAAAAGGAATAAGAGGAATCCTTGTTATTTAGTGACTTAACTAACTAATTTGCTTAACTAACTGAGTTATTTCCCTAAAGAGATGTCTAAGAAAAGTGTTGAAGATGAGGACTGGTTTTATTTGTGTTGGTAATAGTGAAATGTAAAAGAAAAGAGCTAAATGCAAACAAAGACAAAAAAAAAAACAAAAACCAGGACTTGATAGTTTAAAAAGTCTTCAGCGTCTCCAGAAAGTACATATGCCAAAATCAAGCGAGTACCAAATGAAAGGAGGCTGTTGTACCTTCAGAATTCTACTTGCATGAAGCAGGGAACTACATCTACTTAGCTGCAAAAAAAAAAAAAAAAAAAAAAAAAAAAAATGCTAACTTTTATGCAAAAAGAAATGGCTCCCAGAGTGAAACCAAGAACCCAGAGCACAGACATGAGTGCCAAGGAGAATTTTTTTTTTTTTTTTCCTGGGCATTGGGATATAATCAGGAGCTTCCAACATGTGGACAGATTTTAGAATTCTTAAGGACAAGTGACCACTCTGTACCTCTCATTTCCCCCTTTACAACCAGAATGTCTATAGCAATTATCTTAATGCTTATTTCATCACTAATGCTAGTTAGGTATATTGAGAGCAGATAACATGTCTTTTTGACTTCCTGGTTGTGCAAATTGAGAAGAACTATAACCAAGGAGCTGTACTAAGGAGACACAGCTGCAGGGCTTCATCCATGCACGGACCTGATTTAGATGATGAGATTCCTGCCTTTGAGCTAATTCTGTAATGAAATAAAGAGTTCTTTAAGAAGAAAGATATATATCAGAGAATAAAATCATTTTGAAATGGGAGTCTCAAAAACTATCCAAACTTCATTACTTTTTAAAAATCATTAGTAGATAAAGTAAATTTGTATAACCCTCTGAAATTAAACAAAAAGTTAATTTGTAATCCAAAGTCAGAAAAAATAATGACAAATTGAGTGTCCACTAGTATTTTTAAACATAATTTCTTTTAAAGTTTGAAAAATAAATCATTTTTATTTTAAACCTGAAAATTATCAGTTCTAGACTTCTCATATATTAGAAGTGGCAATTTATAGATGTTTTGGGGTTCTTTGTGTTTTCTTTTTATTTGAGAGTACAAGGCAGGGGAGTGGGACAAAGGGAGGGAGAGAGAAACAGGGAGGGAGAATCATAAGCAGGCTCCACATTCAGCACAGAGCCTGACGTGGGGCTCGATCTCATGACCCTGGGATCATGACCTCAGGTAAAATTAAGAGTCGGATGCTCAACTGAATGAGCCACCCATATGCCCCTGAGAGGTGGCAAATTAATTCAGAATAGAATTAATGGCAAATATAAATAAAGATTGTGTGAAGCAATTTTAAAGAGATTTCACTTAGAGATTATTATGTGTATATTATAAATATCCTAGCATTTTATTTAGAAGTAAAATGGAAATGAA